>NC_134567.1:5418358-6618358 GCF_025594145.1 Primulina tabacum
GATCAGTCCCAGCAAGACCCAAGATTTCCGCCAAAGGGCGTTACGACGGTATACGAGAGGAATAGAGAAAAACTCGTGATTGGTGTATAGGATAAGATCTGTTTATGATATAGTTCAAGAAAGAGTCGTCTCATTTCCTCACTTCTTTCTAATTCATTCACTTCAAGACTGGTTCTGAACGCTGCGTAACATCATCTTCAACCAACCTCCACCGTACGTACCTTTCTTTCGGTGCGACCACTAAAGAATTGCTTATACACTAAAAAGCTGCTTATATACGCTTACTAAAAGACTGACTTTGGCTACTATAACCTTCCCAACCACGATTTTTTCAATTGAAAAACTCTTATCAGCTTTGGACATTCAAGTAGTTTAAGCAACGAAGTTGAAATAATAATTTAGTTACATATAAACTAACTAGATGAACATGATGTTTATTTAAACAAGTAAACATCCCTTATATCAAACATTTAAGTACATCACCATTTGTAAGGGAAATTGCTACAATAGCATATTTTAAACAACATTAAGTACCAGTCAGTTTTATACATAAAAGGACTGGATATACCAACGATTGGTTGCTTGACCACTTGATTTGCTGCATCGATTCTGAGTTTCTTTGCTAGAAGAACAGCTAACTCCTTTGACTTGATTTATGTGCTGAAAAACTGGTCTAGTTGATACAAACTGGACTCAACTGATGCTGAACTGCATTGACCATTGTGGTCTTATCTGATATAGCAATGAAGCGGCGGCATATTGCTGATGATTAAGCTTCATCCAACAGTTTCAACTAGAAGTTGGGTTTCGTCTGTTGATCAGTTGAAATGGTCAGTTTGCAATTGAAATCTAGCTAGTCCGCTGATCAATTTTGCTGAAATGTTGACAGGTAGGACTCAGAACCCTGCGTGCTGATTACAACACCAAGCTCAAAGTCGAGAAAAGTGGTCACAATGTTAGTTGCAGAATCAATCATCTCTACTCTTTGCAATGTGCGTTAGATAAACATTTTAAAATGATTTTGAAAATAATATAAAGTACTTTTAAAAAACATATAAAAATATTTTTAAAGAAAAAAAATTTTAATCAGTTTTCAAATTTCCTTCTTGGAACAGCTAGCTCTGATATCAACTGAAGGATCAGTTTTGAAACCTTTGAAGTTGCTTCAAATACAATATTCTCTATAAGCTAGAATAGCTTGCGTTCTAAGAATGAATACACCGATGAATTAAATCGAGTTTGGTTTTCAAACCAAGTAAGAGATAATCGAAATAATCCTTCGTTAAGAAAACTGAACAGTTTAAAACTTTTAGCTTGTGTTTAGACTGAATAACTTAAATAAGGAGGATCAGTTCGTGCTTGTATCAGTTCAGTTATGGGAAGAACTGAACTGATATTAGTTGAACTGATCAAATCAGTTTTTTTAAAAAAATAGTTAAACAGTTAAAGAAACAAGATATGTTTATGGATGTTCGGAGACTTCAACTGCTACTATGTCACCCCTTCTACCACCTTGGGTAGGATCCACTAGAAGACTTTGATTTATACAACACTTTGTACAAACCCACTCTAGAAGGGCAGCACCCAACTAGAACTCTTTGAACTCAAGATTGTAGGCAATACCTTACAATCTGCATAATGTTTAACGTCTTTTTGCCACGACTACAAACACATTGTTTTACGTCTTTGTGTGAAGACTCACTCAGCTAAACAATTAACTCAACTCTCTGTATATGTGACTGACTGTGTGTGAGTGTGTGAGAACTGATCTAATCAATACAACACGAAGGTATTCTCACACACAACTGGGCTAACTGCTTCTAGTAAGCTAATATGAAATAAACGTGCCCATAGTTTTCTTCACACACTTGTATTTGTAGCTCCGCTCTACATTGCTATTGTCACTATCTTCAATGGTCTTTGATCTAGTATTTATAGGCACTCAGCAGACCGTACGTGAAGACTCAATAATAGTGTGTGTGGCATTTGCATGTGCTTTCTTAGGACATGTCGTGTCATTCTGACAACTGTTCTGGAAGCTTTTCTATTTTAGCTTTGCCACAACGTCCATTATTGTGACTTCGTCTGTGAAGTAGCTTGTATATTCGCTCTTAGCTGGATTCCATTAAATAGTCTTGTCGTGACATGCAAACATATCAGTTACAACTGATGCTTTGAACTGGTCTGGTGAAATGGTTCTCTGAACTGGTATGGTGAAATCAGTTTTGTATCATTTTTTTTGTTCAGCTGGGCTCTTCATCAGTTGGTCGAGCTTCTGAAGGTCTACTGTTGAACCACCTATCAGCTGGACAATCAGTTGAACTGTTCTAAGATATATCAGTTGAACTAGTTCAGTTCTGACAATCAGTTGGCGCTTTCAGTTTACGTCTTGACAGCTTCAGTTAAGGCTTGGTAACTAATCAGTTTGGGTTCTGACCAGTTTCAGCTTTCTGCGCACTAGATACATTTGTTAGAAACAAAATAGCAAGTTTTGTTAACATCAAAATCAAAATTGCACACATGAAATGTTCCAATAGACTCACTTGACTTGATTGATGGAGATGATGTTGTCGAGGAGGCTGGAGTTGATGACATGTGAGCAAGCTCAGACCGTAGATAGTGCATGCCCGATGACGTTGCAGTTTATGAGTTTTAAGCATGTTAAAAATGATTTAGTACTCTGATTTATTTTATAGCAATTTTTTGTTGGGAGACAAATTACTTCTTTCTATGTGTTAAAATATTTATGGATGTCGACGTGGATAATTATTACGCCTCAAAATAATCAGTATTTGAATGTTTTTTTTTTCGAATTTTTATTTTTAATTATTGGGAATTTTTGAAAACTATGTGTAGGTATTTATTGAGTTTAAAAAGTCAAGTATTATGGATTTAATTAGATAGAAAATTTTATTTTTCGCATATTTTAAGTAGTGAGTGAAGGTCGTTACAATATTCATAATGTGGAATATCTATTTTTGGAACATTTTTACAAATCTATTTTTGTTGCTAAACCCTTTTGTGTGCTTTTAGTCCATATAAATTTTCCATTTTTTTTCAATAATCTACTAATTATTTTTCTGTGTTTTGCTAGGTTTTTAATAAATATTCCAGCAAAATTAAAAACTCCTAAGAAACTTTGTGGTTTTTTCTTTGCTTTCATTTTATCTGAAAAATTCCGTACTTTTTCCACTATCTGTTCTTGCAAAATTATTCTGGATTCATTGATTTTTATTCAAAATAATTTAATATTTCTCGTAGCAATGACTGCTTTATTTTCAAATAAAATCAGTTCTTATTTGTCACAAACTTAAGAGTAAATTTTCAAGTGTTTGATATGTTCTTCCATATTTTTAGATGCTATTGAAACATCATCAATATAGAAAAATATAAATTTGAAATAATCTTTAAATAGATTATTCATTATTCTTTGAAATTTCTGGGGTGATGAAACGTCCACTACTCGTTTTTTTTAAAAAGTACAGAATTTTTTTTCCAACTTAATCGACCGAATACAACTACACATATATATACTTTTCTATTAAAATATCTTTGCACCTTTTTTTAAAAAAAATAAAACAACCAACTATATTTGAAAATTCAAAAGAAAGAATTCAAAGGATAAGATCGTCAAACTTTTACCAAACCTAACTTAGCAAAATTTCAAAATAAAACTAACTCTAACAACCTCTCAAAACATACTCAAAAAGTATCATAAAATTCGTAAAATCTTTAACGTAAACTTAAACGTAAATGCGGAAAACTAGCGCTGGTCATCGGGTTATGTGCACATTCAGTCCAGTAAGATCAACCATCAAGTCCCTCAACATCAATATCAAGCTCACCTGCATCGATCACACCTAACGAGTCTATTGACTAAGCAAGCCATAACCATAATAGCAAATAATACATATACAGTCACATGCAACAGTGAAAATAATTTTATGTAACATTACTTTTCATGAACATGCATAAACTTAAACATTTTTCTTTCTTCATAAACATTTTTCTTTCATCATATACGTATATGTTTTCTTTTTCATTGAATTCAGATCGTTAATTGCGACTTTCATATTAGCTGAAGTCGATGGATCCATCTACGTGTAACCACGCTACTGGGCACGGGGACATCAGCGACACTCTCACCCGTCAACTGAGCCTTGGCTTTACATATTATCGTATTATCGTATCATCGTATCATTGTATTAGTCACAATTACTTCACTTCCTTCAACATTTCATATTTTCATCACTTTATAAAATTCATGCATATAACAATCAATTTTTTTTAAACCAAGCATGCAACATATCTTTTAGCGTTAATGTTTCATCATAAAGTACATACACATTTAAAACAATCATATTAACATATTTTATAACATTCAGGGCACTGACATTACGTTTACTATTTTTCTGGTGTAAAATGATTGTTTTATCCCTAGACGTAAAATTTCACGATTTTGACTTTTTCTTACTTTCGTTGACACTAGACCATCCCAAATAATTATGTAAGCTTAAATAAATTTTTTGATATTTTTTATTTAGATTAAATTCAAGGCTTTGGATTTATTTCGTAATTATAAATTTGTAGTACGTTTTAATCACTAACTAATTTCAAACTTTATAATTAAATTTCTTAATTTTAAACATAGACTTTTTATTCCTAAATTACTCTCGTGAACCATGATTCGACCCCCCATGGACCACGGTTCAACCCTTAGCCAAAACAAACCGTAGAACTGAACCCTACTAGAACACTATTGAGCCATCTTTCATTTCCTTCGAGCCGAGCCTGAGCCACCCCAAGCCAAGCCCTACCAGACCACCTATGGACCCTAGTGACCAGTTGTAACCCCTCGAACCAGCCCCTAACCTGCTGCAATCCTCATGCCCGTAAACAGAAGCTGCGCGAGTCCTTCAAAATGCGCCCATGACTCCTAACTCCACTAGGACTCTTCGCCCAGGCCACCACCCAAGCCCTCACCCTCTGGAGCAACCCTGGACCTCTCTGTGACCTAGCATAGACCAGCCTTGACCACCCTGGCCGAGCCAATACCCTTCACGCATAGTACTATCCCCGATAGCTCGATGGGACTCTTCCCCTACCACTGTGCTTGAGTCCGAGCCTTGGTCGAGCCCTGGTTCGAGCCGCACGCTGCCTTCCCCTTAACCGAACCCTTGACAACAATACATGCAATAACTTGTTCCAGCTTGTTCTAGTTTCGTGTATCCTCTAAACCATGTTTTGTGTGGCCCTTAAACTCGTGTAAAAACGTTGCTCTGTGATCCTATAACATGGCAGCCCCTTCACACAAACATATATCCAATTTTGGTTCATAAAATCATACCTTATTCACATATTAGTGCATAAAAACGAAAATATTCAATAATAAACCATGTTTTTCATGAAAACAATAATCAAACACATAATAGGGTGTGATAGATGAGAAAAGAAAGATTTATGGCGTGACTTTGCGTATTTTACTCACGAAAAATACGTTGAGATGCGAAGAACGATGACAAACGAACTTGGCTGGATTTTTCCCTCAAAACCCGATGCTTTTCCTTGACGAATTCACGTGTGTGCTTTTGTTCTAGCTGATGAGAAATAGTTGTGTTTTTTAGGGGAAGGGAGGAGTGTATGATGTGAATCTTTGTACGAACGAATAGCAAACACGATTAATTTAGAATCGCGCCCTCAATTCAATAACGAACAAGGAATCGTTGTTGTCCCGATCTTTTGAATCAAGTGTGTGTGTATGATTTTCACCTCTAAACTATGAAAAGTTTAGCAACAAATAATCACGAAATAAACAACCGAAATATGACGAACTTTCAAAGAACACGTCTTTGACAACCCGCGTAAGAACGATCGATAAACGCCACAACGTTAAAAACTTTGATAAGTTTGATTTTTGATTTACAAAGCAAAGCCTTGAAAAAAAGTTGAGAGAAAACTCAAAACCTTGATAAAATATCAATAATCTGAATAATGAATGTTAATTTTCGTCCCAAATATCTTTTAATAATAAAGAGATATCACAAATCTAGTTGCCAAAATAATGAAAACTCTATCTAAGGAAATTCTGCACCAAATATGCGAAGGGACACGGACCCCGTGTAAAGGTTCGGGAGGGGGTCCGTGTAGACTCGGCCATTGCTGGGAACATAGGAAACGGACCCCGTGTATGGGTCCGTGCTTGGGTCCATGTAGACTCGGGATTTCTTCATCTCGGACGTGATGTACACGGACCCCGTGTACAGGTCCGTGCTCGGGTCCGTGCAGCCTCGGTCCTTCAAACAATGTGCTTGAATAATATTCCTTTGGTTCCCGAACTCACTCCCATGCATCACGAACCCTTCGGCACTTTGCTCCTTGCACGTAAGCCCTCCTTGATTGCTCATAAGCCCATTCAATGCTTCTTTGAACTTCTTCAGACGTCCTCTCGTGATTGGTCCCTCTGGCAACTCTAACGGATCCCATGCTTTCCTTGTAGCCTGACCACCCGTGTTCGCATCAGTGTATAATAAGGGTTTGGGATGGGGGTTATGGGCTTATTTATTTTAATAAAAATGTGTAGACTAAGCTAGGGCCCATTAGTATGGTATATTAGGCCCAATAAGCCCATTAGTGCATACTGAAAATATTTCGTTTAGGAAAGTTCGTGAAATTATTAGCCGAGTTGTCAAAAAGTTCATATTTTCGTCGAAAATCGAATACCGTTAAGAATTACATCTCGACGTATAAAATCACCGCAAAACTCCTTATTCTTAAAAAATATCATAAAGCATCAACCATATTTTAAATAATAAAAAACAATTATTTAATAAAAATATTTTTCATTTTTCAGTCTTCGATCTCCGTTTCTCGATCGCATCTCGAATAACCTTTAAAAATACAATTTTAAGCATTCAAATAGAAAACTACTTTAAAATCGTTTAAACATATCGAACATAATTAATTTAAGCAATTAATATAATTTAATTAGCTATTTTTCATTTTCCCTAGATTTTCATGCAGTTGGATTACACTTTTTTCATTTTTGGACCTTACAATTCCTCCCTCCCTTAAATAAAATTTTGTGCTCGAAATTAGAATTTACCGAATAACTCCAGGTAGCGACTCCTCGTGTCCCTCTCGGTCTCCCAAGTAGCTTCTTCCTCCGAGTTATTTAGCCACTTGACCTTGATCATTGGTATTACTTTGTTTCGGAGTCTTCTTCCTTGTCTAGCCAAGATTTGTACGGGTCTTTCCTCATATGTCATATTTGGAGTCAATTGTAATGATTCATTATTTAGTACATGTAAAAGGTTTGACATGTACTTTCGCAGCTTAGATATGTGGAAAACATTGTGTACTCCGGATAGCATTGGTTGTATCCTCTCGAAAATCTCAAATGGCCCTATGAATCTTGGAGTAAGTTTGTCTTTCTTGCCGAATCGCATAACACCCTTCATAGGTGCTATTTTCATAAAAACATGGTCACCGAGCAAACTCTAGCTCTCTTCGTTGCTTGTCGGCGTAGCTTTTCTGTCGGCTTTGTGCAGTCTTCATTCTATCTCGAATTTTGACTACTAGCTCCGCTGTTTGCTTGATCAAGTCCGGACCAAATTCTCCTCTTTCACCAATCTCGTCCCAATGTATGGGTGATATACACTTCCTCCCATATAGTGCCTCATAAGGAGCCATCCCTATAAATTATTGATAGCTATTGTTATAGGTGAACTCCATTAGAGGTAACTTTGGTTCCCAACTTCCTTGAAAATCAATAACACAAGCTTGAAGTAGATCCTCCAAAATTTTAATCACTCTCTTAGACTGACCATCGTGATGCGACCATGGTAGGCCAAGATCCAAGGAAAGCATGGGATCCTTTAGAGTTGTCGGAGGGACCAAACACGAGGGGACGCCTGAAGAAAATCAAGGAAGCATTGCATGGGCTTATGAGCAATCAAGAAAGGCTTACAAGCGAGGTGCAAAGTGCCAAAAGGTTCGTGATGCATGGGAGTAAGTTTGGGAGTCATATGAACATTATTAAAGAGTTAAATGATGAGGAGTCCAGAAGCTTCGGCGCCCGAGCGGCCAAATCTTACCGCCCGAGCGCCACACTTACTGTCCAAGAAGAAATATTCCAAAACACCTCATGCTCGAGCGGTCAAATCTTACCGCGCGAGCGCCAAATGTCCAGAACCCTTGGCGCTCGAGCGGTAAGAAATCCTACCGCCCGAGCGCGGCTTGCTATGAGAAAAGTCTTTGTTTCCTTGATTAGAGTCATAATTATTTTGACAACTAGATATTGATATCTTTTGAGTATGTAAACATATTTTGCACGAATTTTTGAACACAATTCACATTATTCATTGATAGAATACATTGTTCTTGAGTTTTCTCTCAAACAATTAAAACTTTTGCTTTGTTCAAAATCAAACTTATCAAAGTTTAAACTTTGTGGCGTTTGTCGATCGTTTTTTACGCTGATTGTCAAAGAGGAGTTCTTTGAAGGTTCGTTCGAGTATCGATTGTTTTCTTGTGATTATTTGTTGCTAAGCTTTTCAGAGTTTAGAGGTGAATATCACGCAATACTTGATTCAAAAGGTCGG
This sequence comes from Primulina tabacum, assembly GCF_025594145.1. NCBI lineage: Eukaryota > Viridiplantae > Streptophyta > Magnoliopsida > Lamiales > Gesneriaceae > Primulina > Primulina tabacum. Next base: position 5,426,959 of record NC_134567.1, read on the forward strand.
GACAACACAACACGAATCACTTTTAACGTTATTGAATTGAGGGCATGGTTCGATTAATCGTGTTTGATTTTTGTTCGTACGAGGATTCATATCATTTGGTATCAGAGCTTTGGCTCATTGAATTCAAGTAAGTATCTCGTTCTAAAATTTTCAGATTTGCAATTATCCTTTCGTTTGTTTATCAGATCTACTTCATTCTAACGTTCTTCGTCTTTTTTCGTGAATCTGTGATTCTTGAAATTTTGTAATTTTTTTGGTAATTTTTCGTGTGCACAAATCAGCCTTGTAAAAAAGAGAATACAAAAATTTTGAAAATTTTCCATAATTTGGTTTTGATATTTTGTTCTATTTTTTTTTTTGTGAGTCATATTAAATTGCCTCTCACAGTCAAAAATTCCGAAAATTCACCATTATTTTGTTTTGGTATTTTGTTCTACACTCTATTGAGAGTCATATACAAAAGCCTCTCACAGTAAAAAAAAATTATTTTCAAATTTCTTATCTACGCAGTCCGAATGAGCCGATCACAATTGTTCACAAGTTGAACTTGATTGTTTGATATATACAAATACAAAGCTTGAGCACCTTCGAGAGAACTACCGAATTCGAGTGAAATTACTTGAGTGCGAGTGAATTTTCTTTGGAGTGACCGGTGAGTATTTGAAGTGAGGAGTAGACAAAAAAAATGAGAGACGAGTGAATTTTCCTTGGAGTGACCGTGAGAATTTGGGCGAGGGATATTCTATTTTATTTCTACTAACGTTTATTGCAGGTAAAATGTCCGAAAGAAAAATTGAGAAGGAGGTAAGAGATAGTTCTAACCAAGGCTTGTCTAAGGTTCAAATGAAGGCTTTGTTCGGTCATTTCTCTAGGATGATGAGGACCGAGTTGGAGACAATACATGAGAGGTTGAATGAAGTTAGCACTAGTGGGATTAAATCTAAGTGGTTGGTCATTATTATTAGCCAATGTCCTAATAAAAGGGTGATGATATTGAATGGCTATGGTGAATATGAGTCTCAAAATGAGGGTGATGATGAGGGTGATAATGATGAGATGTCTGCGTTATAGGATCCTGATGAGGGATATGAAGCTGTCGTAGGTGAAACACTAGTGACTAGGTGGATCATGAGTGTCCAAGTCAAAGAGGAGGAGACTAACCAAAGAGAAAACTTATTCCATACTAGGTGTTTTGTCAATCAAAAGGTTTGCAACCTTATCATAGATGGGGGAAGCTGTACTAATGCAGCTAGTTTTGTGATGGTGGAGAAGTTGGGTTTAGCTACCTTGAAGCATCCTCAACCATATAGAGTTCCATGGTTGAATGATTGTGCGGAAGTGAAGGTTAATAGGAAACTTTTAGTTGTATTTTCAATTGGGAAGTATGTTGATGAGGTATTGTTTGATGTGGTTCCAATGCAAGCTTGTCATATTTTGCTAGGTAGACCATGGCAATATGATAGGCAAGTTACTCACGACGGGCTCAAGAATAGATATTTCATTTGCATTGAAGAAGGAACCCATTGTATTGCTTCCATTGTTCCCAAAGCAAGTGTTGGAGGACCAATTGAAAAAAAAAAAAAAAAAAGAGGTATGAGGCCGAAAAAAAGAGTGAATACAAAAGTGAGATGGCCTTTGAGAGCAAAAATGAAATGGCTGAAAAAAAGAGTAATCAAAAGAGTGAGAATGTCATACAAAAGAAAAAATAAAATGAGAGGAAAGAGGCCAAAAAGAAAACATATATGGCCCAAAAGAGTGAGTTGAAACAAATATTACACACACATGATCCACTTGTGTTGATTCTTTATAAAGAGATCCTCTTTAACCCAAGTGAAATAGTCGGGTCCCTTCCGAGCATTATTGTTTCACTTTTGCAGGAGTTTGATGATATATTTTCGAAGGAGCTACCTCAAGGACTACCACCATTGAGGGGAATTGAGCACCAAATTGATTTTGTGCCCGTGAGTGCATTGCCAAACCACCCAGCTTATAGAAGCAATCCGGAAGAGACTAAGGAGCTTCAATGGCAGGTAAGTGAGTTGTTAGATAGGGATTTTGTGCTTGAGTCCGTGTCTCCTTGTGTTGTAGTTGTTTCATTAGTTCCTAAAAAAGATGGCTCGTGGCGTATGTGTGTGGATTGTAGAGCAATCAATAATATAACCATCAAGTATAGGCATCCCATACCTAGACTAGATGATATGTTAGATGAGTTGCATGGTGCATGTATTTTCAGCAAAATTGATTTAAAGAGTGGTTATCACCAAATTAGAATGAGGGAAGGTGATGAGTGGAAAACTGCTTTTAAAACCAAATACGGGTTATATGAGTGGATGGTCATGTCTTTTGGCTTAACTAACCCTCCTAGCACTTTTATGAGGTTAATGAACAATGTCTTGCATGCACACATAGGAAAATTTGTTGTGATTTACTTTGATGATATCCTAATGTATAGCAAAAACTTACATGAGCATGTTAGACACTTGAGACTTGTGCTAATCACAATAAGGGATGAAAGTTTATATGCTAACTTAAAGAACAAGCAAACTTGTTTTTCTTGGATTTGTGGTAAGCTCACAGGGGATACAAGTGGATGAAGACAAGGTACTATTCGAGATTGGACAACACCTACTACTGTTGGTCATGTCCGGAGCTTTCATGGCCTTGCAAGCTTCTATAGGAGGTTTGTAAAGGTTTTTAGCACACTGGAAGCACCGATGACGGTGGTGATAAAGAAGAATGTTCCATTCCATTGGGGCGAGGAGCAAGAGAAATCATTTAATATTATTAAGCAAAAATTAATGCTCCTTTACTTGTTTTGCCTGACTTTGCTAATACTTTTGAAGTAGTCAGCTGAATATCAGTGACAATTGATTTATTAACTTCATCGATGGTCGCCAATGATAGTTCAGCATCAATATAAAGTTGAAGTTCTGCATTTGAGGATTGAGGAGCAGTAGTTGACGGTTGCGCATCCTTCAAAGAAGAAGCAGTTACTTGCTCAGAAGATTCAGCAACTGGTTCATGGGATGGATCTTGCGGTTGTACTGATTGTTCAGCTTTCTCTTCTGATGAAAGATTGTGGGAAACTGCTGGAATAGTCAGTTCTTGATCTAGTTCCCAATGTTTAAACTCCATCTGCAGTTATAAAAGATTCGAGTCCAGTTGATCATGAACTGCTTTGTCATTAAAGGCAGTTGGACTGGTGGGATCATAATTTTGGCATAGCTGAATAATCATTTGGCTTAAATTCTTTGCATGTATTTGATCAAAAAAGTACTTCTTTCTCTGCAAAGCCTTAACAACTGAGGCCTCTTTGACCATTTTCAGGACTATAGTTTTCAGGTCAATAAATTTCTTCAAAACTGATTTCTTCAGAAGTTGCCTGGTAAACACTTCAGTCCTAAACCTGACCCATTCATCATAAGTCTTTAGCTTAGTCTCAGAAAACTCATTGACCTCTTTCCAGATTAAGTCAATATGAGTTTGAATTGCGTTTATAGGTCTGGGCTCTTCTGTCATCTTGTTCTTTCCCTTTGAGTCAGTCAGAACATGAGGAATACTCAGTTCTGAGTTAGTTGCATCAATTCTTTCTCTAATCACTACCCATTTGGGTCTAGCAAATGGCAAAGTAGTTGGGCCAGAGATAGTGATTAGTGGAGCTTTAACTCCAGCAAGTTTCTTCTTATCACCAGATTTGGTGACAGACTTCTTGAGTTGAGCAGCAGGAGGAGATAACTGATCTTCAGTTGAAGATTTAACTAGTATTGCTCTCAAAGGAGTAGCATTGATCGGCTGTTCAGCTCCAGATTGTATCAGCCTGTCAGTTGGGATGGGGTGCAAAAAAATTTGTTGGTTTCGTCTTTATAGTTTTGGGCTTCTTGGTGATTTTAAGAGAAGGATTCTTCTCAGAATAAGTTTCACTGACAATCAGTTTACGTTTGATTGTCTTCTTGGCTTTCTTAACTGATTTGGGAGCCTCCTGCGTCCCAATTTCCTTTTTCACCTTAATGAACTGTTTAGGAGAGATGTCCATCTTGAGCTTCGGCAGCTGAACACTCTTGTCATTGAATATCTTGAACTTAGATGGCCTCTCAGAGAAGTCACCCACTAAACCCTTGCTTTCCCGCAAATAGCTGAGCGGCACTGCAAATCCCTTCGATTGTTTTGATGACTGAAACATTTTTTTGAATACATTTCCATTGCAGTCTTTTTCCAGCCATGATAGCAGTCATGACTTGAAATTTTTCCAGTGTGAGAGCAGCAAAAGATCCTACTTTGGCGAGCAGCCCTTTGGCCACGATGTTAGCCAGTAACTGGATTTTTTGCTTCAGCTCTTTTTTGGGATCAGAAACTTTGATTTTTCGTCCATCATCAGATAGGAGAGTTTGCATCTCCTCGACATGAGATGATTTCACCTCAGAGATATTTGCCAGTTCATCAGTAGGCAGCTGAAAGAAGTTGTTGAAGGAGTCTTCTTCGATTATCAGCAATTGATTGTTGATGGTGGAAGCGATGTTGTCGTCGGCTGAGATAAATCCACTGGCATAGAGATCCTGAATCTCTTTTGGATAAATTTCTTGGAAATATAGTCCCATTAATATCTTCAGTCCAGCAGCCTATAGTTTGAGAAACACATCCTTGATATTCTCGTCCTGGATAGACAGGACTGAATCAAAATCAATTTCCATAGCGTTCAACAAGTATGCCGGAACTTGATTTACCAATGCTGTAAGATTAGTTATCTGTGAAAGAAAATTATGTGTATTGATTTGCTCTGTAGACTGAAATGCGCATAAAGAAGAACTGAAACGAGGCGGGTACAAGTTATTATGTATGTGACTGTTCAAATTTTTTAACACATGTCAGTTCAGGATAAATTGAATAAAATTGTGTGTACGTATGATGAAAACATGTGTAGAATTTAAATGGACTATGCGGAGCCACGTCTTAAAACACTATTCATTGAAAGACATCAACTAAATGCGTAATATCAGTCACATCATTTATTATGGAATATTTATGGATTAACTAGTTAACTTATTGGAGAAGATCAGTTAGGTTAGCAACTCAGTGATCAGTTGAAAGCTGAGTCATTTCAGTTGAAGTCTAACTGACTAATGTCTTATCAGTTAACCGTTTAAGTGGATATTCCCCCTTAAAATATGCATATTAATAAAAGAAAGGGTAAGAGAAGCTTAGTCTGAATAAGTCAAATACTTTCAGTTGACTAAAGTCTCTTCGTCTTATTCTATTTCTTCAATATCAGTTGTCAGGAATTGTCTATAAATAAGACAACTATCATTAGATGATAATAAAGACAATTAAACACAGATGGATAGAGCAAGCAGGTTCAACAATCCTCCTTCTCCATCAACACTTCGCATTCCGGAGAGACAGAAGGAAGCTATGGAGAGTTATGTCCTGGAGAAAGTCATGTCCACCTGGACTAAAGTTCAAGACCTCCAAGCTATTCAGTGAGATGGGTTGGTTGCTACTGATAAACAGAGGGAAACCGAGATAAAGTATAAGAGACGCATTAATGTGATCCACACTTCAGATCTTGCTACTGATGAAGGTCTGTTGGAGTTGATGTTGATGCAAGAGCAGATCGCGCTGGAGAAAATTATCTTCTCAAAACACTACAAAGGAATTTCCTATAAAGCATTGTCGAGTGGGATGTTCCTTTGGCTAGATGTCGTAGAAAAGGAACTTAATCGTGTAATATGTGAAAGATTTTATCAATAAAATTGTTGTTTCGATTCACTGCTCTTTCCTTATCTGCATATAAACTGATATCAGTTGACAAACATTTAACTAACTGATAATAACTAACTGAATAGTTAATAACTGAATAAAAATTAACAACAACTGACATAACAACATTATCATTGATATAATTAAGACAGAACAATTAAACCAAGAATATTGCAAAAATGAGAAAACTTAGTCTCTGGTAATGGTTTGGTAAAGATGTCAGCTGCTTGTTGTTCAGTTGGTATGTATTCCAGCCTTATTGCTTTCTTCAGAGCATGATCTCTGATGAAGTGATGTCTGACATCGATATGCTTGGTTCTAGAGTGAAGAACTGGATTGTATGTAACTGTAATCATGCTTGTATTGTCACAAAATATCCGAGATTCTTTTGTAATGACTCCATAGTCTTTCAGTTGTTGCTGAATCTAGATTAGTTGTGCACAGCAGCTTCCAGTAGCAAGACATTCTGCTTCAATTGTGGAAGTTGCTATGGATATTTGCTTCTTGCTGAACCATGAAATCAGTTTGTCTCCTAGAAACTGACATGATCCACTGGTGCTTTTACGATCTAGCTTACATCCTGCACAATCTGCATCTGAATATCCAACTAAATTGAACAAAGAATCCTCAGCATACCATAAGACCACATTTTGTGTGCCTATAAGATATTTTAATATGCGTTTGGTAGCTGAAAAATGCGATTTCTTAGGATTTGCTTGAAATCTAGCACACATACAAACATCAAATACAATATCAGGATGACTAGCAGTTAGGTACAATAATAAAACTATTAAACCTCTGTAAAGTGTCGTCTCAACTGATATTCCCCCTTGATCATTTTCTAGTTTGATTGATGAACTCATGAGAATACTTGCAGCTGAACATATTTCCATGCCAAATTTCTTAAGCAATTCCTTCGTATATTTGGTCTGACTGATAAAAGTACCAGTATCCAGTTGCTTCACTTGCAGACCGAGGGAAAATGTCAGTTCACCCATCATACTCATCTTAAATTTTTCCTGCATCAACTTGGCAAATTTCTCACATAATTTGGGCTTAGTTGACCCAAAAATAATATCATCAACAGATATTTGCACAAGTAAAATATGATCATTTTTTGAATATTTTAACAGAGTCTTATCAAATCATCCAAAAGTAAAATCATGATCAGCTAGGAATTTTGAAAGAGTTTCATACCAAGCTCTTGGAGCTTGTTTAAGACCATATAAGACTTTGTTCAAATGATAAACATGATCAGGAAGAATGTGATTAACAAAACATGGTGGTTGTTCAACATATACTTCTTCCTGCAACTGACCGTTCAGAAATGCACTCTTCACGTCCATCTGGTAGACTTTAAAGTTCTTGAATGAGCCATAAGCAAGGAACATTCTGATTGCTTCCAGTCTTGCAAATGGTGCATAAGTTTCATAATAATCTATTCCTTCTTCTTGCCAATATCCTTGTGCTACAAGCCTCGCTTTGTTGCGCACAACTGAACTATCTTCATTGAGTTTATTTCTGTATACCCACTTTGTACCTATAATGGTTTTAGAAACTAGTCTTGGAACTAAGTTCCAGACATTGTTATGGATAAACTGATTTAGCTCTTCTTGCATAGCATTTATCCAGTTAGGATCAGCAAGAGCTTCATCAGTTTTCTTAGGTTCCAATTGGGAAACAAAAATTGGATGAATAAATAAATTAAACATTTGATTCCGAGTTCTCACCGGATCAGATGGATTACCTAATACCAATTCTAGTGAATGTGATTTCTTCCATCTATATTCAGGATTTGTTGCATCCATCTCAGCAACTGCTTCAGTTGGAAACTGAATATTTTCTTCAATTTCAGTTGCTGCTGTATCAGTTGGTAACTAAGAATTATCATTTTGCTCCACCAACTGATTATCAGTAACAATTTCTTTTTCAACTGATTGATCCAGCACTTCTGGTTCTGGTGTTTAAAGGATATTTCGATTAATGTGATTCTCTTTTTCATTATCATCCTCCAAACTAATATCTGTAAAGCGATCAACTAGTTCAACTGGATCAGTTGGCTTATCAGTTAGCACATATTCATCAAATACAACATGAATAGACTCTTCTACATTCAAAGTGAATTTGTTAAAAACTCTGTAAGCTTTACTAACTGATGAATACCCAACAAATATTCCCTCTGCATATTTAGCATCAAAAGCTTTAAAATGATTTTTGTCATTATCAAGAATAAAATACCTGCAGCCGAATATTTTGAAGTAAGAAACAACACTTTTGCGTCCATGTCAAATCTCATATGGTATTTTCAAATGATTTTTATTAATCCTTGATCAATTCTGAGTGTAAGATGCAGTGTTTACTACTTCTTTCCAAAACCTCTGAGAAATACCAGAATCACCAAGCATTTTTCTAGCAATTTCTTTAAGGGTCCGATTTCTTCTCTCGGCTACACCATTTTGCTGAGGAGTTCTTGCTGCTGAGAGCTCATTCTTGATCCCAGTATTTTCTAAAAAAATTGTGAAAGATTTTGATTGATGAATTCAGTCCCTCGATCAGACCTTATTCGATCAATCCCAACTGATTTTTTATTTAATAGTCTTTTAAAAAGCTTAATCAGTTGTGCAGCGGTTTGGTCTTTGGATATAAGAAAGATAACCCAAGTAAATCTTGAAAAATCATCCACGACTACTAAGATGTATTTCATTCCCCTTAACTCATGACTAGTATAGGACCAAAAAGATCCATATGTAGCAGTTCCAAGAATTAGGAGGATGATTTACAACCCTTGTTTTTAAAAGAAGATCTTACTTGCTTACCAAACTGACATGCTGAACAAATTTTATCTTTTGAAAATCTATTTTGGTCAAACCAGTTACAAGATCATGGTTACTCAGATAAGCAATAGATTTAAAGTTTAGATGGTTCAACCTCTTATGTCACAACCAGTTTTTAGAAGATTTGGAAGCTATAAAACAAACTTGTGCATAAGGTTGATTAGTCCAACTTACTTTGTAGGTGTTCTCACAACGATTGCCAGTTAGGATGACCTCATCAGTTGAGTCTCTAACTGAGCAAGTGTGTTTGTCGAACTGAACTGAGAATTTATTGTAGCATAACTGACTGATGCTAATCATGTTATACTTCAAATTCTCAACTAGTAAAACATCTTTAATAGTAAAATTACCATGGATAAGCTTACCTTTACCCACATTTTTACCTTTGGAGTTGTCTTCAAAACTAATGTATGGACCAGTGTATTTGATCAGTTGAGATAGCAAATTTGCATCCACTGTCATATGACGCGAGCAACCAATGTCCAGATACCAGGTTGATTCTCTGTTTGTACCTGTCACCTGCAATCACACACAATATGTAATCTTGGTACCCACATCTATTTGGGTCCTAGACTGATTAGTTCATTAGGAACCCAGACTTGGACCGGTCTAACTGACTTTCCAGTTGCTGTATTCCAAATAGTTTTGCTCGGCTTTTGTGTGCTTGATGTGTAGTGTGCAGATGAAGCAATATGAGTTTTAGCCTTGTTCAACTGATTGTTCAGCCGATATCTTTTCTAAACTGGCTTACTGTTATAGTAATTGGAGTAGCCATTAGAATAGTTCAGGTATTTATTGCTGAACATTTTTGGTGACTGACTTTGTGGGTCAGTTGAAATTTTTGTGCTATAACCAATATTGTACCTTCTAGCCTTGTTCTTATTTTCAATGGGTTGTACAACTGGTTTACTTGGCTAAGGTTGTTCTTGTACCACAACTGATTTTACAAAGTGAATACATTCCCTTTGTCCATGTTCAGTGTTTGGAGTATCACTGGTGGAAGTTTCATATTGGTTGCTGAACTCTAAACCAGTTTTTTGAGTAACTGATTTTTGCTTATCTTGTATTTCAGCTAGTGCAACAGATGATTTATTTCATGCCTTAATAAGCTCAGCTTGCTTTGAATTCTAAAGCATTAACTGCTGAATCATAGATTGATTTTTGCTTCTTTCAACGTTCAGCTCAGCAATCTCCCGTTTAAGCCTCAACAGATCAACTGATTCATCAATTTCAGTTTTATCATCTTTGGGATCAGTTTGCTTTGCTCTTGCCTTCTCAAAAGATAGGGCAAGCTTGTGATACTCATTGACCATGTCATGAAGTGTAGAAATAAGTTCATCTCGTGTAAAATCAGTTGAACTAAAGTCGAATACCTGTTGACTGGTTGACTCCAGTTCTGTGTCATCGGCCATCAGACACTTGACCTCCTCATCATCATCACTGGAGCAGCTCAAGCTCTCAGGTTCTGAATCATTACTGTCAGATTCTGCCGATTTGGACTTGCTTTCCTCTGCTATAAACACCTCATGTTTCTTTCTGCATGATTTATTATCATCCTTAGTTCTTCTCTTGTGCTCATAAGATTTCCTTCTCTTATGAGTTGAGCCTCGTGTAGAGCCCAAAATTAGTACACGTAAAACCCATGCATTTATTTAAATTGTTAAATTATTTATTAAAGTTTAAATTGATTTATGTAGATGCATGATTTATTAAATTGCATTATTTTATTTATTTATGTTTATGTGATGCACGTTAAAATATTTTCTCGAGTTTCTTGTTTCAGACGATTATTCGATGTGGGATCGAGGAAAAGAGACCGTCGACGATTTTGGTGATTTTAAAATGTGGTATCCTGCCCACTTTGTTGGATGTGGCACAAAGCCTTGCTGAGTGCGTAAAGATGAGGGATAATGTTTAACACGACGATTTCATGTTGCTGGTTATATTTTATTTCAAGTCAAGAAAGTGTCATTTTAAACACAGATGGATAGAGCAAGCAGGTTCAACAATCCTCCTTCTCCATCAACACTTCGCATTCCGGAGAGACAGAAGGAAGCTATGGAGAGTTATGTCCTGGAGAAAGTCATGTCCACCTGGACTAAAGTTCAAGACCTCCAAGCTATTCAGTGAGATGGGTTGGTTGCTACTGATAAACAGAGGGAAACCGAGATAAAGTATAAGAGACGCATTAATGTGATCCACACTTCAGATCTTGCTACTGATGAAGGTCTGTTGGAGTTGATGTTGATGCAAGAGCAGATCGCGCTGGAGAAAATTATCTTCTCAAAACACTACAAAGGAATTTCCTATAAAGCATTGTCGAGTGGGATGTTCCTTTGGCTAGATGTCGTAGAAAAGGAACTTAATCGTGTAATATGTGAAAGATTTTATCAATAAAATTGTTGTTTCGATTCACTGCTCTTTCCTTATCTGCATATAAACTGATATCAGTTGACAAACATTTAACTAACTGATAATAACTAACTGAATAGTTAATAACTGAATAAAAATTAACAACAACTGACATAACAACATTATCATTGATATAATTAAGACAGAACAATTAAACCAAGAATATTGCAAAAATGAGAAAACTTAGTCTCTGGTAATGGTTTGGTAAAGATGTCAGCTGCTTGTTGTTCAGTTGGTATGTATTCCAGCCTTATTGCTTTCTTCAGAGCATGATCTCTGATGAAGTGATGTCTGACATCGATATGCTTGGTTCTAGAGTGAAGAACTGGATTGTATGTAACTGTAATCATGCTTGTATTGTCACAAAATATCCGAGATTCTTTTGTAATGACTCCATAGTCTTTCAGTTGTTGCTGAATCTAGATTAGTTGTGCACAGCAGCTTCCAGTAGCAAGACATTCTGCTTCAATTGTGGAAGTTGCTATGGATATTTGCTTCTTGCTGAACCATGAAATCAGTTTGTCTCCTAGAAACTGACATGATCCACTGGTGCTTTTACGATCTAGCTTACATCCTGCACAATCTGCATCTGAATATCCAACTAAATTGAACAAAGAATCCTCAGCATACCATAAGACCACATTTTGTGTGCCTATAAGATATTTTAATATGCGTTTGGTAGCTGAAAAATGCGATTTCTTAGGATTTGCTTGAAATCTAGCACACATACAAATATCAAATACAATATCAGGATGACTAGCAGTTAGGTACAATAATAAAACTATTAAACCTCTGTAAAGTGTCGTCTCAACTGATATTCCCCCTTGATCATTTTCTAGTTTGATTGATGAACTCATGAGAATACTTGCAGCTGAACATATTTCCATGCCAAATTTCTTAAGCAATTCCTTCGTATATTTGGTCTGACTGATAAAAGTACCAGTATCCAGTTGCTTCACTTGCAGACCGAGGGAAAATGTCAGTTCACCCATCATACTCATCTTAAATTTTTCCTGCATCAACTTGGCAAATTTCTCACATAATTTGGGCTTAGTTGACCCAAAAATAATATCATCAACAGATATTTGCACAAGTAAAATATGATCATTTTTTGAATATTTTAACAGAGTCTTATCAAATCATCCAAAAGTAAAATCATGATCAGCTAGGAATTTTGAAAGAGTTTCATACCAAGCTCTTGGAGCTTGTTTAAGACCATATAAGACTTTGTTCAAATGATAAACATGATCAGGAAGAATGTGATTAACAAAACATGGTGGTTGTTCAACATATACTTCTTCCTGCAACTGACCGTTCAGAAATGCACTCTTCACGTCCATCTGGTAGACTTTAAAGTTCTTGAATGAGCCATAAGCAAGGAACATTCTGATTGCTTCCAGTCTTGCAAATGGTGCATAAGTTTCATAATAATCTATTCCTTCTTCTTGCCAATATCCTTGTGCTACAAGCCTCGCTTTGTTGCGCACAACTGAACTATCTTCATTGAGTTTATTTCTGTATACCCACTTTGTACCTATAATGGTTTTAGAAACTAGTCTTGGAACTAAGTTCCAGACATTGTTATGGATAAACTGATTTAGCTCTTCTTGCATAGCATTTATCCAGTTAGGATCAGCAAGAGCTTCATCAGTTTTCTTAGGTTCCAATTGGGAAACAAAAATTGGATGAATAAATAAATTAAACATTTGATTCCGAGTTCTCACCGGATCAGATGGATTACCTAATACCAATTCTAGTGAATGTGATTTCTTCCATCTGTATTCAGGATTTGTTGCATCCATCTCAGCAACTGCTTCAGTTGGAAACTGAATATTTTCTTCAATTTCAGTTGCTGCTGTATCAGTTGGTAACTAAGAATTATCATTTTGCTCCACCAACTGATTATCAGTAACAATTTCTTTTTCAACTGATTGATCCAGCACTTCTGGTTCTGGTGTTTAAAGGATATTTCGATTAATGTGATTCTCTTTTTCATTATCATCCTCCAAACTAATATCTGTAAAGCGATCAACTAGTTCAACTGGATCAGTTGGCTTATCAGTTAGCACATATTCATCAAATACAACATGAATAGACTCTTCTACATTCAAAGTGAATTTGTTAAAAACTCTGTAAGCTTTACTAACTGATGAATACCCAACAAATATTCCCTCTGCATATTTAGCATCAAAAGCTTTAAAATGATTTTTGTCATTATCAAGAATAAAATACCTGCAGCCGAATATTTTGAAGTAAGAAACAACACTTTTGCGTCCATGTCAAATCTCATATGGTATTTTCAAATGATTTTTATTAATCCTTGATCAATTCTGAGTGTAAGATGCAGTGTTTACTACTTCTTTCCAAAACCTCTGAGAAATACCAGAATCACCAAGCATTTTTCTAGCAATTTCTTTAAGGGTCCGATTTCTTCTCTCGGCTACACCATTTTGCTGAGGAGTTCTTGCTGCTGAGAGCTCATTCTTGATCCCAGTATTTTCTAAAAAAATTGTGAAAGATTTTGATTGATGAATTCAGTCCCTCGATCAGACCTTATTCGATCAATCCCAACTGATTTTTTATTTAATAGTCTTTTAAAAAGCTTAATCAGTTGTGCAGCGGTTTGGTCTTTGGATATAAGAAAGATAACCCAAGTAAATCTTGAAAAATCATCCACGACTACTAAGATGTATTTCATTCCCCTTAACTCATGACTAGTATAGGACCAAAAAGATCCATATGTAGCAGTTCCAAGAATTAGGAGGATGATTTACAACCCTTGTTTTTAAAAGAAGATCTTACTTGCTTACCAAACTGACATGCTGAACAAATTTTATCTTTTGAAAATCTATTTTGGTCAAACCAGTTACAAGATCATGGTTACTCAGATAAGCAATAGATTTAAAGTTTAGATGGTTCAACCTCTTATGCCACAACCAGTTTTTAGAAGATTTGGAAGCTATAAAACAAACTTGTGCATAAGGTTGATTAGTCCAACTTACTTTGTAGGTGTTCTCACAACGATTGCCAGTTAGGATGACCTCATCAGTTGAGTCTCTAACTGAGCAAGTGTGTTTGTCGAACTGAACTGAGAATTTATTGTAGCATAACTGACTGATGCTAATCATGTTATACTTCAAATTCTCAACTAGTAAAACATCTTTAATAGTAAAATTACCATGGATAAGCTTACCTTTACCCACATTTTTACCTTTGGAGTTGTCTTCAAAACTAATGTATGGACCAGTGTATTTGATCAGTTGAGATAGCAAATTTGCATCCACTGTCATATGACGCGAGCAACCAATGTCCAGATACCAGGTTGATTCTCTGTTTGTACCTGTCACCTGCAATCACACACAATATGTAATCTTGGTACCCACATCTATTTGGGTCCTAGACTGATTAGTTCATTAGGAACCCAGACTTGGACCGGTCTAACTGACTTTCCAGTTGCTGTATTCCAAATAGTTTTGCTCGGCTTTTGTGTGCTTGATGTGTAGTGTGCAGATGAAGCAATATGAGTTTTAGCCTTGTTCAACTGATTGTTCAGCCGATATCTTTTCTAAACTGGCTTACTGTTATAGTAATTGGAGTAGCCATTAGAATAGTTCAGGTATTTATTGCTGAACATTTTTGGTGACTGACTTTGTGGGTCAGTTGAAATTTTTGTGCTATAACCAATATTGTACCTTCTAGCCTTGTTCTTATTTTCAATGGGTTGTACAACTGGTTTACTTGGCTAAGGTTGTTCTTGTACCACAACTGATTTTACAAAGTGAATACATTCCCTTTGTCCATGTTCAGTGTTTGGAGTATCACTGGTGGAAGTTTCATATTGGTTGCTGAACTCTAAACCAGTTTTTTGAGTAACTGATTTTTGCTTATCTTGTATTTCAGCTAGTGCAACAGATGATTTATTTCATGCCTTAATAAGCTCAGCTTGCTTTGAATTCTAAAGCATTAACTGCTGAATCATAGATTGATTTTTGCTTCTTTCAACGTTCAGCTCAGCAATCTCCCGTTTAAGCCTCAACAGATCAACTGATTCATCAATTTCAGTTTTATCATCTTTGGGATCAGTTTGCTTTGCTCTTGCCTTCTCAAAAGATAGGGCAAGCTTGTGATACTCATTGACCATGTCATGAAGTGTAGAAATAAGTTCATCTCGTGTAAAATCAGTTGAACTAAAGTCGAATACCTGTTGACTGGTTGACTCCAGTTCTGTGTCATCGGCCATCAGACACTTGACCTCCTCATCATCATCACTGGAGCAGCTCAAGCTCTCAGGTTCTGAATCATTACTGTCAGATTCTGCCGATTTGGACTTGCTTTCCTCTGCTATAAACACCTCATGTTTCTTTCTGCATGATTTATTATCATCCTTAGTTCTTCTCTTGTGCTCATAAGATTTCCTTCTCTTATGAGTTGAGCCTCGTGTAGAGCCCAAAATTAGTACACGTAAAACCCATGCATTTATTTAAATTGTTAAATTATTTATTAAAGTTTAAATTGATTTATGTAGATGCATGATTTATTAAATTGCATTATTTTATTTATTTATGTTTATGTGATGCACGTTAAAATATTTTCTCGAGTTTCTTGTTTCAGACGATTATTCGATGTGGGATCGAGGAAAAGAGACCGTCGACGATTTTGGTGATTTTAAAATGTGGTATCCTGCCCACTTTGTTGGATGTGGCACAAAGCCTTGCTGAGTGCGTAAAGATGAGGGATAATGTTTAACACGACGATTTCATGTTGCTGGTTATATTTTATTTCAAGTCAAGAAAGTGTCATTTTAAATGATTTATTTAGTTTTTAGGATTTTAAAGCCTAATTTAACTGTTAGGTGATTATATAAATTTAAAATTTTAAAGTTTGCAATTGTGCATTTTATTTTAAATTAGAGGATTTTGTTTAGTTGGTGGAAGTTCACATTTTTAATTAGCATTTTTAATTGTGTAATTAAGAAAATTTTATACCCTTAATTTTACACAAAACGCATGCACACACACACTTTTACACACACCCATACACGAGACACACACACACATATTTCATTTGGTTTGTTTTTTTTTTTTTTGAGAGAGAATAGCTAGGGTTCTAAGCCCTTTCCCCAGCTCACTCCCTTTCAAAATTTTCAGCAAATTCTCGTGCATTTCTTCAAGAAAATCGTGCCTTGTTTCGTCCCGGATCAACCCTCGCACTCTTCCCTCTTCGCTGTCGTCGTTTCGGTAACTTTAAAGATCAAGGCATGTATAATATATTGTTTCTGCATCGATCTCGTTATATTCTGTGTTGTGATGTTTATTATGTGTAAAAAAAATGCATGTATGTTGTGAAAAGGTTTGAGCAAAAACGTTTGAAATGATTTTTGGATAAAACATTTTAGATCTAAAAATGTGTCTGCTGTCATTTCGATTTCTGCGAAAATTCGGTCGATTTTCTGGAAAATATTTCAACATATAAAATGTATTACTTGTCGATACCTTCTATTTGACAGTAAATTCGTAATTTTTGGATAAGAAACGAGTGAGTTATGTTTGTTTTCGTGGGACTTCTCAAATTGCAATTTTCTGAAAATGTATTCTCTACGTGTTCTTGAAGTTTTATTGTTGCAGGCTTTGTTGGGAACCGACGGGCGATCGCTGCTGCATTTAGGTATATTTAGTATGATGTTGGTTTGATTTTTAGTGCTTCATTTCGTGTCGATAGGCACTTGGTTGCGTTAGAAGTCGTAGGAAGAGCTTTGGTGTCAAAATATCGTGTTCACGGTTTGTGTTGTGTTGTTTATGGTGCGTCATTGTTTTGGGGCGTGATGTGAGTTTGGATCATTGCCTAGAATCCTAGGAAGAGTTTTGGTTGCATCGGTTTGAGTCGTTTGAGTGTGTCTTTGAAATTGCATCAAATGTGTTCATGGAGTTGGAATTGCGCAGGGTTAGCGCCGCAGCGCTCCGTATGGAGCACTGCAGCACCCAATCCTTGCAACTCTAGCATCGCGGCTCTGCCTTTGTGGCGCCGCATCTCTAGAGCTGTGGCATTGCAGTGCCGCAGCGCCGCTTTGCTTGGCGCCTAGGCGCTTGTCCCAAAATTTTTAAACACTATTTTAGGCTCATGTCTTCCATGCTTGGGGGAAATGTTCACACCTCATATAGAGTTTGTTTTGGGGTCCGATGTCATGGTTTAATAGATGATTAAACGAGATCAAGTCCCAAGTGATTTAGAACGTCATAAGTAAATTGTCATTTCGGGTGGTGATCATGGCTATTACGTCTAAGTTATGGAAATAAAGTGCATGAATATGGGTTAGTATGTACAGAAGTGGCCCCAAGTGAAATCCAACGAAACTCTCAACGCCATGTAAGTATGTTCGAAGTGCAAAGGAAAAATATTTTATTTTTGAGGTATGCTAAATGTCTTGTGACTATTTATGAACGGGTTTGGAAGTCGGTGAACGTGACCGAGGACCTCTCCACCCCGGTAAAGCATGATCGGGTTTAGATCAGGATTGGAAAGCGGTAAAGCATGACCAGGGACCAATCCACCCGTTAAAGCATGATCGGGGATCTCTTGAATGTGGTAGTGGATTTTCCCTGCCAGCCCAGTACTGTGGTTTAGTCTGATCAGACGCATTTATGTATGGGTCACTTGCTTTGAAACATATCTCTACGCAAAATAATGAAGTTTATACATGTTCAAGTATGTATGATGCAAGTATGTTTATGAAAAGTTTTATGATGATGGCACGTCTATGTTTATTGTATTACGTTCAAATTTCAAGTATGTAAGCTCTACTTTAAAGATGCATGTGGTTTAATTACGTATTATTTGTTATCTCTAGTTTATACGTGTTTAGTCTTTAGACTCACTAGATTTGATCGATGCAGGTGAGGACGAGTTTGAGGAGGCGAGAGGTGGGGACCAGTGAGTCGGCTCGGACTGCGCAGAGGCTAAACCCGAGGACCATCTATGTTTTAAGATTTTATGCATGACGATTTTAATACTCTGCCTTTTACGAGATTTCTTCACGTTGTTTGAACAAGTATTTTTAGCAAACTTTATTTGTGATCTTTCTATTGCAAATATTTTGGATGAACAGTTTATTTTAATCGAAATTTGAAGGTTTATTTCATATCAAAGAAAAAAAATTTCCGTAAAATTTTAAATAGTTTAAAAGTACGGTACGTTATACCTCGACCTTTCTACTTTGGCTTAGGACAGTCAGCAATAAAGTGACCAGATTTGCCACAGTTGTAGCAAGCATTAGGTTCTTCCTTTGAGTTATTTTTTTGATATTGTCTTTAAAAGGTTCCTTGATTTTTTCTGATAAATATTCCAAATTTGTTGACAAATAATGACATAGCGTCATTGCTTAACTGATCAGCAGATTTCTCAACTGAACCAGTTGGTTCCAGTTTGACAGCAGTTAGGGCAGTTGTAGCAGCTGGTGTAGAAGGTTCCCCTTCTTTAGTTTGCAACTCAAACTCGTGTGCTTTTAAATCAGCAAATTAATCATGAAGTTCCACCTTGTTCAGGTCCTTTGATTCTCGCATTTCCATGGTCTTAACATCCCATTCCTTGGGAAGACCTCTGACTACTTTCAGTGCTACCTCTTTATTTGAATACATCTTTCCAAGTGCATTCAGTTCGTTTACTATGCTACTGATTCTTTCATCATATTCGTGCATTGATTCTCCAATCTTCATCTTGATATTTTCGAATCTTTGAACAGCAACAGATAGTTTATTCTACTTGGTTTGCTCATTGCCTTCGCAGAACTGAATCAGTTTCTCCCAGATTTCCTTAGCAGTCTTGCACATTTTTATTTTGCTGAAAGTTACTTTATCCAGCGTTTTGTACAAAATGTCTTTAGCCACGTTGTCCAAGTTGGATTTTCTCTTGTATTCAGCTGTCCATTTATCTCGGGGTTTTTCAATTCGGTGTGGTTTCCCATCAGTTATGGCAACAGCAGTGTTTGTCTTTAATATTTTCATGGGTCTGTCTGTAATAACGTACCACATGTCATCGTCTTATGCAACTAGATGAGCTTGCATTCTGATTTTCCAATCATCAAACTCCTCTCTGGAGAACATTGGAATTTTTTTGAATGAATACATTGTAATCAGTTGGTGTATTGGAATATTCAGGAACAAGATTCGACTGCTCTTATACCACTTGAAAGGATCGGGTAAAGGTGAAAGAGTGTTTAGAAGGGGGGTTTGAACAAACACTAACAATTTTCACAACATTTTCTCGATTTATGAGTCAGTTTAGTGATAAACTGATACTCGAGAATCTTGTAAGTCAATATCAATCAGTTAACAATAAAAGTGCGGAAATAAACTGACTGATAGATAGAATAAAACTTAAATAAGAGGACACAAGAATTTAGGAATGTTCGGAGATTTCACACTCCTACGTTTTCCCTTCTATCGCGAAGATAGGATATTCACTAAAAGACTTTGATCGATACAAAGAGTTGTACAGAACCTCTACAGTTTTGGACTTGACAATGCCAAACTGAAACTCTTAGTTACAAACTAGTAAACAGTACTCAATTGGACTGAAATAACTTAGCACAACTGATCTCTTCAAGATCAAGTATAACAATAATGACAGTTTGTGCTTGTAAACTCGAAGTATTGCCTTGAATACTATGAATGTATACAATAAGTGTGAGCTTTGAAATTTGCAAAGATTTCAGCAGAGTAACAACTCAGTTGATAGAATAGTATATAAATCTGGTTGATTCAGAGTTTTATATTTCTCAGCTGCTATTTTCTGCTATTTATAGGTTTTGCCTCCAACGGTAATAATGAATACGATTTGAAACTTTCTATCCATTGTTTTCCATGTCAACATTTTTCTGACATTCGTACACTGCAGCTTTTGCAATCCCACTACTTGTTGCAGTCAGCTTTTGTATAGTTTTCGGTTGAACGTCCTTTTCCTAAACTGATGACGTGTACAGCTGAAAGATCAATTGATAGGATATAGCTGATAAGCTCACAACTGTTTGTAGTAACTGATAAGTTCCAACTGATCAGTCAGTTGTCTGCGTAGTTCAGTTTGCTAGTCCAGTTGCATTTGAAAATCTGTGTACTAATCTTCAGTTATAAGCAACTGATAGTTTGCATATTTTAGATCAGTTTATATCAGCCTTCTTGATCAGTTAGTTCAATCTATTAAACGCTCAGTTTGTCAAACTTCCGAAATTCAGTTTCCAACAAGTTATATGAACTAGATGAGGATTTTAAGAGTGTGTTTGAAACATGTATGCATGGTCCACGTGACAAATTCTATTTGCGTCATGGTTTATTATTTAGAGAAGATAGGTTGTGCATCCCTAAGTTATCCATTCGTGAATTACTTCTTAGGGAGGCACATGGGGGTGGTTTGATGGGACACTTTGGTGTGGCAAAAACTCTGAATGTTTTACATGATCATTTCTATTGGCCACATATGAAGCGTGACATTGAACGAGTGTGTGAATAGTGCATAACATGTAGACAAGCTAAGTCTAGAACACAACCACATGGATTGTATACGCCACCTCCTGTCCCTAGTGAACCTTGGGTTGATATTTCTATGGACTTTGTTTTGGGTTTTCCTAGGATAAAGAAGGGGAGGGCTTCTATATTTGTTGTTGTGGATAGATTTTAAAAAATCGAACGTTTTATTGTTTGTCACAAAACTGATGATGCTTCTAACATTGAGGATTTGTTCTTTGGAGAATTCTTTAGGTTGCATGGTATGCCTAAGACTATTGTTTCTGACCGTGATGTTAAATTTTTGAGTTACTTTTGGAAGACTTTGTGGACTAAGCTTGGCACAAAATTGTTGTTTTCTACTACTTGTCACCCTCAAACGGATGGACAGACTAAGGTTGTTAATAGAACTTTAGGAACATTTTTGCGTGCTATACTTAAAAAGAACTTGAAAAATTGGGAAGAATGCTTGCCATTTTTTGAATTTGCTTATAATATTAGTGTGCATTCTACTACAAATTATTCACCATTTGAGATTGTTTATGGTTTTAACCATTTAACTCCGTTGGATTTGATGTCTTTACCTGTGAGTGAAAGGTTAAACATAGATGGCAAAAAGAAGGCTGAATTTGTGAGGAGTTTGCATGAGAAGATCAAGGCCAACATAGAGAAAAAATGAACAATGCATCAAGCAAGCCAACAAGGGGAAGAAGAAGGTGGTATTTGAGAAGGGTGATTGAGTGTGGCAGTACTTGCGGAAGGAAAGGTTCCCCGAGAAGAGACGTTCAAAGATGGTACCTAAGGGTGATGGCATTATTTCAAGTCCTTGAAAGGATCAATAAAAACGCCTACAAACTCGATCTACCAGGTGAGTATAACGTGAGTTATACTTTTAATGTTAGTGATCTTTCGTTGTTTGATGTAGGTGATGATCAAGATTTGAGGACAAATCTTTTTCAAGAAGGGGAGGATGATGCGACCATGGTAGTCCAAGATCAAAGGAAGGCATGGGATCCTTTAGAGTTGCCGGAGAAGACCAATCACGAGGGGACGCCTGAAGAAATTCAAGGAAGCATTGCATGGGCTTATGAGCAATCAAGAAAGGCTTACAAGCAAGGTGCAAAGTGTCGAAGGGTTCGTGATGCATGGGAGTAAGTTTGGGAGTCATAGGAACATTATTGAAGTGTTAAATGATGCGGAGTCTAGAAGTTTCGGCGCCCGAGCGGCCAAATCTTACTGCCCGAGTGCCACACTTAATGTCCAAGAAGAAAATTTCCAGAACACCTCGCGCTCGAGCGGTCAAATCTTACCGCCTGAGCGCCAAATATCCAGAACCCTCGGCGCTGGAGCGGTAAGATCCTACCGCCCGAGCGCTGCCTGCTGCTAGAAAAGACTTTGTTTCTTTGATTAGAGTCCTAATTATTTTGGCAACTAGATATTGATATCTTTTGAGTATGTAAACATATTTTGCACGAATTTTTGAACACAATTCACATTATTCATTTATAAAATACATTGTTCTTGAGTTTTCTCTCAAACAATTAAAGCTTTTGCTTTGCTCAAAATCAAACTTATCAAAGTTTAAACTTTGTGGAGTTTTTCGATCGTTTCTTACGCGGATTGTCAAAGACGAGTTCTTTGAAGGTTCGTTCGAGTGTCGATTGTTTTCATGATTATTTGTTGCTAAGCTTTTCATAGTTTAGAGGTGAATATCACGCAATACTTGATTCAAAAGGTCGGGACAACACAACACGAATCCATTTTAACGTTATTGAATTGAGGACGCGGTTCGATTAGTCGTTTTTACTTTTCATTCGTACTAGGATTCATATCACATTGGTTTGAGGATTGAATGTTGTAGTGAATAACAATCTAGTCCCCATCACTGCATGCAGACTCTTCCAGAAAGATGATGTAAATCTTAGATCTCTGTCAGAAACAATAGATACGGGAATCCGATTCAAACGAACTATCTCTCGAATATACAAATCAGCATATTGTGTCATGGTGAATGTCGTCTTGATAGGTAGAAAATGCGCTTATTTCCTAAGACGATCCGCTATCACCCATATAGCATTAAATCCCTTGATGGTCCTTGGCAATCCCACAAAAAGGTCCCTAGTAATATTTTCTCATTTTCACCCGGGAATAGGAAGTGGCTTAAGCTTCCCCGCTGGCCTCTGATGTTCGGCTTTAACTTGTTGACATGTCCAATACTTGGATACAAAACGCAGGGTGTCTCGTTTCATGCCCGGCCACCAATATAACAACTGAAGATCTTTGTACATCTTCGTGCTTCAAGGATGAATGGAATATGGCGAGTCATGAGCTTCCTTCATAATGAGCTTCCTCAAAGAGTCGTCCCTAGGAACCCATAATCGATCTCGATAACGAACTATACCATCCACCTCAAAATACAGCTTCCGGCCCTTGGCTTCATCTCTCACTCTCCACTTTTGCAATTGCTCAACAGTAGACTGTCCATCACATATTCTATCTCTCAAAGTCGTCTGTACTGTCAAGGTGGCAAGATTAGGGGCCTCGCCCTTAGCATACACTGTAAGCTCAAACCATTGTATCTCGGACTGCAAAGGTCTCTACAGTGATAATTGAGTAATAACTACGATCTTCCTACTCAATGCGTCCGCTACTACATTAACTTTTCTCGGATAGTAGCTAATATCACAGTCATCATCTTTCACCAACTCTAACCATCTTTGTTGTCTCATATTCAACTCTTTTTATGTGACGAAGTATTTCAAACTTTTATGGTCGATGAAATTCTTGCACTTCTCTCCATATAAGTAATCACTACAAAAAAAAGGGTAACGACGGTTTTAGGCGACGGTTCAAGCGACGGTTTGTAGATCCGTAACCGAAGGTCGCGTCGCCTTCTATAGCGACGGTTTTTCAATACCCGTCGCTACAGTAGCGACGGTTTTGTTAAGAACACTGTCGCTTTCTTTAGCGACGGTTTACATACAAATCGTCGCATAATTTAAGCGACGGTTATATACAAACCGTCGCAAATATTGAGCGACGGTATCTGCCATAACCGTCGCTATACGAAGCGACGATTTTTAACAAAAACAGTCGTTATAATAAGCGACGGTACGCATTAAAAACCTAACATGCGCGAAGATATGCAGATCCACGTAACGTTAGAAGATCACACCGACGGGAAAATTTACGAAATTAATAAGAAAAAATGTTAGTACAAAATAAAAAAACTGAAACTTTGAAAAAATTGATAGATTTTCGCTACTACCAAAAAAGAAAGTCGAAAATCGCTAAGAAAATGTTTGCGAACGTTGGTATATATAGAATCATAGCGACGGAAGTGAAGACAACAAAGAGAAAGATGCAAAACGCGGAGGAAGACCTCAACATGTCAAAATCACTGAGAATTCCTTTTATTTTTTCTTGATTATGTTTTCTCCTATAAATTTAAAAATGAGTTTTTACTTTTGTTTTCAATTTATGGAGTAGACTTTTATAGACTAAGACCACGATAGGACTGATACAAGTTATTTTTTATGTTTTGAGTTTGATTCGATTTTAATATTTATTTGAATTCATTGATTGATGTCGTTTATCATGTGTTCTTTTAATCTGGTCAATTAAATTGAATATTTGTTGATTAATCTAAAACCAGAAGGCAATAAATTAATATTTGCTTCACTGCATCAATTAACACATAGTTAAACTGACGGAAAATAATATTTGGTTTCAGGGTGCAACTTTAGGTTAAAAAACTGAAATTTCACAGTGACTTAATGTGGTTGAATCTAATTAAATTCATTTAAGAATAATTCGACTATTAGATTTAATTAGGTTTATTAATTCGAATGTTTAATAAGTAATTTTGAGAATTTTGTTGTGAATTAATTATTTAATTTATTGAATTTGAATTTGAAACGTAGATTATAAACTTGTCTCGATATTATTGTGTGTCTTAGTCGTTTTTAAAGAATTTGAATTTTCGTCTAAATTAATATTTTAGATTTTTTGCTTTAGTTAATTTATTTAAATTGTTTAATTTAATTTTAATTAATTTATATCATCTCAGCCTAAATTAGAAAAAATAATTCACATTTTAGTATCTAAACATGGATCTATGTGGATACGATATATGGACTCATCATCTAATAACTATTACTTGACATAATCCGCTTGTTAGAATTATTTCCAGCCCAAAATGGTCGGTCATACATGCACCATAGGTTCGGACAAAGACTACATATCATGCTAATATACCATATAAAGCAGAGTATTCTTTCCCAAATCCCAGTGCTATAAGAAATGTATGAAATAACTACTACACGTGACAAACACAAATATTATGAATTCTTTATTGATTGGAGCTTTGGAGAAAACCTGCCAAAACCAAAGGGAAAGACTAACAAACTTGAGTAATAATTTCACGAATAATGACGATATTGATTCACAAGTATTCGGAAAGCAAATGTGAAAAAGTTCAGTTATTGGCAGCAAGCAAAATTTTAGTACGACCTGATTATAAGAATCAAACAAGCGACAGTTCCTAACAACCGAAAAGATCAGAACCTGCTGACAAACACCTAGAAGAATCTACCATGAATTCTGCTTCTCAAGAATATCAAACATCAATAAGATCAGCAGCAGAAAACTCAAAGTAACAAAACATCTGATAAAAGATATGAACATCTATAGGCTAATATAATACTTGAAACTTCCAAAATTTTGATCGACCAAATCTTTTTCCATGATAAATGATGAACCCCACCGTACCAAGAAAACAATAACAGAGCTCGCTGCACATACATAGGAGTTGCTGAGTGGGTAGGCGAAAGACAGGAAAATAACAAATACATTGGCAAACAAACTGCTTGTTGCGTAGCATTGAACATCAAATAATGTATGTTACAGAAAAAGAAAAATGGATATTTTTCTCCACTTGTACAGCAAAGCACATTCAACTACAAATCAATGGACATGCAATATCATCCACAAAACTATCAATTTTCAAGTTTATCACATTCCACTTACGGGGAGCATAATTCAGGAAAAAAGCTGCAATATATTAACAGCAGAAAACCATCAATTTTACTTCACTTGCAGCTATAAAGGAGATAGAAACAGAATTTTCTGAAGGCCATTGAAGACATCACAGGTTTAAGGAGAGACATCCACATTATCCTGACAATCCTTTGGTTCAGATCGAGTCATCAGTGTCATCAGAATCACTCCCATCAGGCTCCAAACCAATCAACCCAGCTTCAGGCACAACGGGCTTTGCTAAAGGTGCAGCAATTGATTTCTTACTTGCACTACGGGCATTTTCATCATATTCATCTTGCTCAGCCATTTCAACACGTAATCAAAAGGTCAAGGAGTGCGGAAACAGAGTCGTCAACTCACAAGCATTTAATAAAACAGAGCATCCCAATTTTGGTGACTTACAGGAATTTATAAAGTTCTTTGTTACCAAAGGGTCTAAACTAAAAAAAAAAAGAATTTGATAAGTACACTATAATAAAAAGGTCTTTGTCCATATGATGGATTCTAGAGATTTACAACTAGAGAATAAAAATCTACATAACTAGACTTTTCAAAAGAAACTGGTGATGAGTATTTTGGTATATGATTTGGGTTTTCCTTACACCACAGTAACTTTCCAGGAACTCATGCGCTCATGCAATCATCATGCCCAAAAACCCGCACACCGCAAAAAGACACAGAACACAAACACAAACACAAACATAAACAAAGAGAGAAGTAGAGAGAGTGTGTAAAAAAATATATAGGATATCAATATTCTCAACTGTTCCACCAGCCATGATGTTCTGTAAATCTTTCTCTACACGACGTACAACCTCAGGCTGCAAAATGTAAACAGAGACATAGCACAAAATTAAAAAATTATGGTTCACAAACACGTTGTACAAATAATTTAAAATTTAAATTTGTATATATTGGATAAGATCAATTTAGGTGATCAGATAGGATTTTTTATTCTCTATTTTTGATACAATAGGATTTTTATATCCCCTAATTATTGGAATGTAAATCCCCATTGTACTCTATACAATGTGTCATATGTTCAACAATTCCTCTCCTTTGACTTCTACAATGTAAACTAGAATCAAGCTACGACAATGTTAAATAATTTACAAAAGCTTATAGAACACCTAGTAATGAAACTCTATGGTCTGTTTCAGGAAAAAACTGAATATAAAGCGGCAGATAAAATTTAAATTGGCTTAAAGTTACTAGCACATTTAAATCTGGCTCTCTGCGGAATCTTCTCCTCCGAGCATCCCTCATTGGTGGTGTAAGGCCATGTCTGTGCTCTAATGATTCAGGAATATTGTCGCTGTCCTCTCTCACCATTATCATCTGCACAACTCTCTATAGTTAACAAACCTAATCACAGCTAAAGCAGACAAGATTGATAACTAATAAGGAGAAGTACACCTACTTGACCAATGTCTGCAGTTTTGATCAACACATTGTCGTCATAAGTCTTATATGATTCCACAACAGTGGGAAGATCCAAGAGAGAAGCAGAGAAGTGGTCATTTCCTATAATGAATTTGCCAGTCCTTCCATCCTCTGACATAAAGATAAGCCATATAGCAGCAAACCAATTGATATAACATTAAATTCGAATTCAATGGTCCTCTGTAAACATTCCCAAAGTTTCCTTTATAAATCAGGAATTACTAATCAGCAAAAAGAGTTGGTCATTTTGCTAGTTAATCCTCAAAGGCTTGGTTATTGGTAAAATATGAGAGTGACATAGATTCCCAAAAAGAGAGTTCAGTAGGAAAGAGTTAATTGTTTAGGACAATAGTAAATACTTCATGGGTGGTATGAAATGACATTTGTAAAATAATCAACCAGTTTTCATGTGTAAATGCATTTTCATTTCAGCAAATATATTGGCATGTGAAAGCAGCGATAGAACTGAAAGAAGATTATAATAAAAAGGATTTAGATGGCCACCATATTTTGAAGACAAGGATGACAGTAGCGGCAAATTCCCAGGATGGGTTACTAAAAATAAAAAAATTATGAAAAGAACCATAAATTGAAAGCTAAAAAGCAAAACTAAATCATTCTACTTCTTCCTTTTTTGTGCTTGAAGAATGACCAATAGCAAGCATGATGAGTAAATGACCAACTCACTAAAATAATTGCAATAGAAGGAAAGCGTCTTTTACCTCAAAGAGCTATGAAATCATTTCATTTTACATTTCTTTCAATCCCATCTAAGACAAAAGGCTCTATAAATGAAATGCATAGTTCAACTGATAGGAAACACGGGATCTAATCGAAATGCATAGTCTCTAATCTCTAAAATTACAAAAAGTTAAATGGAGTATCAAGTCCAGTCTCCTAGAAAACATTAATAACCCACGTATGCAAGACCAAAATTCCACAACACTGACTTAGTCTTTAATTTCACAGGTTTCGAGTTCGTTTTCCAATGGAATTGTTAAAACCTGTAATTGTGATACCAATCCACAAAAAGAGTTTCGAAGCTTAAAAAATCACGATATTGGGCGAGGGTGAATAGAAGGGGAGTTACTGTGAGACCAACCCGAAAAGGATAAATCCATGGACTTGTCTTCGGAAGAAGAAGCGGGGTCATTCAACAGTCGCTCTATCCTCTCCGCAACAGCTGGCGGCACTCTGAGTATGAATTGCTCCTCCATTGATGTTGTTTTACTCCTCTTGATCAACACAACTGCTTAATTAACAATTAAATAGAAACAATGGATTTCACAAGCATTCAAACAATTTCAAACGGTAAGTTATAGCGATTATAACAAACATAATCAAGGATCAATCGAACATAGACATCAGAGAATAAATAAAAGAAAACAAAACACAAAATTCTTGCACCCTAATTGTAACCACGCCAATCCCTATACATATATGAATGATTCCTTCTTCATATAAAAATACCTCAAAAAGCAAAATCTCTCAAAAAAGGAAAGGACGAAGAAGACCAGTTCCTGTGATTTACGGTCACAAGCTTCTATGCTTTTTACACAATTTTTTCATTAACTTAAAATATTTTAATTTTTTTCAATATAAAAAAAAACAAGTATGAGAAATATAAGAAATTCTATTAAAACTATATATATGTAAATTCATTATTTTATTATTATTTAGATCAAATAGAATGATAAAATAATTCTAACTTTTTGTAAAATATTAGAACTTAAACCAAATATAAGAAAAAATTAATAGGTTATTTTATCAAATCTGGCAATTCCTAAAAAATATACTAAAATAGTGAGTTATTTTTTATAAAATTTGTAAATTTGAAAAAAATATTCTAAATTGACAAATAAAAAATTAAAAATTATTTTATTTTTTTTTCCTTGCAGAGGTAAAAAATCTATTTATATAATATAAAAATTTTGACTCTATCTTAGATTATGAGAATAGACCTGACTGTTTAATCAGAATCGTCGCTGATTAGCGACGGAATTAGAGACAGTTTCTATTAAAAAACGTCGCAAAATTTGCTATTTTTAAAAAAAATAAATAAAATTTTTTTGTAATTTGAATATATATACATATTTTTTTATTTTTTTTGACAAATATATATACATATTTTTAAATACTAGGATCCACTTAATTAAATTAATATTCGAATTTGTAAATAAATTAAATCTCTCGATTAAATATACAAACACGAGATGAAACTTACCTCCTCATATTTCGAGACTGAAATTCTCCACCGAAAAAATTTGACAGAAGTTAAATGAAGTTAAGGTTCGAGAGAAAAGGGTGCGGACGTGGCGATATTTATAGGAAATGAGCGACGGTTTAATAAAACCGTCGCCGCTTGGCGACGGCTTAAACCGTCGCCGATCTAGTTTGGCGACGGTTAAAACCGTCGCGAATTATCGACAGGAAAAAATAAACCTTCGCTAATTAAAAACGTCGCTAATATGCGACGGCAAGGTTAAACCGTCGCTAATATTTAGCGACTGTTATTTAAAACTGTACCTAATTAGCGACGGTGTAATAAACCGGCGACCATTAGCGACAGGTTATAGTTAGCGACGGTTATTTAATCGTCGCAACAATTAGCCAGAGTATCCGACGCTATTTGGGAAATCCGTCGCAAATATTTGCCTGAAAAACCATCGTCGATCCCCTTTTTTTTGTGGTGAATTAGTATACTCGAACTAGGAGCTCGACTCGATCGAGTAATAATTTTCGAGCTCGATCTCAGTTCAAGAATGTTTTGAGTTGTTTGAGCTCGAAAAGTTCGATTTATTCTATATTATAATTCTAAATAAATAATATATAATCGAGTAGCTCGCGAGTTATTCACGAGTAACTTGCGTAGTTTGTACCCCTAAAATTTTGAAATATTACTATATATAAAAAAAAAAAAAAAATTTAAGCCTCTTAAAAGTATGATTCATGAGGCGGATGACTCATAAGACCATTTAAATGCGGGCACACACACTAAATATATATGTGTGTATATATATGTTTGTTCTAATTTTACAAAATTTATTGTATTTCTTATTCATATAATATACTATCATATCATATTATTATATTATTATTATTATTATCATATCATGTTTAATAAAATCGTCGCATATTAGCGACATGCTATAAATATCGTCGCTAAATAGCGACAGTATTTCGTAAACCGTTGCTAAATAGCGACGGTTTTTCGGAAATCCGTCGCAAATATTTGCCTCAAAAACCTTCTTTGATCCTCTTTTTTTGGTAGTGAATGTCTCCAAATCTTCAATAAAAATACCACTATTGCCAGCTCAAAATCGTGAGTGGGGTATTTTTTTCTCGTGAACCTTAACTGTCTCGACACATAGGCTATAACTCGATCATTTTGCATCAGAACTGCACCCAAACCAAGTTTCGAAGCGTCGGTATAAAGAACATACTCTCCTTTCCTCGATGGCATTGATAATACTGGTGCTGAAATTAGAGCTTGCTTCAACTTGTCAAAACCGTCTTGGCACTCGGATCCCCATACAAACTTTGCATTCTTCTTTGTCAAGGCGGTTATGGGTACCGCAATAGATGAAAATCCTTGAATAAACTTTCGATAATAGCCAGGTAGTCCCAAGAAACTTCGAATCTCGGTTGTGCTCTTCGGTATTGGCCATTCTTTCACTGCCTCAACTTTACTCGGATCAACCTCCAATCCATCACTAGAAATGATGTGGCATAAGAACGCCACTCTATCAAACGAAAAATCACACTTGCTGAACTTTACATATAATTTCCTATGCAGAACTTGCAGTGCTGTCCTCAAGTGCCGACTATGTTCCTCATTACTCTTCGAATAGTCAAAATATCATCGATGAAGACTATAACAAACTGATCCAGATATGGCTAAAATACGCGATTCATGAGATCCATGAAGATTGCTAGCACATTGGTCAACCCAAATAGCATGACCATAAACTCATAATGCCCATAACGAGTACTAAAAGCAGTCTTATGAACATCGAACTCTTTCACTTTCAACTGATGGTATCCAGAATAAAGATCTATCTTTGAGAATATTGGTGCTCCTTGCAACTGATCAAATAAGTCTTTAATTCTTGGTAGGGGATATTTATTCTTGATAGTGACTCTATCCAGCTCTCGATAATCAATGCAGAGTCGCATAGTACCATCTTTTTTCTTCACAAAAATACCGGTGAGCCCCACGGAGAACAACTAGGGCGAATGAAACCCTTGTCTAGCAATTCTTGAATTTGATCTTTTAGTTATTTTATTTCGACAGGTGCTAGACGATAAGGTGCTCTAGAAATGAGTACAGTGTCCGGCATCAACTCAATAGAAAATTTCACCTCATGGTCATGTGGAATGCCAGAAACATTCTCATGAAAGACACTAGGAAAGTCTCTGACAATATCAACATCCTCTAGCTTATGACTGATAGGAGCATGTGTTGTAGTGACACATGCTAGAAAAGCTTGGCATCCTCGTCTCATAAGTTTCCTCGCACACATACAAGAGATAATATGTGACATTTGCTTGTTCCTCGCCGCCTCAAAGACAAAAAACTTTCCACTAAGCGGTCGAATAGACACTGTCCTCTGAAGAAATTCTATCGAAGCTCCATTCACTGATAACCAATCTATACCAAGTATAATGTCGAATTCAAGCATAGGGAGTACAATAAGATCTGCCCGAACCACATATTTATGCAAACGAAGCTCGAGGTTCGATTAGTCGTTTTTGCTTTTCATTCGTACTAGGATTCATATCACAATAAGATCTGCCCCAACCCCATATCCTCAGGAATAATATTCATGCGCTTGACGAAAGTCTCGGATATGAAAGAGTGTGTAGCTCCCGAATCCAGCAGTGCGTAGGTAGCTACACCTAGAATGAATAATATTCTTCCTGCGACGAAAATGTTTTTTAATGTATTCATGTTGAAGCTTAAGGAATTTCTATCATTATTCTCCCAAAATTTCATGAAAATTATTGATTGGACCCTATTGTTCCTTGGATAATTCACAATTTCCCCCCTTATAGTTTTCGATTGATTACATTTTGACACTTCAATTCTTTTGAAATTTGCATTTTAGTCCTTCAATTTTTTCGAAATTACGATTTTGGCCCTTAGATTTTTTTCGGAAATTGAATTTTGGTCACTTAAATTTTCGGAAATTTCATTTTGGTCCATAGATTTTTCGAAAATTTGCATTTTTGACACAAAAGTTTCGGAAATTGCATATTAGTCCCTTAAGTTTTGATTATTGCAATTTAGTCACTCCAAATTTTCGAAAATTCCTAATTGTGCCCTTGGTTTTGATTTTCCTCAATTTTAAGCCCTAAACTTTCATTTGGAAATAATTACCCTCTTTGCATAATTAAGGTTCAAAATTCAAGTCCAATTCCTGTGATTTCCATTGTCATCCCTTAATTTCAACTATGGTACGGCATCCAACCCAATTTCCACTAGTTTATCCTCAAATTAATTCTAATAACCAATTTAACATTTCATGCAATAAATATTAAAACCAAACCTACGTAAACCACATACATGCAAATTGCTAGAATTGCTTAATTGTTTTATTTAATTGATTTTAAATGCTTGCATTATATTTAATAAATGATTAAAGGTATGATTGCATGATTAAATGATTATATGACATGGTTTCATGAAATTGAGGATTTTACCCGAATATTCGATAATAGGCAGGGGAAAGGAGACCGGGGACGACCAAGACAAGAATATTTATTTTTCACTAAATATTTTCAGAGCTTCCTAATATGATTAAAAATGATTTTTCCCGGGAAACCGGTTTTGAGCAAACAAGAAGTTTTTAAAAGATCCAAATATTATTTTTGAAAACTAAATTTTATAAACTTTTATGTTTTAATTAAATAAATGTTGTTGGGCCCAATTTAATTATTTAAAGTAGGCCCAATTGCTCTTAAGCTTGCAAGCCCAAAACTCAAGCCCATTAACATGTTAATTAAAATTATAAATATTCACCCCATAATTCACCTTGTAGCAGCCGAAAAACACAGACTTGCACACACACACCAAATTTTCGAGTAAAGGTTGTGAAGAAAAGCTAGGGTTCTTCATCATCCGGTCGTCCATATTTGCACCCTCACCGACGATTGAATATTTGAGCATTTTAAACGCAAATCATATTATGCATGTTTTAATTTTTTATGCATGAAAAATATAGGTGCTCGATTATTTTTACGGTAGAACGAATATTTTCAAAAATACGATGATTTTATGCTAATATTAAAAAACATTATAAATACAACGGACACGCTGCCAACTAGGGATGATTGTTGAATAAAACATGAAAAAATTTGAAGGAAATAAATGCTGGAAATCGAGGGGAAGGCTAAGGAGGTGAGTCCTAGGGTTTTGAGAATTTTTCCTTGTGCACTACTGTGATTGAAGGCTCGGCTAGAATGCATGGGGTGTTGGGGCTCGAGTAGGTCTTTAGGAGGGTTCGTTCTGGTCGTGGTTGGTCCTTGGAAGAGTCCTAGCATGGCTAGGAAACAATGGAAATGCTAGGGAAGAGTCCAGGGGAGTTGGGACTCTTCCCCATGCGCATTCAGGGAAACCTCGGGCAAGGGGACTCACGGCTCGGTATGGGGCTGGGCTAGGTGGTCAAGACGGTTCCTTAGGATGGTCTAGTGAGTGTTAGGAAGGGCTGGGCTCGGTGATGTCCTGGGTAGAAACCTCCACGCAAAGATGGCAGAAACAGCCGTAGGTGGTGCGCTCGGCCCTTGTTCTGATTGCAGGGCTCACATCGTGGATTAGAGGCTCGAGGCTGCAAGGGGATGGTTCTGAGCTTGGTCCAGGGACTGTTAGGAGGGGGTTTTATCGGTGGTTACTGGAGTAGAAGGGTCCTAGTTTGAATAGAATCCTAGTAAGAATAGGAAGCAAGTCGCGCAGCTTGTTTTGAATTGTTGGGCTTGTGTGCGCGAGCTAGGTTCAGGTTCTAAGAGTCAGGGTTGGTCAGTAGGGTTCCTAGATAGGTTGGCTCGGGTTTGGCCCTAGGTGGTTCGGGCGTGGCTCGAGTAGATAGGGAGATGGATCGATGTGTTTAGCTAAGGGTCATTATTTCAAATTTAAGAATAAAAATTGGAACCATGGGTCTACGGTGGTGGTTCATGGCTCACAAGGGTATTTTAGGTAATAAAAAGACTATGTTTAAAATTTGGGAAGAAAATATTACGTTTTGAATTTTTTCGGCGTTTAAATGTATCACGAATCGTTAATTAAAGAATTAATTGAAAATGCTCGAATTAAACGTAATAAAATTATGAAAAATTAAATTTA
Organism: Primulina tabacum; assembly: GCF_025594145.1. Taxonomy (NCBI): domain Eukaryota; kingdom Viridiplantae; phylum Streptophyta; class Magnoliopsida; order Lamiales; family Gesneriaceae; genus Primulina; species Primulina tabacum. The sequence continues at coordinate 5,461,272 of NC_134567.1, forward strand.
AGCTTAAATAATTATTTGAGATAAGTCCGTGTCATTACAAGTAAGAAAAAGATTAAAAAATCGAGAATTACGTCTAGGGGCAAAACGGTTATTTTACAGTTGTGTAATACGTAAAATTTTGGCAGCGTCCTGAAGGATCATAATGCAAGTTAAATGATTTAAAATGATGATTTTGATTAAAATATGATATTTTATAATTTATGGTAAAGATGTGCAATTTTTACTGTTTAAATGGTATTTTTGGAAAGCTATGATATTTTATGCTTTTAAAAGAAAAGAAAAAATATTTTGAGGGATGTGAATTGACTATGACAAATGATATATGATATATGATACGTGAGAGATTCGTTCTACGAAGGAACGGTGAACTTGCAATTTTGCGGGGATGTCGTTAGGGACAAGACTCCAGAGGGACCCCGTTTGCAGTAAAAGACCCTAGAGAGATCCCGACGATCGTATTTCCACGACAGAGCCTAGTGCCCGCCCCCATGGGCCATGTGGAAATAAAGACTGATCAGTCGACCAAAATATAAAAGCTAGTCACTTTCGAGGATCAAACTTCACCCAAAATGATAAATGCTTGAAAGCTTTACGATTAAAATGATTTTATGATATATTAATTATTTGTATTTAAAAGCTATTTTAAATGATTTTTTTATGTTTAAAAGCTATTTTAAATGGTTTATTTATGTTTAAATGCATGTGAATGTATATGTATTATTTGCTATTAATGTTTAAAACGTGCTGACTCTTTAGACTCACTAGGTGTGTATGATGCATGGTTTGATGATTTGAGGAGGCGCTGACGCTTGAGGATCGAGTGCTGCAGTACACTCCCAATGGCCATTTATTTCCGCACTAGCTTGTTAGATAGAAAGATTTAAAAGATTTATGTTAATGATTTTATTAGAGATTTATTTTACGCTCTTGAGATTTTAATTGTTAATTTATTATGATTTATGATTATATTAAGTTATTATGTTTAGCAGTTTTCGAGTTTATTAGTTATAATTAAAAAAAAGTCGAGTTCGTTTCAAAGGCAGTATAAAAACGTTAAATAAATATGTTACCGGTGATAAAGGTCGTGTCTGGCTCCTCTTCAGCCTCCACGGCATGCAAAACATATGCTCTTCCCACTGTAGGTGCTTTCTTCTTTAGGAAATCCGCAGCTTTATTTCTTCCTCCTTGCATATGAAGCACATAAAAGTTCCCCACATGCATTTTCCATAATGTAAGCGATTGCACTCCTTACACAGTGGTCCTCTACAAGTTTCGGTGCTCCAGATTGTGGTGGTTTTGTTGGTCCTGGCTTCTTTACTTGTCCTTGGGGCTTTTGTTGCCCTTGAGCTCTAGGAGGTCCCATGTATGGCTTTTTATTTGGTTGAGAATTCTGCTGCTGTTGCTGTCTTTTGGGCTGCATCTCAAAATCATTATCTTTCAAAGCTTTCTCGGATTGAAATGCATAGGCAGTGGCAGCATCATAATCCATATGTCGCATCATCATCACGTCACGACGTATAGTAGGTCGTAGACCATCCAGAAAGTGTCTAAGCTTCTCAGCAGCATCCCTAGCAATGAGGGGCAGAAAGTGACAGCCTGTATCAAACTTCCTCACAAACTCAGCCACAGTAGTGTCTCCCTGACGGAGAGTCATGAATTCCCTCTTCAAGCTTCTTCGAATGTCAGTAATGAAGTAATTCTAATAAAATATTTCCTTGAATCGATCCCAAGTAAGAGTAGAGAGATTAATACCATGTTCAGCTCCTTCCCACCATAGAAAAGCATCATCCCTAAACATAAAAGTAGCACACATCACGCGGTCAGCACCCCCCATATTCAGATAGTGAAAGTGCACATCAAATGCTTGAATCCAACCCTCAGCAGCAAATGGGTCAGTGGTACCAGAAAATTCCTTCGGCCCTAGCCTCCAAAACTGATCATAGACGTCGTGATGTGGCCTAGGAGCCTGCTGAAACTGCTGCTCAAAGAAACGAGTCATGCCCTCCAGTGCACGTGTAGCAGCATCCCCATTAGGAGGCGGGGGTGCATTAACATGATGATCCTCAACATTATCGTCTTGCTTATCAGTACTAGGTGCGCGTTTAGGAGGCATTATATCTGAAAGTTTTCCAAATTTCTAAACGTAACCAACACGCATTTAAATTTAAGATTTCTAATCATGCGGCACATACTAATCCATTTTTGAGCAATTTTAAGCATATATATCATTTATCCTCGTAAACTATTAAACATGCAACGTAAACATATGATCCATGCAATCATGCAGGTACTATCATAAGAATCATATAAAGCAATTGAACTTACAGATTGAGGATTGACGACTGAGCTTCCCGGCACTGACGGTGGCACTACCCTTTACAGGAACATTGCTCTGATACCAACTGAAACGTTCACTACTCGTTATTCTTAAAAAGTACTAGAATTTTTTCCCCCTACTTAGTAGTCGGCTGAATACAACTACACACACACACATATATATATATAATATATATATATATATATATATATATATATATAAATGCTCCTTTTAAAAAAAAATAAAACAACCAACTATATTTGAAAATTCAAAGGAAAGAATTCAAAACATAAAATCGTCAAACGTTAACCAAACCTAACTTTGCAATATTTCAAAATAAAACTAACTCTAACAACCTCTCAAAACTCACTCAAAAAGTATCATAAAATTCATAAAATCTTTAACGTAAACTTAAACGTAAATGCAGAAAACTAACGCTGGTCCTCGAGTAATGTTCACCTTCAGTCCAGTATGATCAACCATCAAGTCCTTCAACATCAATATCTTGCTCACCTGCATCGATCACACCTAGGAAGTCTATTGGCTCAACAAGCCATAACCATAATAGCGAAAATGCATATACAGTCACACGCAACAGTGCAAATACTTTTACATAACATAACTTTTCATGAACATGCATAAACTTATTTTTTTTCTTTTCATCATACACATTTTTCTTTTTTCATATACGTGTATGTTTTACTTTTTATTGAATTCAGATCATTAATTGTGACTTTTGTATTAGATGAAGGTGGATGGATCCATCTACGTGTAACCACAATACTGAGCGACGGGGACATCAGCGACACTCTCACCCGTCAACTGAGTCTTGGCCTTACATATTACCGTATCATTGTATTAATCACAATTACTTCAATTCCTTCAACATTTCATATTTTCACCACTTTATAAAATTCATGCATATAATAATCATTTTCTTTTGAACCAAACATGCAACATATCTTTTAACGTTAAAATTTCATCATAAAATCCATAAACTTTTAAAACAATCTATTAACATATTTTACAGGATTCAGGGTACTGCCATGATTTTTACTATTTTTCAGGTGTAAAATGATTATTTTACCACTAAACGTAAAATTTCACGATTTTGAATTTTTCCTACTTTCGTTGACACTAGACCATCCCAAATAATTATGTCAGCTTAAATAAATTTTCTGATAGTTTTTATTTAGCTTAAATTCAAGGCTTTTGATATTTCGTAATTATAAATTCGTAGTGCATTTTAATCCCGAATTAATTTCAAACTTTATTATTAAATTCTCAAATTTTAAACATAGAATTTTTATACTTAAATTGCCATCGTGAACCATGATTCGACCCCCCGTGGATCTAAATTTTCCTTCGAGCCGAGCCCGAGCCACCCCAATCCAAGCCCTACCCAGACCACCTATGTACCCTAGTGACAAGTCGTGACCCCTCTAACCAGCCCCTAACCCACTGCAATCCTCCTACCCGTAAACAGAAGTTGCGCAAGTCCTTCATAATGCGCCCATGAATCTTAACTTTACTAGGACTCCTCGCCCAGGCCACCACCCGAGCCCTCACCCTCTGGACCAGCCTTTGACCTCTCTGTGACCTAGCATAGACCAGTCTGACCATCCTGGCCGAGCCAATACCCTTCACCCACAGAACTATCCCTGATAGCTTGGGAAGTGTCCCATCATGCATGGGTTTTTCCCCTACTACTGTGCTTGAGTCCTAGCGTGGCTAGAACTCTTCCTCACCCCTGACCACGTCGAGCCCGATCCCTGGTTGAGCCCTGTTTTGAGCCACACGCTGCCTTCCCCTTAACCGAACACTTGACAACAATACATGCAATAACTTGTTCTAGTTTTGTGTAGCCTCTAAATTTTACTTTGTGTGGCCCTTAACCTCATGTAAAAATGTTTCTCTATGACCCTATAACATGACAGCCCCTTCATGTAAACATATATCAAGTTTTGGATCATAAAATCATACCTTATTCACATATTAGTGCATAAAAACAAAAATATTCAATAAGAAATCATGTTTTTCATGCATACAATAATCAAACACATATTAGGGTGTGATAGATGAGAAAAGAAAGATTTATGGCGTGCCTTTCCGTATTTTACATACGACAAATACGTTGAGATGCGAAGAACGATGACGAACGACCTTGGCTGTGTTTTTCCCTCAAAACCCGATGCTTTTCCTTGACGAATTAATGTGTGTGCGTGTGTTCTAGCTGATGAGAAAGAGTTGTGTGGTTTAGGGGAAGGGAGGCGTGTATAATAAGGGTTTGGGGTGGGGGTTATAGGCTTATTTATTTTAATAAAAAGGCGTAGAGTAATCTAGGGACCATTAGTATGGTATACTAGGCCTAATAAGCCCATTAGTGCATATTTAAAATATTTTGTTTAGGAAAGTTCATGAAATTATTAGCCGAGTTGTCAAAAAGTTCATATTTTCGTCGAAAAACGAATACCGTTAAGAATTACGTCTCGGCGTATAAAATCACCTCAAAAATCCTTAATCTTAAAAAATATCATAAAGCATCAACCTTATTTTAAATAATTAAAACAATTATTAAATAAAAATATTTTCCATTTTTCAGCCCTTGATCTCTGTTTCTCGATCGCATCTCGAATAATCTTTAAAAATACAGTTTTAATCATTCAAGTAGGAAACTACTTTTTCTGAACATATCAAACATTATTAATTTAAGCAATTAAAATCATTTAATTAATTATTTTTCATTTTCCCTATATTTGCATACAGTTGGATTACATGTAACGCACCGTAATTTGAACTACTTGGAAATTTTGCGGAAAAAAAAAATTTTCTTAATTAAATAAAAACATTCAAATTGTGATAACAATAAACTGATCATTCAAAATATTTGCAACGAAAAGATCACAAATAAAGTTTGCTAAAAAAACACTTGTTTAAATATCGTAAACAATAACATGAAATCAGAGTATTTGAAACATTGCATAATTTCTTAAAAACATGGGCGGTCCTTGGGTTTAGACTTCTGCTTAGTCCAAGTCGGCTCATTGGTCCCACCCCTCGTCTACTCAAATTCATCATCACCTGCATCGATCAAGTCTAGTGAGTCTAAAGACTCAACACGTATAAACTGGATATAACAAGTAATACGTAATAAAACCACATGCATCTTTAAAATAGAGCGTACATACTTGAAACTTGAACGTAATAGCATAAACATACTTGAAACTTGAACGTAGTAGCATAAACATAGACGTGCCATCATCATAAGACTTTTCTTAAACATACTTGCATCATACATACTTGAGCATACATAACATCATTTTGCGCAGAGATATGTTTCAAAGCAAGTGACCCATACATAAAAGTGCCTGATCAGAATAAACCACAGTACTGGGCTGGCAGAGAAATTCCACTACCACATACATGAGATCCCCGTTCATCATTTAACGGGTGGATTGGTCCATGGTCATGCTTTACCGCTTTCTAATCCTGATCTAAACCCGGTCTTACTTTACCGGAGTGGAGAGGTCCTCGGCCACGTTCACCGACTTCCAAACCCGTTCATAATTTGGTCACAAGACATTTAGCATACCTCAAAAACTTAAATATTTTCTTTTGCACGTCGAACATACTTACTTGGCGTTGAGGGATTCGTTGGATCTCGCTTGGGGCCACTGCTGCATATAATAACATGAGTTCAAACACTTATCTTGCAAAACTTAGACGTATAGTCATGCTCACACCCAAAAATGACAAATTTTCTTGTGACATTCTAAATCTCTCGGGACTCGACCTCGTTTAATCATCGTACTAAAGAATGACATCAAAACCCCAAAACAGTCCCTAAAAAAATAAAAAAAAAATTACATTTTTTTATTAAAGGACACGGACCCCGTGTGAGGGTCCGTGTAGATGCTGGAAATTTGTATTTTTAAGGAAAAATGGACACGGACTCCGTGCCGGGGTCCGGGTAGCATCTGGACTTGCAAACTCGCGAAAATTCACTAACTTATTGATTCATTCTTCCAATCCAAGCCTAGGGACCATGAAATAACACCTCGAGACTCATCCAAGGATTCTATTACATTGATTCAAACCCGCACAAACACCCCAAACGTCCCCAAGCATCGACAAGCAACTTCAATACGACAATAACCCGTAATTCGACATCATTTCGCTTCCTACGACTTCTATTACATCCCAAGCCATTCCCGACCCAAAAGAACCACCAAATAACACCTAAATACATCCCATAACATATCTAAATGCAGTAGCACAAGCCCGGCGGTTCCCAACAAAGCCTGCAATAATAAAAATTCAAGAAGACATCAAGAACGCATTTTCAGAAAACGCAGTTTGAGAAGTCCCACGAAAACGATCATAACTCACTCATTTCTTATCCAAATATTTTGAATTTACTGTCAAATCAAAGGTATTGAAAATTTATACGTTTTATATGTTGCAAGTTTTTCCAGAAAATCGACCAAAAAGTTGCAGTATTTAAAATGACAGCAAATTTAGAGTTTTCAGATCTAAAATCATTTCAAAACCGATCCAACAAATTTTTGCTCAAACTTTTTACAACATACATGGATTTTTACGCATAATAAACATAAGAACATATAATATAACAAGATCGATGCAGAAACAAAAGATTATACATGCCTTTTGATATTTAACGTTATCGAAACGACGACACCGAAGCGGAAAGGATGCGAGAGACGATCCGGGACGAACGTGGCACGATTTTCTTGAAGAAAAGCCAACGAAATCGCTTGGAAAAATCAGAGAGGGGAGGGGCGGCTGCTGAAGTTCTTAAAACCCTAGGTTTCTCCAATAAAAATCTGAAATGGGAGTGCAAGGAATTGTGTGTGTGTGTGTAGGCGTGAATGTGTGTGTGTGTTAGTGGGTGTGTGCGTGAGTTTAGGTGTAAATTAGGGAAATAATGTGTTTAATTAATAATTAGAAAACAATTAAAAATTCTAACTCATTTTTAACTTAATAAAATCCCTTAATTTAAAATGAAATGCACTCTTGCTAAACTTTAAAAATTTTAAAATCCTAAAATCACTAAATAAATAATTTAGGATTTAAAATGCTTAAAACTTAATAAATCCTTTAAAATGCCCCAAACCTAACTAAAAATAAAATACCATGCTTTAAAATTGTCAAAAATCATCGTCGATCTCTTTTCCTCAATCCCGCATCGAATAATTGTCTGAAACATGAAACTCAAGAAAACATTTTAACGTGCATCAAATAAACATAAATAATTAAAATAATGCAATTTAATAAATCACGCATCGCTAAAAATCATTTTAAACTTAAATAAATAATTTAAAAATTAAATAAATGAATGGGTTTTACGTGTACTGAATTTGGGCTCTACAGTTCCTCCCCCACTTATATAAATTTCGTCCTCGAAATTAAATCTTACCAAACAGTTCTGGGTAGCGGTTCCTCATATCTGGCTCGGTCTCCCAAGTGACCTCCTCTACTGATTGATTTAGCCATCGAACTTTGACCAGTTTGGTTACTTTGTTCCAAAGTCTCCGTTCCTGTCGGCCTAGGATTTGAACAGGTCTTTCCTCACACGACAGATCTAGAGCAAGCTGTAATGGTTCATAACTCAAAACATGCGAATGATTCGCTAAGTATTTCCTCAGCATCGAGACGTGGAACACATTGTGTACACCGGTCAGATTCGGCGGTAGGGCTACACGATAAGCTAGTGTCCCAACTCTGTCAAGAATCTCAAACGGTCCAATAAATCTCGGACTAGTCTTGCCTCTCTTCCCAAATCTCATAACACCCTTCATAGGTGCTATCTTTACAAAAACGTGATCACCTACGGCAAACTCAAGATCCCTTCTCCTTTTTTCAGCATAACTCTTTTGACGACTCTGTGCAGTCTTCATCATGTCTCGGATCTTAACCGTTACATCTGCAGTCTGCAGCACAATCTCTGGACCAAGTTATGATCTCTCACCGACTCCATCCAAATTAATCGGCGACTTGCACTTCCTCCCATACAGTGCCTCATAATGAGCCATACCTATAGATGATTGAAAACTGTTGTTGTAGGTAAACTACACTAGAGGTAGATTAGATTCCCAAGTCCCATGGAAATCGATCATACATGCTCGCAATAAATCCTCCAAAATCCGAATCACTCGCTCAGACTGGCCATCTGTCTGAGGGTGGAAAACTGTACTGAATAGCAACTTCGTCCCCATGGCTGCATGCAAACTCTTCCAAATGGACGATGTAAACCTCGAGTCCCTGTCGGACAAAATAGAAACTGGGATCCCGTGCAATCGAACTATTTCCCTGATATAGAGCACCATATACTGCATCATGGAAAAAGTCGTCTTCACTGGCAAGAAGTGTGCCGACTTAGTAAGTCGATCCACTATAACCCAAATGGTATTGGATCCTCTAACTGACCTCGGCAAACCAACAACAAAGTTCATGGTGATATTCTCCCACTTCCACTCAGGGATAGGGAGTGGCTTAAGCATCCCTGTTGGCCTCTGATGCTCTGCCTTCACCTGTTGACAACTAAGGCATTCAGACACAAATCGGCGGATATCTTGCTTCATACCTAGCTACCAATACAAAATCTGCAAATCCTTGTACATCTTGGTACCTCCTGGGTGGATAGAATACGGAGATGCATGTGCCTCTGTCAAAATATACTCTCTAATCGAATCAACACTAGGCACCCACATCCTTCCTCTTTACCTCACAATACCATCAGACACTGTGTAGAGTACACTGCCCTTGGCTTCATCCTTCAGTCTCCATTTCTGCAACTGCTCATCTGAAGACTGACCTCGACGGATTCGGTCAAACAAGAAGTGTCAGGCTCCGAGCCCAGGCACGCGGCTGCGTGACTACACAATGGGCCCCTATAGAAACTACATCGTATTCGTCCTCGCTTTACGAAAATGATTAATCCAAGTTGCTATAGAAGTCCATTGTAAGCCATTATAAACTCATTTAAATCTTTCATTTTTAAGATGTGGGACAAGGGTATCACAATCACCCCTCCTTCAGAACGCGACGTCCTCGTCGCGGCCTGACCCCTCGATCCACCAGCACCGAGAATCTAGATGTGGCTCCTACAGGTTCAAGAGGTGTCTCTCGTCATGTAGCACTTTGCCCCGCAGGTTCAAGAGGTGGCTCCCATGCACGTAGCACTTTGCCCCGCATAGAACTTATTTCCCGGTGTTCCATGCCGGTGACCGGCTCTGATACCATTCTGTCAAGCCCCGAGCCCGGGCACGCGGCTGCGTGACTGCACAATGGGCCCCTATAGCAACTACTTCGTATTCGTCCTCGCTTTACGAAAATGATTAATCCAAGTTGCTATAGAAGTCCATTGTAAGCCATTATAAACTCATTTTAAATCTTTCATTTTTAAGATGTGGGACAAGGGTATCACAAGAAGACTGGACTGTCAGATTAGACAGCTTAGGAGCTCTGCCCTTAGGATAAACCTCTAACCCAAATCTCTGAATCTCTGACTGAAGAGATCTCTGTATTGGCAGCTGTGCTACGACTGCAACTTTTCTGCTCAAGGCATCTGCCACAACATTAGCTTTCCCCAGATGGTAGCTAATTTCACAATCGTAGTCTTTTACCAACTCCAACCACCGTCTTTGTCTCATGTTCAGCTCTTTTTGCGTGGAGACATACTTGAGACTCTTGTGATCAGTAAATATTTGGCATTTCTCGCCATACAGATAATGTATCTATATTTTCAACTCAAAGACGACAGCGGCTAACTCAAGATCATGAGTTGGGTAGTTCTTCTCATGCACCTTCAACTATGTGGAGGCATAAGCTATAACCCGACCATGCTGCATCAAAACTGCGTCTAAACCGAGCTTAGAAACATCTGTGTATAGTACAAAATTACCTTGACCTGCTGGCATGGCTAACACTGGCGCTGTGATAAGAGCTTGTTTCAAAGTATCAAAGCTCTTCTGGCACTCGTCATTCCAAATGAATTTAGGATTCTTCTTAGTCAATGAAGTGAGTGACACTTCTATCGAAGAAAATCCCTGTATGAATTTCCTGTAGTAGCCTGCTAAGCCTAGGAAACAGCTGATTTCTAACGCATTCTTCAGCTCAACCAATTCCTTAACTGCTGCTACTTTCGCTGGATCCACCTTAATGTCACTGCTAGAAATTACATGACCCAAAAACGCTACCTTCTCCAACCAAAATTCACACTTACTGAATTTTTCAAACAGCTTGCGACTTTGCAAGACCTGCAAAACTGTACACAAATGCTGACGGTGCTCCTCATGGCTCTTCGAGTATATGAGAATGTCATCAATGAACACTATGACGAACTGATCTAGGTAGGGCTAGAATACTCGGTTCATGAGGTCCATAAATATCGCTGGAGCATTCGCCAGTCCAAACGGCATCACTAAAAACTCATAATGCCCATACCTGGTTCTAAAGGCTGTCTTATGAACATCTGTATCTTTTACCTTCAGCTGATGATACCCTGATCGAAGATCTATCTTAGAGAACACTGTAGCTCTCTACAACTGATCAAACAAATTCTCGATCCTTGGAAGTAGGTATTTATTCTTGATCTTTACCTTATTCAATTCTCGGTAATCGATACACAGCCTCATGCTCCCATCTTTCTTCTTTACGAAGAGTACTGGTGAGCCCCATGGTGAGAAACTATGGCGAATGAATTCTTTTTCAAGAAGTTCCTGAATCTGCTGTTTGAGTTCTAACATCTCGGCTGGAGCTAGTCAGTACGGTGCCTTAGAAATTGGCACAGTTCCTGGCACAAGATCAATAGCGAACTCCACCTCTCTCTCTGGTGGAAGGCCTATGATGTCATCTGGAAAAACATCAGGAAAATCTCTGACCACTGGAACATCAGATATCGACGGAGTGGGTATGTCAGGTGCAGAAATAATACTGGCCAAGAAAGCCTGACACCCCTTGTGAATAAGTCTCTGTGCCTGCATGCAATAGATCATGCGAGGGAAACTTCTCCATCTATCTGGCTCAAAGAGAAACTGCTCCATGCCCAAATGTCTTACCAACAGTGACCTTTTTTGGAAATCAATAAGAACTATGTTCTTCGTCAGCCAATCCATTCCCAAGATAATATCAAATTCTGGCATCGGAAACACAATTAGATCGGCATTCACTGGGTGGCCTTGCAGCTCGAGATCGATGTCTCTGACCACGCTAGTAGCTAATAATTCTTCCCCTGATGGGACTGTCACTGAATAACTCACGTTGAGTTGACTTGACGTCCAGATGATTAGCGAACGTCTCCTAAATAAAAGAGTGAGTGTCCCATGAATTTATCAAGGCCTTCGTGGCTACTCTCTTTATGAAAATATTTCCTGAGAGACGTTGGTACAACACAAAAATTTATATCCCAAAAATTATAATCTTAACCTCAAGTAAGTAGGAATCTCTACACCCAGTCACCAAGATTACTAACTAGCACACTAATAATCCCATATAAAATAGAAACATGCATGACAAAAATTATGCGGTGCAGAATTAAATAAGTTACCAGTCAACAGGGTCGTATCAGGGTTCGCCTCCTCTGCTTGCATGGCAAACACTCTTCCCTGGGTCGGCTGCCTCCACTGTGGGCATTCTTTCAGCATATGATCGCTGGCTCCGCATTTGAAGCATTTGCCCGATCCAAATAAACACTAACCCGGATGCTGGCGGTTGCACTTCGGGCACATTTGGTACTCACCGGGTCTCTGAGGAGCCCTCTGTTGAGGAATAGGACCCTTGCCTTTCGGCGGTCCCTGAAATTGTCTCTTCTCCTGCTGTCCTGGGAAAGGCCTCTTAAACTGAGGTCGCTGCTGCTGCTGCTGAGGCGCCTGATAGGGCCTCTTGCCCTGCCTATCGACCTCAATGTCCCTCTGGTCCTGCTTTGCCGCCAAAGCTCTCGACACGGCAACTGCATAAGTCATAGGACCAGCAACTCGAACATCACGGCGCAAGATCGGCCGCAACCCATCCATAAAATGTCTCAGCTTCTCTCGGGCATCATTTGCAATCAGGGGCACAAAGTGACACCTTCTTTCAAACTTCCTGACGAAGTTTGCCACGCTGTTGTCTCCCTGTCGCAGCGACATGAACTCCCTGGTCAGGCTGGAGCGTACTTCTTCAGTGAAGTACTTGGAGTAAAAAACCTCCTTGAACCCATTCCACGTCAGTGTTTGTAAGTTCACTGACACTGATGCACTTTCCCACCAAAGTCTGGCGTCTCCTGTCAGAAGGAATGTGGCACACCTGACCCTGTCTGTGTCCTGCAGCTCCATAAACGCAAAAATTACTCCGATGGACTTAATCCATCCTTCCGCTATTCTTGAGACTTTAATTGTTGCACTCCCAAGAGCAGGTTGTCCACAAGTAGTATAATTCGGTGAGTCCGAATATCGTATCCACAGGGAAGCTAAGTTAATTACAAGTCCACTACAATATCTTTTTGCTTTTTTTTTTTCCTTTTAATGATTTGAATCTTTAATTGGTAATTTTTAATTGTTCAAATTTTAATTTAAGTAGTTGAGATTAAAGGATCCACTCTTGGTATGTTAATAAAGTTATCATTAATGAACATTATTGAAATCCACTTAATAAAATGGTTCCAATATATATTAAATAATCATATTTATATTATGTTATATATTATTATCTTATAAGTATATAATATATACCAAAACTTGTAAATATTGTCAAGTATTTATTGTGCTATATATATTTGTAAACACTAAATCAGAGTTCCCACTTTAAATGGTTGGTAAAACCAAACAAACATTTAAATGGTATCAAGAAATTAATATTATGATATTAATATATAATAAATCAAGGCATCCACTTTAAATGGTTGGTAAAACCAAACAAACATTTAAATGGTACCAAGAAGTTAATATTATGATATATTCATATATAATAAATCAAGGCATCCACTTTAAATGGTTGGTAATACCAAACTAACATTTAAATGGTTCCAAGAAATTAATATTATGATATAATCATATATAATAAATCAAACCATCCACTTTAAATGGTTGGTAATACCAAACTAACATTTAAATGGTTCCAAGAATTTAGTGTAACATATAGCAACAATAAATCAAAACTCCAACTTATAAGTAGGGTATAATAATACTTAAAGAAATAAAAATAACATAAACAATAAATAATAATTAAATAATATAAAAAATATATTCTTACTTTTTAATAACCTTATTATCATGCCAAGAGTTTCACCTTTTTAACTCAACTTTGGGAAGTTAGCTACTCATTATTCAAAGTGTAAAACTTTGAATATGAATTTAGCATGCTAATTATATTTAAATAAAGAAATAAAGAAAAAACAAAGAGAGAAATATTATGAACTCAAAAGTTTGTTCATAAAATGACGGATATCTCAATACATTACAATGCACCCCTATTTATAGCCAATTTTGAGGAGACAACCACAAATAAAATATTATTTTTTACAAATAAGTCTTCATTGGTGTTCCAAGAAATTAATATTTTAATACACATCACTTTTGAAAATCTTCCCATCCGAATTTTCTTCTGCACATAAAACAAAACATGTAGATATCTGAGTTGTTTGAATTTTGGTATTTTTTTTTTAACCATTTTACCAAGTAATTTGAGAGATATAGTCAAAATGCTAGAGCATGATAAAACTGCCACTTCTTTGGTAACTTTATTTGTTTCTTAATTTGATCCCACTTGTGAGAAGATTTTTATCTCATGTTTGCCACCAATATTGTAGATATTAACATCTTAATCTCATTTGTAACGCCAAGGTTATTCTTGTTTTATCGAACCTGTAAAAAATAGTAAAAACTTATAATTACACAACAACTTATATTTTATACAATTTATTATAAAACATATAATATTTAAACTTTTAATAAAACAAAAACTATATATTTATATTATAAAATATTTAATTAATATACAATTTTTTATCTTTATCACACTCTCCAACCAGCTTGCTAGTCCCTAGCAATTTAAGCGTTAATAGCAACACAAAACATGTTGATTAATTTAAATAGAAATTTAATCAGAACTATCTAAGTGTTTAAATTAAATTTGAAAACTGTCAAAGTTATATCAAGATCATTATAATTATAATTTCTGAAATAATCTGAATTGATCAATTCAAAGCTTATTTTCAGGTAGTTAAATGTACATGGCCTTCAGAAATTCCTAGTAAGAGTCTCAACTCCATATCCTCACAGGTTAATAAGTGTTTCAATTTATGGGAATGATTTCTCTCATGGAGTTGGAATACAGATAAATGCTCAGGAAAATAGTTTACAGAATGCAGACAGACAAACGAGCCAAACTAATCAAAAGATAGGAAATTCATTGATTCAAAATCCAGTTGTTCTTATTATATATTTTTTTCCTGATCTTTTTTTTACGTCATGGAATCAGACTAAGTTTATGCTTCTTGACCACATATTTATTTAATTTGTACAATGTATTTCTCTCTTTCTTTATTTTTTTTTCTTTTTTTTTATTTGTGGTTTTATGAGAAATAAATGGGTCGCACCATATAACTTAAAAATTACATAGATCTTCAACATCTTTCTTTCTTTTTTTTTCTTTTTTCTTTTTTTTTTCAGGAAATATCAATTTTTTTTTTCAAAACAAGATCTCAAGATCTAAACAATAGATAGCCTCTCTGACGATCAATAAATGCTCGCAAGCTGTTTTCTCAATTCTCTCCACTCACTCACAAAATATGTGTGAGTTTAAAAATTTTAGACACTCTTATCAGGTATATCTTGGGCCATATACTTTAATAACTGATTTTTTCACAATGGTTAATCATTCAAAAAGATTTCATAAATCATATTTTTATAGTGATCAAAATATTAAAATTTACTTTTTTTTCAAATAAATATTTAAACATCCTTAGATAGATTATTACAATTTCTAATCTAAACCTTTCAAACATGTAATGTATGATATTTTTGCAAAAATTACTAAGATACAAACAATAAACATGTTTTTATTTTAAAATAAATTTTTTTTAAATTTTTAAGTTTGTTCTCCTCCCAATCAGAATATGACATTGTCCCTAATGTCAAAATAACTATTAATAAAGAGTACATAATGAAAGAGATATCACTTGGAATTTTATTGAAGATAACAAACTGAAACAAACGCAAACCAATCCACGATTTTTGAATCAATGATCCAACTTTCTTTTCTTACTGCTTGATTGCGATCAATTGATATTTGTTATCATCGGATCAGGCTTATGAACAAAAACTTCCAAATCATCAATTAATTGGTCAGCAGTCGAAGCACGGATGAGCATCCGTCGTGAATTTTCTGAAATGAAATTCTGTTCCACAGCTTTATCAAGAAATGTCAACAAACTGTCATAATAATTATTGATATTCAACAAGTCCACAGGTTTATTATGGATATTAAGTTGTGCCCAATAAATACTGTGAAAAATTTCTTCTCAATTGTAACACCTGTAATATTTCCTTCAGCTAAAGCTGTAGGAATAATACCCAAAACCTGACTACCTCCAAGATGAGCAGATGTTGAAACAGATCCCATTAACCCAATATTACCTCCCCATATACCAAGTGAATTTTTCTCTCAGCCAATTTCTTTTCAAGATTATTTGCTGCTTCTACAAATACTTCATTTTTTCCAGGACTCGAACCACAAAATACACAAATATTTTTCAATGTTTGTGCAGAGGATCCAACCATGTTTTTACTTTATTTTTTATCTGCAAAAATATAGAGAAAGATGAGAGATTTTATAGGGGTAATATGTTATCATGACAAAACTATGGGTCATAGCTGTAAGCAGAATAAACAATAAAAATAATAATGACACACATGCATATAAACAGTAGTGTGATTGTGGCTCACAATTTTCCTCTTGTTTTACGTCCAGAAACGACTTCAACGCCTTCTATGAGTCGAGGATATGCTTCCCATCCAATTTTCTTATAAATTGGCAAACAGGGTCTTTTTTAGTCGGATTCCCAAGACTATGACGCTCATCTTGAAATTGTTTTCATAAACGGAGAAGTTCAATATGCACATGTCCACTAGAATGCGTCTCAAGAGTCAATAGGATGTTATCTAAAGACTCCTTTCTTAGCCCATTCTTAATGAAACCAATTTTATCTTCTCTGTTATTAGAAACACATCCCAAAGATCTGCATCGTTTGTCACAAGTCCATCTTGCACACTTATGACAAACCCCTAACCTTTTGGCCCTTCGTTTTTTCGCATAAGTGTTTTTTCCTAATCCAGGCGAATACCGAATGAGCAATGATTGTGGAACTTCTCCTCCTAATCGGACCTTAGCTTCTATTTCAAGACGAATATCTTCTGGAATTCCTTTTTTCATTCGCAATCTCAATATTTCACAACTACCTGCATAAATTTTTCTTAGAACATTTTCAGAAACAGAGGGAAAATATTTACAAAATTTTGAGAGATTTTTTTTATCCATTTTGAAAAGAAAAGAAATGATTTTTTTTTATTTTTGTATCAGCAATTGTGGGAAATTGATTTAACCAACTATGAGAGTCACGGAGTACCGTTATCAGCCATTTAACCGGGAAAATAAAAAGATTAAGGAAACCTGAAATAAAAACAAACAAAATTAAATGCAACATAAAAATTTTGGGATCAGAAAGGGAAATAAACTCTTCTTGAAAGATTTCATTTTCTAAAAATGGTTTAAGCCTTTGTCCATTTACTTTAAAAATATCACCATTTTAAGGATTTTCAATATCCACATCTCCATAAGGATACACATGCTTTACAACATATGGGCCTGTCCATCTTGATCGTAATTTTCCGGGGAATATGTGAAGTCGAGAATTATAAAGCAAAACTTTTTTACCAATCTCAAAAGATTTTCTAAGAATTGTTTTATCATGAAATGATTTGATATTTGTTTATAAATCCTTGAATTCTCATACGCATCATTTCTGAGTTCATCAAGTTCATTAAGTTGCAATTTGCGCAATTTGTTGCAATCATCCATGCTTGAATTAAAAGTTTTGATCGCCCAATAAGCTTTATGTTCCAATTCCACAGGCAAATGACAATGTTTTCCATAAACAAACCTATAGGGAGACATATTCAATGATGTTTTAAAAGCTGTTCGATATGCCCAAAGTGCATCATTAAGTCGCAGAGACCAATCTTTTCTATTTGAGTTAACAGTTTTTTCCAAAATTTTCTTTATCTCCCTATTAGCTAATTCAACTTGTCCATTTGTTTGAGGATGATAAGGAGTAGTTACTTTGTGAATAATACCATATTTTTTCATTAATGAAGCAAATGGTTTATTAATAAAGTGAGTTTCCTCATCGCTTATCATGGCTCGAGGAATTCCAAATCTAATAAAAATATTTTCTTTCAAAAATTTGATGACGATTTTATGATCATTTGTTCGACATGGAATTGCCTCTATCCATTTGGAAACATAATCAACTGCAACTAAAATATACAAGTATCCAAACGATGGTGGAAAAGGTCCCATAAAATCAATTCCCCAGCAGTCAAAGATTTCAATTTCAATGATAAGATTCAAAGGCTTCATGTTTCTTTTTGAAATCACACCCAATTTTTGACAATTTTCACAGAACTTGCAGATTTTTTGGGTGTCTTTAAACAAAGTGGGCCAATAAAATCCACACTGCAAGATTTTTGCAGCCGTTTTCTTTGAAGAAAAAGGTCTTCCGCATGCTTCTGAATGACAAAATTTAATGATACTACTTACCTCATTGTCGGGTATGCAACATCGAAAAATTTGATCTGGACAATATTTGAACAGATACGGATCATCCCAATAAAATTTTTTTACCTCATTCAAAAATTTTCTTTTATCTTGGGAACTCCATTGCGGTGGCATTTTTCCTGTCATAAGAAAATTTACTATGTTAGCAAACCAAGGTGTAGTAGTAACTTAAAATAGATGTTCATCTGGAAAATTATCATTAATTGGTATCATTTCACAAGATGATCCTGTTACTAGTCTCGATAAATGATCGGCTACGACATTCTCGGTTCTTTTTTTATCTTTGATCACAATGTCAAATTCTTGGAGCAACAAAATCCATCGTATCAGTCGTGGCTTTGCATCCTGTTTGGTCAACAAATATCTAATAGCATAATGATCAGTAAACACAATAGTCGTTGATCCAATCAAATAAAAACGAAATTTATCTAATGCAAATATTACAGCAAGTAGTTCTTTTTCAGTTGTGGAGTAATTCATTTGAGCATTGTTTAAAGTTCTCCTTGCATAATATATCACGTAAGGCTTACCGTTTCTTCTTTGACCCAGTACTGCACCGACTGCATAATCACTCGCATCGCACATGATTTCAAATGGTAAAGACCAATCAGGAGGTTGCATGATAGGAGCTGATGTTAAATGTCGAACGATTTTATCAAAAGCATTTTGACATTCTTGAGTCCACTCAAATGCAGTGTCTTTTGTTAAGAGGTTACAAATGGGTTTAGAGATTGAACTAAAGTCTTTTATAAACCTCCTATAAAATCCAGCATGTCCCAAAAATGAGCGAATTTCTTTAATGGTTTTTGGAGGGGGTAAATTGGCAATGACATCAACTTTGGCTTTATCGACTTCAATTCCATGAGATGACACGACATGTCCCAAAACAATCCCAGAAGTAATCATGTAATGACATTTTTCCCAATTTAAAATAAGACCTTTTTCCTCGCATCTTTTTAAAACTTTTTTCAAATTTTCAAGAAAATTATCAAATGTATTCCCAAAAACAGTTAAATCATCCATGAAAATCTCCAAACAATTTTCAACCATGTCGCTAAAAATGCATAGCATACATCTTTGAAATGTTGCTGGGGCATTGCATAATCCAAATGGCATCCTTCTAAATTCAAATGCTCCAAAAGGACATGTGAATGTAGTTTTATCTTGATCTTCGAGTGCAATGGGAATTTGATAATAACCTGAATATCCATCAAGAAAACAATAGTATGGATGACCTGCTACTCTTTCTAAAATTTGATCAAAAAATGGTAATGGAAAATGATATTTTCTAGTGGCGTCATTTAATTTTCTATAATCAATACACATCCGCCAACTAGATGGGACTCGACTTGTTAACAATTCACCTTTTTCATTTTTTATCACTGTGATGCCAGATTTTTTTGGAACTACTTGTGTTGGGCTTACCCACTTACTATCAGAAATAGGGTAGATAATCCCAACATCAAGTAGTTTGAGAACTTCAGTTTTCACAACATCTTTCATGTGTGGATTTAATCTCCTTTGTGGGTTGGGATGTTTTTGCATTTTCTTCTAAGTGAATTTTGTTAGTGCAAATTAGTGGATTAATGCTCTTGAGATCTTTTAGTGTCCAACCAATTGCATTCTTATGTCTTTTAAGCATATCAACTAATTTACCTTCTTGATCACTTGCTAGTTTGGAAGAAATTACCACCGGATATGTTTCATCTTCTCCAAGAAATACATACTTCAATTCTTCTGGCAAGGGTTTTAACTCCAATATGGGTGGTTCGTCTTTGTTCTCATATTTTGTCTCAAATTCTTTCTCTGATCCTGGTAACGAGTGATACCTGATAAAATCATCAAGATCAATTTCAATATTTTCTTTAACAGTTTCAATTGAACAAATATCTGATTGATCACGAGTACTCCCTTCTTGAATGTTTTCTTCCACAAGAGTTTCAATAAGATTTTCATCTTCACTTTCATCTCCTTTGTCATGTGGTTGTTTACAAAGATTAAAAATATTAAGCTCCAAAGTCATGTTACCAAATGACAACTTCATTATTCCATTCCTGCAATTTATAAGAACATTAGAAGTTGCTAAAAATGGACGACCTAGAATTACAGGAATTGCATTACAAGCTTCGATAGGTTGTGTATCTAAAACTATGAAATCGACAGGATATACAAAGTTATCAACTTGGACCAACACGTCTTCTACCACACCTCTTGGCACTTTAACAGATCTATCGGCAAGTAAAAGTGTTATCGAAGTAGATTTTAACTCGCCTAGATTGAGTTCTTGATAAACTGAATATGGAAGTAAATTCACACTAGCTCCAATATCAAGCAAGGCTTTCTTAATCTTTCGTTCTTCAATAATACATGAAATAGTAGGACAACCAGGGTCTTTGTATTTCAAAGTATTATTATTTTGAATGATTGCACTTACTTGTTCGGCTAAAAATGCTTTCTTTTTCACATTCAATTTTCTTTTCACAGTGCACAAGTCTTTCAAAAATTTGGCATATGATGGTACATGTTTTATTGCATCTATTAAAGGAATATTAATTTTTACTTGTTTAAAAATATCATATATATCAGAATTCAAATTTGATTTTTTTGTGTTTTTCAATGCATGAGGGAATGGTGGTGACACAGTCTGTTGAACCTCCTCTTCGCAAGTTATGGGTTCCACTTCCTTACCCTTTGGAGTTGATTTATCATCATCTTCACAAGGTTCAAGAATGGATATTTCCCCAACCTTACCACTTCGAAGGGTAATAACAGATTTTACCTGATCCATCGGTTGAGTTCCAGAAGTTCCAGTTTGTGAATGATGATGTAACGCCCCGAAAATTTAAAGGTCCACGCGAACCACATGCATATGATTTATTAAATTCTCTTGTATTTTAATTAATTGATTTAATTGCATTAATTAATTATGTGGTGCATTTTTACATGTTTAAAATATATTTTTCTACATGGTTGCATTAAAATATATTTTTAAAGGATATTCGAGTTGCGATCGAGGAACGGAGACCGAGGGCTAAAAAATAGAAAATAATTTTTATTGGTTAATTGTTTTTAAATTATTTAAAAATATGGGTGTTGCTTTTTCTTATTTTTGAAAATATAGGGTTTTGAGGTGATTTTATACGCCGGGACATAATTTTTATCGGTGTTGGATTTTCAACAAAAATATAAACTTTTTGGCAACTCGGCTAATAAATTCACAAACCTATTTTAACAAAACTATTTTAATATTTTAATTAAATCTTAATTAAGAAAAATGGGCCTAAGTTTGGGGCCTAGTGGGCTTAACATTAATTAAGGAGTTAATTAGTATAAATTATGTAAAACACCCCATAACCTACCTTATATGCACGTCACTTTTCTTGAGCGATTCAAATTCTCCCTTGCAACAATTTACAAAGCCACGGAACACACCTATTTCATCAAGGGAAAGTTTCAAAAAAATATCTAGGAAAAACATCAAGTTTGCAAGGGTTCCAGCCAAGGTCGTCGTCGTCGTCGTTCTTCGTCATCGTCAACGGTTTTTCGTGCGTAAATTACGCAAAGGCACGCCTATTCTTTCCTTCAAAAACATCATCACATCATATTATATTTTATTCATGAAAATTTTGGAGAAAACAAGTAAAACCTCAAGGATTTTCGGATTTGTGACTTATGCTAAACTTTTTGCTTGGTTTTTCCTTCAAAAATCTTGTGTTTGTATTGTTTAAGGGCTGTCATGATATAGGTTATGAATAAGCATGGTTTATACAAAATATAGAGTCCTAGGATCACACTAAAAACGTTTTACAGCATGGGGCAAAACAAGCTGGAAGCATGCTTGGACTGTAGTGCTTCTTGGCTCACGGCTTTGGGTGTGTAAGGGCTTGGCTTTGGCTTGGTTGGGACCAGGGCCTGGCTAGGGACGTGGTAGGGTCAAGGGAAGAGTCCTAGCCATGCTAGGACTCGAGACCATGGGCTAGGGAGGAGTCCTTGTTGAGAAGGACTCCACCCGAGAGAAAGCCCAAGGGGCTGTGCAGATTTCAGAAATTTGTGCAGGGAGGAGGGCTCGGCCAGGGGGCTTGGGCTGGGCTAGGTTAGGTCCTTAGGGCCCTAGAAGGATGCTAGAGGGGTTGGTTCAGGGTCTGGTATGGTTTGGTTTAGCTAGGGCCGAGCAAGAACATGAAACCATGAGGAGAAGCCATTAGCGCAGGTTGTTGTGCAGAGTTCAGTGGGTTGCTGCTCATGTCCAAGGGCTTGGGCTAGGTCTGGGCTGGGTCTGTGCATGGTCCAGGGTTGTTTGGGGCAGGTTGGGTCAAGTGGTTATGGGCTGGAAGTGTCCTAGTTAGGCTAGGAGTCCTAAATATCCTAGGAGAAGCACGCACGTACACATGCAGGTTTTTGGGCCAAGTTCTAGGACGTTTTTGGAGCGGGCCAGGGTTGGTTTTCGTGCTGAGCTTGGTCAAGAGGGTCCCTAGGTGGGTTGGCTAGGTTTTGGCTCAAAGTGGCTCGGGCGTGGCTCGAGTAAATTGAGAGATGGCTCGACGTGTTCGTCGATGTGTCAAAAACAAAAATTTAAGTAGGAAAAATTGATCCAAGGGTCCATGGGGGTGGCTAATGACTTGGAGGGGTAGAATAAATATTAAAAATGTTACGTTTAAAATTTGGGATCAAAATAACGAGTTTTGGATTTATTCGTAATTTAATCGCCGCACGAAACGCTAATTAACGAGTTAATTGAAACACATAGTTTTAAGCCTTAAAAAATTATGAAAAATTAGGGTTAAGATTAAATAATTATTATGAGTCTAAGTTTTTAATTTGGGATTAAAACGCATTAATACGTTATATTTAAAGATTAATTTAAAAGTCGTCGAATTAAGCTAAATAAAAATATGAGAAAATTCATGTAAGCTTAAATAATTATTTAGGACATGTTAGAGTCAATAAAATTAAGAAAATGTCAAAAGCGTGAAATTTTACGTCTAGGGGTAAAACGGTCTTTTTACACCTAAAAATTAGTAAACGTCATGGCAGTGCCCTATTTGCTGTTTTATATGTTAATATGATTATGTAACATGTTTATGAATTTTTATATGTTGAAATATGATTTTTAAATGTCCATGGATTATTAAGGGTTAAATTGGTCATTTAGAAGATATGTTGCATGCTTGGTTTCAAAATAAAAATGATATTATATGCATATTTTTATAAGTGATGGAAATACGACATGTTGAAGGATGTGAAGGGATTGTGACTACTGAATATGTTGGAAATATCGTGAGGGTTATGGTTCCAGTGGGAGCCCGACGATCGTGTTTCCTTGGATACGGATACGAATACGAATACGAATATGATGAATATGATTGGAGATGTCGTGAGGGGAGAAGGCCCAAGAGGGAGCCCATTTATGGGAAAAGGCCCCAGAGGGAGCCCCGAAGATCGTATTTCCAATGCCATGATATGTTAATACGTAGGCCCGGGCCCAGTTGACCGGTGAGAGTGTTGCTGGTGTCCCCTGCCGCCCAGTACTGTGGTTACATGTAGATGGATCCATCGCCCAATACGTTTAAGAATACGAGTCACAATCACGATCTGAATTCAACAAACACGAACATGAACATGAATACGAATATGAATATGGATACGAATATGGATATGCATATGAATATGAATACGAATATGAATATGAATATGTTTATATTTTTATGAAAATGTTTTTATGCATCATGAAAATGTTTACGAAAATGTTTAAGTTTATGCATCTTCATGAAAATGATATTTTAAGTACAAGTATTTTTCACCGTTATATGTTAACTGTATTACGTATTACTTGTTATCAAGGATATGACGTGTTGAGTCTTTAGACTCACTAGGTGTGATTGATGCAGGTGATTATGATAATATGTTAATGGAGGTCTTGATGGTTGATCTGACTGGACTGGAGGTGCACATAACCCGAGGACCGACGCTAGTTTTCCGCACTAGTTATGATTTATGATTTTGAGTTATGTTAAAGATATTTTTTCGACGTTTTATTTGTGTGGTTTTTGAGATGTTATAGTATGAGCTATACTTTTCAAATGTTAGATGGTTGATTTATTTTAAAATGATGTCAAAAATATTTTATGTAATTTTTGGTGGTTCGGCCGATGCTAAGGGAGGTTTAAAAAAAAAAATTTCTAGTACTTTTTAAGAAAATGAATAGCAGACGTTTCAGATGATCCTTGGGATTAGGTTGTGGTTGTGAAGGAAATTTACCTTTTTCATGAACATTAAGTGCAGATGCAAATTTAGCAAGAGTATCTTTCAAATCTGTCACGGTTTGAGCAGTTTGAGTATTAATAGACTCTTGCTTTGCAATGAAAGAATTCAATATATCTTCCATGTTCCTTTTAGGCGGAGGAACATAGTGTGTATAATTTTGAAAATTTTGTTGATTTTGGAAATGTGGTTGTGAAAATTATGCAGCATTATCATTCCTCCAACTTTTTGGATGATTTCGCCAACTTGGATTGTAATTTTGAGAAAATGGTTCAAAATTTGGCCTTTTGAAATAGTTCAAAAATTGGCTTGTTCATGGAGACATTCTTTAAAAGAGGGCAAAGTGGGACAATCTTTTGTAGAATGATCACTTGTATCACAGATGTGACACGCAATTTCTTGAACAGATTTTAATTGACCATTCTTTTTCAATTCAAGTGCCTCAACTTTTCTTGCCAAAGAGATAAATCTAGCTTGGAGATCATGTTCATCTTTGAGGGTGTACATACCTCCACCAGATGTGGGAGATTGAATCTTGTTTGATGGTTCGATTGTACCTATAGTGTCCCAATTTTTAGCTAATGAATCGAGATACTCAATTGCCTCATTTGGATCTTTATCTTTAAATGTTCCATTACACATAAATTCAACTATTTGCCTATCTTTAGGTGTTAAGCCTTCATAAAATTGAGAAACAACTCTCCAAATTTCAAAACCATGATGTGGACAAAGATTAAGTAATTCTTTGTATCTATCCCAACACTGATAAAAAGTTTCTCCTTGTTTTTGAGTGAAAGTGATGATTTGCCTTTTGAAAGAATTTGTTATATGAGATTGAAAAAACTTTTTCATAAATTGTTGTTGCAATTCATCCCAAGTTCGAATGGATCCCGATCTAAGATTATGTAGCCAAGTTTTAGCTTTATCTTTTAAAGAAAAAGGAAAAAGGTTAAGTCGAATGGTGTTCATGCTACAATTTAGATCATTATATGTGTTGCACACTTCTTCAAACTCTCGTAAATGCATGTATGGATTTTCAGAATCTAAGCCATGAAAATTGGGTAAAATTTGGATAATACCAGGCTTAAAATTAAAATGAGATGCATCAGGGGGGAAAACTAGACATGAAGGTGCACTAGTACGTGTAGGATTCATGTGATCTCTAAGTGTTCTTCGTCTATCATGATCATGTTTAGATTGAATTTCATCTTGATTTTCTTGGATGAGTTCTTCCGCCATGTTTTGTAAAAATAAAGGGTTATTTCGAATAAGTCGACCACTAAGTATACGTGACCAAATGCTCATGCAAATGCAAATGCAAAAGAATAAAATCACACAAAAGCAATAAAATTCAAATAAAGTAAAATAAACTATAAACAAAATTAAATAGATTTGAAATTAAATTATACTTCCCCGGCAACGGCGCCAAAAACTTCTTGCAACTTTAATTGTTGTACTCCCAAGAGCAGGTTGTCCACAAGTAGTATAATTCGGTGAGTCCGAATATCGTATCCACAGGGAAGCTAAGTTAATTACAAGTTCACTACAATATCTTTTTGTTTTTTTTTTTTCTTTTAATGGTTTGAATCTTTAATTGGTAATTTTTAATTGTTCAAATTTTAATTTAAGTAGTTGAGATTAAAGGATCCACTCTTACTATTTTAATAAAGTTATCATTAATGAACATTATTGAAATCCACTTAATAAAATGGTTCCAATATATATTAAATAATCATATGTATATTATGTTATATATTATTATCTTATAAAAATATAATATATACCAAAACTTGTAAATGTTGTCAAGTATTTATTGTGCTATATATATTTGTAAACACTAAATCAAGGTTGCCGCTTTAAATGGTTGGTAAAACCAAACAAACATTTAAATGGTACCAAGAAATTAATATTATGATATATTCATATATAATAAATCAAAGCATCCACTTTAAATGGTTGGTAATACCAAACTAACATTTAAATGGTTCTAAGAAATTAATATTATGATATAATCATATATAATAAATCAAAGCATCCACTTTAAATGGTTGGTAATACCAAACTAACATTTAAATAGTTCCAAGAATTTAATGTAACATATAGCAACAATAAATCAAAACTCCCACTTATAAGTAGGGTATAATAATACTTAAAGAAATAAAAATAACATAAACAAAAATAATGATTAAATAATATAAAACATAGATTCTTACCTTTTAATAACCTTATTATCATGCCAAGAGTTTCATCTTTTCATCTCAACTTTGGAAAGTTAGCTACTCATTATTCAAAGTGTAAAACTTCGAATATGAATTTAGCATGCTAATTATATTTAAATAAAGAAATAAAGAAAAAACAAAGAGAGAAATATTATGAACTAAAAAATTTGTTCATAAAATGAGGGATATCTCAATACATTACATTGCACCACTATTTATAGTCAAATTTCGGGAGACAACCACAAATAAAATATTATTTTTTACAAATAAGTCTTCATTGGTGTTCCAAGAAATTAATATTTTAATACACATCACTTTTGAAAATCTTCCCATCCGAATTTTCTTCTCCACATAAAATAAAACATGTAGATATCTGAGTTGTTTGAATTGTGGTATTTTTTTTAACCATTTGACCAAGTAATTTGAGAGATATGGTCAAAATGCTAGAACATGGTAAAACTGCCACTTCTTTGGTAACTTTATTTGTTGCTTAATTTAATCCCACTTGTGAGAAGATTTTTATCTCATGCTTGCCACCAATATTGTAGATAATAACATCAACTTTCTACAGGTCCAAGAATCATCTTAATCCCATTTGAAACGCCAAGGTTATTCTTGTTTTATCGAACCTGTAAAAAATAGTAAAAACTTATAATTACACAACAACTTATATTTTATACAATTTATTATAAAATATATAATATTTAAACATTTAATAAAACAAAAACTATATATTTATATTATAAAATATTTAATTAATATACAATTTTTTATCTTTATCAGCTATCATCGGGTCAGTAGACCCCGAGAACTCCTTCGGATCCATCCTCTTAAACCTCTCATAAACTGCCTCCGGTCTGGGCCTCGCCCCTCTGTCTACTGCAGTCTGGTTCCCCGTAAACTGTGTGAAGAACCGGGTCATCACTGCATGCATCTGAGCCTGTATATCTGGGGGTGGACGAGGAGGAGTTACCTTCTCCCCATCCTGAGCTTCTCTATTCTCATCCCTTGCTCCACGGTTAACCATGCGTTTAGGAGGCATACTATTCCAAAATTTGCCCAACACGTAAACTCAACATGCATGAACATAATACTAATATCATAATATGCACGTAACTTGAACTCAAACATGCACATGTTGAAATCGTGACTTGATGCTTACTACGTAAAATCATTTAAAACCTTAAAACTTACAGACTTGAGGTGTGACTTCGTGAGCTTCTCGCTACTAGCAGTAGGCATAACCCTTTAAAAGAAGATCGCTCTGATACCAACTGTAACGTACCGTAATTTGAACTACTTGAAATTTTGCGGAAAAATAAAAATTTTCTTAATTAAATAGAAACATTCAAATTGTGATAACAATAAACTGATCATTCAAAATATTTGCAACAAAAAATCACAAATAAAGTTTGCTAAAAAAACACTTGTTTAAATATCGTAAACAATAACATGAAATCAGAGTATTTGAAACATTGTATAATTTCTTAAAATCATGGGCGGTCCTCGGATTTAGCCTCCTGCTCAGTCCAAGTCAGCTCATTGGTCCCCACCCCTCGTCTCCTCAAATTCATCATCACCTGCATCGATCAAGTCTAGTGAGTCTAAAGACTCAACACGTATAAACTGGATATATCAAGTAATACGTAATAAAACCACATGCATCTTTAAAATAGAGCGTATATACTTGAAACTTGAACGTAATAGCATAAACATACTTGAAACTTGAATGTAATAGAATAAACGTAGACGTGTCATCATCATAATACTTTTCTTAAACATACTTGCATCATACGTACTTGAGCATACATAACATCATTTTGCGTAGAGATAAGTTTCAAAGCAAGTGAGCCATACATAAAAGTGCCAGATCAGACTAAACCACAGTACTAGACTGGCAGGAAAAGTCCATTACCACATACATGAGATCCCCGTTAATAATTAAATGGGTGGATTGGTCTCTAGTCATTATTTACCGCTTTCCAATCCTGATCTAAACCTAGTCATACTTTACCGGGGTGGAGAGGTCCTCGACCACGTTCACCGACTTCCAAACCCTTTCATAATTTGTCACAAGACATTTAGCATACCTCAAAAACTTAAATATTTTCTTTTGCACGTCGAACATACTTACTTGGAGTTGAACGATTCGTTGGATCTCGCTTGGGGCCACTGCTGCATATATTAACACGAGTTCAAACACTTATCTTGCATAATTTAGACGTATAGTCATGCTCACACCCAAAAATATCAAATTTCCTTGTGACATTCTAAATCTATCGGGACTCGACCTTGTTTAATTATCGTACTAAATAATGACATCAAAACCCCAAAACAATCCCTAAAAAAAAAAATTTAAAAATTTTTTTTTATAAAGGACACGTACCCCCCCCCCCCCCCCCCCCCCCCCCCCCCGTGTGAGGGTCCGTGTAGATATTGGAAATTCGTATTTATAAGGAAAAATGGACATGGACTCCGTGCCGGGGTCAGAGAAGGGGTCCGGGAAGGGGTTCGGGTAGTCTCTGGACTTGCAAACTCGCGAAAATTCACTAACTTATTGATTCATTCTTCCAATCCAAGCATAGGGACCATGAAATAACACCGCAAGACTCATCCTAGGATGCTATTACATTGATTCAAACCCGAACAAACACCCCATACGTCCCCAAGCATCGACAAGCAACTTCAATACGACAATAACCCGTAATTCGACAGCATTTCGCTTCCTACGACTTCTATTACATCCCAAGCCATTCCCGACCCAAACGAACCACCAAATAACACCTAAATACATCCCATAACATATCTAAATGCAGTAGCACAAGCCCCGCGGTGCCCAACGAAGCCTGAAACAATAAAACTTCAAGAACACATCAAGAACGCATTTTCAGAAAACGCAGTTTGAGCAGTCCTACGAAAACAATCATAACTCACTCATTTCTTATCAAAATATTTTGAATTTACTGTCAAATCAAAGGTATTAAAAAGTTCTACGTTTTATATGTTGAAGGTTTTTCCAGAAAATGGACAGAAAAGTCACAGTATTTAAAATGACAACAAATTTTGAGTTTTCAAAACTTAAATCGTTTCAAAACCGATCCAACAAATTTTGCTCAAACTTTTTACAACATACATGGATTTTTATGCATAATAAACATAAGAACATATAATATAACAAGATCGATACAGAAACAAAAGATTATACATGCTTTTTGATATTTAACGTTACCGAAACGACGACACCGAAGCGGGAAGGATGCGAAAGATGATCCGGGACGAACGTGTCACGATTTTCTTGAAGAAAAGCCAACGAAATCGCTGGGAAAAATCAGAGAGGGAGGGGCGGCTGCTGAAGTTCTTAGAACCCTATGTTTCTCCAATAAAAATTTGAAATGGGAGTGTAAGGAATTGTGTTTGTGTGTAGGCGTGAATGTGTGTGTGTGTGTGAGTGGGTGTGTGCGTGAGTTTAGGTGTAAATTAGGGAAATAATGTGCTTAATTAATAATTAGAAAACAATTAAAAATGCTAACCCACTTTTAACTTAATAAAATCCCTTAATTTAAAATGAAATGTACTCCTGCTAAACTTTAAAAGTTTTAAAATCCTAAAATCACTAAATAAATAATTTAGGATTTAAAATGTTTAAAAATTAATAAATCCTTTAAAATGCCCCAAACCTAACTAAAAATAAAATACCATACTTTAAATTTGCTAAAAATCGTCGCCGGTCTCTTTTCCTCAATCCCGCATCGGATAATCGCCTGAAACATGAACTCAAGAAAACATTTTAACGTGCATCACATAAACATAAATAATTAAAATAATACAATTTAATAAGTCACGCATCGCTAAAAATCATTTTAAACTTAAATAAATAATTTAAAAATTAAATAAATGCATGGGTTTTACGTATACTGAATTTGGGCTTTACATTAGATCGTTTTAATTTTTGGACCTTACAGGTGAATTAGTCAATCCTATTGGTAAGACTTCCCAAATATAGTATTTTTGCGGTGTGGAGAAAGATGTGAATTTCTTGCTTTCTTCCTGCATTCAGATCTGATAGAAACCAAACTTACAATAAATTTAGAAAATATTATGGCTTTGCATATGTAACTGATTTCTCTACTAGATATAAAATACCCATCAAAATCCATAATCTTATTAATTTCAATAATGAATCTGGGTTTATTTCTTTTTATCTCACCATGATTTCTTACAAGAAAGTCTAGACTGTTATATGGTGAACTTCCTGCTTTGATTAAACCAAGGTCCAGATGTTCCTTGATTATAATCTACATGTCTCATTGATCAACTATGTTCATCGGGATATGTTTGCATATAACAAACTCATATTCCTTGTCTTGCTTAATTTTAAGGTTGGCTTGGAGTTTGTTCTTATCCTACCATGTCAAAAGAGCTTCATTGTAATTTTCTTTAATCTTTTTCTTGAAATCTTCTAGGGATGATTTCAATTCAAACTCTACATCATGGTGTAGAGCTATATTGAGTAATTCTATATTTTCTGATCGAAGGTCCTTATATTCTTTCAATTGGAGCATTGTTTCTCCAAACCGTCTAGAATCCTTCATTTTTGGGTTAAGAAGTTTTCTTTCACGATTACGCTTGTTGTGAAACTAGATTGACCATTTTCTATAAAATGTCTTTTTTAGTCTATGTACTATGACTTTTCATCACATGGTGTTCTGAACACTAATCTTCTAGTCTCATTTTTTTGTGTATAGGACTTAGACATTTGTAAGAAATTATTTCCAAACAAAATGTTTGCTCTTGTATCATGAAAATAAATCGGTGGTGTCTTTAAATTGTACCAAGGTGTTTGTCCATCACATCCAATTAATATTTTTGTCATCTTGATACCTTTACATAATATTAAGAATCGTTTGGATAAATCTCTTCTATCAATATGATGTAATTCTTCTTCCAATTTTTTTGGAAAAATTCCTCTTTTTTATTATACGGATTCCACCTCATGAATCAATAAAAGCAATAAATTATTATACCATAAATTGTTCATATAACATCAATATTGGAATTTTTTAGGTTTAAAAACTCTAAAAATCTTGATTTTGATGATAAAAAAATTTGTTATTGTGTTTCTAACATATTTATTCAAGTGTGAAATTATTAACTCAAGATAGAAGCTGAAACTCGAATTTATACAAACTGAAAATCTGGCAATCTTTGATTTTTTGATGATATCTCACATCTCGCTAATCCAAATGACCAGCCGCCAAGACGACTGCATAGAAAACCCAATTTGGAACAAGATTTATTTCACGTTAGTTGAGCTAAATCGAATGTTATCTAGGCCAAACTTATTGTTGAAAGACCAAACTAATTGCATGAAAACAACAATCAGTTGGGCATGAGCAGTTGTTGTATTTTGGTCAGCCTAATCAGCTCAATTATCCAAATGAAGCGATTCGGTATGCATTACGAAGATAAGACGATGATCTACAAATCTTATTCACAAATCAAAGTCTGAATCGGAGTTTAAGATATTGATAAATGATGACGAAGCTACTAGTTTTGCGCAGGCTGAAATCATACCCCATCAGTTTGGTTCGATTGAACTGAACTAGTTGACCAGTTGAGCAGATCAAAACTGAACTAGGCCAGTTGAGAAGACCAGAACTGAACTACACCAGTTGAGCAGACAAGAATTGAACTGAACTAGTTGAGCAGACCAGAACTAAACTGGACCGGACCATTTGACCAGTTGACCAAACTAAACCAATTGACTAGTTGACCAGTTTAGGCTCGGGAAAATGTCAAGCAAGGCGATTTTGACCGTAGCAATTTCAGAAACAGTACAAAAATTTTCCAAACGGTCATTTTCTATGTCTAACATATATATCATTGTTGGGGCATATAAATACAACGTTGAAGATCAAATAAGAGCTTTTGGAAGGGGATTCAATGCATGGGCAGTTAGCAATGAAAAAATCAGCTAGTTGAGAGCACAAGCCCTTGTGTGAGGAAACATTTGAGACGTACACTGTAAGGGATAAATTCCTCACACACAACCACTCATATATATACAAGATTGGGTACTAAGTAGATACCTCTATTTACTTGGTGCTCGAGTTTAAACTTAGCAGTTGAACTTCAAAGATTAGATGAGTGAGTCTTCACACAAAAACGTAAAACAATGTATTTGTAGTCTTTGCATATGAGACATTAAACAGTATGTTGATTGTGAGGTGCGACCTACAATCTTGAGTGCTAGGAGTTTTAGATGGGTGATGTCCTTCTGGATCGGGTTTGTACAAAGAGTTTTATAGATCAAAGTCTTCTAGTGAATCCTTTCCAAGGGAAAGAAGAAGTGACATGGCAGTTGTTAATCTCCGAACATCCTTAAATAAATTCGTGTATATTTGTTTATTACATTTAATTATCATTTCCATTGTTTTAAAGATACATTGCATATCAAGTGTATGATAAAATGCTTCAACCAAAATATTTTTACTCATTCAACTTGCATATCTTTAAATGCATTACAAAATGTTTAATCGGTTTCTACAAATGATTATTTTGAGTGTCTTCTGCCATAATTTGAAAACCAAACTCAATTTAATTCATCTGAAATGACCTCGATTTTTTTTTCTAATCTTAATTCATAAATTCTAATAAAATAATTTAACATAATCATGAATCATAATAAATTAACAATTTAAATCTCAAGTGCATAAAATAAAATCTTAAATCATCGACTAACCAAAATTCCTAAATCGACCTTTAAAAAGATCGGCTAATAATAAAATTAAACATAAAAATATCCCTAATAAAAATTATTGACATAATCTTTAAATCATTAATCTATCAAGCTAGTGCAAAAACATAAAGGCCATCGATGTGTACTGCTGCACTCGATCAACTCAAGCGTCAGCACATCCTATAAATCATCAAATCTTGCATCATACAAACCTAGTGACTCTAAAGACTCAGCACGTTCTAAACCTGGATAGCAAATAATACATATACAATCACATGCATTAAAATCATATTTTTATTTAAAATATCTTTTGAACATAAATAAATCATTTAAAATCATTTTAGCATAATTAAATCATAAATCGTAAAATCATTGTAAAATAACTTTAAGAATAAATAAATCCTTCAAAAATCATTTAAAATAAGCTTTGAGCATAAATAAATCATTTTTAAAAATAATAGCTTTAATCGTCATCATGAATCGTATATCATAAAATCATTTTTATCATAAGCTTTCAATCATATATCATTTTGGGTGAAGTTTGATCCTTGAAAGTGACTAGCTTTTATCATTTGTTCGACTGCAGTCTTAGCTCCACATGGTCTATGGGGGTGTGCACTAGGCTCCACCGTGGAAATACGATCGTCGGGGTCCTTCTGGGGTCTTTTCCCGTACACGGGGTCCCTCTGGGGCCTTGGCCCGTATATGGGCTCCCTCTAGGGCCTTGGCCCTCACGTCATCCCCACAAAACCATATATCATATATCATATCTTTTTGTCACAGTCAATTCACATCCCTCAAAATATTTTCTTTTTCTTTGAAAATCATAAAATAAGACAGCTTTCCAAAAATAATATTTTAAACAGTATAAATTGCACGGCTTTATCATAAATCATAAAAATAACATATTGTCATCAAAATCATCATAAGTAAATCATAAAATATCATTTTACAAGCATTATGATCCTTCGGGACGCTGCCAAGCGTTTACGTATTCTCTAGGTGTAAAATTACCGTTTTGCCCCTGGACGTAAAAATTTTCGAATTTATCTTTTTCTCACTTTTAATGGACATGAGCTTATTCTATATAATTATTTAAGCTTAAATATAATTTTACATAATTTTATAAAGCTTAAAACTAGGTTTTTCAATTAATTCTTTAATTAACATTTTGTGCGGCGATAAAATACCGGATAAATCCAAAACCCATTATTTTGATCCCAAATTTTAAAAATAACATTTTTATTATTTATTCTACCCTTCTGAGTCATGAGGCACACCCGTGGACCCATGGATTCAATTTTTGTTCTTAAAATCTCGTTTTTTGACCCTTAGAGTAACACACCGAGCCATCTCCCAATTTATTCGAGCCACACCCGAGCCACCTCGAGCCAAACCTGAGCCAACCCACCTAGGCACCCTCCTGACCATGCCCAGCCCATATAACCAGGCCCTAAGTCATACACAATCCCAGCAACGAGCCCTACAATTCTGTGCACAAGATGTCCCACGCTACAAGACTCCTAGCCACCCTAGGACTCTCGGCCCTTACTTGCTGTTCTTTTTTTTTCTCTTCTTCTTGTTCCTTCTGTTGCCCAGCCTTAAAACCTTTAAATTTGTCATCTTTTTACTATAATTAAATCATAATTTATCATGTTTTGGCAGCTTTACCCTTGGATTCATAACGTTTTTCAAAGAAACGTAAAATCGTTGAAACTTTGAAAAATACGTATCCCACCGTAAAATAATCGAACACCAATATTTTTCATGCATAAACAATTAAATCATGCATAATATGATTTGTATGATGTTTGAAAGGGTTTAGAAAACGTGCCTTTACGTTTATAACGCTCGAATTTTCAATTGTCGGCGAGGAAGGACGAATGAACGACAAAGAACACAAGCTTTCTTCTCCTTATTTTTTTTCGAAATTGTGGTGTGTGCTTTGACGGTGTGTTACGGCTGCTAGGGTGAAAGATTATTGTGTTTTTGAAAGCTTGGTAACTTATTTATAAATAAATTAACAAGTTAAATGGACTTTTGTTTTGGGCTTACTTGCTTAAGGGTAATTGAGCCTACTTAAATTAATTAAATTTAGCCCAATAACACTTAATTAATTAAATAATAAAAGTTTTTAAAATAATTTTCCATAAAATAATATTTTTTATCTTTTAAAACTCCTTGTTTGCCCAAAACCAGCTTCCCGAGAAAAATCGAGCTCGATTCGTAAAATAATTCGAACTCCAACATTTTTAGGGAAAATTAGTCATTTTTAAATCATATTAGGAAGCCTTTCCATTATTTAAATAGAATACATATTCTTGTCTTGGTCGTCCCCGGTCTTCTTTCCCCTGCCTATTATCGAATATTCGGGTAAAATCCTTAATTTTATGTAATCATGTCATATTATAATTTAATCATGCAATTATACATTTAATCATATAATAAATATCATGCAAGCATTTAAAAACAATTAAAAAACAATTAAGCAATTAAAACTATTTTGCATGCATGTGTTTTATGTAGGTTTTTCGGACGTTACAATCAATGTTCAATATTTCAATAACCGAGATATTGTAGTTCAACGATTATCCTCCAAATCGATCTTATAAGAATGTATATCGTCAATGGTCTCGTGGTCATTGGATTTTCCACATTCTATCATCTGTCATGAATTATTTTCATTCTCTAGACGTTTCTTAGGCTTATATTTCTCGAGAAACTCTAACTCAAAAACCAATTGATCTGGTTTTTTTCTTGTGATTACTTTGATAATTCCTTTGTATGTTCTTCATATGTTGTTTTTAAATAGTATATAGTATTACAAGAAAAATGATTTATTTTGTAATATTAAATACTATTCCGGCTTTTTCTCCACCATTCTGGACATCTAAGCTTTCTTATTTCGAAATGTTTTTTAGTACTTGTGGGGCTTCCTGGATAGATTTTTCATCACCTGTGACTTGTTATTCTATATACTCAATAAGATAATCTTCTTGCTTTCATTTTAAGACTTTGGATTATATTATATAATCAGTTTGTCTTGGATCTAGATATATGTTTCTTGTATCAAAGAAATCTGGATTCTTTCTGGATATTTGTTTGAGCAACTTTTTCAAATATTTCTAGTATTTCTGTGAGGCCCGGGGCCGAAGGGGGCGGGGGGTGATCGCCGGTGCCATGAGGTTGCACAGGACAATGAGCGGCTCCTGGCAGGTTTCTAGGTGGAGGGAACATGAATGAACCGATACCACACCGGAATGAGAGGGATTCCGAGACTGTTCAATGTAATGGACTGTACAGTTGAAGAGGGCTTAAAAGATTTGATTTGTACTACTCATATCACGAAGGTGCATCTTCTTTTCGGTAGCTCATCACATAAGAACTCCAAAGTTAAGCGTGCTTGACTTGGAGCAATTTTGGGATGGGTGACCTCCTGGAAAGTTTCCCAGGGTGCGTGTGAGTGAGGACATAAGCACGCTGAAAAGACTCGTCTTGGTACAGTGAGGACAGTCGTCGAATCTGGGGCGTTACAGTTGGTATCAGAGCCGACCTCTCTTAGTACGGTGTGGTTCGGGGACGAACCAAGCGGAAGCTGGTGGGCATGTGAGGCCCGAGGGCCGAAGAGGGCGGGGGGTGATCGCCGGTGCCATGAGGTTGCACGGACAATGAGCGGCTCCTGGCAGGCTTCTAGGTGGAGGGAACATGAATGAACCGATACCACACCGGAATGAGAGGGATTCAGAGTGTAAAGCCCTGAAAATTTAAAGGTCCACGCGAACCACATGCATTTGAATTATTAAATTCTCCTGTATTTTAATTAAATATTTTAATTGCATGAATTAATTATGTTATGCATATTTACATGTTTAAAATATATTTTTCTACATGTTGCATTAAAATGGTATTTTTAAGGAATGTTCAAGTGACGATCGAGAAACGGGGACCGAGGGCTGTAAATGTAAAATGTTTTTGTTAAATAATTATTTTTAATTATTTAAAATAAAGTTGATGGTTTTTAGTATTTTTGAAAATAAAGGGTTTTGAAGTGATTTTATACGCCGGGACGTAAATTTTATCGGTGTTGATTTTTCAACTAAAATACGAACTTTTGGGCAACCCGGCTAGTAAATTCACATATTTAATTAAAGGAAAACTTTGTTATTATTTTACTAAATCCTAATTAAAGCTAATGGGCTTAAATTTTGTGGCTTAATAGGCCTAAAGCCTAATTAACTATTTAATTAGTGTATTTAATATACTAATGCACACAAAACCCTTCACTTTGCAATCAAACCTCACGGCCACTCAATTTTTATTTCTGAAAACTCTCCCCACCCTCTCATACACACACACGGCACATATACAACATTTGGAAAGGGTTTTCGAAAGGTGCAAGCAAGTTCAAGCCAAAGGGTCCTCTCCGTTCTTCGTCGTCAACGGATATTCGAGCGTATATAACGCAAAGGCACGTCATACATCTCCTTTTCTCATCCATCATATCATAGTATTGTTTGAATTATTGTATGCATGAAGTTCATGGAATTATTTCTGAAAATTTTGGTTTATTGCTTGTATACATGAGGAAACTTGATTCTTTGAATCCAATAACTTGTTTATTGTTTAGTTAAGGGGCTGTCATGATTACGGATAAGATCAACTAAGGTTTATACATGTTTTAGAGTCCCACACACCACCCAACACTCGGCTGGAACAAAGAAAAAAAAAAGGAAAACAAGAACAAGCAACAACCGTAACCTTGCTGTCAAGGGTATAGGGGATCGGGTTCCTTGTTCCAGGGTTGGCTTGGTCTTGGCTTGGGCCAGGGCTCGGCTAGAGTCTGTCACGGGTCAGGAGGAGAGTCCTAGCCAAGCTAGGACTCACGGTAAGGGCTGGGAAAGAGTCCTAGCCATGCTAGGACCCTACCCGAGAGCAAGCCACACTTCTGCGCAGGGCTTGCGCGGCTTGCTGGGAGAGAGGGGGCTCGGCCAGGGGGTCTGGGCTGGGCTAGGTTATGTCCTTAGGGTCCTAGGAGGGTGCTTGAGGGGATGGTTCAAGGAGTGGCTCGATGGGTAGAAGCCTAGCATCAAAAACGTGAGAGTGAGGATCATGACAGCAAGTAGGCGAGAGGTTGCTGTCCATGTTCAGTGGGTTGCTGCTCGCGTCCAGGGGCTTGGGTTGGTTTGGGTCGAGTCTGGGCATGGTCCAGGGATGTCTAGGGTGAGGTGGGCTCGATGGTTAACTAGCTGGAAGGGTCCTAGTGGAGTTAGGAGTCCTAGAAGTGCAAGGTGACACACACACACATGTATGCAGAATGTTGGGTCACGTTTTAGAAGTGTTTGGGTCGGGCCAGGGATGGTTTATGGGCTTGGGCTTGCACAGTAGGGTCCCTAGATGGGTTGGCTAAGTTTTGGCTCGAGGTGGCTCGGGCGTGGCTCGAGTAAATTAGGAGATGGCTCGGTGCGTTTGATTAAGTGTCAAAAACGAAAATTAAAGAAGGAAAAATTGATCCAAGGGTCCACGGGGGTGGTTAATGACTTGGGAGGGTAGAATAAATACTAAAAATTCTATGATTAAAATTTGGGATCAAAATAACGAGTTTTGGATTTATTCGGAATTTAATCGCCGCACGAAACGCTAATTAACGAGTTAATTGAAAAGTCTAGTTTTAAGCTTTATAAAATTATGAAAAAATATGTTTAAGCTTAAATAATTATTATAAGTCTAAGTTTTTAATTTGGGAATTTTATATGAAATTTTGGTTTTAATTCGTGATTAAAACGCATGAATACGTCACATTTAAAGATTAAATTAAAAGTCATCGAATTAAGCTAAATAAAATTATGAAAAAATTCATGTGAGCTTAAATAATTATTTGGGAACATGTTAGAGTCATAAAATCAAGAAAAAAGTCGAAAACGTAAAATGTCGAGTCTAGGGGTAAAACAGGTCTTTTTACACCCAGAAATTTGTAAAGGTCATGGCAGTGCCCTAAATGCTGTTTTTATGATATTATGATTATTTTTAAATGTATATGATGTATCTATGATTAAATTATGATTTTTTAAAATGTCTATTTGATTTTTATGATTTATGGAAGACATTTAAAATACATGTTGCATGCTTGGTTTCAAAATGAAAAATGCAAATATTATTCACGATTTTTCTAAAGTGATGTGAATGAAAAATGTTGAAGGAAGTGAAGTGGTTGTGACTAATTCGTTAATGATGGCGACGTCGTGAGGGTGATGGTCCCAGTGGGAGCCCGACGATCGTGTTTCCATTATTGCGAATATGAGGTTATGAGGATATGAGGTTTGAGGTAAGAATGGGAATGTCGTGAGGGGAGAAGGCCCCAGAGGAAGCCCATTTATGGGAGAAGGCCCCAGAGGGAGCCCCGACGATCGTATTTCTATTCGATCATGATAGGCCAGGGCCCAGTTGACCGGTGAGAGTGTTGCTGGTGTCCCCCGCCGCCCAGTACTGTGGTTATATGTAGATGGATCCATCGATTTTCATGTCATGTTGAGGAAAGTCACAATTAACGATATGAATTCAACAGAGGAAAAAAAAGGAAATGTTCATGATTATGTTTAAGGTTTTATGTCATGTCATGTTGAGGAAAAGGAAATTCATGTTTGCATGTCATGAAAAATGTTTATGTTTAAAGTTTTATGCATCATGAAAATGTTTACGAAAATGTTTATGTTTATGCATCTTTATGAAAACGATATTTTAAGTACAAGTATTTTTCACCGTTATATGTTGACTGTATTACGTATTACTCGTTATAAAGATTATGGTG
This sequence comes from Primulina tabacum, assembly GCF_025594145.1. NCBI lineage: Eukaryota > Viridiplantae > Streptophyta > Magnoliopsida > Lamiales > Gesneriaceae > Primulina > Primulina tabacum. Next base: position 5,501,447 of record NC_134567.1, read on the forward strand.
TGTTGTCTTTAGACTCACCAGGTGTGATGGATGCAGGTGGGGTTGAGGGTGGGCTTGACGGGTGATTTGACTGGACTGAAGGCGCACACAACCCGAGGACCAGCGCTTCTACTTTTTCCGCATTATGACTTTTGACTCATGCTTTATGATTAAAGATTTTTAAGATTATTTATTTATGCATTTGAGAGGTTTAGTATGGACTATTCTTTTCAAATTATTGCTTTTTAGGTTTGATAAAACAGTAGACGATTTCATTTTTATGACTAGTGCACTTGATTTTAAAAATGCTAGTGGGTGATGTTTTTATATGCAAAATATTTTATAAAAATATTTATATGTGAGGGCCAAAAATTAGAAAAAAAAAATTTCTAGTACTTTTAAAGCAATAAAAAGGACAGGACGTTTCACCGAGACTGTTCAATGTAATGGACTGTACAGTTGAAGATGACTTAAAAGATTTGATTTGTACTACTCATATCACGAAGGTGCATCTTCTTTTCGGTAGCTCATCACATAAGAACTCCAAAGTTAAGCGTGCTTTACTTGGAGCAATTTTGGGATGGGTGACCTCCTGGGAAGTTTCCCAGGGTGCGTGTGAGTGAGGACATAAGCACGCTGAAAAGACTCGTCTTGGTACAGGGCGTTACAGTTTCAATAAACTTGTTTCTAATAAAAAATTTTGAATGTGGAGTTTTGATGTAACGTCAAAGCTCAGCTGCAGTCTCGATCTGTTTGGTTGCAGACAATTCTTGGATAAATTACTCTTACAATTTTTCCTGCACAAAGATTCCTTGATATAGTTCTCAATTTTGAATTTTGAAGGTTACTCATTTATTTATCTCATATAGCAATATCAATCGATGAATCTACTATTTCTTTAAAAGTAACTTTTATCGTAATTTGGATTTGCCGATATGCATGAATATACAGACAAAGTAAAATGAAAATCATAAAAAATTAAATTATATTAAAATAAAAATTATTAATTACAACTGAATCGATAAATTTCTCAACCAATCGTTAGCTGACAGGACATGTACTCTAATACAAACAACATGCAAGATAATATAATATGTTGATTCATGAAAATATTTATGCATCTAAAGTGTTAATCTCGATGTAGTCGGAATTCTTGCTACGTAAATTTATTTGGGGCTCTTCCTGGCTTAGAAAATTCAAAGACTTTGGGCTCCAATGGTTTATTTTAATTTTAGTATCAACAACAATGGAAGTCAAGGAGGGATATGATCCTTCCACACACTAAATTTTCTTGTGAATTTTTATGCAATAAATAAATAATGATTTCACGCTTCCAATATTTCGAATGGTTATGTTTGTATCCTTATCCATCTTATTGGTAAATAGCTTGAAATATCCAATGTACTTTTTGAATAAGCGAAACATCTCTATATTAAATTACTGAACAACTCACTTGGCTTGTCGGGACAGAGCAAAATGACCCAGGGCTTCTTATATGGATGGAGCTCCCTTGAAAGACGCCCGCCTTTTGCCTGTCCAAACCCAGATTACCAAGCAAAATACTAAATCTTTCAATGGATATTGGCGTTGTGTACCATCCTCCATTTTACTTGCACAGATGAACACTTAAAATTCTTTCGATCGGCCTGGAGTACCAAGGCCAAAGCGTATTCATTAAATGGACAGACAAATCAAGTGACACTTAGCCAAAGCACGATGAACATCGGTTACAACCCCAACAATACCATGCATCCCACAAGAAACAAAATTATAATGTTTGGAACGAAGTATTCGACCGATACATGCAAAAATTTATTACTATAAACACGATACATTAGAACTAGAGTTAAGTAAGCGTTATCAATAAGCTTGTTTCGCAACATTAGATCCGCCTACACAGCCGCCTTCCACTAGGATTACCAGATTCTGCTACACAACCACCACCACCACCACCATCGGCAGCCAAATCTAACCCGAATATACTGCTACCGCTACGTTTCTTACCTGATACAGGATTTGACTTCTCATCGACTAATGCAACCGTTTCAAGCAGTTCGGATAAGAGCGAGGGGCAGCTCTCTTCTAAGTCTTTGAATCCTTCGGATTCCATGACCACTATTACAAATAGGCAAGGTTTTAGCAATTCTGAGAACCAAGAAATTCTAATTCATCAAATTTTAAACAATCAGGACAAAGGTATAAAAGCCAACGGAATTTTACTGCAGAGAGTATTCTTTATAACTCTAATTTGAAGCTAAGAAGATTCTGTATATACGTAATATTATAACTATATTCACATCAATTGGATGCGTCGCGTCTCTACACAAAACTATTCACAATGATAACACAACTCACCAAAAAAAAAAAAATAAATAAAAAATCATTAAAAAATACTAACTAAACAAAAGAATTAGTATGTTTGATCAAACCTTTCCAAGAGAAGAAACATACTCTTGTGATGTTTATCCAATCATCTATCTGTAAGCTAACGAATCTTGCAATTAAAGTCACACTAAAGCAAAAACTAGTAGAGAGTCAGAAATTTTGATTATTTTACTGTCCATCATATAAACCAACACCAGGCATCTTTTTCTTATAGACAATAATAGTAAACATTTTCTCAACTAGAAAAATTTTTAGATTGGATACATATGAAGTCTTCAGCAAGGAGACATATGCTATTACTCATCTAAGATTTAAAAAGATAACAACAGCTGCCGCAAAAAGATTTAATCTACCCCAAAGTATAGATTTCTGTTTCATGATAAGTTCACAACAAACGAAAGAGATAAATTATTCATAACCGCCCTCAAACTCTGGCGTGGAAAATTAAAAATAACTGATTTATAAAGACAATTTTTTGCAAATAGATAAAACCGAAAAGTTTGCATTTCTAACACTATGTAATATATCAAAATTTCTCTAGGATTATGACGAAGCAGAATTTGAATGCTGCGATGGTAACTAACAATTTTCCGAAACTGTTTATACAAGAACTTATTTAGATAGCTAACACAAAATCTTTAGCATGCATCATGCCAAGCCCAAAATCAATGTTTTAAAGATAAACTTCTTCATATGTAGAATAAGAAATAACTAAACCATTTTCTGTTTTTCGAAGGGCCTATAAGACAAATGCTGCTTCTGTCAGCAATGAAACAACAGTGACATTGTGCAGGATAGATTACCATCATATGGCTCTACATAAGATTCTAAATCATACTTCACGTACAGAAAGCTGATGTTTGTGTCGAGTAAGACATCATTCTCAAAGCTGGACACGGAACTTCTAGCTTTGAATGGTAAAGTCGCCAATAAAACGTGCTTGCGTTATATAAGAAACCATATCAATACAGAAAAAACTCTATGAAGCCTCTAGATTTTAAGAAAAAAATGTTTCTTCTAAAAGAGGAGCCACATTGCATTGGTTCTAATTAAACAACTTGGATTGGTTTGGAAAGACACGATCACTCAATAGGACTTGTGTATTGGCATTTAACTGAAGACTTTTCCTTTTCATTGTCATTTTCACGTAGAGGGATTGCATATAAGACTTCCTCACTCTTATCAGATTAATTTTTTTTACACATCTTACGTTTCGTAAGTTGAAAATATCACACATTTGCAGGGGCCATTGCGGCCAAACCCTTGCTAACCCAATATCAGTTCCTTTGGGATTACAAAATGGAATATAAAGACAAATATTAACCAAAATCATACTGAAACTTTGCCAACTGAAAGCAATAATTTTTAGATCAACTGATAGAAATCTGTTTGGAAACTAAAAACGCGCCCCATGGTCTCAGAGACCCAGAACATTTTCCTCAGTCACATAGTAACGATACATTTGGAAACAAACAAAAACTGAAAAAAAAAAATCACAATCGAGTTGAAATATTTTTCTCAGAATGAAAACAATTTTCTTGCGCTGAAACTAGTTTATCAAGTGCAAGATGTAAGTATTTAAAAAACAAAGTGTAAGATGTAAGTTTTCACACTATTCCACTACAACCAAAAACTAGAAAAACCTCCGAGGAATGTTTTTTCTATTTACAATAAATATTTAAAAGTTGAACATCACTTTAAGATAACTTAAAGTAGATGACCCAAAAATTCCCACCATTTATTGAAGATTGAGCAACTTGCTTTGTAAACTAGCTTATCATCGTGTGTAAAATGTAAACGTTCAAATTACTCCTATAAAAAAGAACAAATTCCATTTGTGTCTTCTATATACAAATCAGGGAGAAATAAACACACTTTCCAGACATTTAATAGCAGATGACTAATAAAGTAGATGACCATAAAATCCCCCTAGTCAATGAGCATTCGTGTCATCGCATCAAGCATACAGATAACAGACTGAAAAATTAAAATGACATAATCTGAAACATTGGACGGCTCAGATCTACGGACCACACGCACCTCCCAAGTTTGTTGCTGCAAATTTCAAACATATGGACTTCAGCTGCGGGCAGCGATGCTGCTCTGCTAGAGAAAGAGTTGTCGCTACTGTATCAGCACTAACATCTTCACACAATTTTGCTTCACAGAGCTGTTTCAATCTCTCTAACCCAAAGCGGTCCGCAGCAGCTAGTAGATGCTGCATCATAATTGTGTAGGTGGACATAGATGTGGAGTCAATTATTTCATGAAAATTGGGAAGACTGTCAGAGTAGATAAAGTGTAGCAGTGCCTGCACATAATTAGGGCCTCGCAATTCAATGTAGTTCATCAAGAAAGATCTGGTATTTCACGCGACAAAACAGATTGAGATATGAGAGACAAACAAATACATTACCTTGAAAATAGAAGGTTCAATATCTTCAAGTTCTACTCTGCCACTATTAGGATTTCCAATATGACCAAAAAATTGTGCTCTAAACACAGGAGAACGAGCAGCAAGTATCAACTTATGGGCCTTGAATGTCTCTACCCCAACATGGAAAACAACATCACAGTTAAGTTCAGTATCCAGCAAATACTTGAAACTCTGTCCAATGTCTGACGGTGGGACGAGAACATTGTAAGATTTTGGTCCTTCCACGCGAGTTCTAACAACTCCCACAGTACAGTGCATAGAAAGACAATCATCCTTCAGAAAATCAGAAGCTTCTAAAGAAGCCCTCCTGAAAAACCGTTTATATCCCCTGCGAAGAAAGCAAGGAGAAATCAGACCAGCTAACTAATAATTGGGAGCAATAGGTATAAGGAAAATCAGATGATTTTTATTTAATTCCCCTGATCACCATTTCCACACATCGTAAATCACTCTCTTTATTTTTTAAAGAACAACAAAAAATGACAAGAGAATAACCCGAATTTACAGAAAACACCATCCCATGAAAAAAAATACTTCTTTAACGCAATCAAATAACCCGAGCTTTCTTTGTTTTATTAAAAACAGTAATCTGATTCCAGAGCATTGCCCCTGGATGAGTGATTATTTCAACGCTACTAACAGACACGGGTATTTTGTGGGTTCTGTTCAGCTCAGAATTCTCTAAGTCAGCCTCAAATATTCTTCTACCTAGCCAAATTATGAATAAACAAAGAACTCAATTTCGTGTAGGATAATTTGATAAAATACGTTATTCAATTGATCATCTAAAACCACCACACGTTCTCAAATCATTGATCAACGTACCAATTCAAGATTTAAAGAAAATCTCAATCGGATCTCTTAAATAAAAAATCAAGCACAACAAGAAGACGCATACCACATGCTTCCCCTGTATTTAAGAGAGTAAGGGCCACTCTCCAGCGCCCGATCAAAATGACTGTGCACCTTATGCTTCCCTTTACCACTCTGGTCCAAAAGAGTCAATTCAAAGAGCGCCCTCACATCCGTGCCCTCGCTCGCCAACGCAATGAAAACCGACACATACAGCGACGAATCCTCGACGTTCTTCCCGTCGGGGTAAAAGTAGATAGCCCATTCGTAGCCACCCACGCTGAAAGTTTCGGACGAAATGTATTTTCCCGGGCCCATACCCTTAGCCAAGGAGTACCCACGGATGGTGAAGTGGTGCGAGCCATCCACCGTCTCATTTACGGATTTTGAGCTGGAGTCGAGGGAGTTCTGGGGATTGACAATCATCTCATAAATTGAAAGAGGGGGACATGGAAATGGGAAACCCTAGAAAGCGAGTTTATTGGAATCTCAGGTGAGATTCACCGGCGAATTGGGTAGATTTCGAGGAATTGATCGAGGATAAATCAGTGAGTTGAAGGGCATCATCGAGATTGTAATTTGGGGGTGCGACGAAAGAATCCAACAGAGTCATTTATTCTTTCCCCTAAAATGCAAGTTAGTCCATATTATTCATGTGGGGCACTTTTAAAGCCACTTGTGCCGACAATATTTATCCAATATAAGAAAGAAATAAATTATTATTTTTACAATCTAAACTAAATGGAAAAAATTATTACTGAAAAACACAATATAAGAAAGAACTAAAATAAATTTATAAATGATAAATTAAATATAATTATTAACATGTAGTTTGTGAGTCCTGAGTTTGTAATATAATCGTTATATTTAACTAACATTCGTTAAACCATCTTTAAAAAAGATAACCAAAATATTAATACAACAATAATGTCACAGTCTTATTGGTCCAGCATTTTCATTTTTCACAATTTTCTTCCTATTCGGTGTTATGTAATCATGTATCTGAAATTTACGATAAATAAAAATAAATTGAGATAAATATTTGAGAATTTAGTGAGGGAATAAAGTGAGCTATATATAGTTATAACAAATCTATGGTAATACATCAATACAATATTTCAATATAAATGACATGTATCAATAATAATGTATCGGCACAAAATATCTTATCAAATGAGATGCAATGATTATTCAGGACACATGACTTATCACGAGCTAAAGAGGTGTGTCAGAACTTTTATGTTTTTGTGAATTAACAAGGATGTCGATCCAGTTGATAATTACAGAGCCTAACCGAATTGAATTCAAGAAGAATACTAAATATTCAAGCGTATATGTAGTAGCCCTACCGATTGCTTAGACCAAAACTGATAATTTATTACTCGAAAGCAAAATGGTCACTGATAGCCAAACTCATCAAAGGATAACATACTGAGTAGTTTTTCTCAGACGATCAGTCAGTCTATATCAACATACATTCCCTGAAATTATTAAATTTACTAAATGTTAAGGATCATATCCGAGATGAAATATGAGATAAATTTTTTCGTAATAACAGTCTCTGATTCGCAACAAAATGTCAGAATTTCGTGAGCACTACTCTCAGTGTACTATTCTTGGAAAGGACAGTGATGTGGAAATGACGTGACCGACTACTCTATTTGATCGTTAAATCAAATTATATAAATAGAGGAATATTTCGGTTTAGTCTCTCTCTCTTGCATCTTTGAAAAAGCTCAAGTATTATCAAGCTTTCAAGAGCCCAACCGACAAAAAAATTGAAATGTCTGCTACTCGTTTTCTTAAAACGTGCTAGAAAATTTTTTTTCTCCTTAATCTCCATAATTCAAAATATACATATATATACTTTAAAATACCTTGACACCATTTTAAAAATAAAACAACCAACTAACATTTAAAAATCAATGGAAATAGCTTGCATCGTAAAATCGTCCAACATTTTACCAAACCTTAAAACAATATTTGAAAGTTATAGCCCATACAATTGTTAGAGTAGATGTCCTGTAAGCCAACTGTTGGCTGTGGAATTTATTGACTCAAGTGTAATAAACAATCTTTATTTTAATATAATTTATTTTTAATGGTTTCGTTTTAATTTATCTGTATACCATGCAATCAGCATAGATAAAGTTCTTGATTATACTTTTATACAAATGAATCGTAATTCGATGTTGAAACTCATTTGTAAACACTGCATATTCTAAATTCGTTCCTAGTCGATTCAGCCGCCTAAAATAACAATAAAGGCCGCTTGAGCTCGAGACTAGCATCTGTGATGTTGTATACTGCGTTTCTTGGTAAGGGCATAGAGATGTCCAAACCTGCAGATCGGTAGTCATATGATGATTATACCGAACAACCCTCCCTCGGACTTTCCAAGTGGTTATCATTCATCGAGAGGATAAGTCCGTGGTTATGATTGTACACCATTAGTCCTTACAACTCGGGACAACACTGAGGCTCTATATGCTAGGGCTGTGCTTTGACTCGTTTATCGGCTCCAGGAGAGTCATCAGGTGGCGAGGTTGGGTACAGTTGCGACACATGTAGAAGCCAGTGCATTGTAGTCGGGAATTCACCGCTCACCTACGAGTGTGGATATCCTATGTGATCTGATGAAATAATAGTGTGTGAAATCTCTGGCCAGAGTATGAGATGTACATTGAAGAAGGAGTTTTTCAATGGTACATGTGACGCCACTATTTATATGTATCACATAGTTATCGAATTATTATGCAACCCTCGATGAATCAATGGTTGCAGATTCGATCGTGATATATGATATGAAGGGACCGTACTGTACGTTAATCATAATCGACTGGTTCTTGCAGGCACTATAAGTGATACCTAGGGGATCATGGGGCGATGCTACTAGACGCTCTTACCATGATCCAATGGGTGCAATCAGAAATGAGTTCTGACATTCTTGATCATGGTGTTGATGAAAAGAATGAGGCTAACTAGGGTAAGCTCGAATAAGAATAAATGTTATTCTGAATCACAAAGAGTTGTGAACCCACGGCTAGCTGTATCCCTGAACCATTGAGGGTCACACAAGTACTGAATTATTTGTTCCCGTTGAGAGAATAAATTCAAGGAGTTGAATTTATATTATGATATAATAAATTTAAGGAGTTGAATTTATGATAATTAAATTTTGAGAAAATAAATTCAAGGAGTTGAATTTATAAGATAGTAAATTCAAGAAGTTGAATTTATGAATTTATAAATTTTGGAGAGAATAAATTCAAGGAGTTGAATTTATAAAATTTGAGAATTTAATTTATTAAACTCAAAAGTTGGGTTTATTAAATATTAAATTTTGGAGGCTCCTTGAATTTATAATTTAAATATTAAATTCAAATGTTGAATTTATAATGGATTTAATTTGTTAAGCTCAAAAGTTGAGTTTATTAAATATTAAATTAAATATAGTGGGAGTATGTTTAATGGACTTGTATGAGTACAAGTCGAACATATTAAATAATTAAAGTTATTAATGGACTTTGATTAATTAATTAAACTAGTTGGACTAGCTCAATTAATTAATAAAGTCCATTAATGTTAATTATGGTATTTAGGTTTAGGCTGTTGTTTTTTTTAAAAAAATATGACCTAGCCTCCACAATTCCCCAAGGGTGATTCACGAGAGTTTCATCAAAAAAATCCTCCAAAATATTTTTGGCCACTTTTTAAGAAAAAGAGATTTGAATCATCTCTCAAATTTTTGATCTCAACGTAAAAACTTCTTTCAAATATTCTAGTACTATTTGAAAGAGGAACAAATCTTCCAGTCGTGGACCTGATTAGAAGATTAAACAAAGAAGTTTCTGAAGATCATTCGTAGGGATTCATCAAGAGCTAGATCCGCCTACACCGGATTAATTGGAGCCATGTGAATCAATTCACTAAGGCATTGTTTGGTACACGTGATAAGGGTGTGATTGATAAATAATCCCCTTTATCTTACGTTTGGTACCTTTTTAAAAAGTCCATGATATTGATAAATAAATTTTGAGAAGGATAAAACATCCTTTGTAGGAGGTGTGATAATTTTAATGTAATGATAAAATACATTACAAATGACTTAATTACCCCCAATTTATAAAAATCCAAAACCCTATCTTCTCTCATTTCATTTGTTTGCATCGATCCTTCAGTGCGGCTGGAGAAAACCCATCTTTCGAAGAGGCGTTCGTGCGAAGATCTGCACGATCTAAGGTGAGATTTGTGATGCATATTGTTTAGATGGTGCGAAGATCTTCGTATTTTGTTTGGTATGTCTGTGTGTGCGCATCAGATTAGTTGGTTGCGATTTACGAAGTTAACTCAAGGGCATTTACTGCCCCCATTTTCTTCATATTTTGCTGGATGACTCAAGTGCATCTACTGCCCCATTTACGAAGTTAACTCAAGAGAATTATTTTAATTCTCAAGCTTTAATGATGTTATGTGATGCTCTCCACTGAAAAGATTCACGGATTCTTCTATATCGAAAGGTTTCTTCGTCAATTTTAAGACATTTAGCTGTCTCGCAGGTCTCACCATGTATTTTGTGCCATTATAGATAAAGAAAAGGGGGGGGGGGGGGGGTGAAGCTTCACGTGTTCATTAAATGTTGTTTGTGCCAGAGTAAAATCCATCAATTCGGACACCTATAAAGAGCTCCCACCATGTATATGACTCAAGGGTATAAATCATATTGCAAAACTTCTTTTGAAAATATCAGGGAAAGAGATGTAGCAATTGAAATGGTTCTGGAATTTCTTGTTTAACATGGTTTTTGGATTTGTTTGCAATACTTGTCTGTATCTTTTGATTAGTGTTATATATACAGAAAAATTGAAGCAATCCACTGGTCCACATCTTTTTTTACTTTCACCTTCAATAATGATCATTTGTAGACTTTAGGACAGCGATATAGTGTATAGTTGAATGACTTTTTTCTGGTGAAGTTTTCTTTGCATTGCAGCTTGCTTTTTTTGTTTAATTCTCGTCTCTACAAGTTTCCCATGGCATTGGCTCGTTGAACAAACTACTGTTCTGTTTTCCAAATGAGAATATATCTTAATTATCATGTTAAATATATTTTAATTTAGTCTAAGCATATGATTAGACATTGATCGCATTATCAACACAAAGAAGTCTAAATTTAAAAATGAATATATTGTTATGTAAGAGAGACTATTGATTTGTTTGTATTTGTTGGTATATTATTTATGGATGAATTAATGTGCGATTATAAACTGAGGAATCTACGTAATTAATTATAGTTTGGTAACTTAGGTTAGGAAAGGAAAGTAACCAGTTTGGTTTTATAATAAATTGAATTTGAAAAGTCGCAGTTCTACTAGAACATGTCTCTGTCTTGATTCCAGAATTTTTTATTTGGAACTTGTGTTCTGGAATTTCTTTTGGCTCAGATTTTTATTTTGCTAACATGATGTACAATTTTATTATGGTATGGCAGAAGTTGTACTTCCATGGACAATCAAGATCGGGACATCCAAGTGTTGCTAGTGCTATACACAGTACTTATGCGGGCATTTGTGTTTTTTACTATTTTAGTACGAGTATATAAAAAGTACGTACTACATCGGAAACATAGACTTCGTTCAGAAGATGTCTCGTACAAAATTATAGGAAGGCTTCATTCCCAAATAAATCGCTTGCATAGGATTATTGAATTAGGAGATACACAATGCATTGTCAACTTGAGGATAAATCGTAATGCATTTGGACGACTATGTTACTTGCTCACACATGTTGGAGGACTTGTAGAATCTAGGCATGTAATGGTTGAGGAGAAGGTGGCTATGGTCTTGTCCATACTAGCTCATCATAAAAAAAATAGAATCATAAGTCATGACTATATACGTAGTGGACACACTATTAGCACTCATTTTCACAAAGTTCTGAAATCAATCTTAAAGCTATACCCAATACTTCTCGCGAAGCTTGTTCCTGTTGATGAAAGTTGTACTAACGAAACATGGAAATGGTTTAAGGTATGTTTATTTATGTTTTGAATATCATTGTGAATCTATGACAGCAAAAAATTATTTGAAAGTAACAAATAATTTTTGTATGTAGGGTTGTGTTGGAGCATTGGATGGGACATATATAAGTGTGCACGTGTCTAATCAAAAAAAGCCCAAATATAGAACAAGAAAAGGCACCACATTAGTTAATATCTTGGGAGTTTGTGATCGAGAAATGAGATTCATTTATGCATTAACTGGCTGGGAAGGATCGGCAGCAGATGCTAGGGTACTTCGAGATGCAATTCATCGACAAAATGGGCTAAAAGTACCACGAGGTCAAACATACATTTTTTACTCACTTATTACAATTCAAATAGTACATTGAACATAACTCTTGTCTTTTGTTCTACGTAATCATTTTTTTTCATGTTGTAACTAGAATGACAGGTCAATACTAATTATGTGACAACGGATATGGCAATGTAGAAGGTTTTCTAATGCCGTATAGGAAAGTGCGATACCAAAGGGATGCATGGGGAAATGGCTCCATTGGTCCACAAAATCACAAGGAATTCTTCAATGCAAAGCACTGCTCTGCACGAAATGTAATAGAAAGAGCGTTTGGATTATTGAAAAGGAGATGGGCCATCTTGCGGAGTCCATCATTTTCCCCATTGAAAGTTCAAAACCGAATTATCATGGCATGCATTCTCATACATAATTTCATTCGATTGGAAATGCCAGATGATCCTTTCTTAGAAGCTGAGGATGCATGTGTTGTTCCCAATAACGATACTGAAGATGGTTTCATTGAAAATATTGAGTCCTCTCCGGCTTGGGATATGTGGAGAGATAATTTAGCAATTTCGATGTACTCTAGTTCATGATACATGTCGTATTTATATGTTTTGAACACGTAGATTTTTCGATTTACCAATGTTGATGCCATAATTTGTATTCCTCAATGTGGATGTTTGGTTTCCCTGTTTTGTTCTATGAATGAAACTTTTTATTTTATTTGAAATTTGTCATTTTGTTAATCGATTTGGAAAAGTAATCTTATACTTAGATACTAACCTTCTGTATTTGTTTTTTATTTTTTGTTTTTGTAGTAGAGATGGAGTTTAGAACAAGTAGCAGCAAATGACATGACAAGGGAAAAAAAGTTGAGAAGACTAGGCGAGTGTGGACAACAAGAGAGGAAGATGTTCTCCTTCAAGCATTAAAGGAAGGCTGTCAATCATGGTTGGAAGAGTGAGAATGGATTCCGAATTGGTTATTTGGGTTTTTTAGATGATGCCATGAGAAAACATTCCCAAATACAGATTTGCGGGCCAATCCTCATATCAATTCAAAAATTCATGTATGGAAAAAGTTTCATGGTACATTAATGACATTGTTAAGCAAGAGTGAAATAGGTTGGAATGAAACTGAAAAAATGATTGACGCCACAAATGAAGCATGGGAACTCCTTGAGAAGGTAAATACTCAACTGGTATATCAATCTAGGCTTGGATTCACATTTTTTATGCTTGCCAAGTAATGGAGAAGATGCAGAGTGGTACTTAGTTGCTGTAATCAATATTTATATAATTAATAGCTTCTAGTAATTTACAGTGCCACAGATGAACAGAACAGGAAACAAAAAAGTAGAATTTCTACAAATTTTTAATGTTTGGATTGGACTTTGGAGGTGGGCAGTTGGGGAAGGCAAATTTTTAGGCTCAGAGCTCTGCTCTCCTATGAATATATCCATCTTCTGTATAGAATTATACTGAATTATTAAAAAACAAAAGTACTGAATTGGAGGTGGGCAGTTGGGGAATGTGCATTATAGAATTATACTGTACATTCCAGTAGCTTGATATCTTGCGAATTCAGCTGCTTTAATTACACATTCATGTATATTCTTGTGACAAGTTATGACCTTACAATTTCACTAATTTGCCACACAGATGGACAGCAGTGTCCACGGGATGCGGTATAGGTCTTGGCCATATTATAATGATTGGTGTGAGATTTTTGGACGCGATCGTGCAACTGGAAAACGGTCTGAGAGCTTTGCTGATGCCGTACAGGAAGATGACTTGAACTTGGGCAATACTGATGGTGCTGCAATGGGTGTGGGGTTGGAGAAGTTGTTGGATGGGTTTGAGGACAATGCTGATTCAATTTCGGTCTCAGACCCTATCTTTTCTGACGCAACATTAGGTAAGAAATCGGTGGGCAAAAAATGCAAGCGAAGTGCTAAAATAGAAGACCGAATTGTCGATGCCATGAACAAATTCAGTGACATGACACATGTTAGCATAGATGATCTCTCAAAAAAAATTGGATATGATCCTGTTTCAACTAAAGATGTGTTCGGTGCTATAAGTACAATTCCAGGGATGACAGTGGATGAGAGGGTGTTTGTAGGTGACAAGTTAGTGGAGAATCCAAATAAATTGGCATATTTCTTCAGTTTACCAGACGAGGCTCGAAACTCCTTGGTCAAGCAACTCTTAAAAAAAAAGTGAGTTGGATATCTATTTCTTAGAACACGTATTGATCTTTTATTTCAGACCAATTATAGTTTTGAGAAACATGGTTGAAAACAATGATTTATTTTGTTTTGACTGTGAGCATTTTCATAGATTTGTTGTACTACATTCCGTACTTTGGTTTTATTTTTTTTATTTGCGATGGTTTGAATTTGGCTATGTTGTTTGGTATCTCTTTGTTTAAATAATTTAAATGCATTTAAGTTAATGTTAAATGTTTATTAAATACATACATATATACAAATATATAGATACATATATATATACACACACAAATATATATTTACACACACACATGTATATATATCTGTGTGTGTGTGTGTGTATATATATATATAGCGTAATTTAATAATTGAGATATGCAATTACAAGATCTTGATAACAATGAAATATAAGTTTTTGTGATAGGGTTAATTTTGTCATTACAATTCAATATATAAATTTAATAACTCTTGTTAAAATCATACCAAACATTCAACATATTATCTTATCATTATATTTATCCTTGATTTATCCTTATACTATATATCCCTTATTTATCATATCCTATGTACCAAACTGTACCTAAAGGTATATTATTAAACTCCCTATGAATGTTTAATTGTAAAAACCACATGAGTGTCCAAAAGGGATCTTGAAAGTCAAGATCTAAAAATTTTAAAACTTCCGCTGCGTTTGGGCACGAGAAAAATGAGATCCAACAGTGGCATCAGAGCCAAAATTTTTTTCTAAATCGTATGGTTTTGATATTGAATAATTTTTTTTCTAACCACACAAGAAAATTTTTCAGAAAATTGATGCACTATTAAAATTATTTTTTCCAGAAACAAAAAAAAAATTATTTTTTCGGATCTGCCCGGAACTGTTCCGGGCAGACGCGCGCAGAGACGTGCAGAGCGCGCGTGCCGCATGCGTGCGTAGCGCAGCGTTCGGAATGTCCGCACGCTGCGCGCGGTGCCGTGCGCGCCTGTGCGCGCCCTGTGCGCACAGGAGTGCCGCCACAGCCCGAAACGTTAGTGCAGCGGGCGGGCAGTGAGGACAACTGCCCCAGATCGTCTCAGGAAGCGTGCTGGATGACGAGCTTGAATTGTTTGGGCCTAGTGTGCAATTTTCTGATTTTTGAAATTTTTGGACAAAATTGATATTTTTGAAAATTAGTTTTATTTTTCTTTTTGAAAATTAATATTTGAAAAATTAATAATTTTCTTGTAAAATAAATAATTAGAATATGATTTTAATTATTTATGATAAAAATGAGTTTTACAAGAAATCAATTATTATTGATTTAATTGGAAATTAAATAAAGGTGTTTATTTAATTTATTAAATTCTTTAATAATTGTGGTGGTTAGCAATAAAATTATTAGATATATGATTTATCAATTAATTAAATTTGTTTAATTAAATTGATGTTAATATTTGATATTAAATGTATGAAGGATGATCGAGAGCCTTGACCAATGTGTTAGGTGTATGTTAGGATATTTTACTGTTTTTATTCATTTTGTTAATATTTGATATTATTAAAGTGGGCTTGGTTTATGACCCGTTCCCACCCCTATGAGATGTAATCATTAGAAATATTGGGAGATCAAGACTGGAAGATGGTGGGCCCGATGAACAAGATGAAGACATGTAAAATATTAGAAGCTCTTGTAATAGTTGCATTTGCATCCCTGCATTCACATATGTTTTGGACCTGGATCCATGTTTGGCTAACATGGATCTAATAGTGTTGGCGATCGACCATCCTTATCTGTTGTTGAATGTCATATTATGATATATATGTGATATATAGTAGTATGCATGTATGTATATTATTAGATAATATAGTTGCATAGATCCGATTAACATATAAACTCGTGGCACGCAATTTTTAAAATAAAATGATGAGACAATTTTAAAATTAAAATCCCTCATTTTGAATATGATTCAAAATTTATATCAAACCGAAAAAATAAAAATTAAAAGATTTTAATTTTTCCTTGCCTTCCATCAATCGTGATTGCATGTTGATCGCTACCCGCGGACAGTGTCTGACTCATATTATTGGAGAGGCCTGGACGTCAAAAAGCTGTGACTTCCACAAGACATATGATGTTAATTGAGTGGAACTCCCATGACTTCGGCTCATATTATTGGGGGAACTCATGGCGACCGTCTACTACAATTCAATATTGATGGGTCGTTTGATACGCGAAAATAAACGGTGTCATATTATTGAGTCCTTATTAAACGTGAGGCAAAACACGCGAAGTGTGGGGACCCAGACGCTAACTCATTCTTATCAATCATCATTAGGATTAAATGGATCAATTAATTACACTGGGTCGCAAAATTTTTTTTAAATGTTGAACACCTTATAAACAAGTGTACCGATTTTTATAACAAATTAGGTCTCATCTTATTCAAATCACAAGATCAAGTTAAATATCTACAACAAGATCCAAAGTACAAGTCTTGTACAAAAGAAACTCGTAACAAACTAATGTTCATCCACTACATATCAAGTGCTGAAAATCAGTTCTACATCTAGGCCCGGATCTCTACTCTAATCTCGATCTCTCAAGCTCTTCTCGACCCTGATCCTGTCCCACCTGTTGTCATGCACATATACAAACACAACAACAGCCGGATAACTCCGGTGAGAAATATATCCCAGTATAAACAACGTATACATGCATTTCATATAAACATATATAAAAGCATAGAACTGTTATCAATAGCATGTATCATAATCTGAAAAACATGAATCGATATAAAACTGTAAATCAAACTCTTTGACTCTTAATTTCTGACTCGACTCTTATCTAGGGATCCCGGTTCGAATAAGAACGCAACAGGCTTCCACCTACTCTTCCCAGCTAGATGGTTGTACGTTTTTATTCCTAGACTTTGGCCTTCTATATCAAATCTCTACAATAGGAGTCGATCTACACCTAAGCACATCGATATAAACCAAATGTCCAGTGACTTGGCACCTCTGCTAAAGACATGGCACATCTGCCAATGACTCAAATAACATGCTTTGCTATAACTCAATAGACTAAGCATATCAATATCAAGAACTGCAAATATCAAAGCAATACAATAAAGTATGTGATTTTGGGAAACTCAAGCTATCTCTCACTCGAGTCGTATCTTCCCGGTTTAACATTGATTTATACCTTTCTTTTCTCGGGGTTTGGCTTTGTTCTGTCTTTGAAATCTTCAATACCAATCTGGAATGACATTCGAGAAGTACAACATCAATGTACAACTCAATTCAAGACATGATTTGGTCAATCTCAATCTAATTCTGTTTCGACGGCATAACAACACAATCTCGAGATACCGGCAATACAATATCAACAGATACAAATCATAACTCATAATCGATAACAAACACAATCTGATATTCTCAAAATCTGTATAATATCAATCAAATCAAATCTGGAAAATGATAACAATTTCATACGGTATTCGTTCTTCGATCTGGTTTCGATTATACGATTACCACAATCTATCAAATTATGATTCCCCCAACATCAAGTTTTCCAACCATAAAAGAAAGTAGTAAAACTTACGTCCTTTTGAAGCCTTTAACGAGAGAAACACAGTACTAGACTCGGATTGAAATTCTGACGGTAATATCTTGTACAATCAAAATCTTAATCTCTGAAGAAGCTTTGAGGATTTACTGGAATTCCCTCGGTTATTTGCTGCCAATTCTGAAGCAAAATGAATAAGTTTATATCTTATATGCATGGCAAAGACATGTGGCTCAATCTTCATATTGCACGTCTCGCTCATATGCGCAACCATCACCGGCGCATATGCGCGAGACTCTCTGTCTCGGCAAATGATGAATTCACCATCTCGCGCATATGCGCGTCCCATGTCGGTGCATATGCGCGAGACCTACTGTCTCTACGCTTATACCATAATCTTGCTCGCGCATATGCGCGCCTCTTCTCACGCATATGTGCGAGACCTAGTGTCTTGACACTTCTTCATTTCACATGCTCGCACATATGCGCGCCTAGTCTCGCGCATATGCGCGAGGTATTCTGCCTCGACATTAGCTACTCTCGCATATGTGCGGCCTCGTCTCCGCGCATGTGCGCGATACCTACTGGATTTCACAACTACAATCCTCATGCCTTTCCAAATTTGATCTCGGAATGGTCCTTCTATAATCACATCAAATTATCGATAAATAATATCGGATTAACAGAATCAAATCTCGGGTATTACAATTCTCTCCCTCTGAGACACGATTTCGTCCCCGAAATCACATGCAATCAAAGCATATAAGATAAGTAGATATAACAGAAGCTAAATAAGAAATTTACATCAATGTAATTACTCTGGGAATTTCTGTCTCATATCTGATTCAGTTTCCCAAGTAGCTTCTTCAATGCCATGTCGACTCCACTGAACTTTCACAAGCGGAATAATCTTCGTTCTGAGCTGCTTTTCTTTGCGATCTAGAATCTGGATCGGTTTCTCAAAATAGCTCAGCGTTTCATCAAGTGCTGCCTCGTCTGGCTGAAGAACATGAGAAGCATCAGGAAGATACTTGTAAAGGCCCGAAAATCCTTGCTTTGAAAATTTGCGGAAAATTAAAAATTTTTCTTTTAAAATAAATGGAGTGCCTCATCCATAAAATCAACTGATGAATCAAGTTCAATGTTTAAAAAAATATATATAGCAGCGGAAGAAAATAAAGTTTACCAAAAATAACAATTCAAAGAATGTCCAACAACTGGTAAAAATGTTTGAGCATAAAATGACATGTGCTGAAACTGAGGTCCTCGGGTGCCACTACTGCCGACCCAAGCTGGCTCACTGGTCCCCGCCCTCGGCCCTGGGCTCATCAGTATCTACAACAATCAAGTCTAGTGAGCCTAAAGACTCAGAATGCAAATATCGTAGGTAACGAGAAAATGTAATTTGCATGGATAAAATATCATGTCATGAGGCATACTTAAAATAACTTGTACTGAGCAATTATAATACGTGCATAACTGAACTGAAAATCATAGTGAAAATGTTTGCTCCTTGGAGCCCTGTACTGAAATAACTGATAAAAAATTTTCTGTTGAGATTATGGTCTACGCCTGTGGCCTCTGCACTGAACTGAACTGATCGGTAACTGGCTACCGGGGAGTATCAAACTGAACTGAGCTGACCGGTCACTGGCGACCGGATGGTACCAAACTGAACTGATCGGTCACTGGCGACCGTATATAATAATGCTCCCATAATAGTGAATTGACCACAAGCAATATAGCATAAATCTCAAAAATAAGTATTTTCTATTTTCATGCACGTAATATAATTAAATGGCATAATGAAAATATCCTGTATATTTTACCAACTGGATTGGATCGTTCCCAGGCTCGCTGCAACCTAAATATGCCATGAAAAATATGCAATAGCTTATACTTGACCAAACTATGCAATTAAGTTTGAATATGCGACAATTACGTCTAACGACTTCGTATTTAATTATGACTCCGAACCAATCCGAACCAACACTGAACCGACGTATAGTCATGATTAAAATACGCTTAAAATTATGAACTAATGCTCCTAAAATGATGAGGGTCGAAATCTAGGTGAAATGGAGGCCAAAACAAGAAACGCTCTTTCGAGAGTCAATTTGGCACATTGCACCGTAAATTCTCGTACGGCCTCAAAAATGATCCGAATCACGAACGGTAAAAAACACGACCTTCCTAACTCAATGAGGCACTGTCCAGTCCAAGTACATAGGCTAAAAGCCAACCAAGAACTTAAATGAGCCTCCGAACCAACACAGCAACTTGCTGTGATATCCAGCAGCTGTACCATCGCGTATCTTGTGTTGTTTTCGAGACTACCGGCCATTGGGGCGTGAACCACCGACCAGAGACTCTTACCAACATCCCAAGGAATTATTTGAACCATGGCTAAGGGCCCTAGGCCAGCCACAATTCGAATTATTCCAGCAACATCAGAAAAGTTACACCCGAGAGCACCTTTGCGCGCATGAGGGGTGCTTTGCTTTGCTTGCTGTCTCGACTCGTTCCAGTGGCCATTGATTGACCATGGCACGATCTAGACATCTAGGGGCATGGTATGAACCGTGGCTAATGGCCATAGGCCAACCAAGATCCATACCAACCCAACCAAAGCCGAACTCATACATGCTGTACAAAACCGAGGGGGGCCGAGAGGGGAGGGGGCTGTTCTTGCATTTGATTTAAAAAACGATGAACCATGGACCGAGCCACCAAAAGGGAGACTTAGTTACGTCTTAGACATGCTAGGGGAGTGATCTAACCATGGCTATAGGCCCTTAGGGCAGCCAAGATCAGATCCTTTCCCTTGACCTCAAAACAGAATTTTCGAAAAACACAAATGGCTATGAATGAGAAGCTGCTGTCAATTTCGGTTTCTTTCATGCATGGGGCTGGTTTGAATGGACCATCATGGTCTTGACACACCCTAGTATGTGTCTAGATGTAGCCTAGTGAGCCTGGAGTCGATCCATCCACCTGAAACGTCAAAACAAGAGAACCCGTGAAGCTTGTCATGGAAACCGAAAATCTGCATGTTATATTTTTCTGAAAAATTCTTTGTGTGTTTCGGTTTTTGCATGGAAATAATGATCATGTAATGTAAAAATAATGATAATAGGACTTGATTGAGGTTTGAAAGAATCTAGACATGCCTTGGTTTTCGTTTGAATGAAAAACGAAAGAATACGACGACTCGGCGCAGAGGAGGTGGAGCGCTTCTTTCTTTTTCTTTTCTTGCTCTCGACTTTCACTCTTGTTCTAGGCTATGGTGCTCACGATTTTTAATCTGAAATGGCTGCTGATTTCGGTGGGGAGGGAGAGGAATTAAGTGGTTAGGGGAGTGAGGGGAGATCCCATAATAAAGGGATACAAAGGGTGACCAAGTCTACCATTATTTGAATTTTGAAATGTTGTTTGCTATCAAATGAATTGTTGGAGGGATTGGATGGGGTGGCCGATTATCCTTCATGCTAACTAGACTAGGATAATACTAATTGGTTAATTAAATGGTGCTAAAAAGATTGAAGAATTATCCTACTTATTAAATAACAAAGAAAGGGTCAAATGTGTTGAGTTGGCAAGGGATAATCTAGCAACTAAGGGGGGCCGAAAATTCACTAATAAATGGAGGGGAAATGTTGATTATCTAGTAAATTAATAACCCTTAAAAGCCTCACTAATCCTTTAAATAATTCAGTGAACTAACCCCTTAATTAAGGAACTCAAATGAATTTATTTTCTACTCACCTCAAGTAATTAAATTAAATCCTCAAACTCTCTTATTAACTTAAATTAACTTACTTGCTAGCTAAAATAAAGTCTGGAAATATTTACTAAATCTTAAATTGTATCTCTAAACTCCAACTCCAGTCCGGCCTCGCTGAAATAACTGAAAGAATAAAATTAAACTGCTGGCTAAAATAATTAACTTCAAAGAAAAGCATTTAAATATTCATGCAATGAAGTCAATTTAATTTAAAATACTAGAATTATGCATGGCTTATACGTAGTCTAAGTTACGGGTTCTACAATCCTTCCCCCCTTATAGAAATTTCGTCCTCGAAATTAGAACTTACCGAATAATTCTGGGTACCGAATCCTCATTTCTGGCTCAGACTCCCATGTAGCTTCCTCCTCTGAATGATTGAGCCATTTGACTTTGATCGCTTAACCAACTTGGTCCGAAGTTTCTTATCCTGACGGTCTAGGATCTGCACTGGTCTCTCCTCATAAGACAGGTTCGGGTTAAGCTGCAACGGCTCAAAGTTCAGCACATGCGAAGGATTCGCCATGTACTTTCTCAGCATGGAGACGTGAACACATTGTGTACTCCGGCCATATTCGGCGGAAGAGCAACACGATAAGCTAGCGTCCCAACTCTGTCAAGGATCTCAAAGGGTCCAATGAATCTCGGACTGAGCTTCCCTTTCTTCCCAAATCTCATGACACCCTTCATAGGTGCCACTTTCACAAAAACATGATCACCCACTGCAAACTCTAACTCTCTCCTCCGCTGATCGGCATAACTCTTCTGTCGACTCTGAGCAGTCCTCATCCTATCACGGATCTTGACTACTACATCTGCCGCATGCTGAACAATCTCTGGACCCAACTCTGCTCTCTCTCCTACTTCATCCCAATGAACAGGAGATCTGCACTTGCGGCCATATAGTGCTTCATACGGAGCCATACCAATAGAAGACTGGAAGCTGTTGTTATAGGTGAACTCAACCAATGGTAAGTTCGACTCCCAACTCCCGGAGAAATCAATGACGCAAGCACGGAGAAGATCCTCTAAGATCTGAATAACTCGCTCTGACTGCCCATCTGTCTGCGGATGGAAAGCTGTGCTAAACAGCAACTTCGTACCCATAGTCGAATGCAAACTCTTCCAAAACGAGAAAGTAAATCTGGGATCTCTGTCAGATACGATAGAAACTGGGACACCATGAAGTCGGACTATCTCTCGGATATACAACTCCGCATACTGTACCATGGTGAAAGTTGTCTTAATAGGCAAGAAGTGCGCTGATTTGGTAAGACGATCTACAATCACCCAGATAGCATTCGATCCTCTGGCTGACCTCGGCAATCCGGTCACAAAGTCCATGGTAACATTCTCCCACTTCCACTCGGGAATAGGGAGAGGCTTGAGCAAACCTGCTGGTCTCTGATGCTCCGCCTTCACTAACTAGCAAGTCAGACACTCGGATACAAAACGTCTGATGTCTCTCTTCATCCCTGGCCACCAATACAACAACTGCAGATCTTTGTACATTTTCGTACTCCCAGGTTGAATGGAGTACGGGGACATGTGGGCCTCTGATAGAATATCTGCTCGGATAGTATCACTGCTAGGAACCCACATCCTGTCTCGGTATCTCACTATACCGTCACTGACTGTATACAAGACACTGCCCTTGGCTTCATCCCTCAGCTTCCATTGTGCCAACTGCTCATCTGCGGCCTGACCACTGCGAATACGGTCAATAAGAGAAGACTGAATCGTCAAAGTAGATAGACGGGGAACTTTATCTCGAGGATATGACTCTAGATCAAACTTCTGCATCTCAAGCTGAAGAGGTTTCTGAATCGTCAAATGAGCCATCACTGCGACTTCTCTGCTCAATGCATCTGCAACTACATTAGCTTTACCCGGGTGGTAGCTAATGTCACAATCGTAGTCTTTCACAAGCTCCAACCAATGCCTTTGACGCATGTTCAGCTCCTTCTGCGTAAATAAATACTTGAGGCTCTTGTGGTCGGTAAAGATCTGGCACTTCTCTCCATACAGATAATGCCCCCAAATCTTCAAGGCAAAAACTACGGCCGCCAACTCTAGATCATGAGTAGGGTAATTATTCTCGTGGATTTTCAGCTGTCGAGAAGCATACGCTATCACTCTCCCATGCTGCATCAAAACTGCGCCTAAACCGAGCTTCGAAGCATCGGTATACAGAACAAACTCACCGGACCCTGACGGCACGGCCAAAACTGGTGCTGAGATCAGAGCTTGCTTCAAAGTATCGAAGCTCTTCTGACACTCCTCGCTCCAAACAAATTTCACATTCTTCTTGGTCAGTGCTGTGAGTGGAACTGCAATCGAAGAGAACCCCTTAATGAACTTCCGATAATATCCTACTAAGCCAAGAAAACTGCGGATCTCTGATGCATTCTGAGGCACAACCCAATCTCTGACTGCTGCAACTTTTGCTGGGTCTACCTCAATACCACTGCTAGAAACGATGTGGCCTAAGAACGCCACCTTCTCTAACCAGAATTCGCATTTACTGAACTTTGCGAATAATTTGTGCTTCTGCAATGTCTGCAACACTGTGGTCAGATGTCTGCTGTGCTCCTCCCGACTCTTGGAGTAGACGAGAATGTCATCTATGAACACTATCACAAAGTGGTCAAGATACGGCTGAAATACGCGATTCATGAGATCCATGAAGATCGCTGGCGCATTCGTCAGTCCGAACGGCATCACAAGGAACTCGTAGTGGCCATAACGAGTCCTAAAAGCAGTCTTGGAAACATCAGCATCTCTCACCCTCAACTGGTGATAACCAGAGCGCAGATCAATCTTGGAGAAAATCGAAGCTCCCTGCAACTGGTCAAACAGATCCTCAATCCTCGGAAGTGGGTATTTATTCTTCACTGTAACCCTGTTCAACTCCCGATAGTCAATACAAAGCCTCATCGAGCCATCCTTCTTTTTCACAAATAAGACCGGCGCGCCCCATGGTGAAAAGCTCGGGCGAATGAACTCCTTGTCCAGAAGTTCCTGAATCTGCTTCTTAAGCTCTGCCATCTCTGTCGGTGCTAGTCGGTACGGCGCTTTGGATATCGGAGCCGTACCTGGCATAAGCTCAATGGAAAACTCCACCTCTCTCTCGGGTGGCATACCAGAGACGTCTTCGGGAAAACCGTCTAAGAAATCTCTGACAATCGGAACATCTGAGGCTGACAGGCTGGGTTCCTCGGGGACAGATAAAAAAGTCGCTAGAAATGCCCGACACCCTCTATGCAAGAGCTTCCTGGCCTGAACATAAGGAATAATGCGCGGTAAAGGAAAGTACCTGTCCGGCTCAAATAAGAACTGCTCCATTCCAGGCGGTCGGACAAGAACGGATCTCCGCTGGAAGTCTATCAACACTCTGTTCCTCAATAGCCAGTCCATCCCTAGGATAATGTCAAATTCCGGCATCGGTAGCACAATCAGATCCGCATAAACAAGATTACCGTGCCGCTCAAGGTCTATATCTCGTATAACATTGGTAGCTGCCATCTCCTCGCCTGACGGCAACACTACTGAAAAGGCTGTATCTAGCCCAATGGTCTGGATCTTGAGAAAGTTTGCAAAGACCTCCGAAATAAACGAGTGAGTGGCCTCTGAATCTATCAAGGCCTTGGTAGCGGAACCAGATATAAAAATTCTCCCTGAAAGAGCGGAGCTCTAAGTTGAATCCAGTAGTTACTAGAACTAAACTTATAGACATGCAATGGCCAAAGTTCTTCTAACTTAAATCTCCAAAATACTACTGAGTAGAGCATGCAATCCTATCACAGTTCTAAGTTCAATCTTAATCCTTATTCCCAAAACACGGAAATTCAAATAATAACTTAAAGTTTAAAGGTACCTGTCAACAACATAGTCTCCGGGTTTGTTTCCGTGGCATGGAGAGCAAAAACTCTACCTTGGGTAGGCAGATTCCTCTGAGGGCACTGCAGCAACATGTGGTCTGGACTGCCACACTTAAAACACTTTCCTGAGCCAGACATACATGCTCCAGGATGGCGGCGTGAGCACCTGGGACAAACTGGGTGCTCGTAAGTCCTCGGGGCTGGGCGTCCCCGCTGCTGCTGCTGCTGCTGCTGGCCTCTGTTTCTATGCGGTCCGTGAAAAGGCCTCTTGTTCTGCTGCTGATGATGATGAGGAGGAGGGCGGTGTGGTACCTGAACTGGGCGCTTGCCCTGGCGATCCCTCTCGATATCCCGCAGATCCTGCTCTGCGGCTAGGGCCTTGGAGACAGCAATCTCATAAGTAGCAGGGTCAGACACCCTAACATCCCGGCGCAAGATCGGCCGTAGACCCACCAGGAAATGCATCAACTTGGCTTTGGCATCATTCGCGATCAGGGGCACAAAATGACAGTCCCTCTCGAACTTACGGATGAACTCTGTAACCGTCATGTCTCCCTGTCTCAGGCTCATGAACTCAGTGGTCAACCTGGTGCGAACTTCCTCAGCAAAATATTTGGAGTAGAAAACCTCCGTGAAGCGTGTCCATGAAAGTGTAGCCAAGGTCAGGGCTACTGACGCTCCTTCCCACCATAAGCGGGCGTCTCCAGTGAACAGATAGGTGGCACATCGGACTCGGTCTGCGTCTCCCAGCTCCATAAACTCGAAGATGACCTCGAGGGATTTGATCCATCCCTCGGCGATCATGGGGTCAGACGTCCCAGAAAACTCCTTTGGACGCATCTTCATGAATCGCTCGTAAACAGCCTCTGGCCCTGTCGGCCTAGTCACCACCGCTTTGTTCCCCGCAAACTGTGCGAAGAACTGTGTCATCCCAGCTAGCATCTAGGCACTCATGTCAGGTGGGGGCGGTGGTGGAGGTGGAGGAGGAGGAGGAGGTGTCTGCCTCTCTTGTCTCTGATCGTCATCGTCCTTGCGACGGTGCTCGCCACTACCTCTCGGGTGTCCTACTTGACGTCTAGTGGGCATACTGTTCCAACATAACCCATACGTAACTAACATGCATAATTCCATAATTTATTTTAAATGAACACTAAAATGCTGAAAATCTGGTCGAAATTATTTCATGGAAGCATGCTGTCAAAATAATTCATGCTTAAAATAAAATGTTGAACTGTAAAACTTACAGACCGAAGGCGTGGCTTCGTGAGCTTCTCGTGGTCAGTAGTAGTGTAACCCTATACAGAACCACCGCTCTGATACCAACTGTGGAGGCCCGAAAATCCTTGCTTTGAAAATTTGCGGAAAATTAAAAATTTTTCTTTTAAAATAAATGGAGTGCCTCATCCATAAAATCAACTGATGAATCAAGTTCAATGTTTAAAAAAAATATATAGCAGCGGAAGAAAATAAAGTTTGCCAAAAATAACAATTCAAAGAATGTCCAACAACTGGTAAAAATGTTTGAGCATAAAATGACATGTGCTGAAACTGAGGTCCTCGGGTGCCACTACTGTCGACCCAAGCTAGCTCACTGGTCCCCGCCCTCGGCCCTGGCCTCATCAGTACCTACAACAATCAAGTCTAGTGAGCCTAAAGACTCAGCATGCAAATATCGTAGGTAACGAGAAAATGTAATTTGCATGGATAAAATATCATGTCATGAGGCATACTTAAAATAACTTGTACTGAGCAATTATAATACGTGCATAACTGAACTGAAAATCATAGTGAAAATGTTTGCTCCTTGGAGCCCTGTACTGAAATAACTGATAAAAAAATTTCTGTTGAGATTATGGTCTACGCCTGTGGCCCCTGCACTGCACTGAACTGATCGGTAACTGGCTATCGGGGAGTATCAAACTGAACTGAGCTGACCGGTCACTGGCGACCGGGTGGTACCAAACTGAACTGATCGGTAACTGGCGACCGTATATAATAATGCTCCCATAATAGTAAATTGACCACAAGCAATATCGCATAAATCTCAAAAATAAGTATTTTTTATTTTCATGCACGTAATATAATTAAATGGCATAATGAAAATATCCTGTATATTTTACCAACTAGATTGGATCGTTCCCAGGCTCGCTGCAACCTAAATATGCCATGAAAAATATGCAATAGCTTATACTTGACCAAACTATGCAATTAAGTTTGAAAATGCGACAATTACGTCTAACGACTTCGTATTTAATCATGACTCCGAACCAACCCGAACCAACACTGAACCGACGTATAGTAATGATTAAAATACGCTTAAAATTATGAACTAATGCTCCTAAAATGA
The DNA here is from genome assembly GCF_025594145.1 of Primulina tabacum. Lineage (NCBI taxonomy): Eukaryota > Viridiplantae > Streptophyta > Magnoliopsida > Lamiales > Gesneriaceae > Primulina > Primulina tabacum. The sequence goes on from NC_134567.1 coordinate 5,529,189, forward strand.
TGAGGGTCGAAATCTAGGTGAAATGGAGGCCAAAACAAGAAACGCTCTTTCGAGAGTCAATTTGGCACATTGCACCGTAAATTCTCCTACGACCTCAAAAATGATCTGAATCACGAACGGTCAAAAACACAACCTTCCTAACTTGATGAGGCACTGTCCAGTCCAAGGCCATAGGCTAAAAGCCAACCAAGAACTCAAACGAGCCTCCGAACCAACACAGCAACTTGCTGTGATATCCAGCAGCTGTACCATCGCGTATCTTGTGTTGTTTTCGAGACTACCGGCCATTGGGGCGTGAACCACCTGACCAGAGACTCTTACCAACATCCCAAGGAATTATTTGAACCATGGCTAAGGGCCCTAGGCCAGCCACAATTTGAATTATTCTAGCAACATCAGAAAAGTTACACCCGAGAGCACCTTTGCGCGCATGAGGGGTGCTTTGCTTTGCTTGCTGTCTCGACTCGTTCCAGTGGCCATTGATTGACAATGGCATGATCTAGACATCTAGGGGCATGCTATGAACCGTGGCTAAGGGCCATAGGCCAAACAAGATCCATACCAACCCAACCAAAGTCGAACTCATACATGCTGTCAAAACCGAGGGGGGCCGAGAGGGGAGGGGGCTGTTCTTGCATTTGATTTAAAAACCGATGAACCATGGACCGAGCCACCAAAAGGGTGACTTACTCACGTCTTAGACATGCTAGGGGAGTTATCTAACCATGGCTATAGGCCCTTAGGGCAGCCAAGATCAGATCCTTTCCCTTGACCTCAAAACAGAATTTTCGAAAAACACAAATGGCTATGAATGAGAAGCTGCTATCAATTTCGGTTTCTTTCATGCATGGGGCTGGTTTGAATGGACCATCATGGTCTTGACACACCCTAGTATGTGTCTAGATGTAGCCTAGTGAGCTTGGAGTCGAGACATCCACCTGAAACGTCAAAACAAGAGAACCCGTGAAGCTTGTCATGGAAACCGAAAATCTGCATGTTATATTTTTCTGAAAAATTCTTGGTGTGTTTCGGTTTTTGCATGGAAATGATGATCATGTAATGTAAAAATAATGATAATAGGACTTGATTGAGGTTTGAAAGAATCTAGACATGCCTTGGTTTTCGTTTGAATGAAAAACGAAAGAATACGACGACTCGGCGCGGAGGAGGTGGAGCGCTTCTTTCTTTTTCTTTTCTTGCTCTCGACTTTCACTCTTGTTCTAGGCTATGGTGATCACAATTTTTAATCTGAAATGGCTGCTGATTTCGGTGGGGAGGGAGAGGAATTAAGTGGTTAGGGGAGTGAGGGGAGATCCCATAATAAAGGGATACAAAGGGTGACCAAGTCTACCATTATTTGAATTTTGAAATGTTGTTTGCTATCAAATGAATTGTTGGAGGGATTGGATGGGGTGGCCGATTATCCTTCATGATAACTAGACTAGGATAATACTAATTGGTTAATTAAATGGTGCTAAAAAGATTGAAGAATTATCCTACTTATTAAATAACAAAGAAAGGGTCAAATGTGTTGAGTTGGCAAGGGATAATCTAGCAACTAAGGGGGGCCGAAAATTCACTAATAAATGGAGGGAAAATGTTGATTATCTAGTAAATTAATAACCCTTAAAAGCCTCACTAATCCTTTAAATAATTCAGTGAACTAACCCCTTAATTAAGGAACTCAAATGAATTTATTTTCTACTCACCTCAAGTAATTAAATTAAATCCTCAAACCTTCTTATTAACTTAAATTAACTTACTTGCTAGCTAAAATAAGTCTGGAAATATTTACTAAATCTTAAATTGTATCTCTAAACTTCAACTCCAGTCCGGCCTCGCTGAAATAACTGAAAGAATAAAATTAACAGCTGGCTAAAATAATCAACTTCAAAGAAAAGCATTTAAATATTCATGCAATGAAGTCAATTTAATTTAAAATACTAGAATTATGCATGGCTTATACGTAGTCTAAGTTACGGGTTCTACAATACTTCCGCATCATAGACACATGAAAGATGTCATGTATACCAGATAAAGAAGGAGGAATAGCGAGTCGATAGGCACGAGTACCTATCTTCTCAAGAATCTCATACGGCCCAATATAGTGTGGAGATAATTTTCCTTTCTTGTCAAATCTGAAAATGCCCCTGAAAGGAGAAATCTTCAGAAATACTCTATCTTCCTGCTCAAACTCTAAAGGTCGACTGTTGCGACTTTGATTGTTGCACTCCCAAGAGCAGGTTGTCCACACAAGTAGTATAATTCGGTGAGTCCGAATATCGTATCCACAGGGAAGCTAAGGTAATTACAAGTCCACTACAATGTCTTTTTGTTTTTGTTTTTGTTTTGGTTTTTTTTAATGGTTTGAATCTTTAGTTGGTAATTTTTAATTGTTCAAATTTTAATTTAAGTAGTTGAGATTAAATGATCTACTCTTGGTATTTTAATAAAGTTAACATTAACGAACATTATTGAAATTTACTTAATAAAATGGTTCCAATATATTAAATAATCATATTTATATTATGTTATATATTATTATCTTATAAGTATATAATATATACCAAAACTTATAAATGTGTCAAAGTATTTATTGTGCTATATATATATTTGTAAACACTAAATCAAGGTTCCCACTTTAAATGGTTGGTAAAACCAAACTAACATTTAAATGGTAACAAGTAATTTAATATTATGACATATTTATATATAGTAAATCAAGGTTCCCACTTTAAATGGTTGGTTAAACCAAACAAACATTTAAATGGTTCCAAGAATTTAGTGTAACATATAGCAACAATAAATCAAAACTCCCACTTATAAGTAGGGTATAAAAATGCTTAAAGAAATAATTATAACATAAACAATAAATAATGATTAAATAATATAAAACATAGATTCTTACCTTTTAGTAACCTTATTATCATGCCAAGAGTTTCACCTTTTCATCTCAACTTTAGGAAGTTAGCTATTCATTATTCAAAGTGTAAAACTTTAAATATGAAATTAACATGCTAATTATATTTAAATGAAGAAATAAAGGAAAAATATAGAGAGAAATATTATGAACTCAAAGGTTTGTTCATAGAATGAGGGATATCTCAATACATTACAATGCACCCCTATTTTTAGCCAAATTTGGGGAGACAACCACAAATAAAATATTATTTTTTACACATAAGTCTTTATTGGTGTTCCAAGATATTATATTATATTACACATCACTTTTGAAAATCTTCTTCTCCGAATTTGCTTCTTCACATAAAAAGAAACACGTGGATAACTGATTTGTCTAGTTGTGGTATTTTTCTCAGACCATTTGACCAAGTAATTTGAGAGATATGGTCAAAATACTAGAGCAGGGTAAAACTGCCACTCCTTTGGTAACTTTATTTGTTGCTTAATTTGATCCCAATTGTGAGAGGATTTTTATCTCATGCTTACCACCAATATTGTAGATATTAACATCAACTTTCTACAGGTCCAAGAATCATCTTAATCCCATTTGCAACGCCAAGTTTATTCTTGTTTTATCGAACCTGTAAAAAATAGTAAAAACTTGTAATTACACAACAACTTATATTTTATACAATTTATTATAAAACATATAATATTTAAACATTTAATAAAACAAAAACTATATATTTATATTATAAAACATTTAATTAATGTAGAATTTTTATGTTTATCATCGACGTCTAATATCTGCATATTTGGCCCGTCTGTCTTGAGCTGTCTTCATTCTCTGCTGAATCTGCTTCACTTTCTCAGTCATATCTCGAATCATATCAGGCCCAAGTTCAGGTACTTCAGATATCTTATCCCAATAAAGAGGGGATCTGCACTTCTTGCATTACAACGCTTCAAATGGAGCCATCTCTATACTCGTCTGATGGCTGTTGTTGTATGAGAATTCATAAAGAGGCAAAGAATCTTGCCAACTAGTGCCAAAGTCTAGCACTACAGCTCTCAGCATATCCTCCAATGTCTGGATAGTCCGCTTTGACTATCCGTCTGTCTGAGGATGATATGCAGTGCTCAAATGCAATTTCGTACCTAGAGCTTGTTGCAGGCTGTGCCAAAAGTGTGAAGTAAATCGAGGATCACGATCTGATACAATAGACTTCGGCATACCATTCAATCTGACCACTTCTCTGACATAAATATCTGCCATCTGGTCGTGTCTTTACGTCATTCTGTACGGAATAAACATGCAGATTTGGTCAATCTGTCAATAATAACCCAAATCGCATTACAACCTCGGGAGGATCGTGGTAGCTTCGTAACAAAGTCCATGGAAATGTGATCCTATTTTCATTCTGGAATAGATAAGCTATGCAACAGATCTCCTGATTTCTTCCTTTCTGCTTTTACCTGTTGACAATTTAAACATTTGGACACAAACTCTGCAATGTCTGATTTCATCTGTTTCCACCAAAACTGTTTCTTCAGATCATTGTACATCTTTCTGCCACCAGGATGAACACTGAAACGACTACAGTGTGCCTCTGCCAAAATATGGTGTCTCAAATCTGAAACATCTGGCGCAACAAGACGATTATTCAAATACAGTGTGGGGGCCCGTGCTCATGATTAATATTTAATGACCAAACAACCAGGATTTATTAATGTAAATAGCGAAAGCGATTAAAATTTTTCCTTTTGGGCCAATAGAAATTTCGGCAAGACCTCCCCGTAAGTAAGACCTCCCAAAAATTTCCAAACAACACAAACAACATTTATATACTCGAAATAAAGTCATTACATCAATTCACAACCCTATAGCCGCACTGGCCAGGACTAGCATATACAGAGCAGACAAGGCTCGCTCACACAACAACAATCCAAACATCGTAAAATAACAGTACAGCTACACAGGGCATTCCCTGGCAAAAGTATGACTCCATAATATAATATCTGTGTACTCTCAATCACAATCCAACTACTGAGCACCGCTACCTGACGCTCCACCAGACGCGTCAAATCCTCCTGGATAACCTGCTATGGCATCAAAAACAACCACAGCATAAAAAGAAACGAGGGGTCGGGCCCCAGTACGACGAACCAGTAATATTACGACAAATATAACTGACATGAAATAAAATCAAGTAAAATGCGATGCAATGTAATGTAATGCAATGCGAGAAAGGTAACAACCGATAACGGATACCAAACGGAGTCCAAATGAATCGCATCAACAACAGTAACAGTGGCCACCCGTGCCAGGAGCGTAGCAACACAACATCAAGTAGCCACTCATCCATGCACATAGCATCGAGGGTACGGGAGCTACCCGCTCAGCCCTCATGCAAGTCATCAGAAGTGCTAATCCTACCCACCCGCTCCATCGATGACGCAACAACTCGATAGATCAATATCAATATCAATAGCAATCAAAGGAGTCAAGGCTCGAAATACTATGCAGTAACAGTATCAACTCAAATAAATGCATGAATGGAATCACGTATTCACAGAAGCACATAAAGCACGCCACAACTCATTACAAAATACTTAACGGCATTTCACATCGCTATAGACGTCATAATAAAATAGTTCATGCGTACCTCAATTGAACCCTTAATTTACCATTGAAATTTCTTAAGGATTTCTCGAATAATCCAATCATGTGGCAAATAATACATTTCATATCAAGTTCTATTTATTTTTCGATTATTTGACAATTTAGCCTAAAATTTCAAAAATTCTTAATTTAGGCTTTACAATTCCTAAAACTCATTGTAAAGTCAAATATAACGATTTATTTAACTTAAATCTCTCAATACCGGACAACTTGAAATTTCGAAAATCAATCGTACCAAATCTGAAATTTTCGATATTTTCTAGGAATTTCCAAAATTTTCATTTTCTATTTCTAATGATATAAACACATCCCAATAACGATTTAACAATTCAAAAATCATAAATTCCCAAATTAATAGGCTAAATTCAAAATATTATCTAATTAAATTTCTAAAATTAGCTTAATACCTCCAATCGGCTCAGATATAGCACCTACAATCAATGATCCAATATATATTAATTGTTGGAACTCAATTGAATTAAAATACCCAAAATTCGAAACACTAAAATCTGAATTTTTACCTCAAACGCTTCAAATTTCGAGTACAACTATACAATCAGTTGTCTAAGCTCGAAAGAACACGGAATCGAGGCGAAGAACAAAATTCGAACAAGCCACGACCGAAGGGTTCGAATAGGATCGCGATAAAACCTTGCAAAATGGGTATCATCGGATAGCCCTTGTCGAGAGGATTCCGAATATGTATTTACTTTAATTTTTTGATCACCGGTGTGGCCACAATCGACGAAAGAAATTTCGAAATTGAATAAGAAAAATGAAGAAGAATTTCGGCAGATGCAGACGGGAGGAAGAAAGAACATTCACGTTTCTTTTTTTTTTTTTATTAATTATTATTATTTTTTAAAACTTACTTAATAAATGGGCTTGGCTTTGGGGAGTTCTTGGGCTGGGCTCTCACATTCTCCCCTACTAGTAAAAGTTTTCGTCCTCGAAATCTACCATACACTACATTTATACAAAATTGGTTTATAAACATTTAGCACTGATAGTACATAGGGAAATAAGAATACATGGAATAATTTATTACATTTTCAAACAAATGAGGCCATTCCTGACGCATCTTAGCCTCTAATTCCCATGTAGCTTCTTCTCTCCCATGTCTACTCCATTGCACCATAACATGTGGATTTGTCTTATTCCTGAGTTGCATTTATTTACGATCAAGTATTTGCACTGGATGCTCAACATAGCTAAGGGAACTATCTAACTCCACCTCATCAGTCCTCAAGACATGAGAAGGATCCGGTTCGTACTTTCGTAACATAGATACATGAAATACATCATGTATCGCAGACAAACTCTGCGGCAAGTCCAAACGATAAGGCAAAGTACCAATCCTCTCAACAATTGCATATGGACCAATATAACACGGAGCTAGCTTCCTTTTGCGCACAAATCTTATAGTACCACGAAACGGTGATACTTTCAAGAAAACCTGATCGCCAACCTGAAATTCTAAAGGCCTACTCCTTTTATTAGCATAACTGGCTTGACGATCCTGAGCAGCTTTCATTCTTTTCCTGATCATTTCAACCTTTTCTTTCATTTCTTGAACAAATTCTGGCATTGACATATGTCGTTCTCCTACATCTTCCCAGCATATCGGAGATCTACATTTTCTGCAGTATAGAGCTTCAAATGGTGCCATTCCGATGGTTGCTTGGAAGCTGTTATTGTAAGAGAATTCAACAAGTGACAATGATTCCTGCCAACCACCACTAAAATCCATCATGACTGCTCGCAACATGTCCTCGAGTGTCTGAATGGTCCTCTCAGACTAACCATCTGTCTGTGGGTGATATGCAGTATTCATTGCCAACTTTGAACCCAATGCTGATTGCAAACTACCCCAAAACTTCGAAGCAAACCTGGGATCACGATCTGATACTATGGTTACAGGCACACCATGCAATCTCACTACATGATCGATGTACATTTTTGCCATTTTCTTATAAGTACAAGTACGATCATAAGGAATAAAATGGGCTGATTTAGACAATCTATCCACTATCACCCAAATTGCATCACAGCCATGATTAGAACGAGGTAGGTGTGTCACGAAATCCATAGCAATGTGCTCCCAATTCCACTGTGGCACTTCAATACTATGTAACATACCACCAGGTCTCATTCTCTCAGCTTTAACCTGTTGGCACGTCAAACATTTAGCCACAAAGTCAGAAATATCTTTCTTTATACCTTCCCACCAGTAATGGGATTTCAAGATATGATACATCTTTTCGATTCCAGGATGAACACTGTGTCGACTACAATGAGCTTCTCGAAGTATAGCTTCTTTTAAGTCTATCAAATTCGGAACCACGAGTCTACCATTATAGCGCAGACATCCATCTGAAGCAACACTGAACTTGTCTGATTGTCCTGTCTGAGTCAATTCTTTCAATTTATGAACATGTGGATCAGTTCTCTGTGCTGCTTTGATTTTTTAAACAATATGTGGTTCAACTTGAATAGTTGAAACTATAAAGTAGTCGCCCTTAGACTGATAAGTCCATCCTGAAGTTCCCAAATGCTCATGAACCTTTGAAATAGTAAAAAATGCCAACATTTTAGGTTGAACCTTCCTGCTCAGAGCATCTGCAACTTGATTCATTCGCCCTGGTTGGTACTGAATCTAACAATCAAAGTCCTTAAGAAATTCCAACCATCGACGCTGTCTCATATTCAAGTCGGACTGTGTGAAAAGATACTTCAGACTCTTGTGATCAGAATAAATCACAAATTGTTCTCCGTACAGATAATGACGCCATATCTTTAATGCAAATACAATGGCAGCTTTCTCCAAATCATGAACTGGATATCGAGTCTCATGTGGTTTCAACTGACGAGATGCATACGCAATCACTCGTCCATTTTGCATTAAAACACAACCCAGTCCATTTAAAGAAGCATCTGTACAAACAACAAATCCACCTGAACCTGAAGGCAAAGCTAACACTGGAGCTGTGGTCAACTTTTCTTTTAAAGTCCGGAAGCTAGACTCACATTCAGTACTCCATACAAAACGTCGATCTTTCTGTGTCAATTGGGTCATAGGCCTAGCTATTCTAGAAAATCCTTCAATGAAATGCCTATAGTACCCAGCTAATCCCAAAAAGCTTCGAATCTCCGACACATTTGTTGGTTTAGGCCAGTTGATAACAGCTTAAACTTTACCAGGATCAACAGATACTCCTTGTGCAGATATAACATGGCCTAAAAATAAAACTCTGTCCAACCAGAACTCACACTTAGAAAATTTGGCATACAATTGCGCTTCTCAGAGTGTTTGGAGAACTAATTTCAAATGTTTTTCGTGCTCTTTCTTTGACTTGGAATAAATCAAGATGTCATCAATGAAAACGATAACAAATTTATCTATGAATTCCCGGAATACATGATTCATTAGATCCATAAAAACCGCTGGAGCATTAGTCAAACCAAATGGCACGACTAGGAATTCATAGTGTCCATAACGTGTCCGAAATGCTGTCTTAGGAACATCTTCCTCTCGGACTCTAAGCTGATGGTATCCGGAACGAAGATCAATCTTGGAATACACAGAAGTACCCTGAAACTGATCAAACAAGTCGTCAATACGCGGCAGAGGATACTTATTCTTCACAGTAGCCCGGTTCAACTGTCGAAAATCGACGCACATTCTCATCGTTCCGTCTTTCTTCTTTACAAACAATACTGGAGCTCCCCAAGGCGACATACTGGGTCTGATATAGCCTTTTTATAGTAAATCTTGAACCTGTTCTTTGAGTTCTTTCAACTTTGTCCGGGCTAAACGATATGGTGCTCTAGAAATAGGATTTGTCCCTGGCATCAATTCAATGCTAAGATCTATTTCCCTTTGAGACAGAAATCCTGGAATCTCATCAGGAAATACATCTGAAAAATCCTTGACAACGGGAATGTCTGAAACTTTCAATCGTTCTTCCCGTGTTGCATCAAGAGCATAGATCAAAAATCTTTCATTGTCGATTGACAATAACCCGAACATTTCCATTGCAGATACTAATGGAATTCGAGACTGTGAATCATAACCATAAAAATTCCATTCGCTGCCATAATATGGTCTAAATCTGACAACTCCATGGAAATAATCCACAGTGGCTCGATAATTCGTCAACACATCCATACCCAGAATACAGTCAAAATCAGTCATGGCTAATTTGATTAGATTTGTTATCATAATATTACCCTCAAATCTAATCACACAGTTCAAAACTATCTCACGGGACATCAAATATACACCGGAAGGAGTAGCAACTGACACAGTATCCAACAAAGGAATAGTAGCAATCTCATGCTCATCAACAAATGCAGCAGATAAAAATGAATGAGATGCTCCTGTGTCTATCAATACGCGTGCAGGATAGTCAAAAACATAACAAATACCTGCAATCACTCCTCCTTGTGCATCCTGAGCCTGGTCCTGAGTCAAAGCATGGATTTGGGCTTGCTGTGGCCCTGAAAATGGCTGCTCTGGGAGGTGGATAACTAGACTGCTGAAATGATTTGGTAGGAGCATATGGTCTAAAGACTGGTCTACGGGGAACTTGACTACACTGTTGTGGTTGAAACTGCTGTCTCCCTGCATTAGGACATACTCTGGCGTAATGTCCAACCTGACCACAATTATGACAAGTCCCCTGAACTCCTAAACATTGGGAACTAAAATGTCGACCACCACATCGGTGACAATGCACAGTGCTAGACGACCCAACAGAACCTCCCCCTCGTGCACTGCCTGAACTGGAGGAGCTGTATTGAGACTTCTTCTTGAATTGCTTTCCTTTTGCCTTGTACCTCTGCTGTTTGGGTTATTGGTATGACTGTATAGGCTGATATGGAGGTAAATCCATTGGCATTGACATATTACTCCCAGATCCCTGAGAAACAGATGATGGACCTGGCTGTGGGTCTCCTCTGAGCAAACTTGCTTCAATTTTCTTCGCCTTTTCCACTGCTTGAATATATGTATTAGGCGATCCAGTCATTACCAAAGTATGAACAATCCGCTGCAACCCGTGCAGAAAACGTGATAAGTTTAGCCTGATCATTCCTAGCAACATGTGGAACATAGGGCAAAAGAGCAGAAAACTGTGAAGCATATTCCACCACTGATTTGTTGCCCTGCACCAACTGATTGAACTCTTCTTCTTTAGCATCATAATATGATGGTGGTGCATATTCTTGGGTAAAGTGAGCACGAAAAGCATCCCAAGTAATAATTTCACCAGAGTCCTTCATTGGTTCCTCTGTGGCTTCCCACCAGAGTTGTGCTTGGTCTTTAAGTTGGTAGATGGCAAGCTTCAATCTAATATCTTGGGAATACTCCAACAAATTAATAGATGATTTATACTCTTCAGCCAGCCTGCTGCTTTTTCTCCGCTCTCGTTGCCAAAGAATTTTGGAGGACTTAATTCTTGGAACTGAGAAATTATTAACTGCATTCCTCCAACTTTCTGTGTCAGCTGTTCCACTTCTTGCTCAATCGCTACCTGTCTAGCTCCAGATCTTTCAGGTCGAGGAGGTTCTTGGTTCACTTCTTCTTCAACATTTTGAGCGACTTGTCCTCGAGATCGACCACGTCTACCTCTAATGATATCTGCAAGTCCTCGAACATTTTGCACCTCAGATTCTTGCGCTATTTCTTTTCCTTTTCTACCTCTTCCTCCGGGTGCCATTCTACAAGACACGAGAATTAAATCAACAGGCAGATAACAGGTAAAAGAAATTTATAGGCAATTTCTAAACTACATATCATGCCTAATCAGCTAGTCGTTCTAATGCAGGTAAATTCAAGCAAATCACACCAAATAATTCAAATAAGAGCAAATAGTCAAACACATGCACAATCATGTTATTTGTGCCTAGACTCAAGTGCCCTAGACTCTAATTCGAGCATATCACAGTTACGCTCTCATACCAAATGTGGGGGCCCGTGCTCCTGATTAATATTTAAAGACCAAACAACCAGGATTTATTAATGTAAACAGCGAAAGCGATTAAAAATTTTTTCTCGGCATGACCTCCCCGTAAGTAGGACATCCCAAAAATTTCCAAACAACACAAACAACATTTATATACTCGAAATAAAGTCATAACATCAATTCACAACCCTATAGCCGCACTGGCCAGGACTAGCATATACAGAGCAGACAAGGCTCGCTCACACAACAACAATCCATAACATCGTAAAATAACAGTACAGCTACACAGGGCATTCCCTGGCAAAAGTATGACTCCATAATATAATATCTGTGAACTCTCAATCACAATCCAACTACTAGGCACCGCTACCTGACGCTCCACCAGACGCGTCAAATCCTCCTGGATAACCTGCTATGTCATCAAAAACAACCACAGCATAAAAAAAACGAGGGGTCGGGCCCCAGTACGATGAACCAGTAATATTACGACAAATATAACTGACATGAAATAAAATCAAGTAAAATGCGATGCAATGCAAGGTAATGCAATGCGTGAAAGGTAACAACCGATAACGAATACAAAACGGAGTCCAAATGAATCGCATCAACAACAGTAACATTGGCCACCAATGCCAGGAACGTAGCAACGCAACATCAAGTCGCGACTCATCCATGCACATAGCATCGAGGGTACGGGAGCTACCCACTCAGCCCTCATGCAAGTCATCAGGAGTGCTAATCCTACCCAACCACTCCATCGATGACGCAACAACTCAATAGATCAATATCAATATCAATAGCAATCAAAGGAGTCAAGGCTCGAAATGCTATGCACTTAAAGTATCAACTCAAATAAATGTATGAATAGGAATCACGTATTCACAGAAGCACATAAAGCGCGCCACAACTCATTACAAAATACTTAACGTCATTTCACATCGCTATAGACGTCATAATAAAATAGTTCATGCGTACCTTAACTGAACCCTTAATTTACCACTGAAATTTCTTAAGGATTTCTCGAATAATCCAATCATGTGGCAAATAATACATTTCATATCAAGTTCCATTCATTTTTCGATTATTTGACAATTTAGCCTAAAATTCCAAAAATTCTTAATTTAGGCTTTACAATTCCTAAAACTCATTGCAAAATCAAATATAACGATTTATTTAACTTAAATCTCTCAATACCGGACAACTTGAAATTTCGAAAATTCAATCGTACCAAATCTGAAATTTTCGATATTTTCTAGGAATTTCCAAAATTTTCATTTTCAATTTCTAATGCTATAAACACATCCCAATAACGATTTAACATTTCAAAAATCATAAATTCCCAAATTAATAGGCTAAATTCAAAATATTATCTAATTAAATTTCGAAAATTAGCTTAATACCTCCAATCGGCTCCGATATAGCACCTACAATCAATGATCCAATATATATTAATTGTTGGAACTCAATTGAATTAAAATACCCAAAATTCGAAACCCTAAAATCTGAATTTTTACCTCAAACGCTTCAAATTTCGAGTACAACTATACAATCAATTGTCTAAGCTCGAAAGAACACGGAATCGAGGCGAAGAACAAAATTCGAACAAGCCACGACCGAAGGGTTCGAACAGGATCACGATAAAACCTTGCAAAATGGGTATCACCAGATAGCCCTTGTCGAGAGGATTCCGAATATGTATTTACTTTAATTTTTTGATCACCGCTGTGGCTACAATCGACGAAAGAAATTTCGAAATTGAATAAGAAAAATGAAGAAGAATTTCAGCAGATGCAGACGGGAGGAAGAAAGAACATTCACGTTTCTTTTTTTTTTTAATTATTATTTTTTTAAAAACTTACTTAATAAATGGGCTGGGCTTTGGGGAGTTCTTGGGCTGGGCTCTCACATACAGTACATCATCACGAACCTGGTATTCTGATTGTTGCCCTGATGTTACCATCAAAATCGAGTTCTGAACATTCTGATCAACTTTCTGTGCTTTTTTAATTCGGAAAATCAACTCTGGTTCAACTTGAATAGCATAAAGTCATAGAGGTTGATAATCTGTGTCAAATACTAATCCAGAAAGACAGCAATCTTCAATCAAATTCGAAACACCAATCGTCGATAAGGATAAAGAACATACCTTTCGACTCAGTGCATCAGCTGTTACATTCGTCTTACCCGGATAATATTTGATTTCGCAATCAAAATCTTTCAATAAATCAAGCCATCTACGTTGTCTTATATTCAATTCTGACTGGGAAAATAGATACTTAAAACTCTTGTGATCAAAATAAATCTCAAACTTCTCACCATATAGATAGTGTCGCCAAATCTTCAGTGCAAATACGATGGCAGCCAATTCAAGATCATGAATTGGGTAGCGAATCTCATATGGTTTCAATTGTCTCGAGGCATAGGCAATAACATGTCCTCGCTGCATCAAAACACAACACAATCCTCTGTGAGAAGCATCACAATAAACAAAAAAATAACAAGTCGGCGGTTTGAACGACTGAAATCTCTTCAACAGTGTTTCCATGGGTGTCGTTGTAACATCCATCGGATTATTGGAAGTACTACCCTATTCTGGGATTCCTCGAGGAGGCATATCTGATTATCAAAATGGTTAGTAACCAAATATAACAAATCTGTTTCAGTTCTCCTCGGATCATCTTACTGCTGATCAAGAATCGGTTCTGATTCATTTTTCCATAGTACATGTTTTCAATCAAATCAAATAATCAGGTAAACATGTATTTGCTAATGCTGTGATACTAGCATGAAATAAAACTCAATCTATCCCGCTCACTCGCTTCTATCACAGTCTAAGAAAAGTACAGCTCTGATACCACATGTTGTGGGGACCTGGACGCTAACTCATTCTTATCAATCATCATTAGGATTAAATGGATCAATTAATTACACTGGGTCGCAAAATTTTTTTAAAATGTTGAACACCTTATAAACAATTGTACCGATTTCTATAACAAATTACGTCCCATCTTATTCAAATCACAAGATCAAGTTAAATATCTACAACAAGATCCAAAGTACAAGTCTTGTACAAAAGAAAGTCGTAACAAACTAATGTTCATCAAATACATATCAAGTGCTGAAAATCAGTTCTACATCTAGGCCCGCATCTCCACTCTAATCTCGATCTCTCAAGCTCTTCTCGACCCTGATCCTGTCCCACCTGTTGTCATGCATACATACAAACACAACAACAGCCGGATAACTCCGGTGAGAAATATATTCCCAGTATAAACAAAGTATACATGCATTTCATATAAACATATATAAAAGCATAGAACAGTTATCAATAGCATGTATCATAATCTGAAAAACATGAATCGATATAAAACTATAAATCAAACTCTTTGACTCTTAGTTTCTGACTCGACTCTTATCTAGGGATCCCGGTTCGAATAAGAACGCAACAGGCTTCCACCTACTCTTCCCAGCTAGATGGTTGTACGTTCTTATTCCCAAAATTTGGCCTTCTATATCGAATCTCTACAATAGGAGTCGATCTACTCCTAAGCACATCGATATAAACCAAATGTCCAGTGACTTGGCACCTCTGCCAAAGACATGGCACATCTGCCAATGAATCAAATAACATGCTTTGCTATAACTCAATAGACTAAGCATATCAATCCCAAGAATTGCAAATATCAAAGCAATACAATAAAGTATGTGGTTTTGGGAAACTCAAGCTATCTCTCACTCGAGTCGTATCTTCCGGTTTAACATTGATTTATACCTTTATTTTCTCGGGGTTTGGCTTTGTTCTGTCTTTGAAATCTTCAATACCAATCTGGAATGACATTCGAGAAGTACAACATCAATATACAACTCAATTCAAGACATGATTTGATCAATCTCAATCTAATTCTGTTTCGACGGCATAACAACACAATCTCGAGATACCGGCAATACAATATCAACAGATACAAATCATAACTCATAATCGATAACAAACACAATCTGATATTCTCAAAATCTGTATAATCTCAATCAAATCAAATCTGGAAAATGATAAAAATTTCATACGATATCCGTTATTCGATCCGATTTCGATTATACGATGACCACAATCTCAGGAACACATAATATAGATCAAATTATGATTCCCCCAACATCAAGTTTTCCAACCATAAAAGAAAGTAGTAAAACTTACGTCCTTTTGAAGTCTTTAACAAGAGAAACACAGAATTAGACTCGGATTGAAATTCTGACGGTTGGATCTTGTACAATCAAAATCTTAATATCTGAAGAAGCTTTGAGGATTTCCTGGAATTCCCTCGGTTCTTTGCTGCCAATTCTGAAGGAAAATGAATAATTTTATATCTTATATGCATGGCAAAGACATGTGGCTCAATCTTCATACTGCACGTCGCGCGCATATGTGCGACCATCACCGGCGCATATGCGTGAGACTCTCTGTCTCGGCAAATGATGAATTCACCATCTCGCGCACATGCGCGTCCCATGTCGGCGCATATGCGCTAGACATACTGTCTCTACGCTTGTACCATAATCTTGCTCGCGCATATGCGCGCCTCTTCTCGCGCATATGCGCGAGACCTACTACCTCGGCACTTCTTCATTTCACATGCTCACGCATATGAGCGCCTAGTCTCGCGCATATGCGCGAGGTCTTCTGCCTCGGCATTAGCTACTCGCGTATATGCGCGCCTCGTCTCCGCGCATGTGCGCGATACCTACTGGATTTCACAACTACAATCCTCATGCCTTTCCAAATCTGATCTCGGAATGGTCCTTCTATAATCATATCAATTTATCAATAAATAATATCGGATTAACAGAATAAAATCTCGGGCATTACATGGAGGTTGCATAGGGATGCAATTGGATTCTACCTTTTAGAAATTATAATTGGCTGATATTATTCGGGATTATAATTGGCTAATTGGACTCTACGTGCCTACTAAGGAAATACGATTTCTCTTTTTCATCAAACGGGGGGTGGAAATGTCAAAATAGTGGGAGGGATATTTATAAAATAAAATCCATATTTTATATCTTAATATTATTTTAAAATAATCAGCAACCATTATTATGTTTCCATATCAGTATATTTTCGATTTCGTCACGTAATCCATTTTTGTTATTAGCAAGCTAACCCAATCTAATTTTCAATACTGGTTGAAAAATTGTTCTAAATTCGGAGAAAATGACATACACACTAATATCAGTCCTGCTGAACTGACAAAGCATGCAAGATGGTAGGACCATAGTATGCAAGCTAAAGTGTAACATGCTCGCTTCTATGTCAAATAAACTGTGGGGACAGTTTGAGAAAATGTTGAATGCTGCTGACATTCAAATACACATGCAAGAGTTGCATGGTACATGAAACTCGTACAGTGATGCAAACCATTTTTAAAAGCTCATGACTACATGCATGCAAGATGGGGCTCTGGCCCATGAGCGTGGTGTACATATGACTGGGCTTATTGAGAATGTGGTAGGCCTAGAATATGTGATTCCTAACGAGTTAATCGATGACACCAATTTGTTGTTTTTCTCTTCCTCATTTGACGGGGTTATGGTGAACTTAAATTTGAGTAAGATAGATGATAGCCTTGAAGAGCTAGTCAATATGCTTATAACTTATGATATCACCATAAAACAGAGAATTGTTGTTTTTTTAATGAGTCTCTCGTCAGACGAAAAATGGCCCATAAGGTAAGGAAAATAAATGTTCTTCCCCTCACAAGAAAAAGAAACCCAATAAGAGGAAAAATCTGAAAGACACTTAAAAGGCCTACAAAGCCCGATAAGTCAAAACATATTTATTTCACTGCAAGAAGTCCGGACATAAGAAATTATGTGCCAAAAATGTTAAGAAAATGATAAGTGAATGTACAAGTAAACATGATTTCAACAACAAACAAAAGCAAGTTAGATGATCCAAATCTCTCACAAATATGACACGCTAGACTATGTCACATTTCCCAAAGAAAGATGAACAAACTAGTGGGAGAAGGCATGTTTGACTTGTCAGACATAAATTCTTTACCTACTTGTAAATCCTGTCTAAAAAGAAAAATTACGAAGACTCCATTCAATGGAAATGTGGAATGTGCGCATGGTCTATTAAATTTGATCCACACTGAAATTTGTGGCCCGCTAAGTGTTAGCACAAAATATGAACAATCCTACTTCATTACCTTTACTGATGACCATTCGAGGTATGTATATGTTTATGAAACACAAATCTGAAGCATTTGAAAGGTTCAAAGAATTCAGATCTGAAGTAGGAAAACAACTAGAAAGAAGTATTAAGACACTTCGATCTGATCGAGGTGGAGAATACTTGAGTGCTGAATTTTGGGTTATCTAAAAGAGAATGAGAGTCTCTCACAATGGACTCCACCAACAACACCACAATTGAATGATGTTTCTGAACGTCGTAATCGAACTTTGATGGACATGGTTCGATTTATGATGGGATTCACTGTATTGCATACAAAGTTTTGGGGCTTTGCGCTTGAAACTGCGGCAATGTTGTCTATACTAAAGCAGTGGATAAAACACCATATGATATATGGATGGGAAAAAGTCCCAAATATTCTTGCATGAGAATATGGAGATGTCCTGCTTACGTGAAGCAGACAGTGGGAGACAAATTGGATAGTACATCCACTTTGTGCTAATTTGTAGGATATCCAAAGAATTCTGTTGGATATTATTTCTATCATCCCAATGGAGCAAAATTGTTTGTTTCAAGAAATGCCACATTTTTGGAAAAGAAATTTCTATTAGATAGAAAAAGGCAAGATGATAGAATTTGAAGAAATTCAAGATACTCCCTCAACTGTAGAAGTTGAACCCATTTCCCAACAACCAGTAGTTAAAGTACAAGCTCCTAGAAAGTCTGATAGGGTTATTAAACCACCTGCAAGATATATGCTTCTTCATAAACAAAGCCGTGATGAGCATTGTGTTGGATGTGATCCAATGAATTTCAAAGAAGCAATACTTGATACTGATTCAACCAAATGGCTTGAAGCCATGTAGTCTGAAATGGACTCTATGTATTCAAACCATGTCTGGACATTAGTGGATCCACCTGAGGGAATCGTTCCCATATGATGCAAATGGATCTACCAAAGAAAGCTTGGGGCAGATGGGAAGGTAGTGACCTTCAAAGAAGACTGGTTGCAAAAGGTTATACTCAAAGGCAAGGAGTTGTCTATGAGAAAAATTTTTCACCAGTTGCTATGTTTAAGTCCATTAGAATATTACTAGCCATAGCATCATGGTATAAATATGAGATATGGAAAATGGATGTAAAGACTGCATTCCTCAATGGAGACATCAAAGAAGAAATTTATATGTCTCAACATGAGAGATACACATCAGTAGGAAGTGAACATAAGGTATGCAAACTTCAGAGATCAATATATGGTCTCAAGCAGGCGTCAAGAAGTTGGAACCTCATATTTGATAAGCACTATCAAAGAGTTTGGTTTTGCTAAGAATCCTGAGGAACCATGCGTGTACAAGAAAGTTAGTGGGAGTGTAGTGACATTCCTAGTACTTTATGTTGATAACATCCTACTAATTGGGAATGATGTAGGACTACTGCAATCAACTAAAATATGGTTAGCAAGTAAATTTTCCATGAAAGACATGGGTGAAGCATCTTATGTATTGGGAATACAAATCTATAGAGATAGATCAAAGAGAATGCTAGGACTCACCCAAGTCACTTATATCGATACCATTTTGAAACGATTCTCTATGGAAGAGTCCAAGAGAGGATACTTACCAATGTGTCATGGTATTACTCTATCTAAAGCTATGTGTCCCAAAATTGATGAAGAGATAGAGATGATGACACGTATTCCATATGCGTCAGCCATGGTAGTATCATGCATGGTATGATATAAATACGTCTTGATGTTGATTACGCTCTGAGTGTTACAAGCAGATATCAGGCGAACCCTGATCCAATGTATTGGAAGGCTGTGTAAGATATTCTTAAGTACTTGAGAAGGACTAAAAACTTGTTCATGGTCTATGTGGGTGGAGAATTGAAATTGGAAGGCTACACTGATTCTAGCTTCCAATGTGACATAGATGATTCGAAATCGACCTTTGGTTTTGTATTCATACTAAACGGTGCGACTTTCTCTTGGAAAAGTTCCAAGCAAGACACCGTTGCGGATTCCACCACTGAAGCTGAATACATTGTTGCAGCTGCTGCAGCAAAAGAGACAGTTTGAATGAAGAATTTTGTCCAAAATTTGGGCGTCATTCCCAATGGAGTTGATCCAGTCCCGTTGTACTGGGACAACACTGGTGACATTGCGCAAACAAAGGAACCAAGGTCTCATCAGCGATCCAAATATGTACTGAGGAAGTTCCACATCATACGGGAGATAGTGGGAAGAGGAGACATATCAGTCGAAAGAGCCCCCTCTGCAGATAATGTTGCTGATCCACTTACAAAGCCCTTGCCAGGACCATTGTTTGAAAAGCATCGCGAAACAATGGGATTAAATTTTATGGGTAGTTGGCTCTAGGGCAAGTGGGAGATTGTTAGAGTAGATGCCCTGTAAGCCAACTGTTGGCTGGGGAATTTATTGACTCAAGTGTAATAAACAATCTTTATTTTAATATAATTTATTTTTTAATGGTTTCGTTTTACTTTATCTGTATACCCATGCAATCAGCATAGATAAAGTTCTTGATTATGCTTTAATACAAATGAATCGTAATTCGATGTTGAAACTCATTTGTAAACATTGCATATTCTAAATTCTTTCTTAGTCGATTCAGCCGCCTAAAATAAGGATAAAGGCCGCTTGAGCTTGAGACTAGCATCTGTGATGTTGTGTACTGCGTTTCTTGGTAAGGGCATAGAAATGTCCAAACATGCAGATGGGTAGTCATATGATGATTATATCGAACAACCCTCCCTAGGACTTTCCAAGTGGTTATCATTCATCGAGAAAGTAAGTCCGTGGTTATGATTGTACACCATTAGTCCTTACGACCCGGGACAACACTGATGCTATACATGCTAGGGCTGTGCTTTGACTCGTTTACCGGCTCCAGGAGAGTCATCAGGTGGCGAGGTTGGGTACAGTTGCGACACAAGTAGGAACCAGTGCATTGTAGTCGGTAATTCACCACTCACCTACGGGTGTGGATATCCTATGTGATATGATGAAACAATAGTGCGTGGAATCTCTGACCAGATTATGAGATGTACATTGAAGAAGGAATTCTTCAATGGTACATGCGATGCCACTATTTATATTATCACATAGTTATCGAATTATTATGCAACACTCGAGTAATAAATGGTTGCAGATTCGATCGTGATATATGAGATGAAGGGACCGTTAATCATTATCGACTGGTTCTTGCAGGCACTATCAAGTGATACCTAGGGGATCATGGGGCGATGCTACTAGACGCTCTTACCATGATCCGATGGGTGCAATCAGAAATGAGTTCTGACATTTTTGATCAAGGTGTTGATGAAAAGAATGAGGCTAACTAGGGTAAGCCCGAATAAGAATAAATGTTATTCGAGTTGAATTTATATAATTTGAGAATTTAATTTATTAAACTCAAAAATTGGGATTATTAAATATTAAATTTTGGAGGTGATAAATTCAAGGAGCTGAATTTATAATTTAAATATTAAATTCAAATGTTGAATTTATAATAGATTTAATTTGTTAAGCTCAAAAGTTGAGTTTATTAAATATTAAATTAAATATAGTGGGAGTATGTTTAATGGGCTTGTATGAGTACAAGTCGAACATATTAAATAATTAAAGTTATTAATGGACTTTGATTAATTAATTAAACTAGTTGGACTAGCTCAATTAATTAATCAAGTCCATTAATGTTAATTATTGTATTTAGGTTTAGGCTATTGTTTTTTTTTTTTTAAAAATATGACCTAGCCTCCACAATTCACCAAGGGTGATTCACGAGAGTTTCATCAAAAAAATCCTCCAAAATATTTTTGGCCACTTTTCAAGAAAAAGAGATTTGAATCCTCTCTCAAATTTTTGATCTCAATGTAAAAACTTCTTTCAAATATTCTAGTGCTATTTGAAAGAGGAACAAATCTTCCAGTCGTGGACCTGATTATAAGATTAAACAAAGAAGTTTCTGAAGATCGTTCGTAGAGATTCATCAAGAGCTAGATCCGCCTATACCGGATTAGTTGGAGCCATGTGAATCAATTCACTAAAGATATATTATTAAACTCCCTATGAATGTTTAATTGTAAAAACCATATGAGTGTCCAAAAAGGATCTTGAAAGTCAAGATCTAAAAATTTTAAAACTTTCGCTGCGTTTGGGCACGAGAAAAACGAGATCCAACAACTACAACATCTCAAAAAACCACACATAAATAAATCGTCGTAAAAATATTCTTAACATAAATCATAATCATAAAATAGTGCGGAAAACTAGCGTCGGTCCTCGAGTTATGTGCACTTTCTGTCCAGTCAGATCAACCATCAATACCTCCATCATTTTCATAATCACTTGCATCAGTCACACCTAGTGAGTCTAAAGACTCAACACACCATAATCTTAATAACAACATAATACATATACAAATAACATGCAACAGTGAAAAATACTTGTACTTAAAATATCGTTTTCATGAAGATGCATAAACTTTAAAAAAATAACATTTTCATAAAGATGCATGAACTTTAAACAAAAACATTTTAATATTCTTTTCATAAACATTTTCATAAACAATTTCATATCAATATAAATATATTCATATTCATATCCATATCCATGTTCATATTTGTATTCATATTCATATCCGTATCAACATATTCATATTCATATTTCTTTCGTTGAATTCAGATCGATAATTGTGACTCGTATTCGTATTCGTATTGGGCGATGGATCCATCTACATAAAACCACAGTACTGGACGGCGAGGACATCAACAACACTCTCATCGGTCAACTGATCATTGGCCAATGTATTAACATATTAATGTATTCGTATTCGTATTCGTATCAATGAAAATACGATCGTCGAGCTCCCACTGGGAACTTCACCCTCACGATATCTCCAATATATTTAGCCACAATTACTTCACTTCCTTCAACATTTGGTTTTCTCATCACTTAATAAAAATTAAACATGCATATAACGTTTTTGTGAGAACCCAGGATTTTACGATCCGAAGCAAATCAAGTAAGTAATACGAACTTGAAGTTTACCTCAAACAAAGCTCGAAAATTTTCGTTACAACTAGATAACTTGAATATTAACTTAGATTTTCATTAAATTTAACTCGAGGAAGCAACTTCAAAGATCGGGGATTAGCTCAATAGGAGGCCAAGCTACAAGTAATTGCATCCATCGGAGTAGTGTCACGAGAGGAATAAAACCCCAGTTCAAGGACTCGATCTTTCAGCTCGAAGAAGCTCAACCAATCTTGTCCTAACAAGACCAAAAAGGGAGCTGTAAGTTGAGCTAAAAGTTTGGACAAATTAAGTATGCAAGAAATGACCTTTGAGTAAACCCATAATGGAGCCAAGGGAGGAGCTAAAGGACTAAGACACATTAATGATGCAGGAAATGACCCTATAGAAGATCAAGGTGACTCTTGAAGAATGCATGGGAGTTTGAACCACAATTATGGCTAATCTTGATGTATAACCCGTAACTTAGACTACGTATAAATCATGCATAGTTCTAGTATTTAAATTAAAATAATTTTGTTGCATGAGTATTTAAAGAACCTTTCTTTAAAGTTAATTATTTCATTTCAGTAGTTTTAATTTTATTCTTTCAGTTATTTCAGTGAGGCCGGACTGGAGTTGGAGTTTAGAGATAAAATTTAAGATTTAGAAATCATTTCCAGAATTTATTTTAGCAAGCAAGTAAGTTAATTTAAGTTAATAAAGAAGTTTAAGGAATTATTTAAGTTACTTGAGGTGAGTAGAAAATAAATTCATTTAAGTTCCATAATTAAGGGGTTAGTTCACTAAATTAATTAGGGATAGGTAAGGCTCTTAAGTTATTAAAATTTATCAACTAAACAATATTTCCTTCCATTTATTAGATGAATTTTCGGCCCCTTAGATGACTAAGCATTACCTTGCCAACTCAACACCTTTGACCCTTTCTTTGTATTTAATTAGTAGGATAATCTCTTCATTTTTTTCTAGCACCATTTAATTAATGATCAATCTTATCCTAGCCTTGTTGGACATGCAAAAATCGGCCACACTCAACCCTTGTATCCCTCCAAAAATCATTTGATAACAAGCAAATTCAAATTTCAAAAGGTGGAGACTTGGTCTTGATTTATCCCCTATATCATGCACCCACTTCCCTCACTCTCCTAACCATCTTTCCCCCTCTCCCTTGCTCGAAATCTGAGAGAATTTCAAAGCTAAAAACCGTGGGTTCCATAGCTAGGAAGATAGGAGAAAATCGAGTAAGAAGCAAGGTAGAATAGAAAGCGCTCCACCTCCTCCGCGCCGTATCGTCTCTTCTTTTCGTTTTTCTTTCAAACGAAACCAGGCATGCATATATTCTTCCTTGACTCTTCAATAAAGTCATACTATCATTATTTTTATGTTTTATGATCATCATTTCATGTATGAACCAAAATACATCAAAGAATTTTCAGAAAACATCACATGCAGATTTCGGTTTTCTTGTGCAGTTCACGGCTTCCTCTTGTTTTGTGGTTTCAGGTGGATGGTTCGACTCAAGGCTCCCAATGCTGCATCTAGACATGTACTAGGACATGTTAGGATCATAATGGTCCATTCATTCAAGCCCCTCACCTGCTGGAAACGAAAATTGACAGCAACCCCCATTTCTGCCCAAGTGTGTTCGAAAAATTCAGTTTGCTGTCATGAGGGGAAAGGATCTGATCTTGGCTGCCCCAAGGGCCTATAGCCATGGTTAGATCACTTTCCTAGCATGTCTAAGACATGACTAAGTTGCCCTTTTGGTGGCTCGGTCCATGGTGCATCGGTTTTTAAATCAAACGCAGGAACATCCCCTTTCTCCATTTCGGCCCTTCCATGGTACAGCATATGAGTTTCGGTTTTGGGTGGTTTGGTGTGGATCTTGGTTGGCCTATGGCCCTTAGCCATGGTTCATACCATACCCCTAGATGTCTAGGTCGTGCCATGGTCAATCAAATGGCTACTGGAACGACACGAGACAGCAAGCAAAGCTAAACACCACACGCGCATGTAAAGGTGCTCTCGGGTGAATCTTTTCGATTGTTGCTGGAATATTCCGAATTGTGGCTGGTTTAAAGCCCCTAGCCATGGTTCAAAGCATTCCTTGGGACGTTGGTATGAGGTGTTGGTCGGAGGTTCAAGCCCCAATGGCCATTAGCCTCGCAAACGACGCAAGAAAACCAAGCACAGCTGTTGTATTTTTGGACAGCAACTTGCTGTGACGGTTCAGTGGCTCGTTCGAGTTCTCGGTCGGCTTTTAGCCTATGGCCTTGGACTGGACAGTGCCTCATTGAGTTATGAAGGTCATGTTTTTGACCGTTTGTAATTCGGTTCATTTTTGAGGTCGTACGAGAATTCACGGTGCGATGTGCCAAATTGACTCTCGAAAGAGCGTTTCTTGTTTTGGCCTCCATTCACCTAGATTTCGGCCCTCACCATTTTAGGAGCATTATTTTATCATTTTAGGCGTATTTTAATCATGACTACATGACGTTTCAGTGTTGGTTCGGGTTGGTTCGGAGTCATGATTAAATACGAAGTCGGTAGGCATAATTGTCACATTTTAGAATGTTATTGCATAGTTTGGTTCCATAAATCTATTGCATATTTTTCATGACATATTTAGGTTGCAGCGAGCCTGGGAGCGATCCAATCCAAGCAGTAAATTATTACAGGATATTTAATTGTGCCATTTAATTATATTACGTGCATAAATATATAAAATATTCATTTTTGAGATTATGCGATATTGCTTGTGGCCATTTCACTATCATGGGATTATTGCTAAATCCGGTCGCCAGTTATCGGTCAGTTGAGTTTGTTTCACCCAGTATACTGTGGCTACAGTCTGATCATACGTCTACTATTTTATCCGGTCGCCAGTTACCGGTCATGGGAGCATTTTATTATCCGGTCGCCAGTTACCGGTCAGTTTCAGTGCAGGGGCCACTTGCGTATACCATAATCTCACCAGGAAAATTATTACAGGCTATTTCAGTACAGGGCTCCAAGGAGCAAACATTTTTACCATGATTTTTTCAGTTCAGTTATGCACGTATTATAATTAATCATGACACGACACTTTTACATGCCTCATGACATGACATTTTTATTCCATGAAATTTTACTATAGTATTTACTCGTTATTTACGATATATGCATGTTGAGTCTTTAGACTCACTAGACTTAATGTTGTAGGTTCTGATGATGCCGGGGCCAAGGGCGGGGACCAGTGAGCAGGCTCGAGTCGGCAGTAGTAGGACCCGAGGACCTCAGTTCAGCATTTATTTTTAATTGATGGCTCAAACGTTTTAATTATTGTTGGAAAAATTTTTTACTGTTATTTCAAAAATGTTAATTCTTCCGCTGCTACATTGAACATCAAAATTTATTTATAAGTTCATTTATGAAGGAGGCAATTTTAATTATTTAAAAAGAAAAATTTTAAATTTTCCGCAAATTTCCAAGTAAGGATTTTAGGCCCTTTACAGATGGTATCAGAGCGGTGGTTCTGTATAGGGTTGTACTACTACTGACCAAGAGAATATCACGAAGTCACGTCTTCGGTCTGTAAGTTTATATTTACGCATTTTCTTTAAAGCATGAATTATTTTCTTAACGGCATGATTTTATGAAGCATTTTATGTCCAGATTCATTTTATTTGTTCAGTATTTAAATTTAAATAAATTATGGAATTATGCATGTTAGTTACGTATGGGTTATGTATGGAACAGTATGCCCCCTAGACGCATCCTTGAGCGCCCTACTGGGGAGGAGCCTCGCCGAGAGGACAGAGAGGAGCCGAGGCAGGAGAGAGACTTACCACCTCCACCTCCACCGGACATGAATGCCCCGATGTTAGCTGGGATGACTCAGTTCTCCGCACAGTTTGCGAGGAACAATGCTGTGGAGACAAGGCCGACAGGGCCCGAGGCTGTCTACGAAAGATTCATGAAGATGCGTCCGAAAGAGTTTTCTGGGACGTCTGACCCCATGAATTCTGAGGTCTGGATCAAGTCCCTCGAGGTTATCTTCGAGTTCATGGAGCTTGGAGATGCAGACAGAGTCCGATGTGCCACATACTTATTCGGAGGAGATGCCCGCTTATGGTGGGAAGGAGCATCGGTAGCCCTGAACATGGCTACGCTGAGTTGGGTACGCTTCACGGAGGTGTTCTACTCCAAATACTTTGCTGAGGAAGTGCGCACCAGGTTGACCACTGAGTTTATGAGCTTGAGGCGAGGAGATATGACTGTTACGGAGTTCATCCGTAAGTTCAAGAGGGGTTGTCATTTTGTACCCCTGATCGCAAACGATGCTAGAGCCAAGATAATGCATTTTCTGGTGGGTCTACGGCCGATCTTGCGCCGTGATGTTAGGGTGTCTGACCCTACTTCTTTTGAGGTCGCTGTCTCCAAAGCCCTAGCGGCAGAGCAGGATCAGCTTGATATCGAGAGAGATCGCTTGGGAAAGCGACCAGCCCAGGTACCGCACCGCCCTCCTCCTCAGCAGCATCAGCAGCAGAACAAGAGGCCTTTTCACGGACCGCCTAGAAACAGAGGCCAGCAGCAGCAGCAGCAGCGGGGACGCCCAGCCCCGAGGGCTCCTGAGCGCCCAATCTGTCCTAAGTGTTCACATCGCCATCCTGGAGCGTGTTTGTACAGCTCAGGAAAGTGTTATAGGTGTGGTAGTCCAGATCACTTATTTCTGCAGTGCCCTCAGAGGAACCTGCCTACCCAGGGCAGAGTGTTTGCTCTCCATGCGACGGAGACGAACCCCAATACTATGCTGATGACAGGGAGAATTTTTATATCCGGTTTCTCTACGAAGGCCTTGATAGATTCAGAGGCCACCCACTCATTCATTTCAGAGGTCTTTGCTAATTTCCTCAAAGTTAAGACCATTGGGCTAGATATAGCCTATTCCGTAGTACTGTCGTCTGGCGAGGAGATGGCAGCCACCAGTGTGATCCGAGACATAGATCTTGAGCTCCATGGCAACCTTGTTTATGCGGATCTGATCGTACTGACGATGCCAGAGTTTGACATTATACTAGGGATGGATTGGCTACTGCCGAACAGAGTTTTGATTGACTTCCAGCGGAGATCTGTTCTAGTCCGACCGCCTGGAATGACGCAGTTCTTATTTGAGCCAGACAGGTACTTTCCTCTACCATGTATTATTCCATATGTTCAGGATAGGAAGCTCATGCATAGAGGGTGTCGGGCGTTTCTAGCAACCTTTGTATCTGTCTCCGAGGCACCCAGTCAGTCAGCCTCAGATGTTCCGATTGTTAGAGACTTCTTAGACGTTTTTCCTGAGGACGTCTCTGGTATGCCACCTGAGAGAGAGGTGGAGTTTTCCATAGAGCTTATGCCAGGTACGGCTCCGATCTCAAAAGCACCGTACCGACTTGCACCGACAGAGATGGCAGAGCTTAAGAACTAGATTCAGGAACTTCTTGACAAGGAGTTCATTCGCCCTAGTTTCTCACCTTGGGGCGCGCCAGTCTTGTTTGTTAAGAAGAAGGATGGCTCTATGAGACTTTGTATTGACTATCGGGAGTTGAACAGGATTACAGTGAAGAATAAATACCCACTTCCGAAGATTGAGGATCTGTTTGATCAGTTGCAGGGAGCTTCGATTTTCTCTAAGATAGATCTGCGTTCCGGTTATCACCAGTTGAAGGTGAGAGATGCTGATGTTTCAAAGACAGCTTTCAGGACTCGTTATGGTCATTACGAGTTTCTTGTGATGCCGTTCGGTTTGACGAATGCGCCAGCGATCTTCATGGATCTCATGAATCGCGTATTTCAGCCATACCTCGACCAGTTTGTGATAGTATTCATAGATGACATTCTCGTCTACTCCAAGAATCGGGAGGATCACAGCAGGTATCTAGCCACAGTGTTGCAGACATTGCAAAAGCACAAATTATTCGCAAAGTTCAGTAAATGCGAATTCTGGTTAGAGAAGGTGGCGTTCTTAGGCTACATTGTATCCAGCAGTGGTATTGAGGTAGACCCAGCGAAAGTTGCAGCAGTCAGAGATTGGGTTGTGCCGCAGAATGCATCAGAGATCCGCAGTTTTCTTGGCTTAGCAGGATATTATCGGAAGTTCATTAAGGGATTCTCTTCGATTGCAGTTCCACTCACAGCACTGACCAGGAAGAATGTGAAATTTGTTTGGAGCGAGGAGTGTCAGAAGAGCTTCGATACTTTGAAGCAAGCTCTTATCTCAGCACCAGTTTTGGCCGTGCCGTCAGGGTCCGGTGAGTTTGTTCTGTATACCGATGCTTCGAAGCTCGGTCTTGGCGCCGTATTGATGCAGCATGAGAAGGTGATAGCATATGCTTCCAGACAGTTGAAGACTCATGAGAAGAACTACCCTACCCATGATCTAGAGTTGGCCGCAGTAGTTTTTGCCTTGAAGATTTGGATGCATTATCTATATGGAGAGAAGTGCCAGATCTTTACCGACCACAAGAGCCTCAAGTATTTCTTTACGCAGAAGGAGCTGAACATGCGTCAGAGGCGTTGGTTGGAGCTTGTGAAGGATTATGACTGTGACATTAGCTACCACCCGGGTAAAGCTAATGTAGTTGCAGATGCATTGAGCAGAAAAGTCGCAGTGATGGCTCATTTGACAGTGTCGAGACCTCTTCAGATTGAGATGCAGAGGTTTGATCTTGAGACTTATCCTCAAGGTAGAGTTCCCCGTCTATCTACCTTGACCATTCAGTCTTCTCTTCTGGACCGTATTCGCAGTGGTCAGTCATCAGATGAGCAGTTAGCAAAGTGGAAGCAGAGGGATGAGGCCAAGGGCAGTGTCTTGTATTCAGTCAGTGATGGTATTGTGAGATACCGAGACAGGATATGGGTTCCTAGCAGTGATTCTATCCGAGCAGATATCTTATCAGAAGCCCATACATCGCCTACTCTATTCATCCAGGGAGTACGAAGATGTACAAGGATCTGCAACTATTGTATTGGTGGCCAGGGATGAAGAAGGATATCAGGCGATTTGTGTCCGAGTGTCTGACTTGCCAATTAGTGAAAGCGGAGCATCAGAGACCAGCAGGTTTGCTCAAGCCTCTCCCTATTCCCGAGTGGAAGTGGGAGAATGTTACCATGGACTTTGTGACCGGATTGCCGAGGTCAGCCAGAGGATCGAATGCTATCTGGGTGATTGTAGATCGTCTTACCAAGTCAGCGCACTTCTTGCCTATTAAGACGACTTTCACCATGGTTCAGTATGCAGAGCTGTATATCCGAGAGATAGTCCGACTCCATGTTATTCCAGTTTCTATCGTATCTGACAGAGATCCTAGATTCACTTCCTCATTTTGGAAGAGTTTGCATTCGACTATGGGTATGAAGTTGCTGTTTAGCACAGCTTTCCATCCGCAGACAGATGGGCAGTCAGAGCGAGTCATTCAGATTTTGGAGGATCTTCTCCGTGCTTGCGTCATTGATTTCTCTGGGAGTTGGGAGTCGAACTTGCCATTGGTAGAGTTCACCTACAACAACAGCTTCCACTCTTCCATTGGTATGGCTCCGTATGAAGCACTATATGGCCGCAAGTGTAGA
This sequence comes from Primulina tabacum, assembly GCF_025594145.1. Taxonomy (NCBI): domain Eukaryota; kingdom Viridiplantae; phylum Streptophyta; class Magnoliopsida; order Lamiales; family Gesneriaceae; genus Primulina; species Primulina tabacum. The sequence continues at coordinate 5,559,578 of NC_134567.1, forward strand.
TCACCTGTGCATTGGGATGAAGTAGGAGAGAGAGCAGAGTTGGGTCCAGAGATTATTCAGCAGACTGTCGACGTAGTAGCCCGGATCCGTGAGAGATTGAGGACTGCTCCGAGTCGACAGAAGAGTTATGCAGATCAGAGGAGGAGAGATTTAGAGTTTGCTGTCGGCGACCATGTCTTTGTGAAGGTGGCACCTATGAAGGGTGTCATGAGATTTGGCAAGAAAGGGAAGCTCAGTCCGAGATTCATTGGGCCATTTGAGATCCTCGACAGAGTTGGGACGCTAGCTTATCGTGTGGCTCTTCCGCCAAATCTGGCCGGAGTACACAATGTGTTCCACGTCTCCATGCTAAGGAAGTACATGGCGAACCCTTCGCATGTCCTGAACTTTGAGCCGTTGCAGCTTACTCCGAACCTATCTTATGAGGAGAGGCCAGTGCAGATCCTAGACAGGCAGGAGAAGAAGCTTCGGAACAAGCTGGTTAAGCGAGTCAAAGTTAGATGGCTCAACCATTCAGAGGAGGAAGCTACATGGGAGTCTGAGTCGGAGATGAGAGATCGTTACCCCGAGTTATTCGGTGAGTTTTAATTTCGAGGACGAAATTTCTTTTAAGGGGGGAAGGATTGTAGAACCCGTAACTTAGACTACGTATAAACCATGCATAGTTCTAGTATTTAAATTAAAATGATTTTGTTGCATGAGTATTTAAAGTGCCTTTCTTTAAAGTTAATTATTTCATTTCAGTAGTTTTAATTTTATTCTTTAAGTTATTTCAGTGAGGCCGGACTGGAGTTGGAGTTTAGAGATAAAATTTAAGATTTAGAAATCATTTCCAGAATTTATTTTAGCTAGCAAGTAAGTTAATTTAAGTTAATAAAGAAGTTTAAGGAATTATTTAAGTTACTTGAGGTGAGTAGAAAATAAATTCATTTAAGTTCCATAAGTAAGGGGTTAGTTCACTAAATTAATTAGGGATAGGTAAGGCTCTTAAGGTATTAAAATTTATCAACTAAACAATATTTCCTTCCATTTATTAGATGAATTTTCGGCCCCTTAGATGACTAAGCATTACCTTGCCAACTCAACACCTTTGACCCTTTCTTTGTATTTAATTAGTAGGATAATCTCTTCATTTTTTTCTAGCACCATTTAATTAATGATCAATCTTATCCTAGCCTTGTTGGACATGCAAAAATCGGCCACACTCCACCCTTGTATCCCTCCAAAAATCATTTGATAACAAGCAAATTCAAATTTCAAAAGGTGGAGACTTGGTCTTGATTTATCCCCTATATCTTGCACCCACTTCCCTCACTCTCCTAACCATCTTTCCCCCTCACCCTTGCTCGAAATCTGAGAGAATTTCAAAGCTAAAAACCGTGGATTCCATAGCTAGGAAGATAGGAGAAAATCGAGTAAGAAGCAAGGTAGAATAGAAAGCGCTGCACCTCCTCCGCGCCGGATCGTCTCTTCTTTTCGTTTTTCTTTCAAACGAAACCAGGCATGCATATATTCTTCCTTGACTCTTCAATCAAGTCATACTATCATTATTTTTATGTTTTATGATCATCATTTCATGTATGAACCGAAATACATCAATGAATTTTCAGAAAACATCACATGCAGATTTCGGTTTTCTTGTGCAGTTCACGGCTTCCTCTTGTTTTGTGGTTTCAGGTGGATGGTTCGACTCAAGGGTCCCAATGCTGCATCTAGACATGTACTCGGACATGTTAGGATCATAATGGTCCATTCATTCAAGCCCCTCACCTGCTGGAAACGAAAATTGACAGCAACCCCCATTTCTGCCCAAGTGTGTTCGAAAAATTCAGTTTGCTGTCATGAGGGGAAAGGATCTGATCTTGGCTGCCCCAAGGGCCTATAGCCATGGTTATATCACTTCCCTAGCATGTATAAGACGTGAATAAGTTGCCCTTTTCGTGGCTCGGTCCATGGTGCATCGGTTTTTAAATCAAACGCAAGAACAGCCCCTTTCCCCATTTCGGCCCTTCCTTGGTACAGCATATGAGTTTCGGTTTTGGGTGGTTTGGTGTGGATCTTGGTTGGCCTATGGCCCTTAGCCACGGTTCATACCATACCACTAGATGTCTAGGTTGTGCCATGGTCAATCAAATGGCCACTGGAACGACACGAGACAGCAAGCAAAGCTAAACACCACACGCGCATGCAAAGGTGCTCTCGGGTGAATCTTTTCGATTGTTGCTGGAATATTCCGAATTGTGGCTGGTTTAAAGCCCCTAGCCATGGTTCAAAGCATTCCTTGGGACGTTGGTATGAGGTGTTGGTCGGAGGTTCAAGCCCCAATGGCCATTAGCCTCGCAAACGACGCAAGCAAACCAAGCTCAGCTGCTGTATTTTTGGACAGCAACTTGCTGTGACGGTTCAGTGGCTCGTTCGAGTTCTTGTTCGGCTTTTAGCCTATGGACATTAGACTGGACAGTGCCTCATTGAGTTAGGAAGGTCATGTTTTTGACAGTTTGTAATTCGGTTTATTTTTGAGGTCGTACGAGAATTCACGGTGCGATGTGCCAAATTGACTCTCGAAAGAGCGTTTCTTGTTTTGGCCTCCATTCACCTAGATTTAGGCCCTCACCATTTTAGGTGCATTATTTAATCATTTTAGGCGTATTTTAATCATGACTACATGACGGTTTAGTGTTGGTTCGGGTTGGTTCGGAGTCATGATTAAATACGAAGTCGGTAGACATGATTGTCACATTTTAGAATGTTATTGCATAGTTTGGTTCCATAAATCTATTGCATATTTTTCATGACATATTTAGGTTGCAGCGAGCCTGGGAGCGATCCAATCCAAGCAGTAAATTATTACATGATATTTAATTGTGCCATTTAATTATATTACGTGCATAAATATATAAAATGTTCATTTTTGAGATTATGCGATATTGCTTGTGGCCATTTCACTATCATGGGATTATTGCTAAATCCGGTCGCCAGTTACCGGTCAGTTGAGTTTTTTTCACCCAGTATACTGTGGCTACAGTCTGATCAGACGTCTTCTATTTTATCCGGTCGCCAGTTACCGGTCATGGGAGCATTTTATTATCCGGTCGCCAGTTACCGGTCAGTTTCAGTGCAGGGGCCACTTGCGTATACCATAATATCACCAGGAAAATTATTACAGGCTATTTCAGTACAGGGCTCCAAGGAGCAAACATTTTTACCATGATATTTTCAGTTCAGTTATGCACTGTATTATAATTAATCATGACACGACACTTTTACGATATGCCTCATGACATGACATTTTTATTCCATGAAATTTTACTATAGTATTTACTCGTTATTTACGATATATGCATGTTGAGTCTTTAGACTCACTAGACTTGATTGTTGTAGGTTCTGATGATGCCGGAGCCGAGGGCGGGGACCAGTGAGCAGGCTCGAGTCGGCAGTAGTAGGACCCGAGGACCTCAGTTCAGCATTTATTTTTAATTGATGACTCAAACGTTTTAATTATTGTTGGAAAAACTTTTTACTGTTATTTCAAAAATGTTAATTCTTCCGCTGCCACATTGAACATCAAACTTTATTTATAAGTTCATTTATGAAGGAGGCAATTTTAATTATTTAAAAAGAAAACTTTTAAATTTTCCGCAAATTTCCAAGTAAGATTTTAGGCCCTTTACACTTGAACTTGAGGAAAGCATGGAATATTGCACCACCATTATAACTACAATTAAATCCTTTCTTGGACCCAAAGAAATCGGCCAAGGCAAGGTGGAAGGTCTTTTTTTCTATAAATACCAACTCAAGGATGATAGAAAAGTGCACCAAAAAGCCTTGAGAAAATTCGGCTCCCTCTTCCCCTCACTCTCCAAAATTTCGGCCAAGCAAGCAAGGAAGAAAGAAGGGAAGTTCGTGCAGTACAGTACAAGAACCTTGCGTCGAAGTGCTGCTCGATCAACAACAGCATTCGTTAAAGTTACGCCGAAGTGCTGTCCGATTTTTGAGAAAACGTGTTGTATAAAAATCTGCAAATACGGTAAGTGGGCTTTTGTTAAATATTTTGTTGTATTTTTAAACTTTGATATGAATAACGCGACATATGTGTCCCTTTTTCGAAATTATTGGTATGCTGTGTATAAAATTTCGATCGATTATGTATTTCTTCTATGCTTCGAAATCTTTGGTTCCGCTGTGTCTGTATTAAGAGTCTGAAAATCTGAAACTCTGAAAAGTTCTGTCTGTTACTTCTGAATTCTGTTGCACTGTTACGATTCGAATTTGAAATGGGACAAGAATTGTAGTTCTGTTCTGGCCCCCATTGGTGGGTATAAAACCATGTTCTGTTCTGGCCCCCATTGGTGGGTATAAAACCATGTTCTGGCCTCACCCTTAGAGGACTAACATATTGGGGGCAATTTGACCATGGAAATGAGATCAATAACAGTTTTGTGTCCAATTGATTGATCTGTTTCTGAATTGCTCTGAATCATCTGATAAATTCTGTCATTTGTTCGATTCGCTTCTGTCATGATAAGTTAAGAATATTAAGTTATGAAAGTTTGTTAAAAAGACGTTTTAAGAAAACTAAGCTCTATATTTATCTTTGGAATCGATCGACCCCCACTTGCTGAGTGTTTCTCAAAACACTCACCCCTTACAAATTTCAGATAAAAGTGAAGAGCAAGTAACTGAAAAAGAGCAAGAAGTGTTCTGGGGATGGTGATCAGATTTCGAGATCTGAGAATCGAGAAATGTACTCCTTTTCTTTTGTTTAGCTTCCGCTAACTCTGATGTAAAAGTTTATTCTTTTGTCATTGTAAGACAATATTCTATTTATGAAAAAGACTGGTTTGATTTGATACGAGGCTTTATTGTTTTCAAGTAATTGTTAAACAATGCCGGATGTCACCGACGCTTCGGACTCGGGGCGTGACATTTTAGTGGTATCAGAGCCGCCAGGTTCATAATCCCACTGGGATTTTGACAGACAAAATTTGACTAAGTCAAATTTTGGCAAAAGCCTAGTGCAATCCTATCTAAATCCAACATTCATTCTTTCCGAAAATTTTCCTTGAGGAATTCGAAAATCTAGCCCTTCAATTGTTCCGAAAATCCTTAGTATCGAAAACTTTCCACGACAACTTTGTTTCTATTTTTGTGCCTTCCTATCCTTTATACGATTCTGATGCTTTACTTCTATCTTATCCTAGGAAATGGCTGCTCCACGTACTCGCGCTCAGGCTGCTCTTCGTATGCGTCAGCTTACCATAGATAATCAAGCTAGGGAGATTGCGACTCTGAAGGCGCAACTGGCTAGGGAGAAACTGGAAAAACAGGAGCTTAGTGAAATTAGGCACATACTGGAGACCGACGTACAACAACTTACTCACCATCTGGATTTGGCTGAGAGCCAACTTCTACATATACCGACTGATTCAGCTCGCATCGCGCTCTTAGCTTCACTTAATAGGGACTTACTGGAGAGAGTAGAGATAGAACGAGGATGTGCTACGCAGGCCCGTCAGCGCCAAGAGGAGTTCAACGCCAAACAGGACCGGTACATTTCGAAGCTTCACGGCACTATGGACAGACTTCAAGAGCAGAACAACTACCTACATTTGGTGATAGAGAACATGGAGGAAGAGGAGGTAACACCGATGGAAGTGGTCGGAGACGACAGCGCCAGTGACAGCGACGGCGGAGAGATGTTTGATTAGATTAGCATTATAATAAAGTATCTTGATTGTAGTAAACTTGTGACTATGAAAATATTATGTGTACCAGGCTATTTTGAAACTTTCTATTATCTTATTGCATATTTAAAAACGGATGAGTATCTTATTTAAATGTTTTTATCTTATAAGAAATCAACATGGACTTTCAAAGCATTATAAATGAACTTCAGAAACAACTTCAGGAAAAGGAGTCAGAAATTAAAACACTAAAAGAAAAAAATGAAAAACTCGAAAGAGATAACTACCAGTTGGACGGGAATAACGTGTGCATGATGGAGGATCTTCGTGAGGCTAGAGTGGAAGAGAAGAAACTACGCGAAGACATTAGATGTTTCGCTGCTTATCATCTAGAGTCGGAACGTCAACACGAGATCACCAAGCAAGAGTTGAAGAAAGCGCAAGATCGAATTTTACGCTCGAAATCCGGGGTAATAGTGTCCTCGAAACACAACGCCGTCTTGAAGAACGAATCGGGGAGCAAGAAATCGATGAAAAAGTAAGTCAATCAACAATACAAGAACTACAGGACCAAGTAAACAACCTCGATCACCACAACACACAATTGCATAATTACATCGAGCATCTACAAAATGAGATGGTCAATATGGAAGAACTCATGGAGCAACTGGAAGAAAACCCTGTGGAAGAAGAAATTAATGAAGCAGTAGGGGATGGAGAAGTAATAGACGAGTAGAGAGAGAGTGTGCTAGAATAGACTTCGATTGTATCTAGAAATATTTGGTTAATCATTTGTTTTGAAAAGATTAGTTGTATGAAAAATCTTTACAATTTAATGAAATTATTTCTTTAATTAAATATTATGGAAAACAAATTAATAAAATACATGTTTATAGGAAATGGCAGGCAGACCACCCCGGAACAACTGTAACCCTTGTGGCGCCAACCAAGATGAAAACCCATCACCACCACCGAGAGTAAATCTCAGTCAAGAAGATATGATGACAATAACTACTATTGTGGCTGCAACATTGCAAGGGTTCGTGAACCCATTGGCTAACGCCATCCAACCACCTCGAGAACCACAACCGCGTGGAATTAAATACCATTATGAATCCCTCCGAAGAAATCGAGTTCCAACTTTCGATGGGAACCCAGACCCAGAAGTCAGCCACAACTGGTTCAAAAATGTCGAATCGCAATTACACCTACTTGAAGTGCCTGAAGAATTGATAGTAGAGGTTGTAACACCGTTTCTGGAGGACAGAGCACGAAAATGGTGGGAAACCGTGTCACCGTCTCTAGCCGAAGTGGAAGATATCACATGGCAGATTTTTAAGAGAGAATTTCTGAAACAATACTATCCAGCCGAATTCCGTCTGCAGAAGCTGAATGAATTTGAAACTTTCAGGCAGACACCGGATATGACAGTACTGGAATATACCTCAAGGTTTAATGATCTAGGAACCTACGTCCCAACAATTATGTCCGATGAAACCTTGAAGATGCATCATTTTAAAGGAGGACTGAACAGCCGGATTCAATTGGCTTTGGCGGTGTTCAAACCAAACAACTTTACGGACTTGATGGGCGCGGAAATGAGTGCGGAAACAGATATTAAGCGCCGAGAAGATGAAAAAAGGAGTAAAAGACCATTGTTCAACCAAACTACTCAAAATGGTCCCAAATTTAAGAAGCCGAATCATTCAAGTGGACCCCCAAGAGGAAATTTTAACAGTGCTGGCAACACCGAAGGAAAGTGGTGCGATACATGTCGACGGAAGCATGTTGGGGAATGTTATCGGAAGACAGGTGCTTGTTTTAAGTGCGGAAAAGTGGTTCATAGAATTAAGGACTGTCCAGACAATAAGGACAAAGGGGCGGGGCCCAGAAAACAACATGAAAACAAGACCAATGCTCGGGTTTATGCTATAACCCAAGAGGAAGCCGATAACACCAACGAAGTGGTGGCAGGTACCATCTTACTCAATAAAACGCCTGCATATGCTCTGTTTGATTGTGGAGCCACACATTCATTTGTGTCTAAAAGATTTGCTAAAAAGCTTAAACTTGAGCATGATATTCTTAGTGAACCATTAAAAGTAGCAACACCTCCCAGCAAAACAATTGAAACCCACAAAGTGTATCGAAACTGTAAAATTTGTATCAGCGAACAAACTTTTGGAGTGGAATTAATTCAACTCAGTATGGTTGAGTTTGACATTATCCTTGGAATGGACTGGTTAACTAGAAACCATGCCATAGTAGACTGTCAAAAGAAAGATATTAGACTTCAAATTCCGGCTAAAGGGTAAGTCGTATACCACGGAAAATCCAAAGAAAGAAAATCTCTGTTATCTGCCTCACAAGCCTGGAAGGCCATAAAAAGGGGTGAAGAGATTTATCTGGCAGTAGTCAATGAAGTCAAAGAGGAAGAAATCCCAAAGTTGGAAGATATTCCAATTGTTCAAGAATTTCCAGATGTTTTCCCCGAGGAATTACCGGGGGAGATACCCGATAGGGAAGTGGAATTTGAAATCAATTTGGTCCCTGGTGCTGCACCAATCTCAAAAGCACCATACCGAATGGCTCCAGCTGAATTAAAGGAATTAAAGGAGCAACTTCAGGAATTACTGGATAAGAAGCAGGTTCGTCCTAGTGCATCCCCTTGGGGAGCCCCAGTGCTTTTTGTAAAGAAAAAAGACGGGAGCATGAGACTATGTATTGACTACCGGGAGTTAAACAAGATCACCATAAAGAATAAGTACCAACTCCCGAGAATAGATGATCTTTTCGATCAAGTAAAAGGAGCTAAAGTTTTCTCAAAACCAGATCTGAGATCTGGTTACCACCAGTTGAAGGTCAAAGCCGAAGATATCCCTAAAACTGTGTTCAGGACGAGATATGGACATTACGAATTCACAGTAATGCCTTTTGGCCTAACAAATGCTCCTGCAGAATTCATGGACCTGATGAATCGGGTATTCAAACCATATCTCGACAAATTTGTGGTTGTCTTCATAGATGATATCCTTGTATTCTCCCCAAGTGAAGAAGAACACAGAGAACATCTGCGTCTCACTTTGCAGACACTACAGGAAAAAGAACTATACGCCAAATTCAAGAAATGTGAATTTTGGTTAAAAAGTGTGGCGTTCCTAGGCCATATAATTTCTTAATTAGGAGTGTCAATAGACCCTAAGAAGGTGGAGGCAATCAAGGATTGACCACAACCAAAGACAGTGACTGAAGTAAGGAGTTTTCTGGATTTAGCTGGTTACTATAGAAAATTTGTGGAAGGATTTTCTTCGATAGCCATTCCACTCACCAAACTTACTCAGAAAAATTCGAAATTTATTTGGGATGAAGCGTGTGAAAGAAGTTTTGAAACTTTGAAGATGAAACTCGCATCCACACCAGTACTAGTTCTTCCCGAGGATGGTAAGAATTTCACTATATACAGCGACGCTTCAAAGGGAGGATTAGGGTGTGTGCTTATGCAAGAGGGTCAGGTAATCGCTTATGCCTCACGACAACTAAAATCATATGAGCAGAATTACCCCACTCATGACTTGGAGTTAGCCGTAGTAGTATTTGCGCTTAAAATCTGGAGGCACTACCTTTATGGAGTAAAATGCGAAGTTTTTACTGATCACCAGAGTCCTCATGTACATTTTCACTCAAAAGGAATTAAACATGAGGCAAAGAAGGTGGATGGAACTTCTCAAGGACTATGATTTGTCAATCAATTACCATCCGGGTAAGGCAAATAAAGTGGCATATGCGTTAAGCCGGAGGAACCCTGGGAAGGTGAACTTATCTTCACTATCAGTGCAACCAGGTCTCCGATAGACCATCAAATTGAAGCAGAGTCAAGACACCTTCATCCTTAAAATTAAGGAACAAATCCAAGAAGGAAAAGTTTCAGAATTTCAAATTGATGAAAATGGGATACAATGGATGAAGGACGATTGTTTGTACCAAACGTCGATGGAATTCGAGAAGAGGTAATGGCCGAGGCACATAAATCAAGATTTTCGGTACATTCAGGGAGTACCAAAATGTATAGAGATCTGAAAAATAATTACTGGTGGAACGGAATGAAGAAAGACGTGGCTGTCTTTGTTTCCAAGTGCCTAACATGTCAACAAGTCGAGGCAGAGCATCAACGGCCTGGAGGACTTTTACAGTCATTGGAAATACCAACATGGAAGTGGGATAGTATCTCCATGGACTTTGTAGTCGGGCTACCAAAATCAAGACAAGGTCATGATGGAATTTGGGTGATCGTTGACAGATTGACTAAGTCGGCACATTTCTTACCGGTGCGGATGACTTACAACCTGGATAAGCTCGCTACCCTGTATATGGACAACATAGTGAGGCTACACGGAGTCCCGAAAAGTATACTGTCTGACAGAGAACCAAGATTTGTATCAAGATTTTGGAAAAGTTTCCAAAAGGCTATGGGGACCAAAGTTACTCTCAGCACGACCTATCATCCTCAAACTGATGACCAAACTGAAAGGACAATTCAAACCCTCGAGGATATGCTGAAGGGCATGTGCACTGGATTTTTCTGGAAATTGGACTGAACAGTTACCCCTGATAGAATTCGCCTATAATAACAGCTATCATAGTAGCATCAAGATGGCTCCGTATGAAGCTTTGTATGGTAGAAAGTGTAGGTCGCCTCTATATTGGGACAAAGTCGGAGAAAAAGCTGTTACTGCACCAGAGCTTGTTCAATTAACCGTTGACAAAGTAGCTGTAATCAAAGAAAGACTCAAGGCAGCCCAAGATAGACAAAAGAGCTGGGCTGATATGAGAAGAAGACTGTTAGAATTAGAGATTGGTGAAAAAGCTTATGTCAAAGTCTCTCCCATGAAAGGAGTGGTTCGGTTCAGTAAATCCGGAAAGTTGAATCCGAGATATGTGGGACCGTTCGAGATACTGGAGAAGGTAGGAACCTTAGCCTACCGATTAGCATTACCACCAGACATGGCAAGAATACATAACGTGTTCCATATTTCACAGCTGAGGAAGTATGTCCCAGACCCGAGTCATGTACTCAAGGTTACACCACTGATGATTGAAGGAAAAACTCAACGAAGAACTTAAATACGAAGAAGTCCCTACCTGAATAGTGGACTCAAAAGATCAAGTGTTGAGAAATCGGACAATACCTTATATCAAAGTACAGTGGTCAAATCACACTGAAAGGGAGGCAACTTGGGAATTCGAGGAGAAAATGCGATCACAATGCCCTCATCTATTCGAAAAATCAAACTAATGCAAGTTTCGAGGACAAAACTTTTAATAAGGAGGGAGGGATGTGAGAACCCAGGATTTTACGATCCGAAGCAAATCAAGTAAGTAATACGAACTTGAAGTTTACCTCAAACTAAGCTCGAAAATTTTCGTTACAACTAGATAACTTGAATATTAACTTAGATTTTCATTAAATTTAACTCGAGGAAGCAACTTCAAAGCTCGGGGATTAGCTCAACTGGAGGCCAAGCTACAAGAAATTGCATCCATCGGAGTAGTGTCATGGGAGGAATAAAACCCCAGCTCAAGGACTCGATCTTTCAGCTCGAAGAAGCTCAACCAAGCTTGTCCTAACAAGACCAAAAAAGGAGCTGTAAGTTGAGCTAAAAGTTTGGACAAATTAAGTATACAAGAAATGACCTTTGAGTAAACCCATAAAGGAGCTAAGGGAGGAGCTAAAGGACTAAGACACATTAATGATGCGGGAAATGACCATATAGAAGATCAAGGTGACTCTAGAAGAATGCATGGGAGTTTGAACCACAATTATGGCTATTCTTGAACTTGAAGAAAGCATGGAATATTGCACCACCATTATAACTACAATTAAATCCTTTCTTGGACCCAAAGAAATCGGCCAAGGCAAGGTGGAAGGTCTTTTTTTCTATAAATACCAACTCAAGGATAATAGAAAAGTGCACCAAAAAGCCTTGAGAAAATTCGGCTCCTTCTTCCCCTCACTCTCCAAAATTTCGGTCAAGCAAGCAAGGAAGAAAGAAGGGAAGTTCGTGCAGTCCAGTACAAGAACCTTGCGTCGAAGTGCTGCTCGATCAACAACAGCATTCGTTAAAGTTACGCTGAAGTGCTGCCCGATTTTTGAGAAGACGTGTTGTATAAAAATCTGCAAATATGGTAAGTGGGCTTTTGTTAAATATTTTGTTGTATTTTTAAACTTTGATATGAATAACGCGACATACATGAAGGTGTGTCCCTTTTTCGAAATTATTGGTATGCTCTGTTTAAAATTTCGATCGATTATGTATTTCTTCTATGCTTCGAAATCTTTGGTTCCACTATGTCTGTATGAAGAGTCTGAAAATCTGAAACTCTGAAAAGTTCTGTCTGTTACTTCTGAATTCTGTTGGACTGTTACGATTCGAATTTGAAATGGGACGAGAATTGTAGTTCTGTTCTGGCCCCCATTGGTGGGTATAAAACCATGTTCTGTTCTGGCCCCCATTGGTGGGTATAAAACCATGTTCTAACCTCACCCCTTAGAGGACTAACATATTGGGGACAATTTGACCATGAAAATGAGATGAGTAACAGTGTTGTGTCCGTTTGATTGATCTGTTTCTGAATTGCTCTGAATCATCTGATAAATTCTGTCATTTGTTCGATTCGCTTCTATCATGATAAGTTAAGAATATTAAGTTACGAAAGTTTGTTAAAAAGACGTTTTTAGAAAACTAAGCTCTATATGTATCTTTGGAATCGATCGACCCCCACTTGCTAAGTGTTTCTCAAAACACTCAGCTCTTACAAATTTCAGATAAAAGTGAAGAGCAAGTAAATGAAGAAAAGCAAGAAGCGTTCTGGGGATGGTGATCAGATTTCGCGATCGGAGAATCGAGAATTGTACTCCTTTTCTTTTGTTTAGCTTCCGCAAACTCTGATGTAAAAGTTTATTCTTTTGTCATTGTAAGACAATATTCTATTTATGAAAAAGATTGGTTTGATTTGATACGAGGCTTTATTGTTTTCAAGTAATTGTTAAACAATGCCGGATGTCACCGACGCTTCGGACTCGGGGCATGACAGTTTTTCTTTTAAACCAAGCATGTAACGTATCTTGTAAATGTCAATATTAAATCATATAAATCCGTAAACATTTAAAAATCATAATTTAACATATTAAAAATCATAAACATCCATAAACATTTTAAAATAAAAATTTTAACATATTAAAAATCCGCAAACATTTAAAATAAACGTTCTTACGTATAAAAATCACAAAAAGCCATAAACGTTTTAAAAGCAACATTTTAACATATTAAATCATAAACATTTAAAATAACACTTTGACATATTAAATCAATAAACATTAAAAATAACATTTTGACATATTAATACCATAAACATTAAAAATACATATTTTATCATATAAACATCATAAAAATCCATAAACATTTAAAATAATCATTGTAGCATATAAAACAGCATTCAGGACATTGCCATGCGTTTACTAATTTTCGGATGTAAAATTACCGTTTTACCCCTAGTAGCATAATTTTTCGTATTTATCCTTAGACCTCGAAACGACATCCTAAATCATTCCAAACTTAACATATAACCTTAAAACACTCCCATAAATATTCCTTAGGCTTAAAACTTAGCTTTTTGATAGATTCCCCGATTCGTTTTTAAACTTAGGCGTACCCCTCCCGGTTTTGACTCGTATGGACTCGAAACTTAATCAAATTTTACCAAAATTGAACCAAAGCTTAACAACACCTAATTAAACCATATTCTACCCAAATCAAACCCATTAAGTCCCTTGAACACGTCTAGAAAGCTACTGAATTTTTCTGCACCAAGAGTTCTAGTCCTAATATGATTTGAACCTAGGCTAATTTCGACTCCAGCCCCCTTCAAGTATCCCTACCATGGCAGCCCATTTATGCATCATTATGACGAGTTTTAAAAAAAGAAAACTCTAGTTTTATGCATAATAAGCCATAAAAAGGAAAATACAAGGTAGTCTTTTGTAGAGCCCAAAATCAGTACACGTAAAACCCATGCATTTACTTAAATTGTTAAATTATTTATTCAAGTTTAAAATGATTTATAGCGATGTATGATCTATTTAAATCGTATTATTTTAATTATTTATGTTTATGTGATGCACGTTAATTGTTTTCTTGAGTTTCAAGTTTCAGGCGATTATTCGATGCGAGATCGAGGAAAAGAGACCGACGTCAATTATGGCGATTTTAAAAATCTGGTATTTTATTTTAATTAGAATTGGAGCATTTAAATTTTTTATTTAATTTTTAGCATTTTAAAAGCCTAATTTAATTATTAAGTGATTTTATAAGTTGTAAACTTTTAAAGTTTATCAAGTTATAAATTTTGTGAATTTTATTTTAAGTGAGGGATTTGTTAAAGTTAGTGTGGATTAACTTTTAATTAGTATTTTTAATTAGGTAATTAAGCAATAATTTTCTTTTAATTATATCACACACACACGTTACACACACTCACACACACTTACACGTTTTTACATACACCACATATACAATTTGCACACACACATATTTCCTTCCACTTCATTTCATCTTTTTGAAGAGAAAACCTAAGGTTTTAAAAGAAAGAGCAGCCGCCCCTCTCCCTTCGTCTTCCAGCAAGTTTTCGTGAGTTTTGTTGCAAAAAAATCGTTCCACGTTCGTCCCGGATCATCCCTCGCATCTTTCCCGCTTCGGTATCGTCGTTTCGGTATTTCAAATCATCAAAAGGCATGTATATTCTGTTTTTCCTTGTGTCGATCTAGTCATATAATGTGTTGTGATGTTTTTATGCTTAAAAATCCATGTGTGATGTAAATAGTTTGAGCAGAAAATTGTTTGATCAATTTATGCAATGTTTTTAGATCTCAGAAATTCGTTTTTACTGTATTTTCAAGTACTGCGATTTTTCGGTCAATTTTTTGGAAAAACGTTCAACATATGAAAAGTAGAATTTTTTGATACTTTCAATTTGATATAAAATTCAAAATATTTGGACAAAAAGTGACTGAGTTATGGCTGTTCTCGTTGGACTGCTAAAACTGTGTTTTTCTGAAAAATATGTTATTGATGAATCCTTGAAGTGTTTGAGTTGCAGGCTTCGTTGGACATCGCTAGGCCATCAATACTGCGTTTAGACTTGATGTGGGAGGTGTTTAGGTACCGTTTGAGGTTTTGTTTCGAGTCGGGGATGGCTTGGGAAGTAATAGAAACCTTAGGAAGATTAATGGTGTCGAATCTCGAATTTTGTGTCGTTTTGTTGTTGCATTCGATATTGGGGTTGTTTGGATTGTTGGTACGAGTTGGAGTCAATACCGTAGTGTCCTAGGATAGGTTTCGTGGTATCGATTCATAGTCTAGTCGGTTTAATTGGGAGAAATAGGCAGTGCAAGAATTTTTCCGCAGATTTGATTTTTCGAGGCTACACGGACCCATACACGGACCCTGGCACGGGGTCCGTGCTCTTCCTTCTTTTCGAGTATGACCTTACAGTAGGTACACAGACCCTTACATGGACCAGGACAAGGGGTCCGGGTCCTCCCTTTCTTCGAGAAAAATTTTACAGAACCTACACGAACCCATAGCCGGACATGGTCACGGGGTCCGTGTACTCCATTTTTGGGCAAAATTATGTTGATTGCTTTAGGGTTCGATGTCATGGTTTAGTACGATAATTATACGAGGTCAAGTCCCGAGTGGTCTAGAATGTCATAATCTATTTATTTAATTCGGCGGTGAGCACGAATACCTATGTCTAAACTTTGAAAAATAAGTGGTTGAACTCATGTTAGTATGTGCAGCAGTGGCCCCAAGCGAGATCTAACGAATCCCTCAACGCCTAGTAAGTATGTTCGACGTAACAACAAAATATTTTCATGTTTTTGAGATATGCTAAATGTCTTGTGACCAAATTATGTATGTGATTGGAAAGCGGTAAAGCATGACCAGGGATCAATCCACCCGTTAAAGCATGAACGGAGATATCATGTATGTGGCAATGGATCTTTCCTGTCAGCCCAGTACTGTGGTTTAGTCTGATCAGGCGTATTTATGTATGGGTCACTTGCTTTGAAACTTATCTCTACGCAAAATAATGAAGTTTATGTATGTTCAAGTATGTACGATGCAAGCCTATTTAGGAAAAGTTTTACGTTGATGGCACGTCTATGATATGTATGTACGTTCAAGCTTTTGTATGCAGGTTCAAGTTTCAAGTATGCACGCTCTATTTTAAAGATGCATGTGGCTTTACTACGTATTATTTGTTATTCCCAGTTTATGCATGTTGAGTCTTTAGACTCATTGAACTTGATCGATGCAGGTGAGGATGACTTTGAGGAGACGAGAGGTGGGGACCAGTGAGCCTGCTTGGATTGAGCGGGAGGATAAACACGATGACCAGCAAATGTTTTAATTTTTATGCAACGTTTCAACTACTCTGATTTCACGTTTTGTTTACAATGTTTAAACAAGTATTTTCTTTAGCAAATTTTATTGTTGATGTCTTCTAACGCAAATATTTTTGGATGAACAATTGATTTATGAACGAAAATTGAAAGCTCATTTGGTATTTAAGAAAATTTTTATTTTCCGCAAATTTCAAGTAGTTTAAAAGTACGGTACGTTACATGTTTCCTATTTTTCATGCAAACATGCATCAAACATATAATATGGTGTGATAGATGAGAAAAAGGAAGATTAAGGCGTGCCTTTGCGTTTAAAACGCTCGAAATACGAATACCGTAGCGGTGAAAGTCGGCGACGAATGGATGACGATTTCTATTTTTTTCTACCCTTTTCTCTTGTCAAAACCCTACCAAAAACCCACCTTGGGATGCACGGGAGTCAGGTGATCGTTGTTGGAAGGAAGAACGAGGAAGAAAGTCGAAGAACGAAGGAGAAAAAAAATCGAAAACTTCCTTGCCTTCCTTCCCTTCTTTGACCGCTAGTTTCTTCCCAATTTTTCTTTTACGTAACTAGTGTGTGTTTCGATGTGTTTGTGTGTGGGGGTTTAGGTTTAAATAAAAAACAAAAAGGCTTTTTAACTTTTTATTTAATGGGCTTAATCAAACTAACTTTTTTTAATTAATAAATTAGGCCCATTAAAATTAATAAAATTATTAGGCTTAAATTAAAAGATTTAAAATATATATTTTCAAAAATCCCTTTATAAAATACATAAAATCCCTTGCTCCCACTAATTAATTTAAATTTGACCTTAAAAATGCAATACTTCTTAAAATATTTAAAATAAATATTTTTTAACTAAAATAAAAATTTAGCTTTTAATCTTTAACACCTTAATCGTCTCCGGTCCTCCGTCCCCGGCCAACCACCGATATTCGTCTGAAAATCTTCAAATCGTGAAATCAAAAAAAATTACACAATCAATCATTTAGTCACTCAAAATAAATCATTCAAGCATCAACCTTATTTTAAATAATTAAAAACAATTATTTAATAAAAATATTTTCTCTTATTCAGCCCTCGGTCTCCGTTCCTCGATCGCAACTCGAATAACCTTCAAAAATACATTTTAATGCAACCATGTAGAAAAATATATTTAAAACATGTCAATATGCAGAACATAATTAATTAATGCAATTAAAACAATTAATTGAAATACAAAAGGAATTTAATAACTTGTAAGCATGTGGTTCGCGTGGACCTTTAAATTTTCGGGGCGTCACAAAAATTCTACCACACACTTGAGTGATTTAATCATATCATTGATGATCTTTTGTGTGTAGCATTCTATTTCAGATATACTTGTAATCTGACAGTAAGTGTACTAATCAGTTATGTTAAGTAAAGTTATTAAGAGTTTCAGTTAGGTTGTGTTGTAAGTTTTACTGAAGTTGGCAGTTGCAAGTGTTGTAATTGTCAAAGACTTATAGTGAAATCATTTCGCAATGAAGGAGTAACATAGGAGAATTGAAGTCTCCGAACATCTAAAACAATCTATTTGCATTTTACATTTCAGTTACCTTACTTATCTGTTATTTATTCAGTTTAACTTATCACATACTTAAGCCATTTAGTGTTCAAACCTAATTAATGAGCTATTTCCGCATGGTGACAAACTGTTTGCTTATTGAATACCCAATCGATAAGAATTCATTTTTAATTGTTGTTAAGCAAACCAAAATATTTTGAGAAATTGCTGAGATTATTTATTCACCCTTTTTAAATCAATCTTTAATCCTAACAAGTGGTATCAGAGCTGCAGGCTAATTATTGTCTATGAAAACTAAATCTAAAATGGTCTCATTCAATAAGTCCCAATGTTATCCAAAGTGGACTTTGATGACTGAAAGATCATGTTGCATTCTCATTTAGCAGGACAAGATGATGATAAGGGGTACTTCATCACAGATGTACCAATGAAGATCATGAGAGAAAACAATGTCATTGACATTTCTAACGGTGCTCCTCAAATGATTGAAAAATCAAGAATGAAGTGGACCGGTGAAGATAAGAATAAGGCAAATCTGGATAATGTATCAAAAGAAATCTTGTATAAACCACTGGACAAGATTACTTTTAGCAAAATAAAGATGTGTCCTACTGCCAAAGACATATAGGAGAAATTGAACCAGTTGTACGAGAGCAAAGACCAAACAAAGGAAAAAAATTGTCTGTTGCTATTCAAAAATTTGACAGTATGAAGACGAAATGAAAAGTCACTTCTTTTTAACTTTAAAATACTACTAATTTTTTTATAATAAAAAATCATGAAATTTATAACCCTTATTTAGAAGTAAATTCAACATTTCAAAAAATCTTTAACTACATAAAATCTCGTACAACGTCGATCATAAATCATACGTCCATTTAAAATAATCCAACGACTAAACTTCAAAACAAAGCGTAAAATCATTAATAAAATAACCATCAAAATCTTTACTTTAGAACTTTAAATTTTAAGTTAATACGGAAATTAAAAGTCCCTCGAGAGTGTACTGCCAGACCTTATCCACTCAAGCGTCAGCACCTCCCTCAAAATCATCCTCACCTGCGACCATTCAAACCTGGTGAGTCTAATAACTCAGTACGTTCTAACCATACGTATCAAGTAATACATATACAGACACATGTAGCTTAAAAATAAATATTTTATTAAAATGAGTTGACGTAAAAACTCGTAAGCATGTATCATTTTCGTAAATAATTTAAACACGCAATATCATTCAGCTTCTTCCACGTAAATCATTTTAGCATATAACATCAGAAATCGTTTTCTCATCATATATCATTTTGGCTGAAGTTTAATCCTTAAAAGTGATTATCTTTTATCCTTTATCATTCATCCTCTGGTCGACTGATCAGTCAATATACATCAAGTACCTAGGGGCGAGGGCGTCAGCAACTCTGATCATTGGGTTGTGGCCAAATATGGAAATACGATCGTCGGGCTCTCTTTGGGGCCTTCTCCCATAAACGGGCTCCCTCTATAACCTTTTCCCTCACGATATTCCCATTTGTAAGTTCACTGTTCTTTCTTAAACGGATCCTTCACATATCCTCTGCATCACAGTCAATTCACTTCTTTTAAAATATTTTCCTTTCATTTTATTATAAAATATCGTGTCCTTAAAAAATTGTAAAAATAACATTTCGGGAAAATTGTACAGACTTTGCATATATTATAAAAATGTCATATTTCATCATAAACATTTTAAAATATCTTTTAGCATGTATTATGATTCGTTGGGACACTGCCAGACCTTTCGCACTACCCGGGACGTAAATGATCATTTTACCCCGAGACCTCGAACTTCCCCATTTTGACTTTTTCTTACTTTTATCAACTCAAACCTATACCGAACCAGCTATATAAGCTTAAATTTGACTTCTACTAATTTTTTTAGATGTAAAACCGAGCCTTTGGATTTAATTACTTAATAGCTAAACCGTAAAGCGTTTTGAACTCGAATTAATTCAAAACTTAATATTTTCATCCCAAATTTTAAACATAGACTTTTCATCCCTAAACTACCCCCTTGAACCATGAACCACACCCCGTGAACCAAGGTTTGACTCCCATCTCTTTTCCTAGCCATTTTCGAACCCTTCTTCCATTCCTAAGCCGCGCACACCTATTATATCGAGCCACCCTCGAGACCTCTTGGACCAGACCCTAGCCTACCCTCCTGGACCCTCACCGACCAGCCCAGGCCAGTGCACCAGCCCCATTCTCCCCACAGCCAGCCGCGCGTGCATGCGCAAGGAAACCCTAAGGCTCGCGGCTGATCCACCTTAGAACTTAGGAGTCCAATGCCTAGGAGACCCATTAACCCTATTGGTCTCAGCCTGCACAGGGCTGGCCAAGCCCTGGTCAGCCCTGTTGCGACCTTTCCCTTTAACCAAGCCACACGTCCCTCAATGCATAGAAAACCTTAAGCGTAGCCACCCGATTCCATGCGTCACTACACTTGTTCAGCCTTCGTATCCAACTTAATGACTTTTTTACCATCCCTTAAACATCTCATATTGATAGTGTAACAATCATGGGACATTAGGCTGAACCAACATGGGCCTATGCCCATACCCATGAACCACTACTGGTCATGGGTCATTAGGATGATCCAGCATGAGCCGTAGTCCATGCCTATGCACCGTAACTCATAGAATATTTCACCACTGGAAAGTGGTTTCTTTCGCCTCCCCCAAAACTTGAAAGAAACCACTTTCCAGGGGTGGGATATTCTACGAGTGACGGTGCATAGTCATGGTCTACGGCTCATGCTGGACCATCCTAACGACCCATGACCAGTAGTGGTGCATGGGTATGGGTAGAGGCCCATATTGGTTCAGCCTAATGGCCCATGATCGTTACAAAAAATGTCGGCTGCTAGATCTAGACTCCAAGGGGCTGTACATGTTGAGATCTAGGGTGACTATGGCTGAGAGCACGTCCGATCATGTATAGACAAGGGGTCGATCGGTTTTGGCTCGCGTGGGTACATATCGGCTAGATTGGAAAAAGGCAAGGGCGCCGATGCATGGTACATTCCAGGGACGTGGAGTAGGCCTTGGTGGGTCTGAGACATAGCCTGGAGCAGCTCGAGCATGGCTGTTATCGGGTCGAGTGAATATATTTTTGGGCTTGTGTCGTGTGGTTCATGTACGTTGCGTGCATGGGGCTGAGGCCTGGGGCTAGGTCGGTTCAGGATGGTCCAGAGGTGGACTAGGAAGGGATGGTTCGGGGCTGGTCCAAGCTGGTTAAGCGTAGGGTCGAATAATTGGCTCGATGGTGCAACTAGGGTTTGAACGGAATGGTCCAGAAATTTCCAGCAAGGTGTAGCCAAGTTTAGGGGGTACTAAATGATTGGAATTTTGTTGATTAGGGGCTGGTAAGGTGTGATTAAGCCATGGTTAAAATTTGGGAAAGTTTGGTTGTGTTTCGGGCTGATTCGGGTTATAACTAGTACCTCTGTCCAAGTTTTAAAACTAATCATAAAAGTTATCGAATGAGCTCGACTTTACGTCTAAGAAATACTTATAGATATTTTTTGAGATGTTTTAATAGGTTTGGTTGGCTTCGGGTCGAAATTTTGAAGTCCAGGGGTAAAATGATCAATTAGGGTTTCAGGGGCAAAATGTTATTTTTCACCCGGGTCGAGTTAATAGTCATTACAGAGCCATGATCACCAAAATTGCATGTTTAAAATGTATATGCTACTATGAACATGAATTTTTATGAAAATACGAAAAAAATACGTTGCATACTTGGTTTTAAGAAAATGTACATATATGCATGATTTTTATAAGTGATGGAGACGATGACATGTTTTGAAGGAGAGGAGTTGGTTGTGAATAATACGAACATGAATACGAACATGTAAGGCCAAGGCTTAGTGGATGAGTAAAACTGTCGCTGATGTTTTCGCCGCCGAGTACCGCGGTTATACGTAGATGGATTCATCTAATTAGAACTGATACAAAAGTCTTAATTAATTATCTGAATTCAATAAAGGAGAATGAACACATATATGATTACGCGATGAGATATGTTTTGAATATTTTTATGTTACGATATGTTTAAGTTCATGCTTTTAAGATCATGAAGTTTATTTTAAGTACAGTACATTTTCACTGTCGCATGAAATGTATTTGTTATAACAGTTCAGGCAGGTTGAGTCTTTAAACTCACTAGGTGTGATTGATGCAGGTGAGCATGTTAGGTAGAGACTGGAGGCGCCAAAGACTGAGTAGGCAGAGTTGGGAGTGCGCACGATAACCCGAGAACTTTACATTTTTCCGCACTATATTTTTATGACTCAAGAGTGATATATTATGTTTTATACATTTTATATCATTTTATATGTTGATGGTTTGGTAGAGTTTTGATTTTTACATTTGAGTTTTTTGAAAACGGTAGTTTAGGATTTTCACGAGGTTAAATTATTTAATTGCAGTATTTTTATTAAGTAGTTGAATGATTTTTTTAAAAAATGCATGTGGTTGAGCAATTTTCGAAAATAGCTTACAAAAAATAAATTTCTAGTAGTATTTTAGAAGTAGATGTTATAGTTGGTATCAGAGCAAGGGTCCTGTAAAAGGTTGTGCCACCGCTAGCTTCAGAAGCTCAGCCGTCAAGCCTCAAGTCTTTAAATTTGCATGTTTTAAATAGTTGAATGCTATCACCTACATGTTTACATGATATACGTTTTACAATATATGTTTAGCTATTTATATTCTTCAAGGATTAAATGTTTTGAAAACTAGATTGAATTGCAAGATGATTTAAGTTTAGAATTTGGACTGTATTCATATATTATGCCTCCCAAACGAGCCCCTAACACAGACAGGTAGGATGGTAACCCTGGGTGACAGAGACTTTCTACCACCACCGACGGGTGACCCAGCTACCCGCATTCTGGAGGGTATTGCTAGATTTACGGAGCAGGCCCAACAGGATCCGAGACCCCAGAATGACATTTATGAACAATTCAGACGACTTTACCCGAAGGAGTTCGGGGGTACTAATGATCCATTCATAGCAGAGGGTTGGATTTGGTCTATAGATCTGCACTTTCAGTATCTAGACATGAGAGACGGAGACTGGGTCAGATGCGCCACGTACATGCTGAGGGACGATGCATCCCTTTGGTGGGAGGGTGCAGCGCACGGGGTGGATTTGGCTACCGTCACATGGAATCAATTCAAGGATATCTTCTACAATATGTACTTTCCAGCTGACGTCACAAGACGCCTGACTCGAGAGTTTATGAGTCTCCGACAGGGGGATTTTTTTGTGGCTGAGTTTATCAGGAGATTCGATAGGGGCTATCAGTTTGTGCCCCTTATCACGAGAGATGCAGCGGAGAAGTTGAGGAATTTTATGGATGGCCTTAGAACCAATATATGCCGGGATGTCATATTGATGAGGCCAGTTACTTATGATGCTGCCTGTAATGCCCGAGAATTAATCACTGTCAATCAAAGATTATTGACTTATAATTTAACGTGATTATGAAAGGGCCAACTGAGACACGATTTAAGATAATGTGCGGCCATTTATTTTGAAATTCAGAATGTGTTGCCGAAGCAACACCGCACCCGCGCTCATGATTAGACCGCACCCGCGGTCGATGTCCAGTAGGGTAGGAAATTTTATTCGAAGCAAGACCGCACCCGCGGTACGAAACAGGACCGCACCCGCGGTGCAGGACCGCACCCGCGGTGTAAACGAGACCGCACCCGCGGTGCGACGTGTGACGCGAAAATTGTGCCACCTTGTCGAATTCATGCATTGATATATATATAACGTTTATCCCTTCGAAATCATTCAGCCAAAAATCTAGAAAAGGGTCTGAGGAATTGTGTTGAAAATCCTTACGCCTTTTGCGAGAAATCCGTCCGTCTGATTTTGAATCCGACTTCGGTATTGAGTTCCTAGCAACGTAGGCTACAACTTGACGTAAGTTTTACTACGTTTTGACATGTTTTAGAATTATGATATTGTCAGAATTGAATGGAACTCATATATGTTGTTCTTGACATGTTAGACATCATAGAATCGAAGTCAGATTAAGAAACGGACTGATTATGAAATTGTTGTGATTTTCTGAAGTTAATTGATTGAGATATGATATCAGATTGTGTTAGTATCTATTATGAATTGAGAGAATTGTTATCTGGTGACGTGGTATTGACGGAGATACTGAGTTTGTACCGTTGTACCGTTGATTTTGAATTAAATCAAGATTGATCAGATTGTTATTGATTTGAAAGGTATATTGATATGAAATTATTGGTATTGTCATTGCCAGACAGGCTGTGAGTTCAGAACTTCGACTGAGCCAGAAACCGACAAAAGAAAGGTATAAGTCAATGTGGTACTGGGAGATCGACTTGAGTCAGTTTAGACTTGAGTTTCCCTAAATCACATACTTTACTTTATTGCATTGATATTGCATTGATTTGATTGATATACTTGTTCTCTTGATTTATAGATAGCAGGTATCAGACGGGAAATCTTGTGACAGAAGTGCCTGATAGTGGTGGGATCGCCACGGGCACATTGCACGATGTTACAGGATAGTGTAGACATCTTGGGACGGAAGTGCCTGACAGTGGCGGGATCGCCACGGGCACATTGCACGATGTCTCAAGATGGGATATTAGCGATAGAGCTACAGTCCATGACGGATAGGTCAGGACACCGGATGTTGGTTATATCGAGTAATAGGATTGGAATTCTTCTATTACGGAATTCGATATAGGAACACCATATTTGGTTATATCGAGTAATAGGAACAGAGTTCCTTCTATTACGGAATTCGATATAGGAATACCACATTTGGAAACCGGGATCCCTAGACTAGGATGGAGTCTAGTCTGAAACGTGGAGTCACGTATATGTTTGACAGTCTACGATTGTTTATGTTTCAGATTTTGATACATATATCTGTTACCTGATTACATGCTTTATATTTGTTTATATGATTGCATGTTTCGTTGATTTATACTGGGATTTATTCTCACCGAAATTATCCGACTGTTGTCTTGTCTGTATCTGTACATGACAACAGGTGGGACAGGATCAGGGTCCAAGAGATGAGGAGAGATCGTGATAGAGTGGAGACTTCGGACTTGGATGTATATAGGGTTTTGACACTTGATATTTAGATGTTGAACCTTAGTTTTACTGATTTGTAGACCGTACAGGACATGTACTTTATTTTATACTGAGTTGTATATTAGTTGATTTCACTACGTTCCGCATTTTAAAAAGAAAAAAATTTTAGACCCTGTTTTATAATTGATTAATTAGTCCCAATGATGATTAAGAACTTGATTAGCGTCCGGGTCCCCACACTGCCACTGCTTGTTCTTTTCAGCCGAAGCAAGCCCTGAGGGATATCAATGTGGATATGCAGCTGAAGAGGCATCAGGCGCAGCAGAGCTCACAGTCGCAGAAGAAACAGTTCACAAGGCCACCCAGGAATCAGGGGTAGCAGAAGCCCCAGGGACAGTTCAAGAATCCCGGACAGCAGAAGCCACCACAGGCTCTAGGTGTTCCTAAGCCGGAGGAGAGACAGCCTTGCAAACAGTGCAACCAGTTCCACTATGGTAAGTGTATGTGGGGGACCTTCAAGTGTTTTATTTGCAAGGAAGAGGGTCACAAAACAGCTGATTTCCCTAGGACCAAGGGCCCACTACTGGCAAGGCCTATGTGATGCATGCTGAAGAGGCGGAGGCTGCGCCAGACTCGACACTGATCACCGATAATTTTTTGCTTAAAAATTTTATTTATTGTCTCGATTGCATGCAAATGATATTGTTTGTTGGATTTAATTTCGGGGTTGAGAACTTAGAATAAGTAGGTTTCATGTTATAATTGGTGGACTTAAGGGTTGAATTTAATTGATTAAGAGTATTAAGGGCCAAAAAGCAATAACCGAAAATTTTAGGGACCTAATTGTAAAATTCGAAGGTGTAAGAACTGATTTGCAAATTCTAGGTAAATAGGGGGTTGTTTCGTATTTTTGGAAATTTAGAGACCAAATTATTAATTTTCGAAATTTAAGAACCTAAATTGAATTTTATAGTGGCTAGAATGCAATTTTTCGAAAATTGAAGTACCAAATTGAAAAAAATTCGAAAATTTAGGGCTGAAATTGCAATTTTTGAAAATTTGTAGTGGTAAATGTTTTAACTTTCGAAGGATTACTAGGACTAAAATGGGAATTTTCGAGAATTTTGGGTAATTAACAATAGAAAATTTCCTTAAGTCTCAACACGATCGGATTTGATGGTATTTTTTGTTGTAGGAACGATATATATTAGTCACGTATGAATTGCTAGATTCTGGAGCTACATTCATTTATATCCGGGACAGTTGTCGAGCGACTAGGGATCATACTAGAGGCAATGGATTTGGGATTCAGAGTTTCGATTCTTTCCGACGATCAGATGTTTACCTCGTAGATAGTGAAGAGTTTGGAGCTTCGATTGCAGAAAAATGTGGTACATGTTTGAAGGTGATACCGTTGCCTGAGTTCGACATTATTTTAGGTATGGACTGGCTTTTTCTGAACGGAGTTGCGATATATTTTCTACAGGAGGTCAGTATCTGTCCGACCGCCCAGCGGGAAGCCATTTATTTTTGAGACAACTAGACATCAGTAGATTCCGCACATCATTTCTTGCATCTGTGCGAGAAAACTTATGAGGAGAGGCTGCCAAGCATTTTCTGGCGGGTATTGTAACAGTGACCGAGCAAGTCAGTCAGAGGCTAGAGGATGTCGAGGTGTTTAGAGATTTTCCCACTATCTTTCCGGACGATGTTTCAAACGTTCCACCAGACCGAGATGTGGACTTTTCTATTGAGCTGATGCCGGGTACAGTGCCGATTTCTAATGAACCCTATCGTCTAGCACCTGCAGAGATGAAGGAGTTCAAGGATCAGATTCAGGACTTGCTGGACAAGGGTTTCATTCACCCGAGTTTTTCTCGATCACCGGTACTGTTTGTTAAGAAGAAAAACGGCAGTATGTGGCTCTACATCGACTACAGGGAACTGAACAGGGTCACATTCAAGAACAAGTATCCTCTGCCTAGGATTGAGGATCGATTAGATCAGCTTCAAGGAGCATCGATGTTTTCAAAGATAGATCCCCGATCAGGATACCACCAGCTGAAGGTGAGAGAGTCTGATGTGCACAAGACGGCTTTCAAGACGCCTTATGAGCACTATGAGTTTATGGTGATGTCCTTCGGATTGACGAACGCACCAGCGATCTTCATGGATCTCATGAATCGCGTGTTCCAGCCGTATTTGGATCAGTTCATCATAGTTTTCATAGACGACATTCTGATCAATTAGAAGAGCAGAGAGAAGCACAGTCAGCACTTGAGGACCGCACTATAGACTTTGCAGGACAGGAGATTGTATGCCAAGTTCAGCAAGTGTGAGTTCTGGCTAGAAATAGTGGCATTTTTGGGCCACATCATATCCCAAGATGGAGTTGATGTTGATCCCAGCAAGGTTGAAGCAGTCAGAGATTGGCCAGTGCCTAAAAGGGTGACAGAGATTTGCAATTTCTTGGGTCTAGCTGGGTATTACCGGAAGTTCATCTAGGGTTTTTCTTCCATCGTTGTGCCATTAACCGCTTGATGAAGAAGAACGTGAAGTTTGTTTGGGGACCGGTGTTGCAGGAGAGCTTTGATAGACTGAAGGAGGCATTGACTTCAGCGCCAGTCCTAGCGATGCCATCAGGGCAAGGGGGGTTTTCGCAAAACACGAATGATTTGAAGCTCGGTTTAGGTGCAGTGTTGATGCAACATGACAGAGTTATGGCCTACGCATCCAGACAGTTGAAGGTTCATGAGAAGAATTATCCGACTCGTGGCCTCGAGCTAGCGACAATAGTATTCGCCCTGAAGATTTAGAGCCACTATCTGTATGGGGAGAAGTGCAAGATTTTCACCGATCACAAAAATCTGAAGTACTTCTTCACACAAAAAGAGCTAAATATGAGGCAGCGGAGATGGTTGGAGCTAGTGAAGGACTATGGCTGCGCCATTAGCTACCATCCACGTAAGGCTCATGTGGTCGCGGATGCCCTGAGCAGGAAGCATGCAGTGATTGCTCAGTTGTCGGTACAGAGAACATTGAAGGCAGAGATTCAAGAGGTTTGAGCTTGCAGTTTATACAGGGGCGATGCTCATAATCTTTCTACCCTGACAGTACAGTCGACAATAAGGGACATGATATGAGCATAGCAGACTTCTGACAAGCAGTTACAGAAGTGGAGACAGATGGATGAGGCTAAGGGCCCGAGGTTGTATTCAGTTGAGGATGACATAGTCAGGTATCGTGACCGACTGTGGGTTCCTAGCAGTGATTCGATGAGAAAAGACATTATGAGGGAAGCCAACAGCACCTCGTACTCCATTCACCCAGGGAGTACGACAATGTATAAGGATCTGCAGACTTTGTACTGGTCGCGGGGCATGAAGCGAGATATTATGCGTTTCGTATCTGAGTATTTGACATGCCAGCAGGTTAAGGTAGAACATCAGAGACCTGCAGGAAAGCTGAGACTGCTCCTTATTCTCGAGTGGAAATGGAAGAACAATTACCATGTATTTTGTGACAAGGTTACCGAGGACAGCTGGAGAATATAATGCCATTTGGGTGATAGTTGATCGGCTTACTAAGTCAGCATATTTTCTACCAATCAAGAAAACTTTCATTGTGACTCAGTACGCAGAGTATATCATAGAGATAGTCAGACTGCAGGGGATCCTAGTGTTCATCGTGTCAGACATGGACTTGAGATTTACATCTGCATTCTGGAAGAGTTTGCATCAGGCATTGGGTACCAAGCTGCTCTTCAAGTACAACCTTCCATCCTCAGACCGAAGGTCAGTCTGAGAGAGTGATTCAGATCTTGGAGGACCTACTGAGAGCTTGCATTATCGACTTCCAGGGCAGCTGGGAACTGAAATTACCTCTCATGGAGTTCACGTATAACAACAGCTATCCTGACATCTATTGGTATGGCTCCATACAAGGCAATTTATGGGAGAAGGTGTAGGTCACCAGTCTATTGGGATGAGGTAGGGGAAAGAGCAGAGTTGACATCGTCAAACAGACTGCAGAGTTAGTGTTCAAGATCTAGGATAGGATGAAGATCGCTCAAAGCCAACTGAAAAAGTTATGCAGATCAACGGCGCAGGGATCTAGAGTTTGCAGTGAGTGATCATGTGTTCATGAAGGTCGCATCGATGAAGGGTGTGATGAGATTTGGGAAGAATGCCAAACTCAGTCCTAGATTCAGAGGACCATTCGAGATCCTCGAGAGAGTTGGGACACTAGCTTACAGAGTTGCATTACTGACAAATCTGGCGGGAGTTCATAACGTGTTCCACGTCTCGATACTAAAGAAGTACGTGTCGAACCCTTCGCATGTGCTGAATTATGAGCCTCTGCAGTTGACGCCGAACTTGTATTTTGAGGAGAGATCTACCCGTATATTGGACAGGCTGGAGAGGAGGCTCCAGAACAAAGTTATCCAGATGGTCAAGGTCCAGTGGCTGAATAATTCCGAGGAGGAGGCTACCTAGGAGACTGAGACTGAGACCTAGATGATGAGTCGTTATCTTGAGTTATTCGGTACGTTTTAAATTTCGAGGACGAAATTCAATATAAGGGGAGAGGAATTGTAAGGTTTACAAAATTCGAACTACATAACCTAACTGCATGCAATCTAGGGTTCTGCTAAAATATGTGTTTAATTATTTTTATGCATTAAATGCATGATCATGACATGAATAGGTGTTTTATTTCATGGTTCGTTAAGATTTAATTTATTAGGGCTTTCAGTAATATTTCACGCTCGAACGAGGAACATAGAGTAGTATTATTAGGGCTCTTCGAGGGTTCAGGAAATATTTTAAAAAATGTACCTAAACAAAATATTTTACGGGAGTGTTTTTGGGTTTAATGAGACTATTTTAATGCATAATAGGCCTAAAATCTTACCTAGCCTCATTATTTTAATTAATGGCCCATTATACACTAATTATTATATCTAAACCTACCATTCAAACCCTAATCTCCCTACCCTTAATTTTGGACGCCCTTCTCCATTTTCAGCAGCCGTTCTCCTTGGGTTTACTCAAAAGTTCTTCAAAGGATCTCTTCCCCGTCCCTCCGATGCATGTTCTATGCGATTATAACGAGGTTTTCGAGCATAAATACGAAAATGCACGCCCTATACCTTGTTTTTCTCATCATTCAGATCAATATATGTTAATTTGTATGTTTTTGCGTGAGAAACCTTAGATCTATCATGTGGTGTTGGTTTTATACGATTTTTGCACAAAAATTTGCATACACTTGATCATGATGCTCTCGGTTTTGGATCGCGTGGATATATATCGGCTAGATCAGAAAAAGGGAAGGGCACCGATGCATGGGACATTCCAAGGATGTGGAGTATGCCTTGGTGGGTCTGAGACACAGCCTGGAGCAGCTCGTGCATGGCTGGTCTCGGGTGGAGAGGAGAACAAATAAGCTAGTCGTGATCTAGGGTCTAGTGGATATATTTTTGAGCTTGTGTCGTGTGGTTCCTGTACATTGTGTGCATGGGGCTGAGGGTTGGGGCTAGGTCGGTCCAGGAGGGTCCAGAGGTGGACTAGGAAGGGATGGTTCGGGGTTGGTCCAAGCTGGTTAAGCATAGAGTCGAAGAATTGGATCGATGGTGCAACTAGGGTTCGAACGGAATGGTCCAGAAATTTCCAGTAAGGTGTATACGAGTTTAGGGGGCTTCTAAATGATTGGAATTTTGTTTATTAGGGGGTGATAAGGTGTGTTTAAGTCATGGTTAAAATTTTGGAAAGGTTGGTTAAGTTTCGGGTTGATTCGGGTTAAAACCGGGACCTCGGTCCAAGTTTTAAAACTAATCATAAAAGTTACCGAATGGGCTCGAGTTTACATCTAAGAAATTTTTATAGATATTTTTTGAGGTATTTTAATAGGTTTGGTTGGCTTCGGGTCCAAATATTGAGGTCCAGGGATAGAATGGTCAACTAGGGTTTCCAGGGGCAAAATTGACATTTTGCACCTGGGTCGAGTTAGTAGTCTTGGCAGCGCCCTGATCACCAAAATTGCATGTTTAAAATGTATATGCTCTTATCAACATGAATTTTTATGAAAATAACAAAAAATACGTTGCATGTTTTGTTTTAAGAAAATGTACGTATATGCATGATTTTTATAAGTGATGAATACGATGACATATTTTGAAAGATGAGATTAGTTGTGAATAATACGAACACGAACATAAACATGTAAGGCCAAGGCTCAGTGGATGGGTAAAACTGTCGCTGATGTCCCCACCGTCGGGTACCGCGGGTATACGTAGATGGATCCATCGAATTAGACCTGATATGAAAGTCACAACTAATGATCTGAATTTAATAAAGGAGAATGAACACTTATATGATTACACGATGAGATATGTTTTGAATATGTTTATGTTATGATATGTTTAAGTTCATGCTTTTAAGATCATGAAGTTTATTTTAATTACAGTAATTTTTCACTGTCATGATATGTATTTGTATTTGTTATAACGATTCAGGTGATTTGAGTATTTAGACTCACTAGGTTTGATTGATACAGGTGAGTATGATGAGGTAGAGACTGGAGGTGACGAAGACTGAGTAGGCGGAGCTGTGAGTGCGCACGATAACCCAAGGACTTTACGTTTTTCTGCACTATATGTTTATGAGTCAGGAGTGATACATGATGTTTTATAAATTTACATCTTTTTATATTTTGATTTTTTGGCAGGGTTTTGACTGTTACATCTGAGTTATTTTAAAACGGTAGATTTAGGATTTTGACGAGGTTAAATTATTTAATTGCAATATTTTTATTCAGTAGTTGAATGATATTATTTTAAAATGCATGTGGTTGAGCAATTTTCGAAAATAGCTTTTAAAAAAAATATTTCTAGTAGTATTTTTTAAGTAAATGTTACAGATAGCGTGTCCCTTAGAACATATAACACAATTCGTATATGCATAGAAACATCGAAACTTTGAGAAATATACGTCTAAACGTTAAATAATTTGAACTAAACATTTTTCATGCTTAAAAACATAAATCATGCATAATATGATTTGAATGGTGCAAAAAAAAAATAGTTTAGAAGCTTGCCTTTTTGTTAAGAACGCTTGAAATTTCAATCGTTGGTGCTGGTGGCGAAGAGGAGCGAACGGGAAGCGACTTTGCCTTATAATTTTGAAAATTTGAGTGTGTGTGGTTCAACAGCACTAGGAGTCTTAGAACCATAGTTTATACTTTCTAAATTTTCGAAAATTGTGTTTAAAAAGTTGGGGTTTTAAGTTTTTTGGTTTAATAATAATTAGGTCCATTAATCCTACGTAAATTAGACCCATTAAAGCCCATTTAATTGTTAAAGAAACTTTTAAAAATAAAAACTTCCGGGCCCTTAACAGACATTCTTTTGACTAAAATCGGCTTTTCGGAAAAAACAAGACTTGACTCGTAAAATAAGTTGGACTCTAACATTTTTAGAAATTTTAATATTATTTAATCATATTATCGAGGCTTAAAAACATTGATCAAAAAATATTTTCATCTTTGTCGTTCCATGTAAGACCCCGATATTTATTATAATATATATATATATATATATATATATATATATATATATAAATAATTGACACACACACATATATATATATATATATATAATTATTGATACATATTGTTTAACTATATATATGATATACGTAATATATACACGTATTAATTCAAATATATATTTATAATACATGTGTAAAGAAATATTATAATATATATAAAGAAAAATGGGAATTAAATAATAAAATAACAAAAAAATAGTCCCATCAAAATATTTATGTAAGGTCAAGAATAAAATCTAGGGTTTTATTAAAATGTTAATTTAATTATTTTTTTAATGTATTTAATGCATGGTTATGACATGATTTCATGATGGCGCGACATGGTTCATTAAGATTGCATGTTATAAGGCTTCTAGCAGTATTTCACGCTCGAACGAAGAACGGAAACATGGACATTTAATGAAAATGCTTTTATTAAATAATTATTTTTAAATATTTAATAGATGAATTAATTAATAGGAATTTTTGAAATTGAGTCTTTTTAAGGTATTTATACACCGAGTCATATTTTAAATAGGTATGAAATTGTTAGCAAAACGTACGACTTTTTAAGGGTTCGGCTAATATTTTCAAAAACGTACCTAAATGAAATATTTTACGATTGTGTTATTGGGCTTAATGAGTCTATTTTATTATATATTGGGCCTAAACTCCTACACATCCTTATTAATTTTAATTATATCCCAATGTACACATATTTTATATCAAACCCTACCCCCAAAACCCTAATCTCTCCTCACCACTCACACACTCAGCCGCACCTCACAAACTCCAGCATCCTCTCGTGACTTCTAGCAATATCCTTACTCGAATTTCTCAAGAGATTTTCATAGAAACTCCGCCTCGTCTCTCCGGTGTTTGTCCCTTGCTTCGTTGGTCATCTTTGTGCATACGTTTCTTCATCAAGGCACGCCCTACACCCTTTTCCTCTCATCAATCACATCATGATATGTATGTTGTATGTTTTTGCATGATATTACTTAGACATATCATTATGCATCGAGTTTACATGATCTCTACACGAAAAATATGGTGTTATTCGCATTTTACCTCATGTTTTTTATATGATTGAAGGGGCTTCCGGATCTTTGAGGTTTAGGGATTATTTTACAGCATGTTTTGAAGATGTCTAAGGGTTATATCAGATCGGGACCAAGGAAGGGTAAGGGTCGATGGTGTTTATTTGTTCTAAGTTTTAAATGCCTTGATCGAGTGAAGGGGAGAGGACAGCAGTTAATGGCTTGTTACAGGTGCTGGTTCAGGTCATGTGGGGTCCGTGTTAAGGCTTGGGATGGTCCATGGTCCACTGGTAGTAGGTATAGGCTTGGATCGAAGGCTTGGTGGCATGCTAGGTCGAGTTTGGGTGAGTTCGAGTGATCCTGAGTGCAAGAGCTGTAGACGTGGGTTAGATTGGTTCAGTCAGGTACACGTGGGTCTGGTCATGGTCCTAGAGTGTGGGGACCCGGGCTCTAACTCACTTGTCTTTGGGATTAATTGGATCATTGCTAGAAATTGTGGGTCAAAATTTTGCTTTTAATATCAAAACAACTGTATATAAATCATACATCAAGGTTAACTCTATTTTATTTCAACAAACGTATGTACATGTCTTGTTCTACTTAGTTTATACAAACCAGTGTTATTAACAAACTACATAGTACATGTAGAACATCTAGTTGTCTTCTACGTCCGAAATCACCACGCTATCTCGATCTCTCATCTTTGTCTCGACCCTGATCCTGTCTCATCTGTTGTCATGCACACATACAGACACAACAACAGCCGGAAACTCCGGTGAGAACAAATCCCAGTATAAAACATGTACACCTGCATATACACAATATAAATCATGAATATACTATCATGAATGTAATCAATAGCACGACGTCCCATAGTCTATGAAACATAATCAATATAAGGCACGCAACTTAAATCAAACTCATATCTTTGACTCGACTCGTATCTAAATCTAGGGATCCCGGTGTGAATAAGACGTAACAAGTCTCCCACCTACTCTCCCAATCGGGGTGGCGGTACGTCTTATTCCTAGACTTCGGTCCTTTCTGTATCGAATATCTACAATCAGAATCGATCTTCTCCTATGCCTCGATACCACCGAACGTCTAGAAACTTGGCATATCTGCCAATGACTCTCCTATCTCAATGCTTGTATATAAATCAATATAAAGCACAACATAACAAGGTATAAAAATCTAGTATGTGATTTGTGGGAAACTCAAACCGGATCTGTTTCGAGTTATATCTGCTCCAATCCAACATTGAATTATACATTTCGTTGTTCAATCTTTGTCGACCTCGAAGTCTCGATGTTGAAGCTTGTCAAAACAATATCCTTTTGTAGCTGGTAACAAGAGGAGTACGGAACCGAAGTCGGATCGAAATTCGGGTGGCTCGATCTTTCACAATTCAAAATCTAAGCTATAATGAGAGTTGAGGAGTTCTGAACCTTGCTCTCGTTCCTGGCAGCTGGAGAATGAAGGAATGAAGTACAAATCATATATATATCTTGCATGATGAAGACACATGTTTCATTCTTTATTCTGCACGTCACAACGCGGGTGCGCTCACTCTGCACGGCGGGTGCGCTGAGCGTACTGGATCACTTCCATAATTTCAGAAGGAACGACCACGGGTGCGCTACATTTTATACCGCGGGTGCGCTGCCTATACTGTACCAACACCGCGGGTGCGGTTGTGTTTATGGCGCGGGTACAGTGTCTCTTTGCCACCAAAAACTTGAATTGCACGTCGCTTCTCCATGTCTGTTCTTACATTCCCTTATTCATAATATATGATAACTCACAAGTATCAAACTAAGATCTCGGGCATTACATTTCTCCCTCTCTTAGATATGAGTTCGTCCTCAAACTCGCAAGCAATAAATCAAAGCATGTAAAAGAAGTAATATAATCAAAAGCTGAATAAGTACTTACGTCATGGAAATAACTCTGGATATCTCTGTCTCATCTCTGATTCTGTCTCCCAAGTCGCTTCTTCAGTGCCATGACGACTCCACTGGACTTTCACTAGCAGAATAGTCTTCGTTCTGAGCTGTTTTTCTTTCCAATCAAGAATCTGAATTGGATGTTCAATATAACTCAAAGTGTCGTCAAGCTCTGCTTCATCAAGCTGAATTACATGAGAAACATCAGACATATATCTACGCAGCATTGATACATGAAAGACATCATGTATCCCAGATAGAGAAGGAGGAAGAGCAAGTCGATATGCACGATCACCAATCTTCTCAAGAATCTCGTACGGACCGATGTATCTAGGAGACAATTTCCCACGTTTGCCAAATCTGACAATACCTCTGAATGGAGAAATCTTAAAAAATACTCTGTCTCCCTGTTCAATTACTAACGATCGACGACGTACATTTGCGTACTTGGCTTGCCTATCCTGCGCTGTCTTCATTCTTTTCTGGATCACTTTAACTTTCTCAGTCATTTCTTGGATCATATAGGTCCAAGTTCTGGTACTTCAGATATATCATCCCAATACAGAGGAGATCTGCACTTCTTGCCATATAATGCTTCAAACGGTGCCATCTCGATGCTCGTCTGATAGCTGTTGTTGTACGAGAATTCACAAAGAGGTAGTGAATCTTGCCAACTAGTGCCAAAATCTAGCACTACAGCTCTCAGCATATCCTCTAATGTCTGGATAGTCCGCTCTGACTGTCCGTCTGTCTGAGGATGGTAAGCAGTACTCAGGTGCAATGTCGTACCTAAAGCCTGCTGCAAACTGTGCCAGAAATGTGAAGTAAATCGGGTATCACGATCTGATACAATAGACTTCGGCACACCACGCAATCTGACCACTTCTCTGACATATATCTCTGCCATCTGATCATGTCGGTACGTCATTCGGTACGGAATAAAGCATGCTGATTTGGTCAATCTTTCAATCACGACCCAAATCGCATCGCAGCCCCGGGATGATCGTGGTAACTTCGTAACAAAATCCAAGGAAATGTGATCTCATTTACATTCAGGAATAGATAGACTCTGAAGTAAACCTCCGGGTTTCTTCCGCTCAGCTTTCACCTGTTTGCAATTCAGGCACTTAGATACAAACTCTGCAATGTCTGATTTCATTTGTTTCCACCAAAACTGTATCTTCAGATCATTGTACATCTTTCTGCCACCAGGATGAATACTGAACCGACTACAGTGCGCTTCTGATAAAATCTGTTGTCTTAAATCTGAAACATCTGGCACTACAAGACGGTTATTTACATACAAAACATTCTCATGTACCCGATACTCTGACTGATGTCCGGTTCTAACCATCTCAATCGACTTCTGAACTTTTTGATCCTTTTTCTGTTATTATTTA
Source organism: Primulina tabacum (assembly GCF_025594145.1). Lineage (NCBI taxonomy): Eukaryota > Viridiplantae > Streptophyta > Magnoliopsida > Lamiales > Gesneriaceae > Primulina > Primulina tabacum. The sequence continues at coordinate 5,596,380 of NC_134567.1, forward strand.
ATGCGAACAATCAAATCTGGTTCCATTCGAATGGTAGCAAGTCGCAATGGTCGACTATATGTATCAAATGCTAATCCAGACAAACAGCAATCTTCAATCAAATTCGAAACACCTATCGTCGATAAGGATAAAGAACATACCTTTCGACTCAAGGCATCTGCTGCTGCATTTGACTTTCCCGGATAATACTTGATCTCGCAATCAAAGTCCTTTAATAAATCGAGCCACCTACGTTGTCTCATGTTCAACTTTGACTGTGAAAACAGGTACTTCAGGCTTTTGTGATCCGAATAAATTTCAAACTTTTCGCCGTAGAGATAGTGTCGCCATATCTTCAGTGCAAACACAATGGCCGCCAATTCAAGATCATGAATTGGGTAACGAGTCTCGTGGGGCTTCAACTGTCTCGAGGCATATGCAATCACATGTCCTCGCTGCATAAGAATACATCCTAGCCCTCTGTGGGATGCATCACAATATACAACAAATTCACCAGTACCTGAAGGGATAGTCAATACAGGAGCACTGGTCAATCGTCTCTTTAACTCCAAGAAGCTAGACTCACAGACTTCAGACCACACAAATGGCGCATTCTTCTGTGTCAACTGGGTAATCGGCTTCGCAATATTGGAGAAATCTTTAATGAATCGTCGATAGTACCCTGCCAAACCCATGAAACTGCGTATCTCTGGTACGGAAGTCGGTCTAGGCCAACTGATCACAGCTTCAACTTTACTTGGATCAACAGAAATACCGTCTCCAGATATGATATGCCCCAAAAAGACAACCTGTCTCAGCCAAAACTCACATTTTGACAGTTTAGCATATAGTTTCTCATTTCTCAACGTTTGCAACACAGTTCTTAAGTGTTCGGCATGCTCAATCATACTCTTGGAATATACCAAAATATCATCAATAAAAACAATAACAAACTCATCCAGATACTTCTGAAAGACACGATTCATCAGTCCCATAAACACCGCTGGAGCATTCGTTAAACCGAAAGGCATGACAATAAACTCATAGTGTCCATACCTGGTTCGGAACACTGCCTTCGGTATATCAACATCTCGGACTCTCAACTAGTGATATCTAGATCTCAGATCGATCTTGGAATAGACAAAGGATCCCTGCAACTGATCAAATAAATCGTCGATACGAGGCAATGGATATTTGTTCTTTACTGTCGCTTTATTCAATTGTCGATAATCAATGCAAAGTCTCATCGAACCATCTTTCTTCCGAACAAACAGTACCGGAGCACCCCAAGGAGACACACTCGGTCTAATGTAAGCTTTGGCCAATAAATCTTCGAGCTATTCTTTCAATTCTTCAATTCAATAGGTTCCATTCTATAAGGAGCTCGAGATATAGGAACGGTACCTGGTAGGAGATCAATACTGAAATCTACCTCTCGGACTGGAGGTAACCCTAGGATCTCATCTGGGAATACATACGCAAACTACTGGCAGATCTGCCAATGCTGGGCTCGATTTCAGTAGATCTACTGAATATACAAGGAACCCCTCTGCTCTTTTCTGCAACAATCGGCTCATAGACAACACAGATATCAAGGGAATCCGAGCTCTGGAACCCTTACCATAGAATTTCCACTCATCATCCATCTCTGGTTTGAATTTGAAAATCTTCTGGAAACAATCTACAGTGGCTCTGTACTAGGTTAACATATCGATACCGACAATACAATCAAAATCAGACAACCCAAGCACAATGCAATCTAAATCAATCTTGTGACCCTCGAATTTTAGCATGCAATGCCTAACTGATGTCACTGATATCAAACCACTCCCCAAAGGAGAAGAAATCGATACTACGACAGATAATGACTCGACAGGTAAAGCATGCATTAATTCAAAATGCTCAGAAATGAAGGTATGAGATGCACCTGTATCTATCAATACATAAGCAGGATAACCGCAAAGAAAACAGTTACCTGCTATCACATCGTCTGGTGCATCTTGGGCCTGCTCTTCTGTCAGTGCAAAGACTCGAGCCTGCTGTCTGGGAGGTTGGCTCACAGTCTGGCTCCCTCTGGCTCGGGGCTGGGTCTGTGTAGGGGTTGGCTCAAAGGAATGAACAGATGAAGCTTGCCTCTCAGGCTGAGTTACTGAATCAGATGCTCCTACACTCTGAGCTTGCTGTACCCCTTTCTGTGGACAGACTCTGGCGAAGTGTCCATGTTGTTTGCAGATATTGCAGCGACCCATCACACCTTGACACTGCTCTGTGGCATGTCTGCCTCCACAAGAACTGCAATATACACCTGTATACTCTGTACTCTGGCCAGGACCTCTCTGTCGTGATCCCATGGAGCTCGACGAACTGCTCCCTGATCTCATGAACTGTTTGCCCTTCACTTTCAACTGGTCTTTCCTCCCATTGCTACTACCACCACTCTCGAATCTGGGAGGGGGTTGAATTGAGGGTTGTGGCAGTCTCGAAGTCGGAGCGACATAGGAAGTGCTTCGTTGCCTAAGCAATCCAGCTTCTGCCCCCTTGGCACGGTTCAAGGCATCTGTAAAGTTATTGGGTCTACCGGTATTCACCAAGGTAAAGATATCAGGATTCAAGCCATTGATAAACTGATCCGCAACGGCCTCATCATTCTCTACGACGTGAGGAGAAAATCGAAGCAATGTCGAAAACTTTGCTACATATTCTTCGATGTTCAACTGTCCCTGTTTCAAATTTGCAATTTCAGCACCCTTGTCTTTTCGGTAGGACACGGGAAAGAAGCGTTGATAAAACTTTGCTTTAAAAACTTTCCAAGTGATCTCTCTGCCACGATGCTCCAATGCTTTCTTCGTGTTAAGGCACCAATTCTTTGCAACTTCTTGCAATTGATGCCCAAAAAGTTTAACTCGTCGCTCGTCAGTATAGTCAAGAGACTCAAATAGCATCTCGATGTCATCGAGCCAACTTTCACACTCAACTGAATTTTCTGTGCCCTTCAGTATCGGTGGTCGCAACGACTGAAACCTCTTTAGCAAAGTCTCCATTGGTGTTGCAGTAACATCCATCGGATCATTAGAAGTACTGCCCTATTCTGGTACCGGACGTAGAGGCACTGCTGCTCTTCGAGGAGGCATATCTGATTATCAAACGGATTAGTACACAATCTATACAATCTGTCTCAATCCTCCTCTGATTATATACCTCTGATCCAGAATCGGTTCTAATTCAGTCTTTGCAAATACATGCTGTAATCAACTCAGATAACAATACAACATGTAATAGGGAAAGCAATAAATCATGCTAGCACAATAAAATCAAGGAAGACGACTCGATCTACCCCGCTCATTCACTTCTATTCCAGTCTACAGAAACTACTGCTCTGATACCACCTGTTGTGGGGACCCGGGCTCTGACTCACTTGTCTTTGGGATTAATTGGATCTTTGCTAGAAAATGTGGGTAAAAATTTTGCTTTTAATATCAAAACAACTGTATATAAATCATACATCAAGGTTAACTCTATTATATTTCAACAAACGTAAGTACATGTCTTGTTCTACTTAGTTTATACAAACTAGTGTTATTAACAAACTACATAGTACATGTAGAACATCTAGTTGTCTTCTACGCCCGAAATCACCACGCTATCTCGATCTCTCATCTAGGTCTCAACCCTGATCCTGTCCCATCTGTTGTCATGCACACATACAGACACAACAACAGCCGGAAACTCCGGTGAGAACAAATCCCAGAATAAAACATGTACACATGCATATACACAATATAAATCATGAATATACTATCATGAATGTAATCAATAGCACGACGTCCCATAGTCTATGAAACATAATCAATATAAGGCACGCAACTTAAATCAAACTCATATATTTGACTCGACTCGTATCTAAATCTAGGGATCCCGGTGTGAATAAGACGTAACAAGTCTCCCACCTACACTCCCAATCGGGGTGGCGGTACGTCTTATTCCTAGGCTTCGGCCCTGTCTGTATCGAATATCTACAATCGGAGTCGATCTTCTCCTATGCCTCGATACCACCGAACGTCTAGAAACTTGGCATATCTGCCAATGACTCTCCTATCTCAATGCTTGTATATAAATCAATATAAAGCACAACATAACAAGGTATAAAAATCTAGTATGTGATTTGTGGGAAACTCAAACCGGATCTGTTTCGAGTTATATCTCTCCAATCCAACATTGAATTATACCTTTTGTTGTTCAATCTTTTTCGACGTCGAAGTCTCGATGTTGAAGCTTGTCAAGACAATATCCTTTTGTAGCTGGTAACAAGAGGAGTACGAAACCGAAGTCGGATCGAAATTCGGGTGGCTCGATCTTTCACAATTCAAAATCTAAGCTATAATGAGAGTTGAGGAGTTCTGAACCTTGCTCTCGTTCCTGGCAGCTGGAGAATGAAGGAATGAAGTACAAATCATATATATATCTTGCATGGTGAAGACACATGTTTCATTCTTTATTCTGCACGTCACACCGCGGGTGCGCTCACTCTGCACCGCGGGTGCGCTGAGCGTACTGGATCACTTCCACAATTTCAGAAGGAATGACCGCGGGTGCGCTACATTTTATAACGCGGGTGCGCTGCCTCTACTTTAACAACACCGCGGGTGCGATTGTGTTTATGGCGCGGGTGCAGTGTCTCTTTGCCACCAAAACTTGAATTGCACGTCGCTTCTCCATGTCTGTTCTTCCATTCCCTTATTCATAATATAGGATAACTCACAAATATCAAACTAAGATCTCGGGCATTACATAGAGGGTTAGCCAAGGTCTGGAAGCGTCGGTTTTGGGTCTAGGGTCAAAAATCGAAGGCTAGGTGCACTAGGGTTTGAATCTTGATGCGTGCAGAAAATTCCAGCAGCTGGTGGAGCTTTCGTGGGTCTTAGGTGGTCTGAAAAAATTTATTTAAGGGCTGGTCATGTGTGATTAAGTCATGGTTTAAGTTTGGAGAAATTTGGTTTAGTTTCGGGTTAAACCGAGACCCCGGTCCATGTTTTAAAACGAATTATAGAATTTTATGCATTGGCTCGAGTTTACCTCGAAGATAGGGTTAAAAGTATGTTTTAAGGTGTTTTGATGTGCTTGATTGGCTTCAAGTCGAAATTTTGAGGTATAGGGATAAAATGGACCATTAGGGTTTTCATGGGCAAATTGGTCATTTTGCACCCAGGTCGAGTTAGCAGCCCCAGTAGCTCTCTGGTATCCGAAAATACATGTTTAAAATGTATATGCTAAACATGAATATGAATTTTTATGATAATACAAGAAAATATGTTGCATGCTTGGTTTTAAGAAAATTTACGTATATGCATGAATTTTATAAGTGATTAATATGATGACAAGTTTTGAAAGAGATGAGTTGGTTATGACTAATGCGAACATGAACACGAACACGAACATGTAAGGCCAAGGCTCAATGGATGGGTAAAACTGTCGTTGATGTCCCCGCCGCCGGATATCGCGATTATACGTAGATGGATCCATAGAGTTAGAGCTGATACGAAAGTCAAAAATAATGATCTGAATTCAATAAGGAAAAATGAACACATATATTATGTTTTGATATGATACGTTTGATATGACTCGACATGTTAACGTTCATGCTTATGCTTCTAAGGATCATGAAATTAATTTAATGACAATACTTTTCACTGTTGCATGATATGTATATATATTTGCTATAACGGTTCAGGTGTGTTGAGTCTTTAGACTCACTAGGTGTGATGATTGATGCAGGCGATCGTGAGGATGTGGAGACTGGAGGCGCTGAAGACTGAGTAGGCGGAGTTGGTGGTGCACATGATAACCCGAGGATCTTACATTCTTCCGCATATTATGGTTTGCTGTCATGAGTTTAAACAATATTTTAAATGTTTTTGCATCTTTTATACGATGATGATTTGGACAGACATTAAGCTCTTTTTTTAAACAGTAGACTAGTAGATTTGGTTTCATTTTATGATTCGTTTACTGCAGTTGTTTATTGAGTCGTGGAATTGTAATTCTTTTTACTCGTTTTCGAAATTTTATGGATGCATGTATGCACTACAACAAAATGACTTTTCGCAGCGCGCAAATTTCTTTCCGTGGCGCACATTGCACGCTGCACAACTGCAAGCTGTTGAAAGTTCAAGATTATTCGCGGCGTACATGTGCACGCTGTTAATACTATTATACGTGGCGTGCAATGTACTGACGTTAATATTCATAAAACATCTAAAATTAACGACATTTTTTGTCAAAGCCGTCGCTAATTAGCGACGGTTTTTGTCGTTAATTTAGCGACGGTTTAAAATCCGTCGCTAATGTAGCGACGGTGTTTACATAAAATTAACCAAAAATTGAAACGAAAAAATGTACCATAAATCGAAACTAAAATCGTGTAAGAGAGAAAAATTTTGAGTGTTGTGAAGTGGTGTGGAGAAAAATGGGTTGAAAATGCGGGTATTTGTAGATAACTTGCGACAGTTTTTGGTCTAAGCGACGGTTTTTCATTAAACCGTCTTGTAAATACGGCTATTAGCGACGGTTGATATTGAACTTTCGCTAATAGCGACGGTTTTTTATTAAACCGAAAAATCGTCGCTGATTTAAAATTAGCGACGGTTTCACTAAAACCGTCGCTAATGTAAAAATTGGACATTTTTATTAATTGGGCGCCCATTTTTCGCAGCGTGCTAATATGCATGCCGTGAATAATAATATTGATGGCGTGTGATTAATGTACATCGTTAATGTCTAGAGACGATTTTTTTAAAAAATGATTTACTTTTAACAGCGCACATAAACATGCACGCTATTAATAATACTATTAACAACGTGCCTTTATTGTGCGCTGCGAAAATTGCATATGTTATTAACAGCTCACATATAACTACACGCTGTCGTTTATATAATTTATTAACTTCACACATAAATGCATGCTGCGGATATTACTATCTGCAGCGTGCTTTTAAAGCACGCCGTAATTTCTGTCAAGTGTAACAATATTAACAGCGCACATATGAGCGCACGCCTTTAAAAGAAATATTCGCAGCGTGCTTTTAATGCACGATGTTAATGACGTGCTACGAAAAATAATTTTTCTTGTAGTGATGGGTGGTTTCGATCATAACTTCATTTTTTAAAAAATAAAAATAAAAATTTCAAGTAATATTTTAGTAGTAGACTTTTCAATTTACTTGTCTCTGTATGTAATTATAAAGGCTATACACTACTTGTTCCCTATATCTAAACTCAATTCTATTACAAAAAGAAAGACGATTGCTTTCAGAAGTCATAATAACCTAGCCTTTTCTTTCAACCTTCCACTGTAGTGTTGAAGTAATTTTTCAGCCTTATTATTATTATTTGCTAAAAACCGTTAAAGTCATAACAGTTGTTATACATGAAATTTTAATATTTGGATTTCATGGAGAATTTATTAACCAAGACTATGATAATCTTTAAAACATGTCTTTTAAGTCAGTTTTTCTTTCAAAAGTTTTTGTATTATAGTCAATATATATATATATATATACATACATAAAACCTTTATAACTTTTAGTTGAATTTTTTTTTAAATCTATTTACCTTGATTAAAAAAAATTTAGTATATTAAGCTAAACCAATTTAAATATATTTCAACACTGTATTTGAATTGATAGAGAATTTTAAGCTTTCATTCATACTTTACATGGTCAATAAATAAACTGTGAAACCTATATTTCTCCGAGGATGACAAATGGTTTTTTGAACATAAAACGTGTGGAATAATGATTTGTGTTTAAACATGAATTATAACGTAACGATCATGGGTCATTAGGCTGAATCAACATGGATCTCAATCCATACCTATGCACCACTACTGATGATGGGTCGTTAAGATGGTTCAGCATGAGCTAGGTCCATGCACTGTCACTCATAGAATATCTCACCTCTGGAAAGTGGTTTCTTTCTCCTTCTCCAACATTTGAACCCAGAACCTCCAGGTATAAGTACTTAGATTCTTAAAGTGTTGGTACCAGTAGGCTATTACGTTGGGAGTTTAGGTGTCAAGGGGCTGGAGTCACGAGTTAATCACGTTTTGGTGAGGGCCGATCGGTCTTCTTGAGGGAGATATGATTTTTGTCGTAAAACCGCACAAGCTGTGAAATTTTTGTGTCACAAAACCCGTCAAATAAAAATACCCAACCAAGGTCCATTTTCAAAAAAGCACACTTAAATACACCATATAATAAATAATTAAAACTAATTATTCAATAAAAATATTTTTCCAGAATATCCCCAGTCTCCGTTCCTCATTCAAGCGCGAAGTACAACCTAAAATCTTAATGCATGAAACTTTAATAAACTTTATATGAATTAAAACACATATTCATGAAATAAACCTGCATTTAATGGATTAAAACAATTTAATAGAATATAAAATAAATTTATAACTTGCATGAATATAGTTTACGTGAACCTTGAAATTTTTGGGACGTTACATAAAACTTTATACAAAATTTTTAGGAATTTGATATATATAGCACATGTGAAGGCAAGAGAATAATTGGTCATAATTATATGTTAGTGATATATTTTATCAAATTAAATAATACCGAAGTATGCTTTAGAAATACGAAAATTAATTTAATCAAGAAATTAATGTTAGAGTAGATGCCCTGCAAGCCAACAGTTGGCTAGGAATTTTATTGACTCAGTTGTAATTAACAATCTTTATTTTAATATAATTAATTATTTCATGATTTGTTATTTCTTTATTTGTATACCCATCATATTTTAATACAAATAAATTGTAATTCGATGTTGAAACTCAGTTTGTAAACACTGTATGATCTAAATTCGTTTCTAGTCAATTCAGCCGCCTAAAACATGGATAAAGGTCGCTTGAGCTCGAGACTAGCATCTGTGATGTTGTGTACTGCGTTTCTTGGTAAGGGCATAGAGATGTCCAAACATGCAGATGGGTAGTCATATGATGATTATACCGAACAACCCTCCCTCGGACTTTCCAAGTGGTTATCATTCATCGAGAGGATAAGTCTGTGGTTATGATTGTACACCATTAGTCCTTACGACCCGGGACAAAACTGAGGCTCTATATGCTAGGGCTGTGCTTTGACTCGTTTACCGGCTCCAGGAGAGTTATCAGGTGGCGAGGTTGGGTATAGTTGCGACACATATAGGAGCCAGTGCATTGTAGTCGGGGATTCACCGCTCACCTACGGGTTTGGATATCCTATGTGATCTGATGTAATAATAGTGCATGAAATCTCTGGTCAGAGTATGAGATGTACGTTGGAGAAGGACTTCTCCAATAGTACACGCGATGCCACTATTATAGTTATCACATAGTGATCGAATTGATATGCAATCCTCGATGAATCAATGGTTGCAGATTCGATCGAGATATATGAGATGAAGGGACAGTACTGTACGTTAATCATAATCGACTGATTCTTGCAGGCACTATGAGTGATACCTAGAGGATCATGGGGCGATGCTACTAGATGCTCTTACCATGATCCGGTGGGTGCAATCAGAAATTAGTTCTGACATTCTTGATCAAAGTTTTGATGAAAAGAATGGGGCTAACTAGGGTAAGCCCGAATAAAGGATTATGTCCTGAATCACAAAGAGTTGTGAATCCACGGCTAGCTGTATCCCTGAACCATTGAGGGTCACACAAGAACTGGATCGTTTGTTACCGTTGAGAGAAGTAAATTCAAGCAGTTGAATTTATATTATATAGTAAATTCAAGAAGTTGAATTTGTGATAATTAAATTTTGAGAGAATAAATTCGGGGATTTGAATTTATAAAATTTGAGAATTTAATTTATTAAACTCAAATGTTGGGTTTATTACATATTAAATTTTGGAGGTGATAAATTCAAGGAGTTGAATTTATAAGTTAAATAATAAATTCAAATGTTGAATTTATAATGAATTTAATTAATTAAGCTTAAAAGTTGAGTTGATTAAATATTAAATTAAAATTGGTGGGAAGTATATTTAATGGGCTTGTAGGAGTGCAAGTCCAACATACTTAATAATTAAAGTTTATTGGACTTTGATTAAATTAATTAAATTAGTTGGACTAGCCCAATTAATTAATCAATCCCATTAATGTTAATTATATGTCTTAGGTCATGAGTTAATTATAAATAAGTGTTGAGAAGTCAAAACCCTAGGCATCACCCACCATAATTTCGAGAATCCCTCTTTCAAAAGAAAAAAATTCGGCCACCTCTCTTGAGGAAGAATTTTGGGTCGTCTCTCAAACTTTGATCTCCTACGTAAAATTTCTTTCATATTCTCTAGTGCAATTTGGAAGAGGATCAAGCGATCTAGTCGTGGACTTGATAGGAGGATCAAACAAGGAGTTCATCGAAGAAAGTTCGTAGGGATTCATCAAGAGCTAATCCGTTTATACCGGATTAGGTCGAGCCACGTGAGTTATTCACCAAATATATAACGATTATAACGCCCTATGAATGTTTATCTTAAAACCATACAAGTGCCCAAACATAAACATATTTTGATTGTCAAAATAAATTAAAAATTTTAAAACTTCCGCTGCGTTTGGGCACGTAGAAAACCGAGATCCAAAAATTAAGTGGTTTGGAATTGAGTTCGAAATTATTAAATTCATGTTATATGATAAATTTATTATTTGACAATAACGATGAGTACGTATGAACTTTGTAGCGTGATCGAAGTTCGAAGAGTTGATATAAAATAATTACTAGCATCTTACTTGTCAAAGAGGTATCTTATTATCGGGTAACATACAACATATATTTGTAAAATTTGATATTTGTTGATTGTGAATTATATGATATTAATTTTTCTACTTGAATTATTTGTGACATTGCTTAAACATCGATGCAGTAAAATAAAATATATTTTGCACACATGTATTTTCTATATATATGTAGCATCAATGCATGACACGACATTGCATTACATATTGAGCCTCGATTCTAGTTTTACTTCTTTCGAAATTGTGTTTGGACTCGAGGGGATTGTCGGGATAGTACGGAGCTGCGACTAGACCGAGAGTTGTATCGTCCATAGTCCCTGGCGAGCTGATCGGCACACGGAAGTAGACTGGCTGAGGAGCGGTCTCTACGGCTCTGAAGCCAAACCTTGCATGTTGCTCGAGTTGTTATGCGCTGCATTTACTGATTGTGCAGCTTCCGATATACTGATTTTTCATGCATGTGTATATACCTGATCATGCATTGCATTCATATATCATTCGTTACAATTCCTCACCGCCTACCCGTCTGGCATGTCTATTCCAGTCACTATATCTTGGACCGTTTACATTCCTCACCACCCAGCATGAGGACGTATCTGTTACTGAAGCATATATATATATATTTAGATATATAATTACTCGTCACCTTTTGTATTGAAATATTGACGAGATAAATTATCATGTTAAATTGTAATGTGATAGAATATTTTATTATAATATAAAATCTAGCTTATATTAATGAATATGTAATGGGCAGCACGTCATTTATAAAATAACAAATTTTTCCGCTGTATTTAATATTACAGACATTATTTTTAATTATTGCACGATAATTACTTGTGAATGTCTAGAGTCTCACATCCTCGGTCTAATATCGAATATCGGGATAAAAATCCTTCATTTCATGAAATCATGTCAAATCATGCAATTAAACATTTAATCATATAAAAATATATCATTTAAGCATTTAAAATTAATTAAATAAAATATAAAAGCAATTTAAATAATTTTCATACATGTCGTTTACGTGAACTGATTTTCGGGCATTACAAATCCTCTCCCTCTTAAATAAAATTTTATCCTCGAAATTTGTCTAGTCTTGATTATTGAAAGGCTTAGGCTCCCTCATTCACTTCATATTAATCGGATTGGCTTAAATTTTGCATTTTATCACGCTTTCACTGAGTTCTCTGATATGAAATCTTCCATTTTTATATATTTATATCAAATTTCTTAATCTCAAGGAAATCAAATATTTAACTAACTCTACATCCTCTGTCAATTACAAATCTTAAACTACCTTAAGTTATTGTGATCTTCTCAAAAATTAATTAATTGGTTGACTTTACCTTAAGTCGTCCCGATTGTATAATTTTATTTTCCCAAAATATATTATTATTGTCAAACCCAATTTCGATCCATTGTCATCATATAATATTCATTATTATAAATCACCTTAATGACGGGTACTTACTAAAACCTCATTCCCGTATATGCCAAACATATTGTCCTTAACACGTACTGTCATCAATTTTTTTTTGTTTTCTTAAATTCCAAATATTCAAAGTACTTAAGTGATTCAATTCTATCGAGTCACAATTTCACATAAATCAAACACTAATAGGTAACCTCGAAACTCAAGATTATGTCAAATGACCTTTAGGGAAGAAAAGTTTTATCCAACTTCCAATATAATTTACTCTTAGTATCGTATAAATTCAAAACTTATTATGCTATTCTTTCTTCGATTTATATATATGTTCTATGACTTATTTTACGTAAGGTATTTATCTATTCGTTATCCCAAAAATTAGAGTTTTCTTTAACATGGAAATGTCATCTCTTAATGAAGGACCGAGTGTGCTAGTGCCTTGGAAGGCATTTCGAACACTATATTCTCCAATGAGCTGCAATAGCTCGTGTTCTAAGAATGTTAACACCGATTAATTAAATCGAGTTTTGTTTAAAACCAAGAAGAAGAAACTCGAAGTAATCCTTCTTGAAGAAGACTGTTATATTAGAAAATAATTTAACTCATGTAAACTTAATAAATGAAAAAGGGTAGATTAGTTTTTGCATTCATCAGTTCAGTTATGGTGACAGCTGAACTAACGGATACTCTAACTGATCCAAACAGTTTGAAAACATCAGTTAATCAGTTAAATACACAAGATGTGTTTATGGATGTTCAGAGACTTCAACTGCTCCTACGTCACCCCTTCTACCTCCACGGGTGAATCCACTAGAAGACTTTGATATATACAGCACTTTGTACAAACCCATTCAGCTAGGACTTACACTACCGCCTAAACTGAACTCCTAGCTACGACTGAAGGCAGCACCTTCCAGCCAAAACTTCTTTAACGTCTATGTGTCAAAGACTACATACACAAGTTTAATGTCTTTGTGCAAGACTGTGTTTGAGTGATTGTGTGTGAGAACTAAACAAGGATGTTCTCACACACTGAGGGAAATAAGCTTCTAATCTAAGCTGATATGACTGTGAAGAATTCGCTCTGGGCTGATTGCTTCATGAAAGCTGATGTGCAATGAGCGTGCCCTTTTTCTCTCGTATTTTCGTTGAAGCTTCTTTTCTCTCAAATGTATATATTGACTCTTCACTGATCTTCTCTTTATATATGCAGGAAAGCTGATCGTACAATGAGACTCAATTATTATATCCGTTGCATCTTGAATTCGTTTCTTGGACTTTGTGTCTCGACTTTTCGACTGTCCTTCTGAAACGTTTTGTCTTTAATGATCTGATGCAACGTCCATTTATTGTCCTTTGACTAGACGCTGGAACCCACTAGAAAGAGCTTGTCTTGATCTACAACTGAAAGATTCTGACTGATGCTTCGAACTAGTCAGCTGAACTGATCTTCAGTTGGGCTGGTAAAATCAATTGACTCGTTAGTTGAACTGATTTCACTCTCTTTCAGTTGAACTGATCAGTTGAGTTTCTTCATCAGTTGAACACTCCTTCAGTTGGCCAGGCTTCTGAGGTTCTCCTGCTGAACTACCTATCAACTGGACAATCAGCTGGACCGATCAATTGACGTAACAGTTAGACTGATTCAGTTTGTGCAATCAGTTGAGTCTTCAGTTTGCGATGTAAACAGCTCGTTACTGATCCTAGCTTCTGCACACTAAGGTAGATTATTAGTAACACAAAATAACAAGTTTTGTTAACATCAAAATCAAGATTGCGAACTTGAAAAGTTCCAACACTTAATTTATTGTAGTTAAGATAATTCAATATCCTACATATCCAATTTAAGTGTTTGGCATTCTTAAATTCCCAAAATTTGCAATAAATGTCTCCTAATAACAACTATACTTTTAATCGCCAATTAGAACCTGGATTCAAAATTTCATAATCTCCAAAAATAAATATTTTATGACCATATAAGTTGTTTCTTAATAACTTTAAACAATTCCCCAAATGTCTTAATCCTTACAAGGTTTAGCGACAAAATTTAAAAATAGAGTTTTTTGGTCCTTAGAAATCATAGCAATCGCGGTGTCAACCCAAAATGAAATTATTTCTTTTAACTTACTTCCCTAAATTTTGCAATTACCTCGTATAGTCCCTAAATAATATTTTTCTCAAATCCTATAAACTGAAATTTACAGAAATTATACGAACTCCTATTGTAAGGTCATAAAATTAAGACGACGTAATCTAACTGCTTGCAAATCTAGGAAATATGAAAATGGCTAATTAATTGATTTTAATTGCTTAATTGATTATGTGACATACATGCTTATATGATAAATAGGATTTTGTTATCATTATGCATAAAACTGTATTTTTTAAGGATTTCTCAAGTTGCGATCGAGGAACGGAGAACGAAGGCTGAAAAACGTAAAATATTTATACTAAATAATTAACTTTAACTATTTAAAACATGAGTGATGCCTTTCCATATTTTTGAAAATAAAGGGTTTTGAGGTGATTTTATACGTCGGGATGTAATTTTTATCGGTATTGGTTTTTCAACAAACTTGCAAAAGTTTTGACAACCCGGCTATTAAATTCACAAACCTTATTAAACAAAGTATTTTATAATTTCAATTACAGATTAATGGGCCTAGATTGTGTGCTAATGGGCCTAAGCCTAGTTAGTACCTAATTAAGTATTTAAATATATGTAAACCCTCCCCAAACCCCTACATAACTCACGCCACACACCACCATTTCACAAATTCTCTCCCAAACACACGGCCACACACTCATTATTTTGAAGAAGAATTTTCGGATATTCAAGGGGAAGCATCATAGCCATCGTCTCCTCGTCCCCGTTCTTCGTCGTCAACGTATAATCGTGTGTTCAAAATGCAAAGACACGCCATACATATCCTTTTCTCATCTATCACATCGTAGTATCGTTTTAAATATCGTTTGTATGAAAAGCATGAAGTCTCTATGATTATTTTCGAAATATTGCATGCACATGTGGGAAACTTGATATTTTTTATGCAAATTCGTGGTTTTATTATGTAAAGGGGCTACCATGATCTTAGGTTATGAAAAGTGGAGTTTATACATGATTAAGGTCCTAACACACACACCCTAAACACCAAAGTCGAAGGAAACAAGCAATCAAAGCAGGAGTCGATTCTGCTGTAATGGGGCCATGGGGTTAGATTTTCATGTATTGAGGGCTTGGCTTGTTTCGGCTAGGACCAGGACTATTTAAGGTCGTATGGCAGTCAGGGGGGAGTCCTAGCCAAGCTAGGACTCAAGTTCAGGGCTCGGGAAGGAGTCCTAACATGCTAGGACTCCCACCCGATAGTCGAGCAGCTCATGTGCAAGTAGTTGCAGACTTCCAGCGGCTTGGGGGCTCAGTCTGTGGATAAGGGGCTGGGCTAGGGTGAGTCCTAAGGGTCCTAGGTGGGTATTGGAGAGGCTGGTTCGAGAGCCAAATCGATGGTTAGAGTCCTAGGCACCTAAACATGAGTCCTTGTCTACATGGGTTTCTCAGCCACTTCATGTGAAAGTTGATGTGGTTCGGTTATGGGGCTAGGGGTGGTTTCCGTGAGTTCCTTGGGTCCAGTGGGGTGCCTAAGGGTGTTGGTCAGTGGTTGGTCTAGCTTGGCTCGGGTGTCGTTCGTGAAAACCGGACCATGGCTCGGGGTCGAAACAACTAGGTCAAGTTAGGGTTTTTTTAAAAGCTAAATTAATCGAAACACGGCTCACGGGGGTCGAGTCGTGGTTCATGAGGGCTAAAATGATATAAAAAGTCTAAGTTTTAAGTTCAGGAATTTTATTTTAATTTTTGGGATTTTTGGAATTAAAACACCGTCAAAACGATTAATTAAAGATGAATTAAAAAGTCTTGTTTTTAAGCTAAATAAAATTATGAGAATTTTAATTTAAGCTTAAATAATTATTTGGGACATTTTCGAGTCAATGAAATCAAGAAAAAGTTGAAAACGTAAAATGACACGTCCATGGGTAAAACGGTCTTTTTACACCTAGAAATTAGGAAACGTCATAGCAGTGCGCTAAATGCTATTTTTAATGATATTATGAGTATTTTTAAATTTTTGTAAAATTTTACATGATTAAATTATGATTTTTAAATGTCTATTGGATTTTTATGATTTAATGTGGACATTTAAAACATATGGTACATGCTTGGTTTCAAAAACAAAAATGATATGTTGTGCATGATTTTATAAAGTGATGAGAATGTAAAATATTGAAGGAAGTGAAGTAATTGTGACTATTGAGGTTATGAGGTAAGAATGAGAATGTCGTGAGGGAAAAGGCCCTAGAGGGAGCCCATTTATGGAAAAAGCCCCAAATGGAGTCCGACGATCGTATTTCCATTCGAATGAGGATAGGCCAGGGCCCAGTTGACCGATGAGAGTGTTGCTGGTGTCTCCTGCCGCCCAGTACTGCGGTTTCATATAGATGGATCCATCGACTTTTTGAGGTTTGAGAAAAGTCACAATTAACGATCTGAATTCAATAAAAGAAAAGAAAAATGTTTATGATCATGATAAAACGATTTATGTCATGTTATGTTGAGGAAAAAAGAAAAGGTTAAGATTTATGTTTGCATGTCATGAAAATGTTAATTTAACGTAAAAGTATTTTCACTGTTGCTTGTGATTTTTATACGTATTATTTGTTATAAAGATTATGGTGTGTTGAGTCTTTAGACTCACTAGGTGTGAAGAATGCAGGTGAGTTTGATTGAGGTCTTGATGGTTGACCTGACTGAAATGAAGGTGCATACAATCCGAGGACCAGCGCTTCTACTTCTTCCGCAATTATGATTTATGATTACGATTTACGTTAAAATATTTTAAGACTATTTATTCATGCTTTTGAGGGATTTTTGAGAGGTTTAGTGTGTGCTATACTTTTCAAATTTATTGCTTTTTAGGTTTGGTAAACATTTGAAGATTTCTTTTTTTATGACTCTTTCACTTGATTTTAAATACTAGATGGTGGATGTTTTGTTTTGAAATGGGCAAAATATTTAATAAAATATTTTCATGTAATATGGGTGATCGGCCGAATTAAGCTAAGTTTTAAAAAAAAGATATAGTACTTTTTAATCAATAAAAAAAGGCAGACGTTTCAGTTGGTTTCAGAGCAAAGGTCCTGTAAAGGGTTGTGCCACCATCAGCGCCAGAAAGATCAGTCGTCAAGCCTCAAATTTGTAAGTTTTTACATGCTTTATATGATTCAGTATGATGTTACCAGCATGATGACATGAATAGTATGTTTACGCTACATGTTTACGAGCTTTTTGAGTATTTATGCTTTGCATGCTTAAATTGCTAAATGAGTTAGGATATGTCACATGATTAGAAAAATTAGATTTAAATGCATGTTGATTACGTTAGAATTTGGAAAAAATTAAGATAAAATACCTCATAGACGTGCCCTTATTGTTGAGAAGGAAACAGTGTGAATCATCAAGGGAATGAACCCCACCACCACCTCCCGGAGATGCTGCTACACGTGCTTTAGAGGGGATGGCTCGTCTCTTCGAGCAGCAGATACAGCAACAGCAGTTACAGCAGATGCAGCAGCAACAGTTACACCAGGCACCTAGGCCACAACATGATATTTATGATAAGTTCCAGAGGTTGGGGCCGAAGGAATTTTCTGGCACCACAAATCCCTTTGCTGCTGAGAGTTGGATCTGTTCACTTGAGGTAAACTTTCGTTATCTAGATATGGGGGATGCGAACCGTGTTAGGTGTACTACTTATCCATTTAGTGATGATGCTTCTTTATGGTGGGAAGGAGCCTAGCACAGCGTTAATCTTGCTACTATATTTGGGCTCGTTTCAAGGAAATATTCTATGAGAAATACTTTACTGTCGATGTTAGAGGGCGACTGATGAGGGAGTTTATAACCCTCCGCCAAGGAGACTCGACTGTTGCTGAATTTGTGAGGAAGTTTGATAGGGGTTGTCATTTTGTATCCCTTATTGCCGGGGATCCTGTAATGAAACTTAGGAATTTCATGGATGGTCTACCGCCTACCCTTCGAAACGATGTTATGATGATGTGTCCATTGGATTATGCTACCGCTACTGCTTATGCTTTCCAGTCTGAGCAGTCTTTGAGGGACATTGATTTGAAGATTCAGCGCAAGAGGCAGCACTTACAGAACAATAATCAGCCAAATAAAAAGTCATATACGGGTCCTTCTAGACCTCAAGGGCTTCAAAAGCCCCAAGGTCAAGTCAAGAAGCAAGCACCACAAAAGCCAAAGAATCCTGGAGCACCAAAGCCTGCTGAGAGGCAACCATGCAAGGAGTGCAATCGTTTACATCTTGGCAAATGTGAATGGGGATCATTTAAGTGTTTCTACTGCAAGGAGGCTGGACACAAGGCAGCTAATTGCCCGAAGAGGAAAGCACCTACTGTGGGACGAGCTTATGTTATGAATGCAGAAGAAGCTGAAGAGGCAGACACTACACTTATCACGGGTAACCTAGTCATTTAACATTTTTTATTGTTTAGTATTGCATGAAATGTTAAATTGGTTATTCGATTTAAATTGGGATTAAGCTTAACCTAGTGGAAATTAGGTTGCATGTTCTACTTAGTTGGATTTAAGTTATGATTTTAGAAACCATAGAAAATGATATTAATTTTGTGCCTTATTTTATGTAAAGGATGTTTTGATTCCAAACAAAAAGTTTGAGGGCCAAAATTTAAAGAAAATCATAACTAAGGGATTTATAGGGGTTTCGAAATTTTTGGGGTCAAATGTGCAATTTTCAAAAGTTTGAGGACTAAAATATAATTTTCGATAATTAAAGGACCAAAGTGCAAATAACCGAAAGTTAAGGGACCTAAATGAAATCACCGAATTCTTAAGGACCATAAATCCAATATTCGGAACTTAAGGGTTCAAAGTAAGAATTTTCGAAAGAAATATAAGGGTTAAAATGTAGTATTTCGAAAATTTTGGGACTAGAATGTAAATTTCGAAAAATTGAAGGGCCAAAATGCAATTTTTCACGTAGTACTTAAGTTCAACAGGTAATCTTCATATAACTTTGGAAAATTAATGATAGAAATTTCTTAAGCTTCAACACGAAAAGATTTATAAGACATTTTCGCCGCAGGAAGAATTAACATTTAGGGGGTAGCTACCTATGCATTGCTAGATTCAGGAGCTACACATTCATTCATATCTGAAACCTTCATCAAAAGACTAAATATTACCGCTCAAGATATGGGTTTGGGTTTCAATGTTTCTATTCCATCCGGGGATCAAATGCTCACCTCTAAAATTGTCAAGAATCTGGAGCTTCGTTTATGCAAAGATGTGGTTCGGGCAGATCTTATCGTGCTTCCTATGCCTGAGTTTGATATTATACACGGAATGGATTTGTTATCAGCGAATGGAGCTTCAATTAATTTTCGTCAGAGATCAGTGTGTATTACGACACCTAGTGGTAAATCTTTTGTCTTTGAGGCGGCAAGGAACAAGCAAATGCCGCACATTATCTATTGTCTATGTGAGAGGAAGCTTACTAAATGAGGATGCCAAGCTTTTCTAGCATGTGTCACTACCGCACATGATCCTATCAGTCAGAAATTGGAGGATGTTGATATTGTCAGAGATTTTCCTAGCGTCTTTCCCGAGGACGTATCTGGTATTCCACCCGATCATGAAGTGGAATTCTCTATTGATCTTATGCCGGACACTGTTCCTATATCTAAAGCACCTTATCGCCTAGCACCTGCTGAAATGAAAGAATTAAAAGATCAAATCCAACAGTTGCTAGACAAGGGTTTTATTCGCCCTTGTTATTCACCATGGGGCGCACCGGTATTATTTGTGAAGAAGAAAGATGGTAGTATGCGTCTTTGTCTTGATTATCGAGAGCTTAATAGGGTCACTATAAAAAACAAGTATCCACTGCCAAGAATTGAAGATTTATTTTACTAGTTGCAAGGAGCATCAATATTTTCTAAGATTGATCTGCGATCTGGATACCATCAATTGAAACTAAAAGAGTCTGATGTTCACAAGACATCGTTTCGTACTAGATATGGGCACTATGAGTTTATGGTCATGCCATTCGGGTTGACCAATGCGCCATCGATCTTCATGGATCTCATGAATCGCGTATTTCAGCCGTATCTGCATCAGTTTATTATAGTCTTCATCGATGATATCTTAATCTATTCCAAGAGCAGAGAGGAGCATAGTCGTCATTTGAGGATAGCACTGCAAGTACTGCAAGACAGGAAGCTATATGCAAAATTCAGCAAGTGCGAGTTTTGGCTTGATAGAGTGGCATTCTTAGGCCACATCATTTCTAGTGATGGCGTTGAAGTTGATCCGAGTAAAGTGGAGGCAGTGAAAGAGTGGCCAGTGCTCAAGAGTGTTACCGAGATTCGCAGTTTCTTGGGACTAGCTGGCTATTATCGCAAGTTTATTCAGGGGTTCTCATCTATAACGGTACCTATGACTGCCTTGACAAAGAAAAATGCAAAGTTTGTTTGGGGACCCGAGTGTCAAGACAGTTTTGACAAATTGAAGCAAGCCTTGATTTCAGCGCTAGTGTTATCTATGCCATCATGGCAAGGGTAGTATGTTCTTTACACCGACGCTTTTAAACTTGGTTTGGGCGCAGTTCTGATGCAAAATGACCGAGTTATCGCCTATGCGTCGAGATAGTTGAAAATTCACGAGAAGAACTACCCTACTCATGATCTTGAGTTTGCAGCAGTAGTTTTTGCACTAAAGATTTGGAGACAATACCTTTTTGGGGAGAAGTGCAAAATATTCACCGACCATAAAAGTTTGAAATACTTCTTCACCCAAAAGGAGTTGAATATGAGACATCGCAGATGCTTGAATTAGTAAAGGATTATGATTGTGACATTAGCTACCATCCAGGAAAAGCTAATGTAGTGGCAGACGCATTGAGCGGGAAAGTGGCAGTTATCACTCATTTATCACTCCAAAGACCGTTGCAGTCCGAGATACAACGGTTTGAGCGTACAGTTTATGCTAGGAGCGAGGCCCCTAATCTTGCCACATTATCAGTACAGTCGACTTTGAGAGACAAGATTCGTGATGGGCAGTCTTCTGATGAGCAGTTACAAAAGTGGAGTGCTAGAGATGAAACCAAGGGTCGGAAATTATATTCAGAGGTGGATGGTATAGTTCGTTATCGAGATCGGTTATGGGTTCCTAGTGACCATTCCTTGAGAGATCTTATCATGAAGGAAGCCCATGACACACCTTACTCCATCCATCCGAGAAGTACAAAGATGTACAAAGATTTGCAGTTGTTATATTGGTGGCCAGGCATGAAGAGAGACATTTTGAGATTTGTATCCGAGTGTTTGACTTGTCAGCAAGTTAAAGCAGAGCATCAAAGGCCAGTGGGGAAATTGAAACCACTCCCTATTCCCGAGTGGAAATGGAAAAATATCACTATGGACTTTGTTGTGGGATTGCCAAAGACTGTTAAGGGATTAAATGCCATATGGGTGATAGTGGATCGTTTTATGAAATTAGTGCATTTTCTACCTATCAATACGACGTTCACCATGATTCAGTATGCAGAGTTATATATTCGAGAGATAGTTCGTCTGCATGGGATTCCAGTGTCTATTGTTTCTGACAGAGATCCAAGATTTACGTCATCTTTTTGGAAGAGTCTGCATGCAGCGATGTGGACTAAGTTATTATTCAGTACATCATTCCATCTTCAAACCGATAGTCAGTCTGAAAGAGTTATTCAAATTTTGGAAGATCTACTGCGAGCATCTATTATTTATTTCCAAGGCAGTTGGGAGCCAAAATTACCTCTAGTGGAGTTCACCTACAATAATAGCTATCAATCATCTATCGGGATGGCTCCTTTTGAGGCACTTAATGGAAGGAAATGTATATCTCCTGTTCATTGGGACGAGGTTGGTGAGAGAAGAGAGATTGGTCCGGATGTGATTGAAGAGACTGCCGAACTTGTAGTCAAAATTCGTGAGAGAATGAAGACTGCACAAAGCCGACAAAAGAGTTATGCAGACAAGAGACGAAGGGACTTAGAGTTTGCAGTGGGCGACCATGTATTTGTGAAAATAGCATCTATGAAGGGTGTTATGCGATATGGCAAGAAAGACAAGCTTAGTCCAAGGTTTATTGGTCTATTTGAAATTTTGGAGAGGATTGGGACAATAGCCTATAGAGTGGCATTGCCACCGATGCTTTCAGGAATTCACGACTGTGTTCCACATTTCGATGCTGCGGAAGTACATGTCGAATCCATCACATGTACTAAATTACGAACCTCTTCAATTAACTCCAAATATGACATACGAAGAAAGACCTGTCCAAATCTTGGCAAGACAGGAAAGAAGATTGCAAAACAAAGTCATTCCAATGGTCAAGGTCAAGTGGCTGAATCACCCAGAAGAGGAAGCTACTTGGGAAACCGAGAAGGACTTGAAAAGACGCTATCCAGAACTACTCGGTTAGTTCTAATTTCGAGGACGAAATTTTATTTAAGGGGGGAAGGAATTCTAAGGTCCAAAAATGAAGACGACGTAATCCAACTGCATGCAAATCTAGAAAATATAAAAATGGCTAATTAATTGATTTTAATTGCTTAATCGATTATGTTACATACACACTTATATTTTAAATAGGATTAAGTTATCATTATGCATAAAACTGTATTTTTTAAGGATTTTTCAAGTTGCGATCGAGGAACGGAGACCGATGGCTGAAAAACGTAAAATGTTTTTACTAAATAATTAACTTTAATTATTTAAAACATGAGTGATGCCTTTCCATATTTTTGAAAATAAAGGGTTTGAGGTGATTTTATACGTCGGGATGTAATTTTTGTCGGTGTTGGTTTTTCAACAAAAATGCAAAAGTTTTGACAACTCGGCTATTAAATTTACAAACCTTATCAAACAAAGTATTTTAGATATTTAATTAAAGATTAGTGGCCTAAATTGTGTGCTAATGGGCCTAAGCCTGGTTAGTGCCTAATTAATTATTTAAATATATGTAAACCCTCCCCAAACACCAACATAACTCACGCCACACACCACCATCAGATTTCACAAATTCTCTCCCAAACACACGGCCACACACTCATTATTTTGAAGAAGAATTTTCGGATATTCAAGGGGAAGCATCATAGCCATCGTCTCCTCGTCCCCGTTCTTCGTCGTCAACGTATAATCGTGCGTTGAAAATGCAAAGGCATGTCATACATCTTCTTTTTTCATCTATCGCATCGTAGTATCGTTTTAAATATCGTGTGTATGAAAAGCATGAAGTTTCTATGATTATTTTCGAAATATTGCATGCAAATGTGGGAAACTTGAGATTTTTTATGCATATTCATGGTTTTATTATGTAAAGGGGCTTCCATGATCTTAGGTTATGAACAAGTGGAGTTTATACATGATTTAAGGTCCTAACACACACACCCTAAACACCAGAGTCGAAGGAAACAAGCAATCAAAGCAGGAGTCGATTCTGCTGTCATGGGGCCATGGGGTTCGGTTTTCATGTATTGAGGGCTTGGCTTGTTTCGGCTAGGACCAGGACTAGCTAATGTCTTAGGGCAGTCAGGGGAGAATCCTAGCCAAGCTAGGAATCGATTTCAGGGCTCGGGATGCTAGGACTCTCACCCGAGAGTCGCGCAACTCATGCGCAAATTTTTTGCAGACTTCTAAAGGCTTGAAGGCTCGGTCTGTGGATCAGGGGCTGGGCTAGGGTGAGTCCTAAGGGTCCTAGGTGGGTGCTGGAGAGGCTTGTTTGAGAGCCGAGTCGATGGTTAGAGTCCTAGGCACCTAAACATGAGTCCTTGTCTACATGGGTTTCTCGGGCACTTCATGTGAAAGTTGATGTGGTTTGGTTATGGGGCTAGGGGCGGTTTCCATGAGTTCCTAGAGTCCAGTGGGCTGCCTAAGGGTGTTGGTCAGTGGTTGGTCCAGCTTGGGTCGGGTGTGGTTCGTGAAAATCGGACCATGGCTCAAGGTCGAAACAACTAGGTCAAGTTATGGTTTTTTTAAAGCTAAATTAATCGAAACAAGACTCATGGGGGTTGATTCATGGTTCATGAGGGCTAAAATGATATAAAAAGTCTAAGTTTTAAGTTTAGAAATTTTATTTTAAAGTTAGGGATTTTTTGGGATTAAAACACCGTCAAAACGATTAATTGAAGATAAATTAAAAAGTCTCGTTTTTAAGCTAAATAAAATTATGAGAATTTTAGTTTAAGCTTAAATAATTATTTGACACATGTTAAAGTCGATGAAATCAAGAAAAGTCAAAAACGTAAAATGACACGTCCGGGGGTAAAACGATCTTTTTACACCTAGAAATTAGTAAACGTCATGACAGTGCTCTAAATACTATTTTTTATGATATGATGAGTATTTTTAAATGTTTATGAAATTTTACATGATTAAATTATTTTTTTTAAATGTCTATTGGATTTTTATGATTTAATGTGGACATTTAAAAGATATGTTGCATGCTTGGTTTCAAAAACAAAAATGATATGTTATGCATGATTTTATAAAGTGATGAGAACGTAAAACTGTTGAAGGAAGTGAAGTAATTGTGACTGTTGAGGTTATGAGGATTTGAGGTAAGAATGAGAATGTCGTGAGGGAAAAGGCCCCAGAGGGAGCCCTATTTATGGGAAAAGGTCCCAAGAGGGGGCACGACGATCGTATTTCCATTCGAATGAGGATAGGCCAAGGCCCAGTTGACCTGTGAGAGTGTTGCTAGTGTCCGCCGCCACCCAGTACCGCGGTTTCATGTAGATGGATCCATCGACTTTTTGAGGTTTGAGGAAAGTCACAATTAACTATCTGAATTCAATAAAGGAAAATGAAAATGTTTATGATCATGATAAAAGATTTATGTCATGTTATGTTGAGAAAAAAGGAAAATGTTAAGGTTTATGTTTGCATGTCATGAAAATGTTAATTTTACGTAAAAGTATTTTCACTGTTGCTTGTGATTTTTATACGTATTATTTGTTATAAAGATTATGGTGTGTTGAGTCTTTAGACTCACTAGGTGTGAAGAATGCAGGTGAGTTTGATTGAGGTCTTGATGGTTGACCTGACTGAAATGAAGGTGCATACAACCCGAGGACCAGCGCATTTACTTCTTCCGCAATTATGATTTATGATTACGATTTACGTTAAAAGATTTTAAGACTATTTATTCATGCTTTTGAGGAATTTTTGAAAGGTTTAGTATGAGCTATACTTTTCAAATTTATTGCTTTTTAGGTTTGGTAAAAATTTGAAGATTTCTTTTTTTATGACTACTTAACTTGATTTTAAATACTAGTTGGTGGATGTTTTATTTTGAAATGGGCAAAATATTTTAATAAAATATTTTCATGTAGTATGGGTGATAGTCTGAATTAAGCTAAGTTTAAAAAAAAAATTAGTACTTTTTAAGCAATAAAAAAAAAAGGCAGACGTTTCACCTATATTATTATTTTGTATTTCATGATTCTTTCATAACATTAATTCGATAGTTCTATGCCTAATAAATCCAACTTCTAGATGAGTTTTTTTACATATCTTAAACTTTATCCTTCTATCCCGATATATGTGATTTCTTTAACACATGAATATCAGTCCAGAGGTTTATAATGATAAATCTCAAATAAGTCATTCTAGTGCTAAATTCTTACATTGTTTGCAATGTTATGAGCCTAATATTCTAACATAAACGAATTTCATTTACTGATTTTCTCCTTCAGTCATTTGTCCCCTCAAATATCTTACTAAAATTTGAAATCTAAAGTACAAACTCCCCAAAGTTTCCGATACAATAGCAATTGTTGAACCAAAAAATATTTGTGTCTAATGTTAAAACCAAAAACAAAAATGTTGTTGATTAAATCTTATTTTTAATATTTATATTTTTGTGTTTCAAGATATACTGTAACACCCAAAAATTCGAACACACTAACCACATGCATGCATGAAAATTTATTTAATGAGTAAACTAGAAGCATATTTAAGTATTGACATGATTTAATGATTATTTAACCGAATGTTATGACTTTGAATGTAAATTTTATACAGTCGAATATGCAATGTACGGCAAAAAGCGAGAGAACCGGGGACGATTTTGATACGGTTTATTTTTTAAAAAACTTGGGACTTAGTAATCCAAATTAGGAAAGTGGCAAATTTATTTATAGTAAGGGACAAACTTAATCGGTAGCAAACATTTTCTAGAAAATAAGAAGTTTCAGGTTTAAGATAATAGAAACGAATGACACCAAATATTTTTAAATATTGTTGGGAGTTTTTAGTGGATTAATTATGGGTTTAATTAATTCCTTAATGGGCTTAGATTAATAAAGTTTTAATTAAAAGAATTAGGGCCCTTAACTACACCTAAAGCACACTTAGAAACCTAATAAGTTAATTAAATAAAACCTACCCTACACCATAAATTTTACTCCAATTTCACCTTCAGCACACACAACACGCACACACTAGGACTCTAGGGGGCCGAACTCTAGAGGAAGGAAGGGAAAGGAGAAAACTTTTCATCCCGGCCGTCTCTCGTCGCGCCGTCTCTCGTATTTTGTAAGAATAAAGGAATAAGGCATGATTCCAAACCTTTTTTAATGCACCATTTAATCCATAATATTGCATGTATGCTGATTTTGTGTGAAAAGTTTGTAAGGATGATGGTTTCTAATTTCATGTTTGTGCATCTCATGTTTTCATAAAGGATTCTTAACGTTTGTTGAATTGTTGAAGAAGGGATGCAAACCAAGGTATCAAGGGCTGGTATATATGTTTAAGAAGAGGATTTACGGGACAAAATATGAATCAAGGAGCCGCATAGGCCTGTACAGCCCTGCACGCAAATAGGTGGAGGTCGTGAATTCAAAAGGGGTGGCTTGGGTTCAATTGGCCATGGGGACTGCATGGGACCCTAGAAGTGGTCCTGAGGGAAGGATAAGGGTCTTAGGATGGTCTAGGGAGGGTTCGGTCAGGGCTTGGTTGGGTTGGTTGAGTGCTGGAACCAAAACTCCACAAACATGCAATTGTGGGTTGTTTTGGGACGTGGGGTTTCCTAGGGCTAAGGGGTCAGTGCAAGGGCTGTAACAGGGGCTGGGGACATGCATTAAGGTCCTGGTGAGGGGTTGAAGTGAGCCAAGGGTCGAGCCAATGGATGCAACAGCTGCTGGTGCGTGTGAGGGCCGCGGCTATGCAAGGGTGCATACCGTGTCCTGCCGTGCATGGAGTCTAGGGCTTAGGGCATCGGGTCTGTGTCTGAAAGGGCCTGTCCATGGTCTTGTTTAGGGTCTTCATTTCGAGCCGTGGTCCGTTTGATGTTGTAAATTGCCCGAACATGTCAAAAATCAGCGAATTGAGCATAGGTTAAAATTTTAATCCAAGTTTCGGTTTTGGCTTGGTCTTGGAAACTTTCAGCAGTGAAAAGTTGTGAAAATAATAGCCGAGTTCTCAAAAAGTCCCTGTTTTCATTGAAAATTGAATACCGGTTTAAAATACGACTCGGCGTATAAAAACACCTCAAAACATCTCATTTTAGAAAATTCCATTTAAAATACACCACACATTAAAAAACTAAAAGTAATTATTAAATAAAAAATATTTTCCCTTATATGGTCACCGGTCTCCGTTCCTCGATCGCGTCCCGAATAACCTCTAAAACACAGTTTTATGCATACTAATAGAAAATTATTTTTAAACATGTGATTATGTGCATCATAATTAATTTATGCCATTAAAACCATTTAGTTAGTCATTTTTCATTTTCCCTAGATTTGCATGCAGTTGGATTACGTTATCGTATTTTTGGACCTATACAATTCCTCCCTCCCTTAAATGAAATTTTGTCCTCGAAATTAAAACATTTCGAATAACTCTGGGTAGCGACTTCTCATGTCCCTCTCAGTTTCCCATGTAGCTTCTTCCTCCGAGTAATTTAGCCACTTGACTTTGACCATTTAGATAACTCTGTTTCAGAGTCTCCTTTCTTATCTACCTAGGACTTGTATAAGCCTTTCCTCGTATGACATATTTGAAGTCAATTGCAGAGGCTCATAATTTAATACATGTGAAGTGTTCGACATGTACTTTTGCAGCATCGAGATACGGAACACATTGTGTACTCCGGCTAGTATTGGTGGCAACGCCACTCTATAGGCTAGTGTTCAAATCCTATCCAAAATCTCAAATGGTCCTATGAACCTCAGACTGAGTATGACTTTCTTGCCAAATCTCATGACACACTTCATAGGTGCTATTTTTACAAATACGTGGTCGCCTACGGCAAACTCTAGCTCTCTTCGTCGCTTGTCATCGTAGCTCTTTTGTCGGCTTTGTGCAGTTTTCATCTTATCTCAGATTTTGACTACTAGCTCCGTTGTTTGCTTCATCAAGTCCGGACCAAATTCCCCTCTTTCACCAACCTCATCCCAATGTATAGGTGATCTAAACTTCCTTCCATATAGTTCTTAGTAAGGAGCCATTCCTATAGACGATTGGTTGCTACTGTTATAATTGAACTCCACTAGAGGTAACTTCGGTCCCAAATTCCTTGGAAATCAATCACACAGGCTTGGAGTAGATCCTCAAAAATTTGAATTACTCTTTTAGACTGACCATCGATTTGAGGATGAAATGTTGTACTGAATAACAACTTTGTCCAGATCGTTGCATTTAGACTCTTCCAGAAGGACGATGTGAACCCCAGATCTCGGTCAGAAACGACAGACACTGGAATGAAGTTGGACTATCTCTCAAATATATAGCTCTGCATACCATGTCATGGTGAATGTCGTCTTGATAGGTAATAAGTACGCTGATTTCGTAAGACGATCAATTATCACCCAAATGGCATTGTATTCCTTGATAGTCATCGCCAGTCCTACAACAAAATCCATAGCAATATTTTTCCATTTCCACTTGGGAATAGGAAGTGGTTTAAATTTTTCAACTGGCCTCTGATGCTCAGCCTTAACTTGCTGGCATGTCAAATACTCGGACAAAAAATGCAAGAGTTCTCGTTTCATGCCCGGCCACCAATACAACAATTGCAAATCCTTGTACATCTTCGTACTTCCAGGATGAATAGAATACGGGGTATTGTGAGCTTCCTTCATAATAACCTCTCGCAGTGAATCACCACTAGGAACCAATAATCGATCTCGATATCGAACTATGTCATCCTCCTCAGAATACAGCTTCTGACCCTTAGCTCTCTCAGTCTCCATTTTTGTAATTGCTTATCAGAAGACCGACCTTCTCGAATTTTATCACTCAGAGTCGACTGAACTGTCATAGTAGCAAGATTGGGGGCCTCGCCCCTAGCATATAATGCAAGCTCTAATCGCTGAATCTCGGATTACTGTGGTCTTTGAAGTGATATTTGAGAAATGACTGTTGTCTTTTGACTCAATGCGCCCACTAGTACATTAAATTTTTCCAGATGGTAGCTAATATCATAGTCGTAGTCCTTTACCAACTCTAACCATCTTTGTTGCCTCATATTCAACTCTTTTTGGGTGAAGAAGTAATTCAAGATTTTATGGTCGGTGAAAATCTTGTAATTCTCCCCATATAAGTAATGTCTCCAAATCTTCAATGCAAATGCTACCACTGCATGCTCGAGGTCATGAGTCGGGTAATTCTTCTCATGAACCTTCAACTTTCTAGACGCATAAGCTATAACTCGGTCATTTTGCATCAAAACTAGGCTCAAACCAAGTTTCGAACCGCCCGTATAAAGAACATTCTCTCATTGCTCTGATGGCATTGACAAAACTGGCGCTGAAGTTAAGGTTTGCTTCATCTTCTCGAAACCCTCTTGGAATTCGAATCCCCAATTAAATTTTGCATTCTTCTTCGTCAAAGGGTCAAGGGTACCGCAATAGATGAGAATCCTTGAATGAACTTCCGATAGTAGCGAGTTAGACCCAAGAAACTATGGATCTCAGTTATGCTATTTTGTAATGGCCACTCTCTAATTGCCTCGACATTGCTTGGATCAACTTCAACTCCAACTCTAGAAATATTGTGGCCTAAGAACGCCACTCTTTCGAGCCAAAACTCGCACTTGCTGAACTTAGCGTATAACTTTCTGTCTTGCAACAATTGTAGAGTCGTTTTCAAGTGCTGACTACGCTCCTCTCGGCTCTTTGAGTAAATCAGAATGTCATCAATAAAGACTGATGAATTGATTCAGATACGGCTGAAATACACGATTCATGAGATCCATGAAGATCGTCGCCGCATTGGTCAACCCAAATGGCATGACCATAAACTTGTAGTGCCCATATCGAGTCCTAAAAGTCGTCTTATGAACATTGGACTCTTTCGAGAAAATCTATACTCCTTGCAATTGATCAAATAAATCTTCAATTCTAGGCAATGGATACTTATTCTTAATGGTGACTCTATTCAACTCTCGATAATCAATGCAGAGTCACATACTACAATTCTTTTTCTTCAGGAATAATATCGGTGCGCCCCACATAGAACAACTAGGGCAAATAAAACCCTTGTCCATCAATTCCTGAATTTGATCCTCTAGCTCTTTCATCTCAGCAGGTGCTAGACAATAGGGTGCCTTAAAAATTGGCACAGTGCCCGACATCAACACAATAGCATATTCCACTTCTCGGTCCAGTGGAATGCCATAAACGTCATCAGGAAATACGCTAAGAAAGTCTCTGACGACCTCGACATCCTCTAGCTTCTGACTGTCAAGAATAGGTGATGATGTAACACATGCTAGAAAAGCTTGGCAGCCTAGCTTCATAAGTTTCCTTGCACTGATGCAAGAGATAATGTGTGGCATTTGCTTGTTCCTCGCTGCCTCAAAGACAAAAAATTTCCTGCTGGGCGGTCAGATAGACACCGACCTCTGCCAAAAACCTATCTAAGCTCCATTCAAAGATAGCCAATCCATGCCAAGTATGACGTCGAATTCAGGCATTGGGAGTACGATAAGATCTGCCCGAACCACATATTTTTTGCAAACGAAGCTCCAGATTCTTCACAATGCTCGAATTGATCATTTGATCACCGGAAGGAATAAAAACTTTGAATCCCTGTCCCATATCCTCGGGTAAAATATTTAGTCGCTTGACGAATGTCTCATATATGAAAGAGAGTGTAGCTCCCAAATCCAGCAATGCGTAGGTAGCTACATCTAAAATGAATATCATTCATTCGACGAATACATCGTCAACTCTATTTCGTATTGCAACTTAAGGAATTTCTATCATTATTTTCCAATTTTTAAAAAAATTAAACGTTTGGACCTTAGTATTTCTAGAAAAATATGCATTGTAGCCCCTTAAATTTTCGAAAGTAGCCTTTTCATCCCTAACATTTCGAATTTTGCCATTCTGATAGATGTTGTTTTTACGTGTTCTATTGCAGTTTTGTGTGTGTTTGCATTGTGTGTGCGTCCATTTCATATACATTTTGTTCGTTTTAGAATTATCATATGCATATGATTGTGCCTCACTCGTACGTGATGAATTTGTAGGTAAAATGGCCGGAGAGCATAAATCGGGAGAGAAATACTAAAGCTACGCGAGAAGGAGAGAAACTTGGCAGAAAGATCGGCGCTCAGGCTGTACAATCTTACCGCTCGGGCGTGACATGTGCCATTCAAAGACTAAATTACAGAGACTCGGCGCTCGGGCAGTAGAATCTTACCGCTCAAGTGTGAGTACCGCACACTGAGAGAGAAATTACCGAGGAGTTGTCACTCGGGAGGTAGAATCTTACTGCCTGAGCAGTACTAAATTTGGGAAAAAAAATTGAAGATGATTTCTTGCCTTCCGAGGGATGTTGCCAAGTGGTGGGTGCCAAAGGAACCCTAGGGACAAAAATTCAGACACTTTTTAGCAGCCACAAAGTTTTGAAATAGAAAAAGGCTTGGAGAAAGCTTGGAGTTGAAGATTTCAAGATTTTCGGGCAATGTTCTTCGAAGTTTCCTCACGTCTAGTATTTCTAGTTTAATTTATCTTGTTAAATATTATTTTGCTTAGTTTGATCATGAATTACAGTAGCTAATTTTCATTATTTTTTGAGATTTAAGAGGATCCTACCTTGAAACCGAGTTTAGTTAATTCACCAATCGACTTTTGATTTATTCTTGATTGTGCTATTATTTTCATTGCGTTGTTGAAGCAAAGCTAACTTTAATAACGATTTCATATTGTGAGTGAGCTCGATAAAATAGCCCGTGACGCAAAAAAATAGTCACAAACATCGCTTCGATCGGCCACCGACTGCCCTGCAATGATATTCATATTTCGAGCGTTTTAAACGCAAATGCACATATATAAACTATTCTTTTGCGTCATTCAAATCATATTATGCATAATCACGACATTTTGCATGAAAAACAAGAATTTTATTTTCAGATCACGTTTTTACTGATTTTTCCATTATTTTTCAAAGATACTTGCATGTTTTGAAGTGTTGTAATTGCCGAAGGATGTTGCTGCCATTAGGAGAGTTTAGGAGTAATTTCCAGAGGCTATAAGAAGTATTTTATGGATGCTAACATGGCCATGAGTCGAGTGGCTCAGGCTGGTATGGACCTAGGACGCAGCTAAGGTTTTGTGAGGCTTGGTGGTCACATTTTCAGAGGGTTCAAGGGGTAGAGGCTAGCTGCTGTACTTAGGGCTCTTTGGGATGAAGTCTAGAAGTTTTTAAGGGGTTTAACTCATGAGAGGAGCTCTGGAACATATGGAGCTGATTGAGTCATGGTTATGATTTTTTCATGGAGCATAGGGCACGTTTTGGTCGAGTTTGTAATAGGGTCTGTACGCAGGCTCCTAGGCTCGTACTAGAGGCTTGAGTTATGGTCCTAGGGTGTCCTAGTTAGGATGGAGTCATGGGTTAAAGGCCAGAGGGCAAGTGCTAGGGCGCAAGGGGGAAGGCGGATGAGTTTTGTGCGATTTCTGCATGGCCTGCATTTATGGCTGTGTGCAGTATGTAAGATGACTCGAGGTGGTCTAGTAGGG
This sequence comes from Primulina tabacum, assembly GCF_025594145.1. Taxonomy (NCBI): domain Eukaryota; kingdom Viridiplantae; phylum Streptophyta; class Magnoliopsida; order Lamiales; family Gesneriaceae; genus Primulina; species Primulina tabacum. The sequence continues at coordinate 5,629,679 of NC_134567.1, forward strand.
TCCCTAGGAGGTCTGTTTGGGGTCTGGTCTAGGCTTGGTAGCGGTCGGATCATGTTGGAGTGAGTTTAGCTCATGGTTGAAGGAAGTTATTAGGTGGCCGAGAAGTGTCACAGGGGCAGAAGGGCTTTCTGAGTTTTAATCGGTTCATATGGGTTTAATTTAGGTGTTATATGGGCTAGATATGTTTTGGTAAGTCATGGTTCGAATTTGGGAAAATTACGTTAAGTTTTGAGTCGATTCATTTAAAAATCGGGACTTCGGGTTATGTTTTTATGTCGAATTTGGAAAATAGGTTTCAGGTTCAAGTTTATGTCTAAGGAATGTTTAGAAGTCTAATTTAGGCTTATAGTATGAGTTGGGATAGGCTCGGGTAAAAGTCTTAAGGTAAAAAGTTAAATCGAGAATTTTAGAGTCCGAAGGCAAAATGGTCATTTTACGTCCCTGGTAGTTCGAAAGGTCTGGAAGTGTCCTGAAGAATCATAATACATACTAAATGATATTTTAATTTGTTTTTTTTTTTTGAATATGGAATTTTATGATTTATGCTAAAACTGTACGATTTTTCCTGTCAAAACGCTATTTTACGAATTTGGAAAGTACACGATATTTTATGAATAAAAAAAAAGAAAATATTTTGACGGATGTGAATTGAATGTGGCAAACATGATATGATATGATTGGGAATATCCTGAGGGAGAAGGCTCCAAAGGGAGTCCGTTTACGGGAGAAGGCCCCAAAGAGAGCCCGACGATCGTATATCTATTTACGACCGTGCCTAATGCCCGCCCCCATGCGCAATGGTGAGCTAATAATAATTAGTCGACCACATGATAAGATTACATCTAATTACTTTGAAGGATCAAACTTCGCCCAAAATGATATATGATGATGGAAAGCTTTACGATTAAACGATTTATGATTTATTTATGCTTACAAATTAATGCTAGCTGTTAAAAATAAAAGTATGATTTTATGCATGTGTATGTATATGTATAATTTGTTACTCATGGTTAGAACGTGCTGAGTCATTAGACTCACTAGGTTTGGATGGTTGCAGGTGAGGGTGAGATTGAGGGACGCGTTGAGGCTTGAGTGGATCGAGTCCGCCAGTACACTCCCGAGGGACACTTATTTCCGCATTAGGTTGATAGTTAAAGTTTTGAAATAAATATTTTAAGAATGATTTTTTCAGAGATTTTTTTATGCCTTATTTTGAAGTTTAGTTTTGATAATGTTAAAAGTGGATGTAGGATTTTGTTAATTGAAGATTTAGGGATTTTATGCACATAAGATTTTTAATTGTTAAAGTTATTTTTGGATGTTCGAATTGTTGAGTTATTTTAGTATGAAAGTTTCAGAAGAAAAAAAAAATTAGTAGCATTTTAAAGTTTAAAAGTAGTGGACGTTTCAGTTGGTATCAGAGCCAAGGATCCCTAAAGAGTTGTGTTAGTGCAACTTCGAAAAGCTCAAGAAGTCACGCCTCAAGTCTGTGAGTTCTTACTGCTTTAGATTTTATATGCTGAACGTTAAATGATTTTTTGATACATGATATAGGATGTTAGATGCATGTTTTTTTAAAAAATTAAATGCATGTTGGTTACGTGGTTTGGACGGTGTGTACAACTATGTTCCAAGATGTGTTATTCCCGAGCATGGAGAATATTAGAGACGTGAGGAGAATTTGGTTTTGCGTATATCGAATTTATTACTACATAAGATTTAGTTGAGGCAAATTGAACTTTGTGATTTAGGACTGCTTGTTTCGAATTTTACATTGTGTAGGAAGAGAATTTTGAAGTTGATGTCGTGGGTTAAATTTTTAGGAATCATAAACTTAGAGACTGAATTATAATTTGAGGGCCTTAATTGCGAATTTTATGAAATATTGAGGGTGATTTTGCTATAAGTTGAAAATATAGGGGCTTAGTTGTATAAATCCGAAAACTTGGAGGGCTAAAATGTTAAATTTTGGGGCTAAATTTGAGAATTCGAGAATTTATGTCTTGATTACAAATTTTAGGAAAATTAATGGGTCATTTTAGCAATTTTCGGAAGCTATGGAACCGTTTTGCATTAAATTCGATAGGTTCATGGCCTAGAATGCGATAATTTAGGCTTAATCGAATCATCGGAGAATTTTTGCAATTTAGGTTGCAATTTTCTGAAAAAAAAAAGGGATCAATTTAAATGTAGTCAGCAAGTAATTTACCATTTAAGGGTTATATAAGGAATTGTGATTGATGAAATTAGACAGATATGTAAGTATTAGGATGTCCTAGGAGGAACGAGAAATATTGGTATTAGTGATTTTTGATGAGAAAGTAAGATTGTCAAACTAATAATTTTTGGGTATCATAATGGATTATAGGGAATTACATTTGTATTATATGTGTTATAAGTGAATGTCGTGAAACACGAAGGATATAAATATTTAAGATATGATTTAACAATGTGGGGTCCCAGGTCTGACATTAATACTAATATTTATAAATGTAACGAACCAAACAATTGAGTAAAACACATAAGCTGTGGTTCACAAACCGACATAAACATCGACAAAATAATTTAAAGATCTCAAATGTTTGAAAATCTGTTTTAACATGCCAAAATAAATTAGTAAGCCAAAGTAATCCAAACATCATCAAATAGCTCATATGACCTGAGAATCTCACTCTAACTCGTATCTCCTCGCCTTGAGTTGGACTCCGGCATCCCAAGCTTCGCCTCACCTACCGTCAAGCACATGAAAACAAGAGGTAGCCAACGTGCCGGTGAGTATAAACCCGGTATGATACAATCAATAACATATGAGAATTAAAATGACAAATAGTTCATATGAAATTCATAAAGATGCAATATAATGCAATGCTTGATCAATAAATCTTAAGATCAAGTGAATCATCTTGTCATAGGGTACCCAAGGGAAGAGAATCCCCCATCAACATCCACCGACTCATCCACTCGGGGTGTGGCGCTGTGTTCTACAATCCTAGGACTATGGTGCGCCTATAGAGAGTATTCAAGCAATAGCAGCGACCTCCGCTACACTATGCCAACTCAACTATAGCCACATACTTCTAACAAATCAATAAATCAATGCGACCTCCGCCATATCAAATGTAAATCGACAATTGGCTCAATCTGCAATGTAATGATGTAAAACAATAACATCATCTCGATATCATAATAAATTCATCTCATGACAACAATCATCAACAAATCACAAGTAATTCATCGAGCTATAGAATTTTCAATTTAAAATAAAAATGATACTTTTACCTCATATGTTACCGACCAGTAATATACCTTTCAAATATTATCAAAAGAAGATCGAAAGGTGTAGTTGAGAAGTCTTGAATCCCTGAAGTCTATTATAAGTGAAGAACTCGGATCATTTATCAAAACAGAGCAGTTTATGTATAAAATTCATAATTAATTCAATACTGCTTCGAATCAAGACCCGCAAATTGGATATTCAAGAAAACACAAAGCCCAACAATTATTCTTCAAAAAATTTTGTCGAATAAAGTCATTTACCCAGTCTTTCATAATCTGAAATATACAACATAATACCCACGAATTATGCGTCAATATATTTCTGGCACATTTTAGTATTTTGAACATAAATTCCTCATTATCCAATGGAATGAAGCCAATTTGGTATCATTTCAAAGATAAGACAGTGTTCTATAACTTTCATTTGAACATAAAATCCAGAATCCCAACCAATAAATCCCAGAACTCGAATAAACAGAAGGTGTATACAAATCTGCACTAACTCGGAGTTCCAGACAAGTTTTAGTAAAAAAATCACATATCTTTTCATTTCTTCCTGGAATTGAGTGATTCAAGAACCAAATCAAAGCTACCTCGATGATCTACAAGTTTGTTGAAGACTCTAACATCAAAATCCAACTACAACCAACATATATACACGAAATACATAAGGTGTAAAACTGTTTGTGCATAGAACAATAAACCACGCTCATATCTATTTTAAATTCAAACAAACTCAAGTACATCTTCAACATCATAATATCTCAAATATCAACTGAAATATCAATTCTAAATTTCAACTCATTTCCAAACTTGAATAAAAATGGGAAATACTTACATCATCTTTAAGCTCGTAATGAGAGGGTCACAAATCTACCTTCATTTCATAATTTTCTTGGGCAAATCTCTCCTAAAATGAGGAAATAAATTCAATAATGGAGAGGAGATAGATGAGGGTTTGCGTGAAGGAGGAGGAAAATTATTGGTGGAGGTGAAGGTGGGATTACATATTGATTTTTCGCGTCTGTAGCGCCTCAGCGCCACTTTCCAGCGCCGTAGCGCTTGAATAGAAACTCATGAACAATAAATTTTTAAAATTTTTTAAAAAAATTCGGGCATTACAATCAACAATATTTTTGTTTTTTTTTTTACCATAAGATACAAATACCCTTGGGTTCAACGATTGCTATTGCATCAGGAAGTTTGGGAGTTTTGTACCGTCGATTCAGAATTTAAGTAAGATAATTGAGGGGAAAAATGACTGAAGGAGAAAATCAGTAAATGGAATTCGTGTATATTGGGATATTAGGCAAAACTATGGAAGTAATGTTATGAAGGAGTTGAGGAATACAAGCTAATAATATCGGAGTTTGTATAATTTTTGTAATCTTCAGTTCATAAGATTTGGGAAAAATATCATTTGTGGACTATACGAGGTAATTGTGAATTTTGGAGAAGAAAGTTTAAAGGAATAATTTCATTTTTTGGGTTGACAATGCGATTGCTATGATTTTTAAGGTCCAGAAACCTCTGTTTTGGACTTTGTCACTAAACTTATATGGATGGATTCATTTGGGAAATGTTTAAAGTTATGTTTAAACCGCTGTTTAATGTTTAAAATGCTGAACACTTATATTGCGTTATGTAGGACCTTGTATTATCTTGACTACAATAAGTTGATGAAGGATATTTCCAGGATAAGGAAATTACTCTATCTTTTGAGATAACAATTAGATAACTACCTTACGTGAAATAAGTCACCAAACATAGATAAGCATCGATGAAAGAGTAGTATAATAAGTTTTGCATTTATACGATACAGGTATTGGTTTTTCCATGGAAGATGCATTTGAATTACATATTCATCTTATTTAATATTTTTTGGTAAAAAATATTCTCAAATAAGCACAAAAATTTTAAAGTACTTAGTTTTAATTGAGAAGTATCTAATTTGAGTTTGCAAATACTTGATTTCGTAAATGAGATACTCACAATATGCATTAAAATAGTGGATATTCGAATAGGCAATCTTTCCATGAAAAATTCATTAGGATACTTATTCATGTCATTTAAATAAATAAACATAGTTCATTATTCATCATGGACTAATTGGAGATACATTATGAACATAGTTCGTAAATGAGCTTGAAGTTTGCACTTTAAGCATAACTATCGATTCTAAGATTAATTATTTATAAAATACTCATCCATATTAATTTACAATACTTTTTGATATCCATTGGATGACTTGTTTGTCATTTATACTTATTTCACATAATAGTTATTGGTAATTATTCATTATACTTATTAGTATTTTTTTCTTTATACTAATGAGTATTAATTTATTATATCATCAATATCCATTCACAATACTTGTTGGTATTTATTAAATAACAAGGCAATACTTCATTTGATATCATCTTCATTAGTATTCATTCATAATATTTATTGGTAATCATTCATTATATGTATCAATATTCTTTCATTATACTTATTATAAATTTGAGTTTTAAAAGAGTAAAATCAATTATCAGTGGAATCTAATTATGTAATACCTGTTACAATTTAGGTATCATATTTTTATTTCACGGATCTCATCATCAAAGGCCACTCAATATTGACTTCAAATTATATATTTTGACATCATCAAATAATCGAATTTGAGTATTTAAATAGTAAAATCAAGTATTTGTGGACTCGTATTAGGTATTATTTGTATTAATTTAGGTATCACATTTTTACTTCACGAATGTCATCATCAAAGACCACTCAATATTAACTTCAAACTATATAATTTGACATCCTCAAATAGTTGGATATAAGTATTTAGGGAGTAAAATCAAGTATTTTCGAACTCGCATTAGATACTTTTTGTACCAATTTAGCTATCATTTTTTAACTTCACTAATTTAGATACTCTTTGTATCAATACATCTTCCATGAAAAGATCAACACTTGGTGGTCTTACGTTGTCTATTCGAATATCCAGTATTTTAATACATATTGTGAGTATCTTATTCAAGATATCAAGTATTTGCAAACTCAAATTAGATACTTCTCAAATAAAACTAAGTAATTTAAAATTTCAATAATTAGTTGAGAATTTGTTTTTTTTTTTTGTTTTTTTTAACGGAAAAAATTAAATGAGATGAATATGTCATCCAAATGTATTCCAAGGAACGATAAACACTAGGTGAGCTTACGCTGCATATTCGAATATCCAGTATTCTATTACATATTATGAGTATCTCATGTACTAAATCAAATATTTTTAATCTCAAATTAGGCACTTCTCAAATAAAAATAAGTACTTTAGAATTTCCATGCTTAGTTGGGAATTTGTTTTTTCTTTTACAAATTTTTTTTAAATGAGATGTCATCCAAATACTTATTCCATTGAAATATCAATACTTGGTGAACTTACGTTGCCTATTCGAATATCCAGTATTTTAATACATATTGTGAGTATCTCATTTACGAAATGAAGTACTTGCAAACTCAAATTATGTATTTCAAGTAAAAATAAGTATTTTAAAATTTTCATTCTTAGTTTTTTAAAAAATATATTAAATGAGATGAATATGTCATCCAAATGTATATTCTATAAAAATACCAACACTTGGTGAACTTACGTTGCTTATTGAAATATTCAGTACTTTAATACATATTGTGAGTATCTCATTTACGAAATCAAGTATTTGCAAACTCAAATCAAGTACTTCTCATTTAGGGAGTAAAATTAAGTATTGGTAGACTCGAATTAGATACTTTTTGTACTAATTTATGTATCACATTTTAATTTCAAAAATGACACATCAAAAGTCACTCAATATTACTTGAAACTATATTCTTTTATATCCCAAAATAATCATATTTGAGTATTAAAAAGGTAAAATCAAGTATATGTGAAATCAAATTAGGTACTATTTGTACCAATTTAGGTTGCACATTTTTTATTCACAAATATCATCATCAAAGAATATTCAAAATTATCTTCAAACTATATATTTTTACATACTCAATCGAATTTGAGTATTTAAACGGTAAAATCAAGTATTTGTGGACTCGAATTATATATTATTTTTATTAATTTAAGTATCACATTTTTACTTCATGAATATCATTATCGGTGTCAATTAATATTAACTTCAAATTATATTTTGGCATCCTCAAATAATTGTATATGAGTATTTACGGGGTAAAATCATGTATTTATAGACTCTAATTAGATACTACCAATTTAAGTATCACATTTTAACTTCACAAATGACACCATCAAAAGTCACTTAATATTACTTGAAACTAAGTAATTTCTTGCACATTTGAAGTATTCAAATAGTCAAATCAAATATTTGGAACCCCAAAATAAGTATTTTATCGATCAAAATAAGTATTTTTTCTAATTCAACAATAAGTGAAAAACTATGTTTTTTCAAAAATTAGATGACATGAATAAGTAATCTTAATGCATTTTTAATGAAAAGACCAACAATTATTGAATTTATTGTGATAGCTCGAATATCTAGTATTTTCTTACACATTTGGAGTTTTCCAATAGTCAAATCAAGCATTTGAAACTCCAAAATAGAGATTTTGTAGGTCAAAATAAATACTTAATTTTATTTCAAGATAAGTGATGACCTATATTTTTTTAAAAAAAATAAAATGACATGTGTTGGGATCGGGAAAGAGTTTAGGAGGGGGGTGAATGAACTCTTTCAAATTTTCTTATTTAAAATAAGTTGATCAAACATTTTTAGGCTATTGAAAATTCTTTCTCAAACGGTTGGAAACTTGAACCACTGATGTGTGCGGAAAACGATTCACAATTTCCAATGACAGTTCAAACACTTTTAGCAAACTTAAAAAATTGCGATTAAAAAGGTAAGAGCTTGTGATAAGTAAATAACAAAGGATTTCTATGGATGTTCGGAGATTGAATACTCATACGTCACCCCTTCTTCTTTTTCCAGGAAGGATTCCACTAAAAGACTTTGGCTTTACAACGTATTTGCAACAGCCCACTCCAATCATGACTTATCACACTGCTTGTATTGCAACTCTTAGTGATCATTTTACACTTCTGGATATTAAGAACACTCAGTTCACCAGATAACAAGACTTGATCTAATAACCAAAAGGTTACTGATGAGAATAAACGGTTTGGTGTGAGTAGCACGAAAATGATCCTAAGATGATCAAATGATTTTCTGTTGAAAGCGTGCTGATTAAGCGAAGAAGTATGTGAACTTTTAGGAGCGCTCGGAGATCTTTTCAAGTATGCAAGCAAGCTGTTATGATTCGATTGTGAGCTGAAAAAGACCCGTTTCTGCTAGCACACTCTTCCGTTAATGTACACGATTTTCTTAACGGTCGGGAAGGACATAGCAACGTTAACCTGATTCTCTGAACAAATGAGTCGCTGTAGTCTTTATGAGCATTAAATGTTCTTTAATGATTGCATTTAATCTTCCTTTTGCTCAGAACCGTTCTGAAGTACTTTCTTGAGGAGTTCTTTTTATAGTAACTGTATTTAGCATCAGAACATGCAGTCTATACTTGGTCTCTCTTCTTTTGGATAGGATCATAAATGCGGATCAATATTGGAGCATATGTATATACGTTGACTTCAAGATGGTGTAATACTTTGAATGTATTAAACCGGTCATAGAATGTATTTGAGTAATAAATGGTCCTTTAAATGATCCGGTTCTGATAAGCGGTTATAACTCTTTTTAGCTTTGGCCGGTAAGAAAGATACACCATTATTCGAGTTGGATGGTTGAACTGATATATGTCACACATATGAACCGCAGTGCTGTCTGGTTTTTGTCATATGTAAAATTCTTGGGAATAATATTTTCTTCAACAATTTCCCCCTTTTTGGTGATGACAAAACCCAGCTGGAAGATTATTCAGCATAATATTTAAAGGAGCGAAAGAATTGTATTTCATTAAGTGAATGAAATTAAAATGTTCAAAGTATTTCACAATTGTTCGAGATGACTAATTTCCTTTCTTTGAACCTGGGCTTTGTTCCCCAGCTTTAGCTTTGTCTTCCTTTTCTCTTGACTCACGTAATTCCTTCATTACAGATAGTTCTGCTTCTTGAATTGCCTTTTGCCGCTCTTTTTCCCCTTTTTTGACATCACCGTGAACGAGGAAAGTCATAATTTCTGCAAGCTGAGCACCTTGGGCATCGAGGCGTTGTTCTAGATTTGTCTGAAGACGAGTCATTTGCTCCGAAAGGCCAAGGCACATGCTGAGATGTTTAGAGTTGTGTTTCGCTTGCTTGATAGAGAAACTTGTTTCTATTGAGGAAATATCAGTGCGAAGAGCCGACTTTACTGATTGAAAGGCCTCTTGTAGATCAGATTGTCTGTGATAGAGCGCTAGAATTGATTGATCCATAGTGATCAATCGTGCCAGAATTCACTGTTGACAGCTTTCTTCTAGAGCTTCTTCTTGAGATACCTGTTCTTCAAGTTTGTCTTCTCCAGATCGTAAGCTGTCCTCGAGAGAGACCAATTGAGAGGATGGCAGCTTTTCAGCGATTTGTAACGGTTCTGGCTCATGTAGTTCATTTGTAATATTCTCAATGACCTGATCAATATCCTCAGTGGAGGCAGAGATTTTAGAGCCGGTTTCAGTAGGTGCCTCAGGCTGAGCTGGCGGTGTATGCAATTCCTTGGGGGATGTCAACAGTTGTTCTGAAGGAGCTGTTGAATCATCCTTGGTGGGATCGACCGGTGAAGAGACTGTTTGATCTTGAAAAATGACAGCTTTATCAAAGTCAGATAAAAACTTTTCTGCCTCATCAACGGAAACAGTTTGAGCAGCTGAGGGATCAAGTGGAGGCAGTTGGGTAGACTTATCCATGGCAGAGATTGTTGGAGATTCAAATGGAATATCGGTGGTAATCTGATGACTCTGTGTTTCAGCACTTGGAAGGTCTTCAGCCCTGATTTTTGTTGTAGAAAGAGGCATAGTGGTTTCTTCATCACCGGTTGAGCTGTCATGGTAAGTACTGGTGAAGATGGTTTAGTGATTGTACCGGGAGAAACAGATGAGGAATCATTTTTAGTAAGGATGGCTTGACACTGTTCGGAGCTCAGATCTTCATGAGTGTCCATCAGAGAGTCTAACTTTGTTTGATCTGTAACAGCTGGGAGATTAAGATCCTATCGCATTTAAGCGACTCTCATAGCTAGTGACAACGCGTCCATCTCAAGTTGAGAGATGACTGCCGAATCATCCTTGACTGTAGGACTAAAAGGGTCAAAATTATTTCTTTTCAATCGGATGATGATTCGGAGAGTGATTACTTTCATTTGAAGTTCTAGAAAGTCTCATCGTTGAAGAGCGGTTTGAATATCAGTAGTTTCTGTCCATTCCAAAATGGACCGCTCCAGCTTAGCAGCTGCTTTTATTTTGCTGATTTCAAGTAGCGAATCAAAAGTTACAACAGTCCGATATTTAACCCATCTGTCAAACATCTTTATCTTTTTCTGGACAACCTCATTTACACGCTCGCTTGCGAGTACTATGGCCGTATGAACTGCATTGTTTTGAGGTGGATTTTCAATCATCACCTGTTTGCCCTTATTTGAGGAGAGAATGATGGGAAGTCCAAAGTAAGAGGACTCAATCTCTGGCTCTGTAATTTGAATCCCTTTCAACTTAGTGACTGAGATTGCAGGGATTGGGGCAGGAACGAGTAGTGTAGAAAGATGTTTGACCATTCTTATCTTTATTGGTTGTGCAATTCTCTTTTTCTTAAAAACTTGAGCAACTAGAATGTCATCTTTGGACTCATCATAGGAGCTTGTCTTTAGAACCAGCTTCCTCTTGGTTTCCTTGGCAGTTGAAACGGTTTTGGATGATTTCTTTTGTTTTACAAACTCTTCCCCGGTTTCAGTCTTGATGGAGATTATCTCCTCAGCCGGTCGATTCTTTTGGATAAAATTTTCAACCGATACCCAGTTGAAGAGCTTAGTTTTGCCAACTTCAATCATATCAACCAGTTGAACTCCGGCATCAATCAGCATATGGCAGATTTGAACCGCAAAACCTTGCGATTGGCTTTCTTTGTTGATCATAGCCACCAATATTCTGAAGAGAACGTCAGACCAGTTAACTCGCAATTTTGATGAGATAGTGGCCATAACAAGAAATTTCTCCAAAAAGAATTTATCATAAACACCGGCTTTGGCAAGCAATCCTTTGGCGACGATATCTGCTAGCAGCCTGAATTAAATCTTTAAGTCGCGCTGTGTCTGAGAAAGCACTACGCCAGATATCAATATTTCCATTAAGCAGTGTAGAGAAATCAGCTACTCCTTCCGTGGATAGGCTGAACAATTCAGCAAACATCTTCTGTGTGAACAGAAGTTTTTTGTTTTGGACGACACAAATAATTTCGCCGTTCTTCATGTGCGCATACTCGAAGAATTCCTTCAGTAGTTTGTCTGAGTATTTGTACTTGCAGCCCAGAAAGGAGCGAAGCCCGGAATTTTCTATTTTGCGAAACATGGCTTGCATCGATTTGTTGGGCATGGCGAATATTGACGCAAAGTTAACAACGACTGTGTCATGAGCAATAGAGGCAGCCATTTTCTTGATTTACCTAGAGGATTTGAATTTCAGCACCTGCAAGTTAAATGAGAATGCGATAAAGTTGCAATAGCAAGGTAAGCTCAGCGAGGTTGCAAATGTAGAGTATGTATGTGCGGTTCAGATATTCACTAGTCAGTCCACGTGGAGGACTGTTAGTGGAGAGAAATTTGTAAGTTTTGAAAAATTTTGGTCGGTGGTAAAATAATTAAGTTGAAAGTTCAAAAGTAAAAATTGTCATGTCAGTCAGAGGCAGTCGAAAAGTTTGAGTAATTTTTATGAAATAACGTGGAAGTATCTCGCCCAAGTAAACTGAATCGTATGAGTAATGTAGTTAGGAGGAAACGGTTGAGAAGTCTATTTAATTAATGACTTAACCATTTTTCTCCCTAAACATGTGGATTGAAGACTAATCCTGGATAATGAACCGTCGATGGCTTTGACAGAAAGCCTCTTTAAATCCTAGTGTCTGTCAATATGAGAGAGAGACCCATCAATCACTTTATCTATAAAGACAGGTAGAGGGGTTAGTTTTACACACAACAAATATCAAAATGGCGAAAGCAGGTAGTTCAAGTGAGTCAGATCTTGTGAAAGAATTTATGGAGTCGATGTTAGCTTCTCGCAAGGTTGCTCTTGAAGATAGCGTTTTTGAGAAAACGCTGGCAGTCTGGACAAAGGTCTAAGGGCTTCCATCCTCCATTGATGGAGTACTAGGTGTTGCTGCTAAGGAGATGGCACTTCTGAAGAAATATCAGCGACTCCTTTATGTCGCTGATGCATCATACGTCTTCTCTGATGATGGCGTCTACCTCCTCATGCTTTTAATAGAGCAGAGGACTCTAAGGAAGATTGCTTCCTTAGATGACTTTTTACGTACCTGCACCGGTAAGCTGACCGCTTGGTTGCGCAACTTGTTGAGGGCGGTAGAAGATGAAGTTAGGGATGTACAATGCCGTCTGTTTGTTCAATAAAATATTTCTATTTTGTATTACCGACTGTCTCTTTTTATTTCCGTTTATTTTCTGCAATACAAACTAAACAACACAAGAACTAAATATATCAAGATAAATCAATTAATCCAAGCATATTGCGAAAATGAGAGAACTTAGCCTCTGGTAATGGTTTTGTAAAAATATCGGCAGTTTGTTGATCCGTATGAACATATTCAAGCCTTATTTCTTTCTTCATGATGTGTTCTCGGATGAAGTGATGTCTGATATCAATATGTTTTGTCCGAGAGTGCATAACTGGGTTGTATGTGATTGCTATTGCGCTGGTGTTATCGTAGAAAATGGGTGATTCAGTAGCTTGGATGCCATAATCTTTCAATTGTTGTTGTATCCTAAGCATATGAGCACAACAACTTCCATCCGCGAGGTATTCCGCTTCAACGGTTGTTGTAGCAATTGACGTTTGTTTCTTACTGAGCCATGATATCAACTGTTTGCCTAAAAATTGACATGAACCGCTCGTACTTTTTCTGTCGACCTTGCACCCAGCATAATCTGCGTCTGAGTACCCTACAAGATAAAGACTTGAATCTTTGGGATACCAAAGACCCACATTAGCATTTCCTTTAAGATAATTAAGGATACGTTTAGAGGCAATAAAATGAGATTGCATAGGTTTAGCTTGAAACCGTGCGCATAAACAAACCGCAAACATAATGTCCGGTCGGCTGGCAGTCAAGTATAGCAAAGAACCTATTAACCTTCTGTACAGTTTTGTGTCCACAGAGATTCCCCCTTCATCTTTATCCAGTTTAATTGATGAGCTCATTGGGGTGGAAGCTTGAGAGCAATTTTCCATGCCGAATTTTTTTGGCATATCTCGAGTGTATTTGGCTTGATTGATAAATATTCCATTTTCGGACTGCTTGACTTGCAGTCCTAAAAAGTAATTTAATTCTCCCATCATGCTCATCTCAAATTGCTCCTGCATCATCTTAGAGAATCTCTCACATAGCTTAGGGTTAGTTGATCCAAAAATAATATCGTCCACATATATTTGTACAAATAATGAATGATCATTTTTTTAGAATGTAAACAATGTTTTATCAACCGTTCCAATTGAGAAACCATGTTCAAGGAAGAATTTGGTTAATGTGTCATACCATGCTCTTGGTGCCTGCTTCAGTCCATACAGAGCTTTGTCCAGTTTGTAAACATAATCAGGAAAAGTGTGATTAATAAAACCAGATGGTTGTTCTACATGAACTTTCTCATTTAATAATCCATTCAAAAATGCAGATTTAACATCCATTTGATATACTTTGAAATCCTTAAATGCTGCAAATGCCAGAAATATTCTTATAGCTTCTAACCTGGCAACAGGGGCAAAGGATTCATCAAAGTCTATACTTTTTTCTTGTCTATAGCCCTGAGCTACAAGTCTAGCCTTGTTTCTTATAATCAAACCGTTTTCATCCATTTTGTTTCTGAATACCCATCTAGTTCCAATCACATGAGTGTTATTAGGCCGAGGGACTAGATGCCAAACTTAACTTCTTTCAAACTGATTAAGTTCTTCTTGCATGGCATCTATCCAATTTGAGTTAAGTAATGCATCATCAATTTTCTTAGGTTCTATCTGAGAAACAAATGCAGCATGCATAACTTCATTTATCATTTGATTTCTAGTTCTAAGAGGAGCAGTAGGGTTACCAATGACCAGCTCAAGTAGATGATCCTTTTTTCCACTGAAGACATGGTCTATATGGATTTAGCTCGGTAGGTTGAATAATTCCTTCTTCTTGCTCCAGTGCTACTTCCATCTGCGTTTGTTGGATGTCCTCTGGTTCGTTCACCTGTTGAGTTTGTTCTTGAGCGGTTGGATTTTCTTTTGATGTGATTCCCCATATTTTTCTCAGATCTACTTCATCATCACTGCTTGCTTCAAGGTTAGTTGCATCAAGATTATTTATTAAATCATGTATACTGTTACTATTGTTGTCATGACATATAGATGATTCATCAAATACGATGTGTATAGATTCTTCAACAGTGAGAGTTCTTTGGTTATAAACTCGCCATTATCAGCTTTAACATAAAAAGCGGCGAGATGTGTTTTGCCATTAATGTGAATAAAACTCTTACAACCAAAGATGCCGCATCATCCAACTTCTGGCTGCTTGCCGGTCCAAATTTTATATGGAGTTTTCTCATGATTCTTATTGATCATGGACCGGTTTTGAGTATAACAGGCTGTGTTGATGGCTTCAGCCCAAAACCTTTGTGAGATACCAGATTCGGCTAGCATGGTTCTAGCTGCTTCCTTCAATGTGCGGTTTCTTCTTTCAGCTACTCCGTTTTCTTGAGGGGATCTTGCTGCTGATAATTCATGTTTTATGCCATGATCTTCAAGATAGGATGACAGGAATTGGTTTAGAAATTCAGTTCCTCTGTCAACTGCTTCACTTTTCTCGTTTTGAAGTCTTTTGAGCAGCTTGATTAGTTGATCAGCGGTTTGGTCTTTGGAGTTTAGAAATGTTACCCATGTAAATCTGGAGAAATCATCAATTACTACGAGAGTGTATTTCTTTCCCCCTAAGCTTGTTATGGGTATTGGTCCTAACAAGTCCATATGAAGAAGTTCCAGGCATCTTGCTGATGAGTTTCTTCCTTTGATCTTGAATGTTGACCGGACTTGTTTACCTAACTGACAAGCATTGAAAATTCTATCTTTGGAAAAATCAATGTTAGGCAATCCAGATAATAATTTAAGTTTGATGATAGTGGCAATGGATTTGAAATTAAGATGATTGAGCCGTTTATGCCAAAGCCAATTTTTATTTCCATTTAAGGCGACAAAACAAGTAGGTGCGCTAAGACAGTCATCATTCCATTTAACTTTGTATGCATTTTGCTCTCTATGACCAATTAACATGATATTACATGCCGCGGTTTTGACAGTACATATGAGTTTTTGAAATTCTACGGTGTAAGCACTGTCACATAGTTGGCTTATGCTTATCATGTTATAACATAGATTCTCTACAAGAAGTACATCTCTAATAATAATTTTTCCGTGGATAATCTTACCCTTACCAACAGCTTTACCTTTAGAATTGTCACCGAAGGTGATTGTTGGACCTTTGTAGTTGATTACTTCTGACAGGAGATCTTTGCTTCCAGTTATGTGTCTAGAACAGCAACTATCCAAGAACCAGATTGATTCCTCCAAGTTCCTTTTCTTTGACACCTAACATTATTGAAAAGAGAAATCGGTACCCTTTCCTATTTGGGTCTTGAGCTTATTAGACCCTTAGGGATCTACACTTGAATTATCCTGAAGGATTTTTCATGATGTGTCCTAAGGAGAGAGCTGTTATGTGCATAATCAGGTGGTGTATGCAGTGTCTTTTTCTTTCCAATATGTTGTTTAGACCATCTGTCATTGTCACTCAACCGGTATCTCTTTTGAACAGGTCGGCGGCTATTGTGGTAATGGTTCGGTCTAGTTTTTAAATGATTTCTTGTTGACCTGACTTTCTGCTGGCCCAACCTGAACCATTGTGAACAGTTGTATTAGGTCTGCGTCTGAGCCATGATCGGTTGGTTTAGCATTCTCAATTTCGACGTATCCTAAATCACATCGCCTTCTGTTATTTTCAAGATTTACATTCTGAGTTCCTTGATCTTCATGTTTATCATGTTCATATACCGTACTAGATTTGACAAATTTAATTGGTTTTAAATTGCCTTTTTCTAGTAGCGGTTGAGTTTGTGCTCCTGAGGTACTGCATTCATTAATGCTATAACCTAGCCCGGTTCTGTCTCCGGCTGGCTTCTGCATTTCCTGCATCCTATTCAGAGAAACAGAGGACTTGTTCCAAGTGTTAACTGTATTTATCAACCGTTTGTTTTCTTTCAAAGTAGCAGGGAACAATGTCGCAGATCATCATTCTCAACCATTAGCAGACTTAACTTTACTTTCAAACCGTTAACCTCTTTGTAACGACCCATTATAGGCCCAGTGAACCGCCCATACGGCCCACTGCCCCGATCGTCCCAAGGCTATCCCGATCTTGGGCTCTGCTCTATGGGCCTTGGCCCATCTATGGAACTCTTTCCCTCACGGGCTTTCCATAGGCGTCGTACGGGTTACTCATAGAACTCCTCCAGCCCATGAACTGGAGTCTGTGCCTTCCCAAGATCGAACCTAAGACCACATGGATATATAGGTACTTAGCACAATCCTGGCGCCTTTTATTGTAACGACCCATTACAGGCCCAATGGACCGCCCATACGGCCCACTGCCCCGATCGACCCAAGGCTATCCCGATCTTGGGCTCTGCTCTATGGGCCTTAGCCCATCTATGGAACTCTTTCCCTCACGGACTTTCCATAGGCGTCGTACGGGTTACTCATAGATTACGTATAAGCCATGCATAATTTCTATATAGAACCCGAAAATCAGATTACGTATAAGCCATGCATAATTTCTATTATTTAAATAAAAAATAAATTTTTAAGAAAATAGGAAGTGTTCTATTTATTTTAAAAGTAGATGTATAGTTTTATCTTTTCAGGATAAATACGCGAGGTCGGACCGGAGTTGGAGATTTGAGATAAGATTAATAATAAGAAAAATATTCTTAAATTTAATTTAAGTCAAGGAACAATTTAATTTAAAGAAAAAGAATGTTTTAGAATTTATTAAAATTATTTGTAACCAAGTTATTAAATAAATTCTTTTAGGTTCAATATTTAATTAAAGCTAAAATTAAAATGTGTAAACAATTGAGGAGGAATTAATTTAGGCTTAATATATTTAAGAAATTAAACATAACATTTAAATACTTAAATTTTAAGTCAAACATGCCATGCAATATTCTATTCTAAATTAATTTGTCATTCATTAAAAATATATATAATGAGTGTATTAGACCTTAAGAATTTAAAATGCAAGATTAAAACACTATTATACCATGCAAGAAGTAGTAATAATATTTGGTTAAGACAATTCAAAAAATTGTAGTAAACCTCATTCAAATTTACCACTAAATGGTTTTATAATGTATTCATTTCCTACTTTTAATCTCCATAATTATGGGTAATACATGCACCATAATTCTCTTTCAAACTCCTCAACCCCTTTATGCTAGCAAATAACGTGAATTACAGCAAGAAAATGAGCAAAGAATCGGCAGCCAAGAAAGCTAGAAACAATTTGAATCCATTCAACTCCTTCACATGTAACTCCCATTTTAATGTATATTATGATCCTTTAACACCACTTATAACATTTCCTCTTCCTTACCCACATATCCTACACTCATATGCTAGAAAAAAATCAGAAGGAAACAGCTGAGAAATCGTGAAAAACAACAGCAGCAATAAACAAGAGAATAAGAAACAATTCAAACTCCTTCAACTTCTTGACTTGTAACTCCCAAACTAAAGGCATATTATTGCACCTTTAACACCTATTATATTGTTCACCTTCATCACCTACATTCCCCACAACCTCAACTTCAAAAATTAGCAGAAAACAGCAGCATAGAATCGAGTGAAAGGCAGCAGGAATAAGAAAAGAGATTCAACTCCGTTTCGCCGCTCGTATTCGTCGTGTTGATTTGTTTTTGTCAAAACAAATTCCAGGCATGTATATATTGTTTCATTTCTCTTCAATCAAGTCCTATAGATATTTTCAAACCATTATATATGCATGATTCAAAAAACGTCACGAAAATGACAGCAAATGTCCAAGCAAAAATCTACACAAAAGTTCTCGGCTTCTTTGTTTTCATGTCACGGTTTGGGTGTGTTTTGTTGCTTTCAGGGAGTTTCTCGGTTCCAGGCACACATGGCTGCTTCTAGACATAATTTAGAATGTGTTAGGGTGTTTTTGGGTCAGATTTTTCAGTCCATACACTCAAGAACAAAGCAATGACAGCAACTTTACATAAGCTGCAGAAATGAGTCACAATTTTTGTCCTTGAGTTGTTTGAGGGGTGTTCGAATCTTGGCTGTCCTAGGGACTGTAACCACGGTTAGAACACTCCCTTAACATGTCTAGGACATGACCAAGGTGTCCTTTTCAAGCTTGGTACACGGATCCATCAGAATTTCACAACAACAACACAAATGCATTTCGGTTTCTTCAAATTATGTGTATATGCACTTTCGGTTTTTAGATGTTGTGTGGATTATGGTTGGCTCCTAGCCTGTAGCCATGATTCATACAACACTCCCTCATGTCTAGATCGTGCCAGGGTTGATCATATATCCGCTGGAACGAAACAAGACAACAAATTAATTCGAATACTACATCACAGAATTTCTGGGTACTCTCGGGTTGAGCTGTGCATTGTCTTAGGTAGTGGCTTGGTTTGTGGTTGGCTTTTAGCCTTTAGCCATGGTCCAAGCCATGCCTTAGAATGTTGGTAAGAGTCCTTGGGTGGTGATTCAAGCCATTGGTCAATAAATTTCAGAGTTACACCACAAACACACAAGTGCCACTGCTGGATTTTTTTGACAGAAACTTTCATCTTCGGTTTTGGAGGTGGTTTGAGTTCTTGGTTGGCTTTTAGCCCATGGCCTTGGACTGGACAGTACCTCAATGAGTTAGGAAAGTCATGTTTTTGGCCATTTGTGATTTGGTCGAGTTTAGAGGTCGTACGAGAATTTACGGTGAAAGGTGCCAAAATGACTCTCGAAAGAGTGTTTTATGTTTTTGAATTCCTTTCACCTATTTTCGTGCTTTACAGTTATTATACATATTTTTCAGTATGTTTGGGGTATTTTTAATCATGGTTAAACGTCGGTTTAGTGTTGGTTCGGGTTGGTACGAAGCCATGGTCAAAAATCAGGTTGTTGGTCCGAATCATCTAGTTTTTGGTTTTATTGTTAAGTTTTTGTCAAGTTAAGATTTATTGCATGTGTCACATATTAGAATTAAGTCGCAGAAAGCCTGCAAACAATCCAACTCATCTGGTAAAAATAAGATTATGATTATATTACGTGCATAAAAATATAAAATGTTTATTTTTGAGATATATGCTGTGAAGGCCCGAAAATCCTTGCTTGAAAATTTTGAGGAAAATTAAAAAGTTTCTTTTTAAAGAACTTAAATTGCCTCATTCATAAAATCAACTGAAGAATCAAGTTCAATGTTTAAAAATATAGCAGCGGAAGAAAATAAAGTTTGCCAAAAATAACAATTTAAGAATATTCAACAATGGATAAAAATGTTTGCATAAAATGGTAACATGCTGCAAATGAGGTCCTCGGGTGCCACTACTGCCGATCCAAGCTGGCTCATCAGTACCTACAACAATCAAGTCTAGTGAGCCTAAAGACTCAGCATGCAAATATCGTAGGTAACGAGTAAATACTAAAGTAAAATTTGCATGGGATAAAATATCATGTCATGAGGCATACTGAAAATGACTTGCACTGAGCCATATAATACGTGCATGACTGAATTAAATATCATAGTAAAAATGTTTGCTCCTTGGAGCCCTGTACTGAAATGACTGATGATAATTTTCTGTTGAGATTATAGTCTACGCCTGTGGCCTCTGCACTGAACTGAACTGATCGGTAACTGGCTACCGGGGAGTATCAAACTGAACTGAACTGACCGGTCACTGGCGACCGGGTGGTACCAAACTGAACTGATTGGTCACTGGCGACCGTGTAAAATAATGTTCCCATAATAGTGAATTGACCACAAGCAATATCGCATAAATCTCAAAAATAAGTATTTTCTATTTTCCTGCACGTAATATAATTAAATGGCATAATGAAAATATCCTGTATATTTTACCAACTGGATTGGATCGCTCCCAGGCTCGCTGCAACCTAAATATGCCATGAAAAATATGCAATAGCTTATACTTGACCAAACTATGCAATTAAGTTTGAAAATGCGACAATTACGTCTAACGACTTCGTATTTAATCATGACTCCGAACCAACCCGAACCAACACTGAACCGACGTATAGTCATGATTAAAATACGCTTAAAATTATGAACTAATGCTCGTAAAATGATGAGGGTCGAAATCTAGGTGAAATGGAGGCCAAAACAAGAAACGCTCTTTCGAGAGTCAATTTGGCACATCGCACCGTAAATTCTAATATGACCTCAAAAATGATCCGAATCACAAACGGTCAAAAACATGACCTTCCCAACTCAATTAGGCACTGTCCAGTCCAAGGCCATAGGATAAAAGCCAACCGAGAACTCGAACGAGCCACCGAACCGACACAGCAAGTTGCTGTACAAAAATACAGCAACTGTGCTGGGTTTGCTTGCGTCGTTTTCGAGGCTAATGGCCATTGGGGCTTGAACCACCGACAAAAACCTCTCACCAACATCCCAAGGAATGATTTGAACCATGGCTAAGGGCCCTAGATCAGCCAAAATTCGCCTCATTCCAGCAACCAACCGAAAGTTCCTACCCGAGAACAAATTCTGCACGTCGGGCTCTAGTCCTTGTTTTGCTGTCACGGATCGTTCCAGTGGTCATTTGATTGACCATGACACAATCTAGACATCTAGGGGCATGGTATGAACCGTGGCTAAGGGCCATAGGCCAACCAAGATCCATACCATTCCACAAAACTCGAAGCACAAGTGCTGTCAAAAACCGAAGGGCCGAGAAGGGGAGGGGCTGTTCTTGCTTTTGATTTAAAAAACCGGCGCACCATGGACCAAGCCACCAAATGGGCAACTTATTCACGTCTTAGACATGCTAGGGAAGTGATCCAACCATGGCTATGGGCCTTGTGGCAGCCATGATAAGATCCATTTCCATTATGACAGCAAACTGAATTTTCGAACACAATTCTGCACCTATGGGGAGCTTGCTGTGATTTCGGTTTTCCAGCAAGCATGGGGACTGAACGAATGGACCAACATGGTCCTAATGCATCCTATTACATGTCTAGGAGCCGCCTTGGGAGCCTGGAGTCGAACCATAACCTGTAGCAACTGAAACAAGAGAAAACCGTGAAGAGCATCATGAAAGTCGAAAAATTCTGCACATGCATTTCGAAAATGCTTGATGTAAATTTCGGTTTTCTTGTGTAAAAATCATGTAAAAGTGATGTTTAAAATAATAGTAGGACTTGATTGAGGTTTGAAAGAAATCTAGACATGTCTTTGATTCGTTTGAAGGTAAAACGAAAGAATACGATGACTCGGCGCGGAGGAGGTGGAGCGCTTCTTTCCTTTTCTTTTCTTGCTCTCGATTTTCACTCTTGTTCTAGGCTATGGTGCTCACGATTTTTTAATCTGAAAGGCTGCTGAATTTGGTGGGGAGGGAGAGGAATTAAGTGGTTAGGGGAGTGAGGGAGATGGGTGCACAATATATGGAACAAATCAAGACCAAGTCTACCTCATTTTGAAATTTGAATTTTTGTTTGCTATCAAATATTTGTTGGGTGATTCTAGAATGAGGTGGCCGATACTACAAGACTAGGAATGGTTAGGATAAGCTCTAATATTAATTAAGGTTGATCAAAATAATAAAAAAAAACATGCATGCTAAACTAACAAAGAATGGGTCAAAAGAGTGAGTTGGCAAATGAATAATCTAGCAATTAAGGGGCCGAAAATTTGAAATAAAGAAATGAAGGGAAGTGTTGCTTATTTACTAAATTTATAACCCTTAAAAGCCTTACTTATCCTTTAAATAATTTGGTGAATAAATCCCTTAATTAATTGAACTCAAATGAATTTATTTCCTACTCACCTCAAGTAATTAAAATAAATCCTCAACCTCCTTATTAACTTGAATCAACTTACTTGCTAGCAAAAAAATAAATCCTGGAAATATTTTCTAAATCTTAAATTTATCTCATAACTCCAACTCAAGTCCGGCCTCACTGAAATAACTGAAAGAATAAAATTAAACTGCTGGCTAAAATAATTAACTTCAAAGAAAAGCATTTAAATATTCATGCAATGAAGTCAATTTAATTTAAAATACTAGAATTATGCATGGCTTATACGTAGTCTAAGTTACGGGTTCTACATATGTTATATGTCTTGTGGCCACCTTACGTTTATGGGTTTGGAAGTCGGTAGGCGCAATCGAGGAACTCTCCGCCCGGTGACTTACGACCGGTTTATGATTATGTATGGGTACGGACATCCAGTCCAAGGGCTGTGATTGATCTCTACCGCCCAGTATACTGTGGTTTAGTCTGATCGGGCGCTTACGCTATGTTATGAGCCACTTGCTTAGAAACATTATCTCTACTAGAAAAATTATGATATGTTATGACAGAGCTCTATTGAGCAAAGCTTTTACGTATGAATTTTCAGATATGCACGTAGTTATAATTATTCATGATACGATTCACCGTACGCTTTACGATATTCTATTTTTACGTTGCATGCGATTTTATGATATATTTACTTGTTATTCACGATATATACATGTTGAGTCTTTAGACTCACTAGACTTGATTGTTGTAGGTACGGGTGAGGTCGAGACGGAGGGCGTGGACCAGTGAGCGATCTTGGGATGGCAGTAGTAAACCCGAGGACCTCATGATTTAGTTTATGCACCTTTTATTATTCAAACTCAGTTTAATACGTTGGAGTATTTTTAAATTGTTGTTTACGTTGGATTGTTTTTAAATTGTTGGTTGAAAACAATATTTGCTTCCGCTGTTATTTTGAAGTTAAAATTATTTACATGTTAATTTTATAAATGAGGCGAGATGATTATTTATTTAGAAAAATTTTTATAATCCCGCAAAAATACGAGTACGAAATACGGGCCTTTACACTCTTTTTGCTGCGAACAGCTAGAGAGAGTTAACTTGTTTTCCAAGTTTTGTTTTTCTATTTTGGCTTCATTGAACTTCTGTGATAGCCTCTTAAACTCATCTACCATGTCATGAAGTGCGGTGACAAGATTTACTCATGTGAATTCATCAGAGTTAAAGTCAAATACCATTTCATCAGTAGATTCTTGATCCTCTTTGGCCATGAGACACTCTACTTTCTCATCTTCGCTTTCACTTGAAGATTCTTCAGAAATAGATTTTTCAGATTTTGATTCAGCCTATTTGCCTTTGTCTTCTTCTGCAACTAGGACTCGCTGACTCTTCTTTTTGATGAATCTTTTGTTGTCTTTAACTCGTCTTCTGTCACCTAATTTTTTTTCATCTTTTCTTGGCCTGTTGTATTCTGCAATAAAGTGTCCTCTCTTTCCACAATTAAAACAAGCTTGACCATCATCAGTATGGTCCTTTTTGAAGTGAGGTTTATTCATCTGTGATTGATTCTTACGCATGAATTTACTGAGTTTTTTAACGAATAAAGACATGGCTTTATAGCTTAATTGCTCGGCCGATTTCTTACTTGAGGACTCTTCGACTGGAAGAGTCACTATGGTAGCTGGCAGTGCCTTTGTTTGTTGCGATGTGGATGGATCCTCTTCAGTTCGTATTCCTAGCTCGAACTCATACGCTTTAAGGTCGGCGAAGAGATCATGAAGTTCCAGTTTGTTCAGATCTTTTGATTCTCGCATTGCTATAGTCTTTACATCCTATTTTCTGGGAAGAGCTCGCATAACCTTTAAAGCAATTTCTCTGTTGGAATATTCTTTCCCGAGTGAGGTGATTTCGATGATGATACTGTTGAACTGTTCGTCAAATTCTGCAAGAGTTTCTCCTGGCTTCATCTTTGCGTTGTCAAACTTCTGGATAGCCACAGGCAACTTGTTTTCCTTAGTCTGATTATTGCCTTCGCATAGTTGAGTAAGTTTTTCCCATATTTCCTTCGCAGTAGTGCAGGTCTTGATTTTGGCGAACATATTCTTGTCCAGAGTTTTATAGAGAATATCTTTCCCAACGTTATCCAAATTTGCCTTCTTTTTATCCTCAGTTGTTCATTCAGATCTGTGCTTTTCAACCATCTGAGGAGCACCTTCAGTTATTGTTGCAGCTGTATTCACCTTCAGTTATTGTTGCAGCTGTATTCACCTTCAGAATTCTCATTGGCCCGTCAGTGATGACATACCACATATCGTCATCTTGGGCTGTTAAATGTGCCTGCATGCAAATTTTCCAATCGTCATAATCTTCTTTAGAGAACATTGGAATTTTATTGAAAGAAGCCATAAGTGTTTGAGAAAACCCCGCTCTGATACCACTTGTTGGGATCGGGAAAGAGTTTAGAGGGGAAGTGAATGAACTCTTTCAAATTTTCTTATTTAAAATAAGTTTTTCAAACATTTTTAGACGGTTGAAAATTCTTTCTCAAACGGTTTGAAACTTGAACCACTGATGAGTGCGGAAAACGGTTCACAATTTCCAATGACAGTTCAAACACTTTTAGCAAACTTAACAAATTGCGATTAAAAAGGTAAGAGCTTGCGATAAGTAAATAACACAATATTTTTTTGTATATTTGGAGATTGAATATTCCTACGTCACCCCTTCTTCCTTTTCCAGGAAGGATTCCACTAAAAGACTTTGGCTTTACAATGTATTTGCAACATCCCACTCCAATCAGGACTTATCACACTGCCTGTATTGGAACTCTTAGTGATCACTTTACACTTCTGGATATTAAGAACACTCAGTTCACCAGATAATAAGACTTGATCTAATAACCAAAAGGTTACTGATGAGAATAAACGGTTTGGTGTGAGTAGCACGAAAATGATCCTAAGATGATCAAATGATTTTCTGTTGAAGGCGTGCTAATTAAGCGAAGAAGTATGTGAACTTTTTGGAGCGCTCGGAGATCTTTTCAAGTATGCAAGCAAGTTGTTATGATTCGATTGTGAGCTGAAAAAGACCCGTTTCTGCTAGCACACTCTTCCGTTAATATACACGATTTTCTTCACGGTCGGGAAGGATATAGCAACATTAACCTGATTCTCTGAACAGATGAGTCGATGTCGTCTTTATGAGCATTAAATGTTCTTTAATGAACGCATTTAATCTTCATTTTGCTCAGCACCGTTCTGAAGTGCCTTTCTTGAGGAGTTCCTTTTATAGTAACTGTATTTAGCATCAGAACATGCAGTCTATACTTGGTCTTTCTTCTTTGGGATAGGATCATAAATGCAGATCAATCTTGGAGCAGATGTATATACGTTGACTTCAAGATGGTGTAATACTTTGAATGTATTAAACCGGCCAGATAATGTTTTGAGTAATAAATGGTCATTAAATGATCCGGTTCTGATAAGCGGTTGAAACTCCTTTTAGCTTTGGCCGGTTAGAAAGATACACCATTATTTGAGCTGGACAGTTGAACTGATATATGTCACACATATGAACCGCAGTGCTGTCTTGTTTTTGTCATATGCCAAAATTCTTGGGAATAATATTTTCTTTAACAACATGAATAAGTCATCCTAATGCATTTTTCATGAAAAGACTAACAATGATTGAATTTATGGTGAATGCTCGAAAATATAGTATTTTTTATATATTTGGAGTATTCAAAGAGCGAAATCAAGTATCTAAAACCCCATATTAGGTATTTTATATATCAAAATAAGTATTTACTTTTATTCCATGATAATTGAGAAACAAAATTTTTTTAAAATTATATATTAAATGGAGAAGATACATGTAATTTTTGTGACTAAATAATATATTTATTCAAATAATAAAGGGTAAAAATGTAATTTTTGCTTTTTGAGGAGTTAAAACTAAAAGTATTGATTTGTCATGTACTGATTTCTAAAAAACTATGGCTAGGTACTGAATCTTAATTGAAAGATTGGCAGATGTATTTTTTGAAATTTACCGTTAATTCAATTACCTAACTAATGCTTAAATTATTTAATAGAGATTATTTAACCCTAAAATAATCACAAGAAAAAAACTCACGTACACAATTCACTTAACACACAAGCGCATTGTAAACACACAAACAGTCGTGAGTCTTCAAGTTTTGGAGTTTGGATATTTGCACTTTTCCTTGGCTCTACCCATCACCGATCCCCCACATCTTAAAGCACTATTGGTTCACACAATTGTTACGCAAGAAAAATAGTTGCAAACGTCGCTACGATCGGCCACCGATTGCCTCGCAAAGATATTCGTATTCCAAGTGTTTTAAACACAAATGGACATCTCTAAACTATTATTTTGCACCATTCAGATCATATTATGCATGGTCATGAAATTTTTGATGAAAAACCAGAATTTTATGTTCAGATCGCGTTTTACTGATTTTTCCATTATTTTTCAAAGATACTTGCATGTTTTGAAGTGTTGTGATTGCCGAAGGATGTTGCTGCCATTAGGGGAGTTGAGGAGTGATTTCCAGAGGCTATATGAAGTGTTTTATGGATGCTAACATTGTCATGATTCGACTGGTTCAGGCTGGTATGAACCTAGGATGCAGCTAGGGTTTTGTGAGGCTTAGTGGTCATGTTTTTGGAGGGTTCAAGGGGTCGAGGGTAGCTGCTGTACTTAGGGCTCTTTGTGATGAAGTCTAGAAGGATTTAAGAGGGTTTGAGTCATGAGAGGAGCCTTGGAACAGATGGGAACTGATTGAGTCATGGGCATGTTTTTTTCATGGAGCATAGGGCACGTTTTGGTCGGGTTTGGAATAGGGGCTGTACACAGGCTCCTGGGCTCATACCAGAGGCTTGAGTTATGGTCCTAGGGTGTCCTAGTTAGGATGGATTCATGGGTTAAAGGCTAGAGGGCAAGGGCTAGGGCGCAAGGGGGAAGGCGCATGGATTTGCTGTGATTTCTGCATGGCCTGTGTTTATGGCTGTGTGCAGCATGTACGATGACTCGAGATGGTCAAGTAGGGTCTCTTGGAGATCTGGCTGGGTTCTGGTCTAGGCTTGGTAGCGGCCGGTTCAAGTTGGAGTGAGTTTAGCTCATGGTTGAGGGAAGTTCTTAGGTGGCCGAGAAGTGTCATAGGGGCAGAAGAGCCTCCTGAGTTTTAATTAGTTCATATGGGTTTGATTTAAGTGTTATATGGGTTAGATATGTTTTGATAAGTCATGGTTCGAATTTTGGAAAATTACCTTAAGTTTTGAGTCGATTCAGGTTAAAATGAGACTTCGGGTTAAGTTTTTAAGTCGAATTGTAAAAATAGGTTCTAAGGTTCGATTTTATGTTAAGGAATGTTTAGAAGTCTAATTTAGGCTTATAGGATGAATTGGAATAGGCTCGGGTCAAATTATTAAGGTAAAAGGTCAAATCTAGAATTTTAGAGTCCAAAGACAAAATGATCATTTTACGTCTTTGGTAGTTCGAAGGGTATGGTAGTGTCCTAAGAATCATAATACACGCTAAATGATATTTTAAAGCGTTTATGATGAAAATATGGAATTTTATTATTTATGCTAAAGTTATACGATTTTTCATGTCGAAACGCTATTTTACGAATTTATGAAGGACACGATATTTAAGGAATAAAAAAGAAAGAAAAATATTTTGAAGGATGTGAATTGAATGTAACAAATATGATATGATTGGGAATATCATGAGGGATAAGGCCCCAGAGGGAGCCCGACGATCGTATTGCCATTTACGACGGTACCTAGTGTCTGTCCCATACGCAATGGTGAGCTAAGACTCATTAGTCGACCACATGATACGATTATAGCTAGTCACTTTAAAGGATCAAATTTCACCAGAAAATGATATATGAAGATGGAAACTTTACGACTAAACGATTTATGATTTATTTATGATTACAAATTTATTCTAGCTATTAAAAATAAAAGTATGATTTTATGCATGTGTATATATATGTATTATTTTTTATTCATAATTAGAACGTGCTGAGTCATTAGACTCACTAGGTTTGGATGGTTGTAGGTGAGGATGAGATTGAGGGACGCGCTGACGCTTGAGTGGATTGAGTCCGACAATACACTCACGAGAGACACTTATTTCCGCATTAGCTTGATAGTTAAAGTTTTGAAATAAATATTTTGAGAATGATTTATTTAGAGATTTTTTTTATGCTTTATTTTGAAGTTTAGTTTTGATCATGTTAAAAGTGAACATATGATTTTTTTAATTGACGATTTAGAGATTTTTATGCACTTAAAATTTTTAAATGTTAAATTAATTTTTGGATGTTCGAATTGTTGAGTTATTTTAGTATGCAAGTTTCGAAAAAAATTAATAGCATTTTAAATTTTAAAAGTAGTGGACTTTCAAGTATGCAAGCTAAAGTGTTATATGCTTGCTTCTATGTCAAATGAATTATAGAGACAGTTTGAGGAATTTTGAATGCTGTTGACATTCGAATACACATACAAGAGTTGCATGGTGCATGAAACTCGAATAATAATACACACCACCCTCAAGGAGCTCATGCTTACACACATGCAAGATGGGGCTCTGGCCCATGAGCGTGGTGTATATATGATTTGGCTTATTGAGAAGGTGGTGGGCCTAGAATAGGTGATTCCCAATTAGTTACTTCATAACATCAATTGCTGTCATTATCTTTCTCATTTAACGATTTTATTGTGAATTTCAATTTGAATAAGATAAATGATAGCCTTGAAGAGCTAGTCAATACGCTTATGACTTATGAAACCACCATAAATAAGAGAAATGTTGTTTTCTAGTGGGCTTCTCGTCAGGGACAAAAATGGTCCACAAGGTAAGGGAAAGAAATGTTCTTCCCCTTATAAGAAAACAAGCCCAATAAGAGACAAGCTCCAAAAGACACTTAAATTGCCCAAAAGGCCCGATAAGTTAGAACATGTATATTTCATTGCAAGAAGTCTGGGCATAAGAAATTATCTTGGCCAGAAATTATCTTGGCAATGATTAGTGAATGTCCAAGTAAACATGATTTCAACAATCACAAACAAAATAAAACAAGATAGTCTAAAACAAGTACAATTGTGGAACGCTAGGCTATGACATATTTCTCAAATAAGGATGCACAAGCTAGTGGGAGTGGACATGTTTGACTCGTCAGACATAAACTCTCTATATACACGTGAGTCCTGTATAAAAGAAAAATGACCAAAGCCCCGTTCCTAGGAAAGTGGAACGTGCATATGATTTGTTGGATTTGATCAATACAAATGTGTGTGGCCCGCTAAGTGTTAGCACGATTTGGCCATTCCTACTTCATTACCTTTACCGATGATCATTCGAGGTATGATTATGTTTATTTAATGAAATACAAGTCTGAAGCCTTTGAAATGTTCAAAGAATTCAGAGCATAAGTAGAGAAACAGTTAGGAAAGAGTATTAAAATACTACAATCAGATCAAGGTGGAGAATACTTGAGTATTGAGTTTCAAGACTACTTTAAAGAGAATGAGATTCTCTCACAATGGACTCCACCTACCACACCCCAGTTGAATGGTGTGTCAGAACATCGGAATCGGACATTGATGTACATGGTTCGATCTATGAGGGGATTAACGGAATTTCCGCCATCCCTTTGGGGATATGCTCTTGAAACAACACCAAAGTTGTTGAATCAAGTCCATGAAAAGGCAATGGATAAAACTTCATATGAGATATGAATGGGAAAGCTGCCCAAATATTTTTACTTAAGAATATGGGAATGCCCTGCTTACGTAAAGCAGGTGGTGGGGGACAAATTGGATAATAGATGTTGCGACTTTGATTGTTGCACTCCCAAGAGCATGTTCTTCACAAGTAGTATAATTCGGTGAGTCCGAATATCGTATCCACAGGAAAGCTAAGGTAATTACAAGTGCACTACAATATCTTTTTGATTTTTTTTCTTTTAATGGTTTGAATCTTTAATTGGTAATTTTTAATTGTTCAAATTTTAATTTAAGTAGTTGAGATTAAAGGATCCACTCTTGGTATTTTAATAAAGTTATCATTAATGAACATTATTAAAATCTACTTAATAAAATGGTTCCAATATATATTAAATAATCATATTTATATTATGTTATATATTATTATGTTATATATTATTATCTTATAAGTATATAATATATACCAAAACTTGTAAATGTTGTCAAGTATTTATTGTGTTATATATATTTGTAAACATTAAATCAAGGTTCCCACTTTAAATGGTTGGTAAAACCAAACAAATATTTAAATTGTACCAAGAAATTAATATTATGATATATTCATATATAATAAATCAAGGCATCCACTTTAAATGGTTTGTAATACCAAACTAACATTTAAATGGTTCCAAGAAATTAATATTATGATATAATCATATATAATAAATCAAGGCATCCACTTTAAATGGTTGGTAATACCAATCTAATATTTAAATAGTTCCAAAAATTTAGTGTAACATATAGCAACAATAAATTAAAACTCACACTTATAAGTACGGTATAATAATACTTAAAGAAATAAAAATAACATAAACAATAAATAATGATTAAATAATATAAAAATAGATTCTTACCTTTCAATAACCTTATTATCATGCCAAGAGTTTCACCTTTTCATCTCAACTTTGGGAAGTTTGCTACTCATTATTCAAGTGTAAAACTTTGAATATGAATTTAACATGCTAATTATATTTAAATGAAGAAATAAAGGAAAAACAAAGAGAGAAATATTATGAACTCAAAGGTTTGTTCATAAAATGAGGGATATCTCAATACATTACAATGCACCCCTATTTATAGCCAAATTTGGGGAGACAACCACAAATAAAATATTATTTTTATACATAAGTCTTCATTGGTGTTCCAAGAAATTAATATTTTAATACACATCACTTTTGAAAATCTTCCCATACGAATTTTCTTCTCCACATAAATCAAAACATGTAGATATCTGAGTTGTTTGAATTGTGGTATTTTTTTTAAACCATTTGATCAAGCAATTTGAGAGATATGGTCAAAATGCTAGTGCATGGTAAAACTGCCACTTATTTGGTAACTTTATTTGTTGCTTAATTTGATCCCACTTGTGAGAATATTTTTATCTCATGCTTGCCACCAATATTGTAGATATTAATATCAACTTTCTACAGGTCCAAGAATCATCTCAATCCCATTTGCAACGCCAAGGTTATTCTTGTTTTATCGAACCTGTAAAAAATAGTAAAAACTTATAATTACACAACAACTTATATTTTATACAATTTATTATAAAACATATAATATTTAAACATTTAATAAAACAAAAATTATATATTTATATTATAAAACATTTAATTAATATACAATTTTTTATCTTTATCAACAGAGACAAAACTCCATATGAGATATGGATAGGAAAGCCGCCCAAATATTATTACTTAAGAATATGGGGATGCCCTGCTTACGTGAAGCAGGCGGTGGGAGACAAATTGAATAATAGAGACAAGTTGTGCAACTTTGTAGGATATCCAAAGAACTCTGTTGGATATTAATTTTATTATCCGAGTGAAACAAATGTGTTTGTTTCAAGGAACTCCACCTTCTTAGAGAAGGAGTTTCTATTAAATAGACCAGTTGAGATGATACAACTTGATGAGATTTGAGAACCACCCACTACACAAGTAGTAGAACCCACACCCCAATAGCCAATCATAGAAACACAAGCTCCTAGGAGATCCGAAAGGATCCCAAGGCCACCTAATAGGTTGAGTCTGCTTCTTGAATAGGGCTAAGATGAGCCCATTCCTGGATGTGATCCGAGAAATTTCAAGGAAGCATTGTCTGATGCCGATTCATCTAAATGGCTTGAAGCCATACAGTCCGAGATGGACTACATGTATTCGAACCAAGTGTGGTCTTTAGTAGATCCACCTGAGGCTGAGGGAATTGTTTCCATATGATACAAATGGATTTACAAAAGAAACTTGGAGCGGATGGGAAGGTGGTGACCTTCAAAGCTAGATTGATAGCAAAATGATATACTCAAAAGACAAGGTGTTGACTATGAAGAAACCTTTTCTCCATTCGCGATGTTCAAGTCCATTAGGATACTGCTAGCCATAGCCGCATGGTATGCCTATAAAATATGACAGATGGATGTGAATACAACGTTCCTTAATGGTGATATTAAGGAAGAGATTTATGTGTCTCAACCTGAAGGATTCACTGAAACGTCTGCTATTCGTTTTGCTTAAAAAGTATTAGAATTTTTTTTTCAACTTGATAATTCGAAAATACACATATATATACTTTAAAATACCTTGACACCATTTTAAATAAAACACCCAACTAGTATTTAAAAATTCAAAGGAAATCGTCAAATGAAATCATTAAACGTCTTACCAAACGTAAATAGCAATAATTTGAAAAGTATAGCCCATACTAAACCTCGCAAAAATCTCGCAAAGAGCATAAATAAATAGTCTTAAAAAATTTTAACGTAAATCATAAACGTAAAATCATAAGTGCGGAAAAGTATAAGCGCTGGTCCTCGGGTCATGTGCACCTCCAGTCCAGTCAAATCAGGCATCTAAGCCTCCCTCAACATTATTATCACATTCACATGCATCAATCACACTTAGTGAGTCTAAAGACTCAATCCATCATATTCTTGATACCAAATAATACGTATAAAACCACAAGCAACAGTGAAAATACTTTTACGTAAAAATAACATTTCATGACATGCATAAACATCAAAACTTGAACATTTTCATAAACATTTTCATATCATCCTGAACATATTCATATACATATTATCATCAACTTATACATAATCCTTTTCCTTTTCGTTGAATTCAGATCGTTAATTGTGAATTTCGTGTTCATCTTCGTCTACGTGTTGGGCGATGGATCCATCTACATTTAACCACAGTACTAGGCGTCAGGGACATCAGCAACACTCTCACCCGTCAACTGAGCCCTAGGCTTACGTATTAACATATCATCGTATACATATTCGTATCCATGGAAACACGATCGTCGGGCTCCCACTGGAACCATTACCCTCACGATATTTCCAACGTATCATCGTATTAGTCACAATTACTACACTTCCTTCAACGCTTCACATTCTCATCACTTTATAAAATTTAAACATGCTTATAAGGTTTTTCTTTTAAACTAAGCATACAACATGTCTTTCAAATGTCCACGTTAAATCATGAAATCCATAAACATTTTAAAAATAACATTTTAACATTTGCATGTCCATGAAAATTTAAAATAATCATATTAACATATAAAACAGCAATCAGAGCAACGCGATGACGTTTACTAATTTTCGTGCGTAAAATTATCGTTTTTCCCCTACACGTAAAATTTCACGTTTTTGACATTTTCTTAATTCTATTGACTCTAACAAGTCCCAAATAATTATTTAAGCTTACATGAATTTTTTCATATTTTTATTTATCTTAATCGAGGGCTTTTAATTTATTATTTAAATATAACATATTATTGTGTTTTAATCCCGAATTAAACCAAACCTTAATATACAATTCCCAAATTAAAAATTTAGACTTTTAAAGCTTAAATATAATTTTCCATAATTTTATAAAACTTAAAACTAGGCTTTTCAATTAATTCTTTAATTAACGTTTCGTGCGGCGATTAAATCCCGGATAAATCCAAAACTCATTATTTTCTTCCCAAATTTTAAACATAACATTTTTATTATTTTTTCTATCCTAGTGAGTAATGAACCAAACCCGTGGACCCATGGTTTCAATTTTAGTTCTTTAACTTTCATTTTTGACAAATATTCAAACACACCGAACCATCTCCCAAATTATTCGAGCCATGCCCAAGTCACCTCAAGCCAAACCCGAGCCAACCCATCTAGTACCCTTTTGGACCATTAGAACCAATTGGACCTACCCCTAAGCTCCAGAACCAAAGCTAACCATAAGCTGCAGAAACAGTCCCAAAAACCCACATAGCCTACCCTTGAGCCATTTTCATTTTTCCCCTAGCCAAGCTCGAACCATCATGAGCCAACCTCAAACTAGATCCCCTATGGACCCTACTGGACCCTTATCACCCCTAGGAACCGACCACAAGCTCGAACCAAAGCCACACCAGCAGATGCAAGCCATTTAAATGTTTGTTTGGTTTTACCAACCATTTAAAGTGGGAACCTTGATTTAGTGTTTACAAATATATATATAGCACAATAAATACTTGATAACATTTACAAGTTCTGGTATATATTATATACTTATAAGATAATACTATTTAACATAATATAAATATGATTATTTAATATATATTGGAACCATTTTATTAAGTGGATTTCAATAATGTTCATTAATGATAACTTTATTAAAATACCAAGAGTGAATCATTTAATCACAACTACTTAAATTAAAATTTGAACAATTAAAAATTATCAATTAAAGATTCAAACCATTAAAAGAAAAAAAAAACAAAAAGATATTGTAGTGAACTTAAATTACCTTAGCTTCCCTGTGGATACGATATTCGGACTCACCGAATTATACTACTTGTGGACAACCTGCTCTTGGGAGTGCAACAATCAAAGTCGCAACACTACCCCAAAATTTCTTGCCAAACACAAGGCTAATTGCATCATCAGCAATATTAGTTGTGTTTTGAGATTCTGTTGGATATTCTTGTAATTTTTTTCTGCAAATAACAAAGATAATTTCTGAGAAAATAACAAATTTAGGTTGGTCATTTTTTTCTTAGGATCTGATGCAAATAAAAAAGACATAATTTTATAACCATTTTCTCTCCAGCAGCTTGAGTACTAGGTTCCCCATTTTTTTTCTTGTTCCCTTCAATCCAAACTTGCGATCTTGTAATATTTGTATCTCCCTAAGTTTTCTTCTCCTTAAAAATAGAAATATATAAATTCAAAAAATGTATATATATATACCATTACTTATTACTTAAATTATAAAATATAAAAAATAATATATACCATAATGTGAGTCAAACGAGCATAACCTTTCCGACTCATTGTGTGAATGTGGCTTGTTTTACCCTCATTGCTCTAAATCTTTCATTTTTTTCCTAAGATATAACATAACCAAGATATTAATTACAAATATTATCATGTTAATTGCAACAAAAAGAAGCAATGTATAACATATGAAAGTGTATATTGGTAAGACCAAGTTGGAAAGCATAATATATTGTGTGGATACAAACTTTGAGATCTAGAGTTCTGTGAAGCAATGCCTGAATTTCATTACACATATTGAAAACACAGGATGAAGCAATGCTAAAATTCAAGTAGTGGCATCAAACAATAGAGAATAAATGTTACAAGAGAGAGAAGCATCTAAGCAACAACAACATACAAGAATATTTATCATAACATTTCAATGAATTAGGTAAGTCGAAAGAGATCACACCAAAAGTTCAACGACAGAAAGAATGAATCGCACCAGGCAGAAATTTTTTGATAATGACGACCAAAAGTATGTTTTCTTGTAACAAAATGGTAAAAACTAAAAATGGATTCCGAGATTTCTCACAGAAACTATTATTGTTTTCATGGTTGGAGTGCCAATATTTATCACAGAAACTATTATTGTTTCAATTGAGTTCCACTTCTAATATTTCTCACAGAAACTATAATGCATAAATACAGCTTCTACAGTAGATATAGTCTGTTATAACATTGCATTTATTTTCTAATTGCAGCAATTATGAAGGCATGTCAGTTAGCTTCTACAAATTGTCATATCATGAAGCAAACGGGCATGAATAACGAGAATATGTCTTCCAACAAAGGGTCAAATCTGCGAATCACACGAGCTCGGCTAAAAGCCTTAGGCTCTTTATATTATTTCATACCTATAAGAAAAGTGAATTAATACTTACTTGAAAGGTAGGTGATAGTGTCTTCTTTACAAACAAGTCCCACTGATTTTGGTCCATAAATTCGGGCTTCAAAAGACTGAGATTTTGTGAAGCCACTTGACTTGTATTAGCTTCTCGTACAAGTATCTGCAGTTTGGATTTTCTATCGCGCCACAGTTTAGCTAACTTTTGAAAAATTGATTTTTTTCCCAATCCTCAACTTTATAAGTCATTTCTACAAAGAAACACGAAAATATTTCTACAACTTGTAATAAATATTGAATGAAATATTAATTGACTGAAGATATTACTTGAAGACCACTTCACATCCTATCATTTACTTCTTCATCTATATCATTCCATCCATCCAATGTATATGGCACAAATTCCTTTATCATGCAACCTAGAAAAGAAGCGTATTTAACTGAATTATCTCCAATCGGCTGTCCTAACTCATTACGCTCCACCTCTTTGCGCTTGTCTTGACCACTAATCATTTTCAACTTTCATGCTCCCCGACATTTTTTCTTTTAATTTTTGTTGTAATCAATCGGTTCATTATCATGCAAATCTTGGAATAAATTAGCTGAATTGTTAGAGTTCATTCCTGATAACCTACTAGCTATGTGTTCCTGTGAAATGACAAAAAGAGGTATTGAAATATACAAGTGTAATTTATTAAAATAAACAACGATGTAAAATATAAGATATCACCTGAATTTCATCTGCAGATGCTTCACTACGTTTTTTGCCCATTTTGCTCATTTTTTCAATGCTATGTAATGACCTGATCAAACATGTAGTATGACATGATATATAGCTAAAAATAAACAAGCACACAAATTTATTGCAACTATAAATAAAGAGTTGTATAACTTGCAAAATTACTCTACAAAACCCAAAAATTACAGTGTTGTAATGAACAATATCAAGATTGCATCCTTTCACTTTCATCCTACAATCAACAGCCTAATTGATCATTCCAATTCTTACTGACTTCATGGAAACAGCAGCCCACGGCTAAGAACTTAAGAAATGCTATTGGACAAATCACTTAACAGGGTAACCACTAACAACACTTTACATAGTTAAATAATACCAACAATTTCTCAACTTTCTCATAATGAACAAGAACAACATAACGTGGTTTAAAAAAAACTGAGCAAAACCGAAAAAAAATTTAAACCTAATAGTATGTATGCATCCACAAAAATTCTCGATTGAGAAAAGAAACCTTACTTGCGTCAAGCGAGAAGACATTGAGTGATTGAGTGAATCGAGAAGATCGATAGAGTGAAGGGAAGACGATAAATTGAGAAGCGTGGAGGTAGAGAATGATTCAGAGAAACGTGGAGGTAAAGAACATTCAGTTGTATTTGGGAAATCGATTGAGTATTTGGGAAAGTGGAGCAATTTTATTTCATTATTATTAATAGCGGTCAAAGCACGCTGTCAATAATACATTTGAACAGCATTCTTTTAGTTCGCTGTAAAAAAATTTTATTTACATCTTGCTTTTATTGCACACTGTTGTTAGTGTGAGCTCTAATAATATTAATAGCGCGCATACATGGGCACACCGCAAATAATAATATTAACGGCGTGCCTTTATTGCACGCTGTTGTTTGTTTGAGCTCTAATAATATTAACAGCGCATGTACGGGCACGCCGCGAATAAGGATATCAACAACGTGCTTTTAGTGTACGCCGTTAATGTTGTGCTGTAAATATTATATTTCTTGTTCTGTGGGCATAGAGATGTCCAATCATGGAGATATGTAATCATACGATGATTGTACCAAGCAACCATCCCTCGAACTTTCTAAGTGGTTATCATTCATCGAGAGGAAAAGTTTGTGGTTGTGATTGTATATGATTAGTGTAACATACCGTACTTCTAACTATTTTAAAATTTGCGAAAAATAAAAATTTTCTTAAATAAATAATGATATTTCAAATTGCTTTAAAAATAAATTTCTAGTCTAAAAATATTTGGAATAAAACAATTACCAACAATGTTGCTAAAAGGTAAACATTTAAACAACGTAAACAATCTCTTCAAAATCAAAGTATTTGAATCAACAATCATAAATTCTTAAAACATGGGCGGTCCTCGGGTTTAGCCTCCTACGCAGTCCAAGTCGGCTCATTGGACCCCACCCCTTGTCTCCTCATACCCGTCCTCACCTGCATCGATCAAGTCTAGTGAATCTAAAGACTCAACACGTATAAACTGGAGATAACAAGTAATACGTAATAAAACCACATGCAACTTAAAAGTAGAGCGTACATACATAAACTTGAACGTAATAACATAAACATAGACGTGCCATCATCATAAAACTTTTCAAAAACATGCTTGCATCATACATACTTGAACATGCATAAACTTCATCATTTTGAGTAGATATATGTTTCAAAGCAAGTGACTCATACATAAATGTGCCTGATCATACTAAACCAGAGTACTGGCTGGCATGGAAAATACACTACCACATACATGAGAACCCCGGTCATGCTTTACCGGGTGGATTGGTCCTTGGTCATGCTTCACCGCTTCCCAATCCTTATCTAAACTCGGTCATGCTTTACCGGGGTGGAGAAGTACTCGGCCATGTTCACCGACTTCCAAACCCGTTCAATTGGTCACAAGACATTTAGCATACCTCAAAAATAAAATATTTTTCTTTGCTCGTCGAACATGCTTACATGGAGTTAAGGGATTCGTTGGATCTCGCTTGGGGCCACTGCTGCACATACTAACATGATTACATGCACTTAATTTTCCATAGCTTAGACGTAATAGTCGTACTCACAACCTGAAACGACAAATTTCTTATGACAATCTAAATCACTCGACTTGATCTCGATTAATCATCGTACTAAACATGACATCAACCCCCGACACAAATCCTAAAAATGATTTGTGAACATTTCTCAAAACATAGAAGACAAGGGCCTAAAATAGTGATTGAAAAGTCATGGACAAGTTCTTAGGCGCTGGACAACGCTGCGGCAGTGCCTAGCGCCTAGCGCCTAGGCGCCAGCCAGTTCACAGGTCTAGCACTCTGGCGCCACAAGGGCAGATCCGCGGCGCTAGACTTGCTCAGAACGGGCGCTGCGGTGCTCCCTGGTGAGCGCTGCGGCGCTAACTCTGAGCAAACTCGACTCCAAAGAACAAAATTTGATGCAAACACTCTGCCACACCCAAACGACTCGAACCAACACTTCAAGACTCATCCTAGGACACTATGGCAATGATTCAACTCACACAAAACGCCCCGAAACAACGAAACACAACATGCACTGCAACACAACTCATGAATACGACATTTTGACAACAAAGCTTTTCCTACGACTTCTAATGAAACCAAGTGCCAATTGACACAAAATGA
This sequence comes from Primulina tabacum, assembly GCF_025594145.1. Taxonomy (NCBI): domain Eukaryota; kingdom Viridiplantae; phylum Streptophyta; class Magnoliopsida; order Lamiales; family Gesneriaceae; genus Primulina; species Primulina tabacum. The sequence goes on from NC_134567.1 coordinate 5,669,598, forward strand.
AGCACCAAAAATCGAACACACATCATACTTAATATACCTAAACGCAGCAGCGATCATCCAACGATCCCCAACAAAGCCTGCAACAATAAACTTCACGAACAATTCAAAAACACATTTTTCATAAAATCGCAGTTTGAGCAGTCCCACAAAAACGGTCATAACTCACTCGTTTCTTATCCAAAAATTTCGAATTTACAGTAAAATCGAATTTATTAAAAAGTACTACGTTTTATATGTTGAAAACTTTTCCATAAAATCTACCAATATTTCACAAAAATCGAAATGACAGCAGACACATTTTCAGATCTAAAAATTTTGATCCAAAAATCGTTTCAAACGTTTTTGCTCAAACTTTTCAAAACATACATGGATTTTTACGCATAATAAACATCACAACACATAATATAACGAGATCGATACAGAAACAAAAGATTATGCATGCCTTTGATATTTAAAAATTCAGAAACAACGATACCGAAGCGGGGAAGGTGCGAAGGTTTATCCGGGACGACCGTGAAAAATTTTGTAGAACCCGTAATTAGACTACGTACGAGCCATGCATAATTCTAGTATTTAAATGATTTTGTTGCTTGAGTATTTAAAGTTAATTATTTTATTATTTCATACATTAGTTTGATTTTTCAGTTATTTCAGTGAGGCCGGACTGGAGTTGGAGCTTTGAGATAGAATTTAAGATTCGATAAATATTTCCAGACTTTATTTTAGCTAGCAAGTAAGTTAATTTAAGTTAATAAGGAGGTTTGAGAATTTAATTTAATTACTTGAGGTGAGTAGAAAATAAATTCATTTGAGTTCCTTAATTAAGGGGTTAGTTCACTGAATTATTTAAAGGATTAGTGAGGCTTTTAAGGGTTATTAATTTACTAGATAATCAATATTTCCCCTCCATTTATTAGTGAATTTTCGGCCCCCCTTAGTTGCTAGATTATCCCTTGCCAACTCAACACATTTGACCCTTTCTTTGTTATTTAATAAGAAGGATAATTCTTCAATCTTTTTAGCACCATTTAATTAACCAATTAGTATTATCCTAGTCTAGTTAGCATGAAGGATAATCGGCCACCCCATCCAATCCCTCCAACAATTCACTTGATAGCAAACAACATTTCAAAATTCAAATAATGGTAGACTTGGTCACCCTTTGTATCCCTTTATTATGGGATCTCCCCTCACTCCCCTAACCACTTAATTCCTCTCCCTCCCCACCGAAATCAGCAGCCATTTCAGATTAAAAATCGTGAGCACCATAGCCTAGAACAAGAGTGAAAGTCAAGAGCAAGAAAAGAAAAAGAAAGAAGCGCTCCACCTCCTCCGCGCAGAGTCGTCGTATTCTTTCGTTTTTCATTCAAACGAAAACCAAGGCATGTTTAGATTCTTTCAAACCTCAATCAAGTCCTATTATCATTATTTTTACATTACATGATCATAATTTCAATGCAAAAACCGAAACACATCAAGAATTTTCAGAAAAATATAACATGCAGATTTTTGGTTCTACCATGCTTCACGATTGGTATGTTTTGTTTCGATTTCAGGGATGGCTCGTTCCAGGGGCTCGAAGCTGCATATGAACATGTACTAGGACATGTTAGGGTCATGATAGAACGTTGGTTACAGCCCCATACACACTAGAATTCGTCAATGACAGCACATCGCCCATGAGTGTCAAATTGAGCTTCAAAAATTCTGTTTTGAGGTCAAGGGAAAGGATCTGATCTTGGCTGCCCTAAGGGCCTATAGCCATGGTTAGATCACTCCCCTAGCATGTCTAAGACGTGACTAAGTCGTCCTTTTGGTGGCTCGGTCCATGGTTCATCGGTTTTTAAATCAAATGCAAGAACAGCCCCCTCCCCTCTCGGCCCCCTTTGTTTTGACAGCATGTATGAGTTCGGCTTTGGTTGGGTTGGTATGGATCTTGGTTGGCCTATGGTCCTTAGCCATGGTTCATACCATGCCCCTAGATGTCTAGATCATGCCATGGTCAATCAATGGCCAATGGAACGAGTCGAGACAGCAAGCAAAGCAAAGCACCCCTCATGCGCGCAAAGGTGCTCTCGGGTGTAACTTTTCTGATGTTGCTGGAATAATTCGAATTGTGGCTGGCCTAGGGCCCTTAGCCATGGTTCAAATAATTCCTTGGGATGTTGGTAAGAGTCTCTGGTCGGTGGTTCATGCCCCAATGGCCGGTAGTCTCGAAAAAAACACAAGATACGCGATGGTACAGCTGCTGGAAATTCACAGCAAGTTGTTGTGTTGGTTTGGAGGCTCGTTTGAGTTCTTGGTTGACTTTTAGCCTATGTCCTTGGACTAGACAGTGCCTCATTGAGTTAGGAAGGTTGTGTTTTTGACCGTTTATGATTCGGATCATTTTTGAGGTCGTACGAGAATTTACGGTGCAATGTGCCAAATTGACTCTCGAAAGAGCGTTTCTTGTTTTGGCCTCCATTTCACCTAGATTTCGACCCTCGTCATTTTAGGAGCATTATTTCATAATTTTAAGCGTATTTTAATCATGACTATACGTCGGTTCAGTGTTGGTTCGGGTTGGTTCGGAGTCATAATTAAATACGAAGTCGTTAGACGTAATTGTCGCATTTTCAAACTTAATTGCATAGTTTGGTCAAGTATAAGTTATTGCATATTTTTCATGGCATATTTAGGTTGCAGCGAGCCTGGGAGCGATCCAATCCAGTTGGTAAAACATACAGGATATTTTCATTATGCCATTTAATTATATTACGTGCATGAAAATAGAAAATACTTATTTTTGAGATTTATGCGATATTGCTTGTGGTCAATTCACTATTATGAGAGCATTATTTTATACGGTCGCCAGTGACCGATCAGTTCAGTTTGGTACCACCCGGTCGCCAGTGACCGGTCAGTTCAGTTCAGTGCAGGGGCCACAGGCGTAGACCATAATCTCAACAGAAAATTATTATCAGTCATTTCAGTGCAGGGCTCCAAGGAGCAAACATTTTTACTATGATATTTAATTCAGTCATGCACGTATTATAATTGCTCAGTACAAGTCATTTTCAGTATGCCTCATGACATGATATATTATCCCATGCAAATTTTACTTTAGTATTTACTCGTTACCTACGATATTTGCATGCTGAGTCTTTAGGCTCACTAGACTTGATTGTTGTAGGTACTAATGAGCATGGGGCCGAGGGCGGGGACCAGTGAGCCAGCTTGGGTCGGCAGTAGTGGCACCCGAGGACCTCAGTTTCAGCACATGTCATTTTATGCTCAAACATTTTTTACCAGTTGTTGGACATTCTTTGAATTGTTATTTTTGGCAAACTTTATTTTCTTCCGCTGCTATATATATTTTTTTAAACATTGAACTTGATTCATCAGTTGATTTTATGGATGAGGCACTCCATTTATTTTAAAAGAAAAATTTTTTAATTTTCCGCAAATTTTCAAAGCAAGGATTTTCGGGCCTCCACAAATTTTCTTAAAGAAAAGTGGACTAGAATTTGCTGGAAAACTGAAGAGGGAGGGGCGGCTGCTGAAGCTCTTACAACCCTAAGCTTTTGCTCTCAAAAATTGAAATATAAGTGAAGGAAAAATATGTGTGTATGTCGTGTAGGTGAGTGTGTGTTAAAGTGTGTGCGCACTTGTGTTTTAACATAATTAGGGGGTAATTAGTGAGTTAATTGACTAATTAAAATGCTAATAACAAATAAACTTCACTACAACAAATACTATTACCACCCTAAAATAATAGCATCACTAAATTTAAAATAAAACTCACAAATGTTAACTTTAAAAGTTTAAAAATCTTAAAAAACACCTATTAATTAAATTAAGCTTTTAAAATGCTGAAAGCTTAATATATCATTTAAAATGCCTCAATCATAACTTAAAATAAAATACCACATTTTAAAATCGCCAAAATCGTCGCCGATCTCTTTTCCTCGATCCCACATCGAATAATCGCCTGAAACATGAAACTCAAGAGAATACTTTAACGTGCATCACATAAACATAAATAATTTAAAAATATTATAAATTCATAAATCATGCATATCTGAAATCATTTTATACTTAATTAAATAATTTATCAATTAAATAAATGCATGAGTTTTACTTGTACTGATTTTGGGCTCTACAATTAGTCCTTACGACCCGGGACAGCACTGAGGCTCTACATACTAGCTAGGATTGTGGTTTGACTCGTTTACTTACTCCGTGAGGGTCACAAAGTAGCGAGGTTTGGTGCAATTGAAAAATGTGTAGGAGCCAGTGCATTGTAGTCGGGGATTCACCGCTCACCTCTGGGTGTGGATATCCTACGTGGTCTAACGAAATATTAGTGCATGAAATTTCTGGCCAGAGTGTGAGACTTACATTAGGGAAAGAGTTTTCTAGTTGTGCATGCAATGACACTATGAATATTTCATGATTGTATCACATAGCTATCGAATCTAATATGCAAGCCTATGAACCAATGGTTGCAGATTCTATCGAGATAAATGAGATGAATTGACCGTACTGTACGTTAATAATAACCGATTGGTTCTTACAGGCACTATCAATGATGCCTAGGAAATAATGGGGACGATGCTACTAGACGCTCTTACCATGATTCGATTGATTTTATCAGAAAATGATTTTCGACATTCTTATGATCAAATGTTGGTGCATGGAATGAGTCAAATTAGGGTAAGCCCGAATAAAGGAGAATCTGCTGAATCACAATGAGTGGTGAACCCCTGCTAGATGTATCCCTGAACCATTGAGGGTCAGACAAGCACTTGATTATTTTGTTCTCGTTGAGAGAATAAATTCAAGGTGTTGAATTTATATATAATTATGAGAGTAAATTCAAGAAGTTGAATTTTTGATAATTAAATTTTGAGAAAATAAATTCAAGGAGTTGAATTTATGAGATAATAAATACAAAAAGTTAAATTTATGATATTTAAAATTCGGAGAGAATAAATTCAATGAGTTGAATTTATTAAATTTGAGATTTTAAATTATTAAACTCACAAGTTGAGTTTATTAAATATTAATTTAAATGTAGTGAGAAGTATGTTCAATAGGATTGTAGAAGTACAAGTCTAATATATTAAATAATTAAAGTTCTTATTGGACTGTCACTACAAGAAAAATGATTTTCCGCATCACGTCATCAATAGTGTGCATTAAAAGCACGCTGCGAATACTACTTTTCACGGCGTGCACCCATATGTACGCTATTAATAGTGTTGCACTTGAAAAAAATAACGGCGTGGATTAAAAGCACGCTGCGGATAGTAATATCCGCAGCATGCATTTATGTGTGTTGTTAATAAATTATATAAACGACAACGTGCAGTTATATGTGCGCTGTTAATAACCTATGCAATTTTCGCAGCGCACAATAAAGGCAGCCTGTTAATAGTATTATTCACAGCGTGCATGTTTAAGTATGCTGTTAAAAGTAAATCATTTTAAAAAAAAAGATCGTGTTTAGACATTAACGGCGTACATTAATCGCACGCCGTCAATAGTATTATTAACGGCATGCATATTATTAGCACGCTGCGGAAAATTGGTTCGAATTTTTATATTAGCGACGGTTCACTACAACAAAAATGGCTTTTCGCAGCGCACTATTAACAGCGCACTATTAACTGCATGCACGTTTATGAGCGCTGTTAATAGTATTAATTTTTTTAAAAAAAATCGTGTGCACTATTAACAGCGCACATTAAAAGCACGTCGTTAATAAAAGTATTTTTTTTAAAAAAAATTGTGTTTATACATTAACAGTCGCGACAGTTCTATTTTAAAAAAAATTTGTGTACACTATGTGCGACGGTTCTATTTTAACAGTCACCAATAGCGACGGTTTAGTGGATAACCGTCGCTAATAGTCGCAAATTATCTATAAATATCTGATTTCCGTTCCATTTTCCTCCACACCACTTTACAACACTTCAAATTTTTCTCTCTTATACGATTTTAGTTTCGATTTAGGTACGTTTTTTCGTTTCAATTTTTGGTTAATTTTTTAAGTGTTAGTTATCATAGTTTTTTTTATAATGTATTAAATTATAAAAGTATTTCTTCTTTACTAAAAATTTAGCGACGGTTTTTGAACCGTCACGAAATGTAGCGACGGTTATATAACCGTCGCTAAATTTAAAGACCGTCGCTAACTTAGCGACGGATTATAAACCGTCACTAAAGTAGCGACGGTATGAACCGTCGCAGATTAGCGACGGTTTTGTCAAAAATCGTCGCTAATTTTTAGATGTTCTATGAATATTAACAGCGTACATTACATGCTGCGGATAGTTGTATTAACGGCGTACATATGCACGCCGTGAATAATAGTATTAACAGCATGCACATGTATGCCGCGGATAATCTTGAACTTTCAACAGCTTGCAACATTGCGCGCTGCGGAAAGCCCATATGCGTGCTGCGGAAAGCCATTTTTGTTGTAGTGTGTGATATAACTAATTAAACTAGTTGGACTAGTACAATTAACTAATCAATCCCATTAATATTAATTATGGAACATAAATCTACAATTAAGGTAATTAGGTTAAGGCTTTTGTTTTAAGGAATGAGAGCCATAACCCTAGCCTCCATTCTCTTCGTTGCAATTTTCGAAAATAGCACTCCCTTCTCTCAAATTTTCGGCCACCTTGAATAATTTCGAGGTTTTGAGTCGCCTCTCAATTTTTGCTCTCCAACGTGAAAAATATTTTCTATACTTTGTAATGCAAGTAAGAAGAGGAACTAATAATCCAGTCATGGACAGGATTAGGAGATCGAAAAAAAAGATTTTGAAGAAAGTTCGTAGGAAATTCAACAAGAGCTACATCCAATAACGGAGTAGTTGGTGTCAAGTGATTTAGTCACTAAAGATAAATTGTAAACTCCTAAGCATGTTCTTTTAATTTAAACTATACGAGTGTCTAAGATAATATTTGAATGTCGAAATAAAATTTTTAAACTTTCGCTGCGTTTTGGACACGAGAAAAACGATAACCCAACATTTTTGGTGGGGTGTGACCTACTTTAAAAGTATTTCTTGCTTATTCTCTTGTTAGTATATAATTTGAAGGCAAGGTACAGGATGCAAATAGAGTCCAGACGCTTCTCTTTAGTGCCACTTTACCAGACTGGGTGAAGAAGGTATTTTATTCTTTCGTTGAAAAATCTTTTCATTACTTTATTAATATTATGATTGCCCGCATTTGTTTCTGTTAGTAGTGTTATTTTAGTATTCTGACAAAACCTGTACTTGAATGCCAGATTTCAACTAAATTTTAATAACCGGATAAGAAGACCGCTGACCTTGTTGGCAATGAGAAAATGAAGGCTAGCACCAATGTTAGACATATAGTTCTTCCTTGTTCAAGTTCTGTCAGATCACAGGTTATACCTGATATAATTCGCTGCTACAGTAGGTTGGTCTTTTTCTAGAAACTTTAAGAAATATTTTATCTATATTATTAGAGTTTGGATATGTTTGGTCAGTTGTAAGCGTCTCATCATCTTTTCCGTTTTATTTTCCACTCCCCTTTCTTTTCATGGAATAAATAATTTAGTGGAGGACGAACTATTATTTTTACGGAGACAAAGGATTCCGCTTCAACGCTTGCTGGATTACTGCCTGGAGCTCATGCTTAGCATGGTGACATACAACAGGCCACACGTGAGGTGAGATTCTTGTTCTGGTCTCCGATTTCTCTGGTTGTTTGCTTAAAAAATCATTATTGATGTTAAAAATTGTTTTTGGTTCCCATTAGTTGTTGCTCTATTTATAGTATAATCCTCCAATAACGACTTCGTACTTTCATTTCCGGACTTCGTACTATTCCTTCTCCTCGATTTTCCTACTTGGTCATTCAAATTGTTTCTGCCATGATATTTTTGGTCTATAGTGGAAGATGCACGTAAATAGATAAATGAAAAATATTTAAAGTGTTAGAATAGATATCATGTAAGCCAACTGTTGGCTGAGGAATTTATTGACTCAAGTGTAATAAACAATCTTTATTTTAATATAATTTACTTTTTAATGGTTTCGTTTTACTTTATCTGTATACCCATGCAATCAGCATAGATAAAGTCCTTGATTATGCTTTAATACAAATGAATCCTAATTCGATGTTGAAACTCATTTGTAAACACTGCATATTCTAAATTCGTTCCTAGTCGATTCAGCCGCCTAAAATAAGGATAAATGCAGCTTGAGTTCGAGACTAGCATCTGTGATATTGTGTACTGCGTTTCTTGGTAAGGGCATAGAGATGTCCAAAATGCAGATGGGTAGTCATATGATGATTATACCGAACAACCCTCCTTCGGTCTTTCCAAGTGGTTATCATTCATCTAGAGGATAAGTCCGTAGTTATGATTGTACACCATTAGTCCTTACGACCCGGGAAAACACTGAGGCTCTGTATGCTAGGACTGTGCTTTGACTCGTTTACCGGCTCCAGTAGAGTCGTCAGGTGGTGAGGTTGGGTACAGTTGCGACACATGTAAGAGCCAGTGCATTGTAGTCGGGAATTCACCGCTCACCTACGGGTGTGGATATCTTATGTGATCTGATGAAATTATAGTGCGTGGAATCTGTGGCCAGAGTATGAGATGTACGTTAGAGAAGGAGTTCTCAATAGTACATGCGATGCCACTATTTATATGTATAACATAGTTATCAAATTATTATGCAACCATCGATGAACCAATGGTTGCATATTCGATCGAGATATATGAGATGAAGGGACCGTACTGTACGCTAATCATAATCGACTGATTGTTGCAGGCACTATCAGTGATATATAGGGAATCATGTGGCGATGGTACTAGACGCTCTTACCATGATTCGATGGGTTTAATCAGAAATATTATTGCTGACATTCTCATGATCAATTGTTGATATATAGAATATGGCAAATAAGGGTAAGACCGAATAAAATATTATGTTCTGAATCACAAAGAATTGTGAACCCACGGCTAGCTGTATCCCTGGACCATTGAGAGTCACACAAGCACTGGATCGTTTGTTCCCGTTGAGAGAATAAATTCAAGGAGTTGAATTTTATGATATAGTAAATTCAAGGTGTTGAATTTATGATAATTAAATTTTGAGAGAATAAATTCAAGATGTTGAATATATATTATAGTAAATTCAAGGAGTTGAATTTATGATAATTAAATTTTGGGAGAATAAATTCAAGGAGTTGAATTTATAAAATCTGATAATTTAATTTATTAAACTCAAAATTTGAGTTTATTAAATATTAAATTTTGGAAGTAATAAAATTCAAGAAATTGAATTTATAATTTAAACAATAAATTCAAATGTTGAATTTATAATCGATTTAATTTATTAAGCTTAAAAGTTGAGTTTATTAAATATTAAATTAAAATTGGTAGGAAGTATGTTGAATGGCTTGTAGGAGTACAAGTTCAACATACTAAATAATTAAAGTTCTTAATGGACTTTGATTAATTAATTAAACTAGTTGGACTAGCCCAATTAATTAATCAAGCTCATTAATGTTAATTATGATTATTAGGTGATTGCTTAATATAAATAGGAGTTAGCATGGCATAACCCTAGCCACCACCACCATGTTTTCGAAAATCCTCCTTCTCTCCACAAAATTTAAGCCACTTCCTTTGAAGGAAAAAATTGAGCCGTCACTCGTTTTTAATCTCCTACGTAAAAACTTATTCTAATTTACTAGTGCAAATTAGAAGATGAACAAATCTTCTAGTCGTGGACCTAATTCGAAGATTGAAGGAAGGAGTCCTTGAAGAAAGTTCGTAGGGAACTCATCAAGAGCTATATCCGCTAACCACGGATTAGTTGGAGCCAAGTGAATTAATTCACCAAAGGTATAAAATTCTAACATCTTATGTATGTTTCATTATAATAAACTATAAGAGTGCCCAAAACAAATACATTTTGATTGTCAAAATAAAATAAAATTTTTAAAACTTCCGCTGCGTTTGGGTATGTGAAAACCGAGATCCAACAGTGGTATCAGAGCCAAGGTTTTTCTAAATCGTATGGTTTTGATATTGAATAATTTGTTTCAAAGCCACACAAGAAAATGTTTCAGAATATTGTAGCACCATTAAATTATTTTTCCAGAAAACAAAAAATATATATATTTCGGATCTGCCCGGAACTGTTCCGGGCAAACCGCGCGTAGCGCGGCGCAGCGTGCGGACTCCGCACGCTGTGCGCCGCCCTGCACGGCGCACAGCGCAGCGTGCGGACAGGCTGCTGCCATTGCTCGAAACGTTCGGACAGCGCAAGCGGCTGCCCGAGAATGTCTCGGGAATCGTGCTGGATGATGGGCTTGAATTGTTTGGGCCTAGGGTGTAATTTTCTGATTTTTTTAATTTTTGGGTAAAATTGATATTTTTGAAAATTGGCTCAATTTTTCTTTTTGAAAATTAATTCTTGGAAAATTAATAATTTTCTTGTAAAATAAATAATTAGAATATGATTTTAATTATTTATGGTAAAAATGAGTTTTACAAGAAGACAATATTTATTGATTTAATTGAAAATTAAATAAAGACGTTCATTTAATTTATTAAATTCTTTAATAATTGTGGTGGTTAGTGATAAAATTATTAGATATATGATTTGTCAGCTAATTATATTTTTTTAATTAATTGATGTTAATATTTGATATTAAATGCATGAAGGATGATCGAGAGCCTTGACCAATGTGTTAGGTGTATGTTAGGATATTTTATTGTTTTATTAATTTTGTTAATATTTGATATTATTAAAGTAGGCTTGGTTTATGGCCTGTTCTCATCCCTTAAGATGTATCCCTTATGTGTCATGGATATTTAAATGTAATTATTAGAAATAGTGGGAGATCAAGACTGGAAGATGGTAGGTCCGATGAACAAGATGAAGACATGTAAAATATTGGAAGCTCTTGTAATAGTTGCATTTGCATCCCTGCATTCACCTAGGTTTTAGACCTGGATCCATGTTTGTCTCACATGGATTAATAGTATTGGCGATCGATCATCCTTATCTATTGTTGAATGTCATATTATGATATATGCGATATATAGTACTATGCATGTATGTATATTATTAAATAATATAGTTGCATGAATCCTGCAAACATACAAACATGGCGCGCGATTTTTAAATTAAAATGATGAGACAATTTTAAAATTAAAATCTCTCATTTTGAATATGATTCTAAATTTATAATAAACCGAAAAAGTAAAAATTAAAAGAGTTTAATTTTTCCTTGCCTTCCATCAACCATGGTTGCATGTTAATCGCTACCCGCGGACAGTATCTGGCTCACATTATTGGGGAGGCTAGACTTCGGAAAGCTGTTACTTCCACCAGACATATGATGTGAATTGAGTGGAACTCCCATGACTTCGGTTCATATTATTGGGGGAACTCATGGCGACCGTCCATTACAGTTCAATATTGATGGGTTGGTTTGACACGTGTAAATAAACCGCGTCATATTATTGGGTCATTATTAAACGTGAGGCAAAACACGCGGAGGTTGCATAGGGATGCAATTGGATTTTACCTTTTAGAATTTATAATTGGCTGATATTATTCGGGATTATAATTGGATAATTGGACTCTACGTGCCCACTAAGGAAATACGATTTCTTTGATTCATCAGAGGGTGGTGGAAATGTCAAAATAGTGGGAGGGAAATTTATAAAATAAAAATCCATATTTTATATCTTAAAATTATCAGCAACAATTATTCTGTTTCCGTATCAGTATATTTTCGATTTCGTCACGTAATCAATTTTTATTATTAACAAGCTAATCGAATCTAATTTTCAAAACTGGTTGGGAAAATTGTTCTGAATTCGGAGAAAATGACATACACACTATTGTCAGTCCTGCTGAACTGACAAAGCATGCAAGATGGTAGGACCATAGTGTGCAAGCTAAAGTGTAACATGCTCGCTTCTATGTCAAATGAACTGTAGGGACAGTTTGAGGAAATGTTGAATTCTGCTGACATTCGAATGCACGTGCAAGAGTTGTATGGTGCATGAAACTCATACAATGATGCACATTACTTTCAAGGAGCTCATGACTACACGTATGCAAGATGGACAATTGGCCCATGAGCGTGGTGTACGTATGAGTGGGTTTATTGAGAATGTGGTGGGCCTGGAATATGTGATTCCTCACAAGTTACTAGATAACATCAATTTGTTGTCTTTCTCTTCCTCATTTGACGGGGTTATGGTGAACTTCAATTTGAATAAGACAGATGATAGCCTTGAAGAATTAGTCAATACGTTTATAACTTATAAGATTACCATAAAACAGGGAATTGTTTTTTTTTCTAATGGGCCTCTTGTCAGACGAAAAATGGCCCACAATGTAAGGGAAAGAAATGTTCTACCCCTCACAAAAAAAAACAAACCCAATAAGAGGCAAACTCTAAAGGACACTTAAAAGGCATACAAAGCCAGATAAATCAGAACATATTTATTTCACTGCAGGAAGTCTGGACATAAGAAATTATATGTGCCAGAAATGTTCTCGAAATGATAAGTGAATGTCCAAGTAAACATGATTTCAACAACAAACAAAAGAAAGTTAGATGATCCAAATCCACACAAATATGCACGCTAGACTATGTCACATTTCCCAAAGAAAGATGCACAAACTAGTGGGAGAAGGCATGTTTGACTTGTCAGACATAAATTCTCTACCTATTTGTAAATCCTGTCTAAAAGAAAAAATGACAAAAACTTCATTCAATGGAAACGTGGAACGTGCGCATGGTCTACTGGATATGATCCACACAGACGTTTGTGACCCGCTAAGTGTTAGCACAAAATATGGGCTATCCTACTTCATAATGACCTTTACTGATGACCATTCGAGATATGTGTATGTTTATTTGATAAAACACAAATATGAAGCATTTGAAAAGTTCAAAAATTCAGATCTGAAGTAGAAAATCAACTAGAAAGAAGTGTTAAGGCACTTCGATATGATCGAGGTGGAGAATACTTGAGTGCTGAATTTTTGGGTTATCTAAAAGAGAATGAGATTCTCTCACAATGGACTCCACCAGCAACACCACAATTGAATGGTGTTTCTGAATGTCGTAATCGAACCTTGATGGACATGGTTCGATCTATGATGGGATTCACTGAATTGCCTACAAAATTTTGGGGCTTTGCGCTTGAAACTGCTGGCAATGTTGTTGAATAAAGTCTATACTAAAGCAGTGGATAAAACACCATATGAGATATGGATGGAAAAAAGCTCCCAAATATTCTTACATGAGAATATGGGGATGTCCTGCTTACGTGAAGCAGGCAGAAGGAGACAAATTGGATAGTAGATTCACTTTGTGCTACTTTGTAGGATATCCAAATAATTCTGTTCGATATTATTTCTATCATCCCAATGAATCAAAAGTGTTTGTTTCAAGAAATGCCACTTTTTTGGAAAAGAAATTTCTATTAAATAGAAAAGGCAAGATGATAGAACTTGAAGAAATTCAAATTACTCCCTCAACTATAGAAGTTGAACCCATTTCCCAACAACCAATATTTGAAGTACAAGCTCATAAAAGGTCTGATAGTGTTATTAGACCACCTGCAAGATATACGCTTCTTCATGAACAATCCGTGATGAGCATTGTGTTGGATTTGATGCAATGAATTTCAAAGAAGCAATATCTGATACTGATTCAACCAAATGGCTTGAAGCCATGAAGTCTGAAATGGACTATATGTATTCAAACCAAGTCTGGACATTGGTGGATCCACTCGAGGGAATCGTTCCCATATGATGCAAATGGATCTACAAAAGAAAGTTTGGGGCGGATTGGAAGGTATTGACCTTCAAAGTAAAACTGGATGCAAAAGGTTATACTCAAAGGCAAGGAGTTGTCTATGGGAAAACTTTTTCATCAGTTGCTATGTTTAAGTCCATTAGATTACTACTAGCCATAGCAGCATGGTATGACTATGAGATATGGCAAATGGTTGTAAAGACTGCATTCCTCAATGGAGACATCAAAGAAGAAATTTATATGTCTCAACCTGAGGGATACACATCAGTGGGAAGTGAGCATAAGGTATTCAAACTTCAGAGATCAATATATGGTCTCAATCAGGCGTCAAGGAGTTGGAACCTTAGATTTTATAGCACTAGCAAAGAGTTTGGTTTTGCTAAGAATCCTGAGGAACCATGCCCGCACAAGAAAGTTAGTAGTAGTGCAGTGACATTCCTAGTAATTTATGTTGATGACATCCTACTCATTGAGAATTATGTAGGATTATTGCAATCGACTAAAGTATGGTTAGCAAGTAAATTCTCCATGAAAGACATTGGTGAAGCATCCTATGTTTTGGGAATACAAATCTATATATCAAAAAAGATGCTAGGAGTCACCTAAGCCACTTATATCGATACCATTTTGAAGCGATTCTCTATGGAAGAGTCCAAGAGATGATACTTACCAATATGTCATGGTGTTACTCTATCTAAATCTATGTGTCCCAAAACTGATGAAGAGATAGAGATTATGACAGTATTTCATATGCGTCAGTCATTGGTAGTATCATGTATGGTATGATATTGACACGTCCCGATGTTGCTTACGCTCTGAGTGTTACAAGCAGATATCAGGCGAACCCTGGTCCCATGCATTGGAAGGTCGTGAAAGTATTCTTAAGTACTTGAGAAAGACTAAGAACTTGTTTGTGGTCTTTGAGGGTGAAGAATTAAAATTGGAAGGCTACAATGATTCTAGCTTCCAATGTGATGTAGATTATTCGAAATCGAACTCTGGTTTTGTATTCATGCTTAATGGTGCAGCTTTCTCTTAGAAAAGTTCCAAGCAAGACACTGTTGTGGATTCCACCACTGAAGCTGAGTACATTGCTGCATTTTCTGTAGCCAAAGAGGCAGTTTGGATTAGAAATTATGTCCAAGAGTTGGTCGTTATTCCTAATGGAGTTGATCCAGTCCCGGTGTACTGCGACAAAACTGGTGCAGTTGCGCAAGCAAAGGAACCAATGTCTCATCAGCGATCCAAACATGTATTGAGGAAGTTCCACATCATCTGGGAGATTGTGGGAATAGGAGATATATCCGTCGAAAGAATCCCCTCTGCAGATAATGTTGTTGATCCACATACAAAGCCCTTGCCAGGAGCATTGTTTGAAAAGCATCACGAAGCAATAGGATTAAAGTTTATGGGTAGTTGACTTTCGGGAAAGTCGAAGATTATTAGAGTATATGTCATGTAAGCTGATTGTTGGCTAGGTAATTTATTGAATCAGTTGTAATAAACAATATTTATTTGAATATAATTTACTTTTTAATGGTTTCGTTTTACTTTATCTGTATACCATGCAATCAGCATAGATAAAGTCCTTGATTATGCTTTAATACAAATGAATCCTAATTCGATGTTGAAACTCATTTGTAAACACTGCATATTCTAAATTCGTTCCTAGTCGATTCAGCCGCCTAAAATAAGGATAAATGCAGCTTGAGTTCGAGACTAGCATCTGTGATATTGTGTACTGCGTTTCTTGGTAAGGGCATAGAGATGTCCAAAATGCAGATGGGTAGTCATATGATGATTATACCGAACAACCCTCCTTCGGTCTTTCCAAGTGGTTATCATTCATCTAGAGGATAAGTCCGTAGTTATGATTGTACACCATTAGTCCTTACGACCCGGGAAAACACTGAGGCTCTGTATGCTAGGACTGTGCTTTGACTCGTTTACCGGCTCCAGTAGAGTCGTCAGGTGGTGAGGTTGGGTACAGTTGCGACACATGTAAGAGCCAGTGCATTGTAGTCGGGAATTCACCGCTCACCTACGGGTGTGGATATCTTATGTGATCTGATGAAATTATAGTGCGTGGAATCTGTGGCCAGAGTATGAGATGTACGTTAGAGAAGGAGTTCTCAATAGTACATGCGATGCCACTATTTATATGTATAACATAGTTATCAAATTATTATGCAACCATCGATGAACCAATGGTTGCATATTCGATCGAGATATATGAGATGAAGGGACCGTACTGTACGCTAATCATAATCGACTGATTGTTGCAGGCACTATCAGTGATATATAGGGAATCATGTGGCGATGGTACTAGACGCTCTTACCATGATTCGATGGGTTTAATCAGAAATATTATTGCTGACATTCTCATGATCAATTGTTGATATATAATATGGGGCAAATAAGGGTAAGCCTGAATAAAGGATTATGTTCTGAATCACAAAGAGTTGTGAACCCACGGTTAGCTGTATCCATAAACCATTGAGGGTCACACAAGCACTGGATCGTTTGTTCCCGTTGAGAGAATAAATTCAAAGAGTTGAATTTATATTATGATATAGTAAATTCAAGGAGTTGAATTTATGATAATTAAATTTTGAGAGAATAAATTCAAAATATTGAATATATATTATAGTAAATTCAAGGAGTTGATTTTATGATAATTAAATTTTGGGAGAATAAATTCAAGGAGTTGAATTTATAAAATCTGAGTTGAGTTTATTAAATATTAAATTTTGGAGGTAATAAAATTCAAGAAATTGAATTTATAATTTAAACAATAAATTCAAATGTTGAATTTATAATCGATTTAATTTATTAAGCTCAAAAGTTGAGTTTATTAAATATTAAATTAAAATTGGTGGGAAGTATGTTTAATGGGCTTGTAGGAGTACAAGTCCAACATACTAAATAATTGAAGTTCTTAATGGACTTTGATTAATTAATTAAACTAGTTGGACTAGATCAATTAATTAATCAAGCTCATTAATGTTAATTATGATTATTAGGTGATTGCTTAATTATAAATAGGAGTTAGCATGGCGTAACCCTATCCACCACCACCATATTTTCGAAAATCCTTCTTCTTCTCTCCACAAAATTTCGGCCACTTCCTTTTGAAGGAAAAGTTTTAACCGCGTCTCGTTTTTAATCTCCTACGTAAAAACTTCTTCTAATTTACTAGTGCAAATTAGAAGAGGAACAAATCTTCTAGTCGTGGACCTGATTCGAAGATTGAAGGAAGGAGTCCTTGTAGAAAGTTCGTAGGGAACTCATCAAGAGCTATATCCGCTAACCACGGATAGTTGGAGCCAAGTGAATTAATTTACCAAAGGTATAAAATTCTAACATCCTATGTATGTTTCATTATAATAAACTATACGGGTGTCCAAAACAAATATATTTTGATTGTCAAAATAAAATAGAAATTTTAAAACTTCTGCTGCGTTTGGGTATTAGAAAACCGATATCAAACATAAAGATCGCACTTCAGCATTCTTTAGACATTGTCCCTGACGCTTTTTCAGGTTACACTTTCTGGATTTAGGTCAGGAAAATTTTCAAAAATTGTGGCTTCAAATGTTGCAGCACGTGGATTGGATATTGATGATGTCCAGTTAATCATTCAGGTTTCAATTTTTTCTCATCTTAAGCAGAGATGAAGAGTATCTTTTTATTGATTTATTATTTTTCACATCTGACAAAATACTTGTTATGATTTAGTGTGAGCCTCATCGTGATGTAGAGGCATACATTCATCGGTCTGGAAGAACAGGGAGAGCAGGTAAGTTGATTAATATTGTGTCCATCATTTTTTAATTTTTGTAAATTTTTTGGTTTTATTGTTAAGGAGCTTATTGTTATTTCCTTCAGGTAAATCTAGTGTTGCTGTATTGCTTTATGATCCCAGGAAATCGAACTTTTCTAGGATTGAAAGAGAATCAGGTGTCAAATTTGAACACATATCTGCTCCGCAGCCAGCAGATGTAGCTAAACTTGCTGGTGCAGATGCAGCGGAAAAAATATCTCTGTTAGGTATGCTTCTGGAATGTTCTAAGAAAATGCTTATTGTTGATGTTGAACACAATTTTTATATGCTCTACTACTTGCAGTGTCATTCCTGTTTTCAAGGCTGCTGCTGAAGATCTGCTTAATTCACGTGATTTATCTCCAGCAGAACTACTTGCTAAGGCACTGGCCAAGGCCTCTGTGAGTTTTCATTCCTTCTTTTCCTTGATTTAGCGGAAAACTTTGTCAATTGTTTGTTGACACGAGTTTTACTCTTTGTTATGCAGGGTTATACTGAGATCAAGAGTCGATTGCTTCTCACTTCCATGGAGAACTATGTCACGGTTCTTCTCAAATGTGGAAAGCCCATTTACTCACCGTCGTGAGTTTTTCTTAACTAATTTCTTTAACTTGTACTTTCTTGCTGTGCTGGGACGTAATGCAAAACTATAATATGTTGAAAGCCTCCACACTGGACAAATACTTTTCATGAAACATAATGTTCTGTTTGTTTTCAACTTGTGGCATGTGTATAACATTTAGTCTTGATGAGACACTTGTGCTAGTTGTTAGAGTAGATGCCCTGTAAGTCAACTGTTGACTGGAAAATTTATTGACTCAGTTGTAATAAACAATCTTTATTTTAATATAATTCATTATTTCATGGTTTGTTATTTCTTTATCTATATACCCATGTGATCAACATAGATAAAGACCTTGATTATACTTCAATACAAATGAATAATAATTCGATGTTGAAACTCATTTGTAAACACTGTATAATCTAAATTTGTTCTTAGTCGATTCAACCGCCTAAAACGTGGATAAAGGTCGCTTGAACTCGAGACTACCATATGTGATATTGTGTACCGCGTTTCTTGGTAAGGGCATAAAGATTTCCAAACATGCGTATGGGTAGTGATATGATGATTATACTGATCTACCCTCCCTCGTACTTTTCAAGTGGTTATCGTTCATCGAGAGGATAAATCTGTGGTTATAATTGTACACCATTAGTCCTTACGACCCGGGACAACACTGAGGCTCTATATGCTAGGGCTGTGTTTTGACTTGTTTGCCGACTCCAGAAGGGTCATCAGGTGACGAGATTGGGTACAGTTGCGACACATGTAGGTGCCAGTGCATTGTAGTAGGAAGTTTATTGCTCACCTACGGGTGTGGATATCCTATGTGATATGATGAAATATTAGTGTATGGAATCTCTGGCCAGAGTATGAGATATACGTTAAAGAATGAGTTCCTCAATTGTACACGCGATGCCACTATTTATTATCAAAGTTGTGTCACATAGTTATCGAATTATTATGCAACCCTCGATGAACCAATGGTTGCAAATTCGATCGGGATATATAAGATACTGTACATTAATCATAATCGACTTGTTCTTGCAGGCACTATCAGTGATACCTAGGGAATAATGGGGCGATGCTACTAGCCGTTCTTACCATGATTTGATGAGTTTAATCAGAAATATGATTTCTGACATTCTCATGATCAATAGTTGATACATAGAATGAGGCAAATTAGGGTAAGCCCGAATAAAAATATTATGTCCTGAATCACAAAGAGTTGTGAATCCACGGCTAACTGTATCCCTGAATCATTGAGGGTCAGACAAGCACTGGTTTACTTGTTTCCGTTGAGATAATAAATTTAATGAGTTGAATTTATAAGAAATAAGTTTGATATGATCAATCGATAAGTTTAAAAATAAAGTTTATAAAAGCTTATAGAAATTTTGATAGCATGACTGCTAAAACAGTCAAAGGGAGTGCACCTGCCTTATTTAGACATTGATGATCTCAAAATTAAAGTGTGCATCATAATAGCAAACAAGTTGAAATTGTCACATCGATGATATTTGATCGCCTATCGGGATTATGATGAGATTAATGTAATGAGAGCATGCGTCATGGGCTTGTAAGATTATAAGCCAATCATGCTAATTTATTAAAGTTCAAATGGACTTTAATAATCAAATTATATTTTAATTGAGT
This sequence comes from Primulina tabacum, assembly GCF_025594145.1. Classification (NCBI taxonomy): domain Eukaryota; kingdom Viridiplantae; phylum Streptophyta; class Magnoliopsida; order Lamiales; family Gesneriaceae; genus Primulina; species Primulina tabacum. Next base: position 5,689,474 of record NC_134567.1, read on the forward strand.
AAAATAAAGCCCATTAAGTTTTTATAAAATATGGTATCGATTTATGTAATATGGAAATATTCTTGATACCATAATTTCAAAAACTTACACACAAAAGCAAAATAATATTAGTGCATGATATTCTCAAAATATTTGCATTTAAAAAAAAATTCGAGATTGGCTAATATATGGTATGCAATTTGAATCCATAAGTAACTTAATTAATATAATTAATTAAGTAAAGAATGGATTAGAAAATGAATAAGGATTTTTTATTCTTATTGCACAAGTATGCATTCCGAGACATGCAAGGAATCAAAAAGAAATTTTTTTTCATAAGCTCTCGAAATCCATTTTCAAAGCAAGAAAAATTTGGTCACTCCAAGTTTGAGAGTTGTATCGGTTTTTAGTGTTCTATCTCTACGCAAAATATCTTCTAATTTTCTAGTGCAAATTAGAAGAGGAACAAGTAATCCGATCGTGAACCTGATTCGAAGATTAAAGAAGGAGACTCGAAGAAAGTTCATAGGGATTTACAACAAGAGCTATATCCGCTAATATCGGAGTAGTTGGAGACTTGTGAATCTTTCACCAAATGTTAAAGTTTTAAACATTCTTTGTATGTTTATTTTATCTAAACCATACGAGTGTCCAAAGAAAATTTTGAACGTCACAATAAAATTTTAAAACTTTCGCTACATTTTGGACACGAGAAAAACCGATGAACCAACACTTGTCTAGTTCGTTAGTTTTGTTGATATATTCTTTACTTCGTTCTTTTTTTTCCAACGCCATCACATGCCCCGCATACGGGAATCTACGGAGATTTTTGCCTGAAGAGAAGGTTGAGTCAATTTAATTCTGTGATGCAGTCCATTCCAAACTAGTAAATAAAATACACCAAATGAAATAACGCCAAATCGTTTGCTAGTACACACAAGTTCTCCCATTAATCAAGTAAAATCATTTGGCCAACGAACAGAGCAATGCGCGCGGCAGCGCAGGTTCCCGCGCGGGTGCGCGCGCAGCTTCTTGCGCGGGTGCGCGCATTGTTCTGGCACCTTGATGAGCGCGAACAGAAAGTTGCGCGCGGCTGTGCATGTTGTCGCGCGGCTGCGCGCGCTGCACTGTTTCTGAAATCATGCGCGTCCCTTGGCATCAAAGTTTCAGTTCTTGACTGATTTTGCACCAACCAATGTGTTCCTTGTCTAAAGTTGTAACTCTTCTACGCATCCGGTCCAGAAAGACGCGTTTCTTCTACGAATCCGGTAGTCATTTAAAAATAATCCTCTACTACATCATTGTTGGGGGTTCGAAAATTATCATCTCATATTTTTGCATTTTTCTCTCTTCTATACTTGAAAACTGCTGCATAATTTTGTTCGTTGAAATCAAGAGTTTGTTGTGCTACTACTCTTGATAGAAGTCGTTGTATCTTAGATGACGATTGCCGTTAACGTGAAGAAATTGTATACGGGCAATATCGTTTTGCGGATAAAGGATTTATCCTTGCCTCGACTGAAAGAATCGTTGCTGTTTCAGAATTTTCGAGAAGGACACCATCCCAAACAACAGATATTGTTATAGTTGATGTACGATAAGGCAACTTGCGGCTCAAGGAATATTGACTATTATATAAAAACAATATTTATTTAAATAATATTTTATGATTTTATCCAATTATAACATTTACTTTATTTGTATACTCATGCAAGCTGCATAGATAAAATCTTTGAAAATACAATATATGATATGAGGTCTGTCTCTCAACGTAAGATCATGAAACTCATTAGAAAGCATACTGTATTGTAAGGTCTAGAAAATTCGAACTACGAAACCTGACTGCATGTAATCTAGGGTATTGCTAAAATAAGTATTTAATTAATTTCATTGCATTAAATGCATGATCATGACATGAATAAGTGTTTTATTTCATGGTTCATTAAGATTTCATTTATTAGGGCTTTTAACAGTATTTCACGCTAGAACGAGGAATGGAGACCGGGGACAGTAAGGAAAAATGTTTTTATAAAATAATTATTTAATATATTATGAATATATGTGAGATTTTCGAAAATGAGATTTTGTAGGATATTTTTACTTATCGAGTCATATTTTGAACCAGTACGCAAATTTTAGCAAGTCGAGGACTTTTTGAGGGTTCGAGCAATATTTTCAAAGACGTACTTAAACGAAATATTTTGCGAGGGTGTTTTTGGGCTTAATTGGCCTACTTTAAGATATATTGGGCCTAAAATCTTACTCAACCCCATTATTTTTAATTAAGGCTAAATGTTGGAACATGTCATGTTCCAAATCTTGATTTTGATGTTAACAAAACTTGTTATTTTGTTTCAAATGATTTTACCTAAGTTCGCAGAAACTGAAACTAATCAGTTATCGAGCCAAAACTAAAGCTATCAAGACGCAAACTGAAAGCGCCAACTGATCACCCAAACTGAACCAGTTTAACTGCTATATCAAAGACCAGTTCAATTGATTGTCCAGCTGATAGGCAGTTCAGCAGAAGACCTTCAGAAACCCGGCCAGCTGATGAAGAGCTCAACTGATGAAGAGTCTAGCTGAACAGTTCAATTGAAGCAGCGAATTCAGTTGAGCTGACGAGCCAACTGATTTCACCGAACCAGTATAAGATCAGTTCAACTGACCAGTTCATAACATCAGTTATGAATTAATCATTTTGCAGAACACGACAAGCTCATTCAATGGAATCCAGCTGTGCACATTAATGAAAAGCTTTTGTCCAATCAAAGGACAAGAATAGACGTTGCATCAGAGCTTAAACCCAAAACATTCCAGAATGGATGTCGAAAATTAAAAGACAAATATCGAGCAACAGATTCAACTGCAACGAACATATTTGATGAGTCTTGGTGTACAATCTCATTGCCTCTATAAAAAACAGACCAAGATTATCAATATATAAGTGTGGAAAAACACACAAGTGTGTGAAGATCAGAAAAGAAGAGAAAAAGGGCATGACAACTGCATAGTCCAGAAGAAAAAAGGGCATGCCAACTGCTTCGTGTTGTATTCATAGTTCAGTTCTCACACACGCACACGCACAATAACTCACGTACAGAAATTGAGCTTACTCATAAGCTGATTGAGTTTTGCACAAAGACGTTAAACTTGTGTATGTAGCCTTTGACACATAGACGTTAAACAAGTGTTGGCTGGAAGGTGTTGCCTTCAGTCTAGGCTAACAGTTCAGGTTAGGCAGTAGGTTAAGTCCTAAACTGAGTGAGTTTGTACAAGGTATTGTATAAATCAAAGTTTTCTAGTTAAACCTACCCGAGGTGGTAGAAAGGGTGACGTAGGAGCAGTTGAATCTTCGAACATCCATAAACATATCTTGTGTATTTAACTGCTTAAATTTCGTTTTAAAACTGATTTGATCAGTTCGAACTGTTATCAGTTCAATTCTCACCATAACTGAACTGGTATATATGCAAGAACTGATCCCCTTTATATCAGTTATTTAGTTTACAGAAGTTAAAAGTTTTAAAGTGATTAACTTTCTTTACGAATGATTATTTCGAGTATTTTCCGCTTGGTTTAAAAGCAAACTGTATCTAATTAATCGGTGTTTACATTTTTAGAATACAAGATATTGCAGCTCATTGAGAATATTGTGTTTGAAGCACCTTCAAAGGTGCCCGAACCAATCCATCACTAAATATTATAATTAACCCTACCCTCCCAAACCCTAAACACCACACTTCCTCTCGGTCGCCCCCTCATAAATTCCAGCAGCCTTTCACGTCCAACAGCAGTATTTGAGGTCAAATTTTGTAAGAAACCATCATAGCAACTCTTCTCCATCTTTCCGGTACCCGTTTTACGTAATTGTTGTTTTGTTTTCGAGTGTAAATATGCAAAGGCACGCCCGATTCCCTTCTTCTCACATTGATCACATAATAATATGTGATTTGAATTGTATTTTCATGATATATTGTGGTTATGGTGTTATGCATCGGTTTAACGTGAATTCTACACGAAAATACGCATTTTTATTCTCATGATTCTCACGTTTTGGCTTTGGTTGAAGGGGCCGCCTAGAACGATTGGTAGGGGACTCAATTACGTCTGATTTTTGGCAGTCTAGAGGTTGAGATCTAACCGGGTTCATGTTCATGTAAGGATCGATCGGAAATACATGTTTCGAGTTAGGGTTTTTGGTTCAATCGGTTGTTTCAAGGGGTGCAGTGGTGCAAGGGATGTTCCGGGACGTGGATTCGACCCAGGTGGATCTGGGACACGACTTGGAATGTTTCGAGTAGCTGGTTTTGGGCTAGGATCAAATCGAGGAAGCTAGACGTTGATAGGGCTCGGTTTTTATATGTTTGGTTGTGTCTCGTGTACTCGAGAGCGTGGGTTTGAGGATCATGGCTAGGGAAATGCAGGAAGGTCTGGTTGTGGTCTAGGAGGAGTTGGTTCGAGCCTAGTCCGAACCGGGTGAGCGTAGGATGGCTTGGATTTGGGTTTGAAATTTTTGGTTTTTTCGCGCAGGATTAGCGCCGCAGCGCTGCCCTTTCAGCGACGTAGCACTAGAGCTTCGGCTCTTGTAGTGCCGCGGCTCCTGCACTTGAGAGTATTTGATTTTCATGAGCATGGTTCGTTTGGGGTCTTGTTATGGCATGGTGTTCAAGGTTGTTGACAGTTTAATTGGGTCATACAGAGTTTGGTTAGGGCCTTTGAAATATGGTTTAAGTTGGTTACGTGCGGACTAAAACGCGGACTCCCGTCTAAGTATTAAGCGAGTTATAGAACTTCTTGTATGGGCTCGAGTTTACATCTAAGAAATGGTTATAAATATTTTTTGAGGTGTTTTAATAAGTTTGGTTGGCTTCAGGTCGAAATTGTTAGGTCCAGGGGCAAAATGGTCAATAAGGATTTCCAGGGGAAAAATGGTCATTTTAACCCCGGTTTGAGTTAGATGTCATGGCTGCGCCCTGATAACTAAAATTGCATGTTTAAAATGTTAATGCTTATTATAAATATGAATTTTTATGAAAATACGGAAAATACATTGGGTGCTTTGTTTTAAGAAAATGTACGTAAATGCATGATTTTTATAAATGATGAATACGATGACATGTTTTTTAAGGAGGAGAGTTGGTTGTAGCTAAGACGAACACGAACACGAACACGAACAGGAACATGTAAGGAAAAGGCTCAGTGGATGGGTAAAACTGTCGGTGATGTCCCCGCCGCCGGGTACCATGATTATACGTAGATGGATCCATCGAACTAGAATTTATACGAAAGTCACAACTAATGATTTGAATTCAATAAAAAAAATGAAAATGAAACGTCTACTACTCAAAATACTATTATAATTTTTTTAAGCTCATTTTCGAAATTATACCTTTATGCATGCATGCAATAGTCTCTAAAAATTTCACATTTTAAATCAAAAGTAATCAACCAACATATTAAAAAATACTGTATTTTAAAAAAAATAGACAATTCGTCAACCGTCGGCATACGTTTTAAAAAAATAAAACAAGTATGAAACGTGTAAAAATCCTGTCAAACATCAACATGATAAAAAGACATAGTATGAAAATATCTAAAATCACTCTATCTCTTAAACATGATTTGCGGAAAATTACAGTCCTCAGGTTTGTGTGCGCACTACCAACTCTGCCTACTTAGTCTTCGGCACCTCCAGTCTCCTGATCAATAGGCTCACGTATATCATTCACACCTAGTGAGTCTAAAGACTCAACACACATGTAACGTTATAGCAAGTACATATACATAGCAGGCAACAGTAAAAGTACCGTAAAAAAAATATGTTTCATGATCTCAAAAGCGTAAACGTAAACGTAATAAGTCATAACGTGTCAATACATGTCTCAACATATCATCATATACAGTGTTCATTTTCTTGATTGAATTCAGTTTATTAGTTGTGACTTTCGTATCAGCTCTATTCGACGGATCCATCTACGTAACCTTGGTACCCAGTGGCGGGGACATCAGCGACAGTATTACCCATCCACTGAGCCTTGGCCTTACATGTTATCATATCCTTCAAAACAAGTCATTATTTTCATCACTTATCAAAATCATGCATATACGTAATTTTCCTTAAAATCAAGCATGCAACATATTTTTCATAATTTCATAAAAAATCATATACATAATAATATAAATATTTAAAACATGTCAAATCGTGTTTAGGGAGCTGCCACGACTAAAACTCGACTTGTGTGCAAAATGACCATTTTTTCCCTAGAAACCCTAATTGATCATTTTACTCCTGGACCTCAGAATTTCAACCCAGCCTACCAAACTCCTTAAAACACCTCAAAACATAATAATAAGCCTTTCTTAGACGTAAAATCGAGTCCTGTTTCAAAAACTAAATGATTCATTTTAAAACTTGGACTAGGGTCATGGTTTTAACCCGAAACTTAATCAAATCTTTTCCAACTTAAAACATGACTTGAACCTACTAGACTAGCCCCTAAACCACTCATTCCGGACCCCTTAGGACCTACGAACCACGCTTGAAAGTTGCTGAAAATTTCCAGCGCACAAACCACGAAACCCTAGATGCATCCATACCCGAGTTTGATCGATCCTAGACCTAACAATCGAGGACAAGACCTGAACCGACTCTCCCTAGCCCTCCTGGACCAAACTAACCCAATCCTCAGCCCCATGCACGCCATAAGGCACACACACTCGAGAGCCCCCAAGAAGACACCACCCGAGACCAACTTTCCCTTTCACGCTCGACCGGCTTCCTGACCAATTATAATCTCAGTTAACTTGATCTCAGCTTCATACAGTAGAAACTATTATTGATCATTTTCTATCATCAACTTCATGGCATAGCTTAAGAATTATATTTTATAAAGAAATCCTAAAATATCCACAAGTACACAATACCCAATGTATCCACATAAAAGAGGATTATTTTCAGTGAACTTCAATCCTTATTACACTACTCTAATTTAATAAAAAGAATGAGTAGATATTAGTATGGAAGTGAATAAATTGGCTGTGGAAAATTAACAAAATGAAATGAATTGAAATAGTACTTCGTAAATTTGGTGGTGATAAAATACAGGGTTTATGGCTTGTCTCTCCACTCTCTTTTTAAGAAAAATGAAAATGGGTTGGGAGGATTTATATAATACACAAAAGTGACATGAAAGGTTGACAATTTAATTAGGATAAATTATTATCACATTGAAAGGAATTTATGAAAAGAGTTACAACTTTTAAATAATAATAATTTCACATTAATATTGAAATTAAGATAAATCATTAATTGAAAATTAAAATAGTGAATTAACTCAAAAATAGTATATTGTCTTTGAAGGTAAAATTAATTATAAAAAGTAAATATTTGCTCTATGTACCATGAGTGAAACAAAATTCAGCATAAAAATGAAAATAGAACCCTTATGTTTGTTTCATTATTAAATAAAAGAAAATTTTAAATATATTTTATTTAATATATCGCAAATTTGGTCATTAATATCACAAATTTGGTTTGAGAATTGTGAAATTACTTAATTAAAAATGAAGACTCCAAATTTCCATTGTGCTAGCTCATTGGTTATGAATTAACATTAATGCAGATTTTTGGTAAGACTACCAAATCTGAAAAATCTTTTCAGTTGATAGATTGATTTATAAGTATTAACCGTTTAGTTTTAATAGAAAACTGCATGATACTCCATAGATGGGCCTAGCCTAGATGGAAGACATGGATGGGCCCACTACTCTTGGCTCATCCCTAGCCCAAGTGGAAAACAAGCCCACCAAGGGCCCAGGTATTCTCCTATAAATACCAGGTTTGATTGTTCAGTTAAGCTATTCACTATATTATTTTCAGCAGCGCCCTTAGCTGCTACCCCCATATATCCTCAGTCTCTGACTTGAGCGTCAGAGGGGCTACGCCAGGATACCCTCCTGGCCCCCTCCTAACGGTCTTATTTGTGATTTCAGGCCCAGGGTAATTTTGGAGCCCGTGTCTAGATTAGTGACGCTTGCGTGGATCGGACCCTAAATTTCCCGTGAGTATCACTTGGCGCCGTCTGTGGGAACATCTGAGTTGAGACGTAGCGATGGTAGGGAGGCGAGGGAGTGGAAGAGCCACCTCAGCATCATCGCGTCCTCGGAGGGGACCCGAACCATCTCGCGCTGAGGCGGGACAGGAACAACCGCATCTTGAGACGAGACATGAACAACCTCGTCAAGAGGCCAGAACTGAGCAGCCCATCCACGAGACGAGGGTCGAGCAAACCCGTCCCAATGAGAATGTGGGAAACTTGACCCTGGAACAGCTGGGCCAATTTATCACCCGAACAGTGGATGAGGCCATGAAGAGGAATCAAGAGTCTACGTTTGTAGAGGAACAGGCCGCCCATCAGGAGCGGGAGGAAAATGTTGAGGTCCATCATAGCAGGGTTGAAGAGACGCAACCCCTCCAGAGTCGGGAGATTAGTGAGATGGGAGAGATGTGGAAAGAGATAAGGAGTTTGAGGGAGCAAGGTGGGAAGCAGGGCGCCGGTACCCAAGAGAGGAAGCCCTTTTTCACTAGCCATCTTGGAGGAAGGGGTTCCTCCGAATTTCCGACAATCAAACGTTGGAGAGTATGACGGACATACAGACCCTGAGGAACACTTGGGGAGATTTGAGAATGCGGCTCTGTTGCACCAATATTCGGACGGAGTCAGGTGCAGGGTGTTTCTGGGCACGTTGGTGAGGTCAGCCCAGCAATGGTTTAATACCCTGCAGCCCAACTCCATACAATCGTTCGAGGATTTCTCTGCAGCCTTCTTGCACCGATTTGCCAGCAGCAAGAGGCATCAAAAGAACTATTTGAGTCTATTTGTGATGAAACAGCAAGAGGCTGAAACGTTGCGGGAGTTTGTCCAGCGCTTCAACACTGCAGCGCTAGAAATACCAGCGGCTACCCCTTACATCATGATAAGTGCCTTTACACAAGGACTAAGGGGAGGAGAGTTTTTTAAGTCGTTGGTCAAGAAGCCTCCGTCGAGCTATGATGATTTGTTGGCTCGAGCTGAGAAATATGTAAACTTGGAGGATGATCAACGATACAGGAGGATGGAAAACCGGCCCGGAGGAAGTAGGGTGGAGGGAGCCGAGAGAGGTGGAAAGAAGAGGAGTGCAGGGGAAAGAGATGAGGACATAACCAAAAGTAGAGGACAATTCTCATCACATGTTCCTCTGAGTAGGAGTCGGGATAAGGTGATGGAGGTGAGGGAGTCGGGGGAGATGGGGGAGAAGTCGCAGAGGGTTGAGAGCAGTGCTCGACCTCCGCCACGGGGTAGACAAGAAGGGTCCTCGTCCGGGAGTGAGCTGAGATCTCGCCCGTCTTCTAGGCGGGGTCGAGGCCCTCCATGGATACATCCGAGGATCGAAGCGCCGAAGAGAGAGGGTCGAGGTCAGGATGTCCCTCGGGAGCCCGCTGAACCGAGGAGGAGAACGAATGAGGATAATCACCCGACGAGAGGAATGATTCATATGATCTCGGGGGGTGCTACTGATGAGGATTCCGGGCGAGCGCGGAAGGCGCATGGGAGGAGGTTGGAGAATTTTGAAATATCGAGGAGTGCGAACTTACCCCATGATCCTGTCATCAGTTTTGGGCCAGAGGATCTCCGAGGCATTGTGGCTCCTCATAACGATGCCTTGGTGGTGACGACCACCGTTGCCAATTATGATGTGGCATGAATCTTTATTGATAATGGAAGCTCTGTTAATATCCTGTTCAAGAGTACTCTGGATCAGATGAAGGTGGAAGGATTTGAGTTTGAGCCAATCTCCACTCCTCTATATGGGTTCGCAGGACATGCCATCCCGCCGCTGGGTCAAATTGTCCTTCCTTTATCTTTGGGGCATGAGCCTCGGCGGGTGACCAAGATGACGACATTTACTGTGGTGGACACCCCATCCGCTTACAATGGAATTCTGGGGCGACCAGCCCTAAAGGATTTCAGAGCTGTAGCGTCCACGTATCATCAGAAGTTGAAGTTTCCTGTGGGGAGGGAGGTTGGAATGTTATGTGGGGACCAGAAATTCGCTCGTCGGTGTTATGAGGGGATAGTGAAAGAAGAGGGGAAGAGGGCACGTGTGGAGGTCAATATGATTATAAGGGGGCGAAGCGGGTTGCCCGTGGTAAGGAGGCAGGTTCATGAGGTGATGGATGAGAAGCTGGAGATCGTGACATTGGGGCCTGACAAGAAAACTCTAAGAATAGCCCCTGACCTTGACCCAGAGGTAAGGGAAAAACTTATTACTTGTTTACAATCTAATCTCAACAGGTTCTCTTGGTCAGCCCAAGAGCTCACAGGGACGAGTCTAGATGTAGCAGAACATCGGTTAAACATCTTGCCAAATTTTCGTCCCGTGAAGCAGAAGAAAAGACACTTCGGGCCCGAGAAAGATATAGTTATAAAAAAGGAGGTGGGAGAGTTGCTCAGTGCTGGGCACATTCGAGAGGTACAATTTCCTACTTGGCTCTCGAATGTCGTTCTTGTTCCGAAAAGTTCAGGAAAATGGAGGATGTGTGTGGACTTCAGAGATCTCAACAAGGCATGTCCTAAAGATTGTTATCCCTTGCCGCGGATAGATCAGTTGGTGGACTCCACAGCCGGACACCAGTATTTGTGCATGCTGGACGCTTATCAGGGGTACCATCAAATCCCCTTGGCCGTAGAGGATCAAGATAAAGTAAGTTTCATCACCTCTGAAGGAACTTTCTGTTACGTGGTCATGCCCTTCGAACTAAAAAATGCCGGAGCCACGTATCAGCGGTTGATGGATAAAGTCTTTTCTAAGCAGGTGGGGAGGAATGTGGAAGTGTATGTGGATGACATCATGGTAAAGTCTAAGGATTCAGCCCTGCTCATACCTGACTTAGTGGAGACCTTTTCCACCCTCAGGTCCTATGGGCTGAAGTTGAACCCTCAGAAGTGTATATTTGGGGTGAAGAGTGGGAAGTTTCTGGGTTATATGGTGACGGAGAGGGGAATTGAGGCTAACCCTGAGAAAGTTCAAGCTATCCAAAATATGGTCTCTCCTCAGGGGCCCAAAGATGTTCAGCAGTTGGCAGGGAGGATTGCTGCGCTGGCACGTTTTATCTCGAGATCCGCCCATAGAAGTTTACCTTTTTTCCGGACCCTGCGAAAGGCGAAAAAATTTGAGTGGGGGCCGGATTGCAAGAAGGCTTTCACAGAACTGAAGGAGTACCTTGCCGAGCTTCCTGTTCTAGCCAAACCGGCAGCGGGGGAGCCTTTGTGGGTATATTTATCTGCCACTGAAGGGGCCGTGAGTTCGGTCCTTGTCAAGCTTGATGGATCAGTTCAACAGCCGGTGTACTATGTTTCGCATGCACTTAAGGGGGCAGAGATCCGATACTCGGGGTTGGAAAAATTGGCTTTGGCGTTGGTAATGACAGCCAGACGCTTGAGGCCTTACTTCTTATCTCATCCGATTGTGGTGCTCACTAACAGTCCATTAGGCAGAATTCTCACTCATTCTGATATGTCCGGCCGCCTGGTTAAGTGGACTACGGAGTTGGGAGAATATGACATCCAGTATGAGCCGAGAACAGCTATTAAAGCACAAGCGTTAGCCGATTTTCTGGCTGAAACTGTACATCAGGAGAATGAGGACCCTTGGAAGGTGTATGTGGATGGTTCCTCGTCGAAGGACGGAAGTGGGGTGGGAGTAGTACTGATTTCACCAGCTGGGAAAGAAGTGAAGTTGGCTGTAAGGTTGGACTTTCGAGCATCCAATAATGAGGCAGAGTATGAGGCTGTGTTGGCAGGACTTCGAGTAGCCATAAATGTGGGAGCTACCCGGGTACTTATTTTTTCTGACTCACAGTTGGTAGCGCAACAGATGAAGGGGATGTATGATGTGAAAGATGAGAAGCTTATTGAGTATGCTCGAGAAGTGGACAGAATCAGAGAGAAATTCACAGAGATTACATTTGAACAGATTCCGAGGAAAGAAAATGAAAAGGCAGACACTCTAGCCAAAATGGCTGGAACGATGGGAAGTTGGAAGACTAGAGATGTGGTATTTCAGGTTGAGCTCACACCTCACACGAGTTCACCTGCAGTTGAGCATGGAGAAGAGGATTGGAGGACTGAAATAATTGATTACCTGAAAGAGGGAAAGCTTCTGATAACCCTCGTGAAGTTCGTAAGTTGAAGATGAAATGCTCGCGTTATGTAATGATTGGGGAAGTGTTGTTTAGAACATCTTTTGCAGGACCGCTTCTTCGGTGTTTGAGTTACCAAGAGGCTGATTATGTGCTCCGAGAAGTTCATGAGGGATGTTGTGGAAATCACTTGGGGGCATATGCCTTGGCGAGGAAGGTGCTGCTCGCCGGTTATTCTTGGCCCACAGTGCTGCATGATGCTCAAAAGTTAGTGATGTCTTGTGATAGTTGTCAACGTCATGCGCGTTTGAATCACCGGCTGGCCGCGATGATGAAAGCTGTCACGGCCGCATGTCCCTTTGACCAGTGGGGAATGGATATTGTGGGATCGTTTCCTATAGCTCCAGCTCAAAAGAAATTCCTACTGGTAGCAGTTGATTATTTTTCAAAGTGGGTGGAAGCAGAGCCTTTGGCCAGAATCGCTGAGAACGACGTCCTGAAATTATTGTGGAAAAGTATAGTATGCAGGTACGGGGTACCTAGGAGGCTGATATCCGATAATGGGAGACAGCTCCAAGGAGCCAAAATCGAAGCTTGGTGTAAAGAGATGAAGATCCAACAAGTCTTTACCTCTGTAGCTTACCCGCAGAGTAATGGTCAGGTGGAGGTGACTAATCGGACGCTAGTACAGGGTCTGAAAGTTCGACTGGGCAAGGCCAAAGGCAATTGGGTGGATGAGCTATCAAGTGTCTTATGGGCATACCGAACCACTCCGAGAAAGGGAACCAAAGAAACTCCTTTCAGCTTGGTCTACGGTAATGAAGCAGTGCTCCCGGCTGAGATCGGGTTGGAATCGGCAAGGGTGATGTTTTATGACGAGGACAATGGGGCGAGACGCGCTACTGACCTTGATCTTTTGGAAGGAAAGAGGGAGGCTGCCAACATTCAATTGGAAGCTTATAAGAACCGCATTGCACAGTCTTATAATCGGAGAGTCGTGCAAAAAAACTTTCAGGTGGGTGATTTGGTCCTGAGGAAGGTACCAGAAGAGCAGAGGGGAAAATTGGACCCAAAGTGGGAGGGTCCCTTCAAGGTGGTCGAGAGGTTGAGCTCTGGAGCCTATTACTTAGAGAATGCGCAAGGCAAAGCTTTGAAGAGGCCTTGGAATGCTCATCACCTTAGGAAGTATTATTCTTGATTCTGTCATTGATGTATTTTATTTCTTGAATTTTCTTGTGTAATCCATCGGAATTCAATAAAATCAAGTTCTTCCTTTTAGTTCATGAATGCTGTGGTATCGTGAGAGTGATAACATGATTTTATTTTCCTACTAAGGTATCGCGTAGTAGAGGAGCAGCGTGAAAAATTTTATTTTCCTACTAAGGTATCACCTAGTAGAGGAGCAGCGTGAAAAATTTTATTTTCCTACTAAGGCATCGCTTAGTAGAGGAGCAACGTGAAAAATTTTATTTTCCTACTAAGGCATCGCCTAGTAGAGGAGCAGAGTGAGGAAGAAAAAATTTCTATTTTCCTACTAAGGCATCGCCTAGTAGAGGAGCAGAGGGTGGAGGTGGTACATTTCTATTTTCCTGCTAAGGTGTCACCTAGCAGAGGAGTTAGAGGGTGATGGTGTTGATTTCTATTTTCCTGCTAAGGTGTCACCTAGCAGAGGAGTTAGAGGGTGATGGTGTTGATTTCTATTTTCCTGCTAAGGCATCGTCCTAGTAGAGGAGTAGAGGGTGATGGTGTTAATTTCTATTTTCCTGCTAAGGCATCGCCTAGTAGAGGAGTAGAGGGTGATGGTATTGATTTTTATTTTCCTGCTAAGGTATGACCTAGCAGAGGAGTTAGAGGGTGATGGTGTTGATTTCTATTTTCCTGCTAAGGTATCGCCTAGCAAAGGAGTTAGAGGGTGATGGTGTTGATTTCTATTTTCCTGCTAAGGTATCGCCTAGCAGAGGAGTTAGAGGGTGATGGTGTTGATTTCTATTTTCCTGCTAAGGCATCGCCTAGTAGAGGAGTAGAGGGTGATGGTGTTAATTTCTATTTTCCTGCTAAGGCATCGCCTAGTAGAGGAGTAGAGGGTAATGGTGTTGATTTTTATTTTCCTGCTAAGGTATGACCTAGCAGAGGAGTTAGAGGGTGATGATGTTGATTTCTATTTTCCTGCTAAGGTATCGCCTAGTAGAGGAGTAGAGAGTGATGGTGTTGATTTTTATTTTCCTGCTAATGTATGACCTAGCAGAGGAGTTAGAGGGTGATGGTGTTGATTTTTATTTTCCTGCTAAGGTGTCACCTAGCAGAGGAGTTAGAGGGTGATGGTGTTGATTTCTATTTTCCTGCTAAGGTGTCACCTAGCAGAGGAGTTAGAAGGGGGAGGTGGTTGATTTTTATTTTCCTGCTAAGGTATGACCTAGTAGAGGAGTTAGAGGGTGATGATGTTGATTTATATTTTCCAGCTAAGGTATCGCCTAGTAGAGGAGTAGAGGGTGATGGTGTTGATTTTTATTTTCCTGCTAAGGTATGACCTAGCAGGGAGTTAGAGGGTGATGGTGTTGATTTCTATTTTCCTGCTAAGGTGTCACCTAGCAGAGGAGTTAGAGGGTGATGGTGTTGATTTCTATTTTCCTGCTAAGGTGTCACCTAGCAGAGGAGTTAGAGGGTGATGGTGAATTTCTATTTTCCTGCTAAGGTGTCACCTAGCAGAGGAGTTAGAAGGGGGAGGTGGTTGATTTTTATTTTCCTGCTAAGGTATGACCTAGCAGAGGAATTAGAGGGTGATGGTGTTGATTTCTATTTTCCTGCTAAGGTGTCACCTAGCAGAGGAGTTAGAGGGTGATGGTGTTGATTTCTATTTTCCTGCTAAGGCATCGCCTAGCAGAGGAGTTAGAGGGTGGAGATGGTGAATTTCTATTTTCCTGTCACCGAGCAGAGGAGTTAGCAAGGGAAGGTGGTTGATTTTTATTTTCCTGCTAAGGTATGATCTAGCAGAGGAGTTAGAGGGTGATGATTTTATTTGCCCTAACAGGTTAATAGTTTCAGAGACAAACTCGTGAGAAGCAGTAAATTCAAATGCAAAATACTCAAGGTTGCATAAATAAAACGAGTTCGTACATGTCAAAAGTGCGAAAAAGGAAATAATTAAATGTAAACGTCCCAAAAGGCGCATAATCCTATGGAAAATAAAAAAATGCAGAAAATAACATAAATAAAGGGGCTCAATCTAGGAATCGGGGGGGAGACTCGATATGAAGCCCTCGAAGTCGATAAAGTCAGTAGGGGCGCCTGGCGGAGGATAGCCCTGAGCATGGAAAAGGCCGACTGCACCCTCGAAACCCACCCCCAGGTTGTGAAAAGCTTTCGGGCCACAGATCTCGACAAATTCTTTGGATTTGAGAAATTCCTCTTT
Organism: Primulina tabacum; assembly: GCF_025594145.1. Taxonomy (NCBI): domain Eukaryota; kingdom Viridiplantae; phylum Streptophyta; class Magnoliopsida; order Lamiales; family Gesneriaceae; genus Primulina; species Primulina tabacum. Next base: position 5,705,046 of record NC_134567.1, read on the forward strand.
GAAGGAGGAGGCTTCTGCAACATGTCGTGCCTTGGCGTCTTTAAGCTCAGCCTGTGAGTTCTTTAATTCTTTCTTCAGCTTCTTGATCTCTTTAGCTTGATCCTCTATCAGCCGCTGAGACTCCTGCTTCTGTTTTGAGAGCTCGCCGCACTGGATCTGGGACTCCGACAATTGAGCTTGGGACTCCGACAATTGAGCTTGGGACTCCGAAAGCTCCTCGGCATGCGACACTTTCATCTCATCAATAGTAGCCTGGAGCTGTTCGCGGAGAGCCTGAACCTCGCGTAATTCTTGACAAGAGTCAGATCGAGCGGCGTGAGCGCGCTCAGCCAACTCGCCGACGTACATCATGCCCTGCATAAGTAGACAAGGGTGAAAAGACGATAAGAAGATAAAATGTATATTAAACATCAATCTAAAGGTTATAAGGAGAAGTATACCTCGATGACACTGCTGCATGTCCGGCGGAGGAGGTCTGACCACCCCAGTGAACCCATGAACGCTGCATCGGCGTCGGAAGGAAGCTGATACATTATCTTCTGAGCCAGAGGAGTAGGACCCCGCCCCACGATGGCCGAATCCGAAGTGTATAGAGGATGCACCGCCGATGCGAGGGGAGGCCCCTCATCGGGCTCGGACCCCTCTGGAGAAGAGACCGATACGACAGAAATCTCAGAAATCTTGCGCTTGCCATGCTGAGGGGCTGACGGGCTAAGATCAGTGGATGCATTTTGCTTACCAGACGGAGGAGGGGACTTGGCGCGAGGAGGTGGCGAGGAGGCTTGCTCTGAGGCGGAGGAGGAGGAGCCTGCCTTCTTCTTCTTCGCAGCAGTAGGGAGCAGTAGGGGAGCTAGGGGAGCTAGCAGGCTTCTTCGCGGTAGTAGAACAGGAACCTGTTTTCTTTTTCTCAGCAGCAGAACAATCTCCCTTTGGGCCCATCGTGACTGCCGGGGTAATGGATTTCTGGGAAGCTGACGAAGAACCCCCGGCCTTTGTCTTGGAAAGTTCACGGAGAAATAGGGCGTTCATGACTCTAGTACCTGCAAGCAGAGACAAGGAACCAAATGAGAATGTTATCAAGTAACATAATAAATAAAAGAAAAACAAGAAGTATGGACAGATGAGAATATCTACCAGCATTCTCCTTCAGCTTAATTTTAGCGGGACATAACCCAGCATGACATAAGAGATCCTCAGATAGAAGTTTGGGAATGTTAAAGCATCGATCTCCTAGTACACTCATTATCTGCAGGTACTCCTCATCTTTCTTATAACTCTTGGAAAGTTTGGGTTTAGTGAAGACAGGGTACCAATCGGTAAAGCAAGTCAATTCTTTGGGTGGCTGTACAAAGAAGAAGTATTTTTTCCAAGTCCTTCACATGACTGGGGGCCCCATCGAACAGTTTGTGGCTAGACCGGGAGGTTACATAGAAAGGTCCATCTTTTGACCTGGACAAAACTAAGAAGTAGGAAAAAGTGGTGCAATTCAAAGGGAGGCCTAAAGCTCTGAATAACACAGCGAAACAGCTTATCAAACGGAAGGCATTAGGCGTGAGTAAACCTAAGTGCACCTGATAGTACTTGCTTAATTCTTGAAAGAAATCACACAAGGGGGAACGAAGGCCGGCATCAAAATGATGCTGAAAAAAGGTATAATAGCCCTTAGGGGCTAGATAAGGTCGGTCCTTTGGGCCAGGAATGATGATCTGGTGGGAGGAAGGAATGTGCCACAGAGTCCTAATTTTTGACTCACTACCAGGAGGAATGTGGGATGACAAGTGACCATACCATAAGTTATCTGCCTCAGATATGTTCATTTGTTGGGTCACGTGACGAACTTCCTTACCCGGACGACTATGAGCGGTGACTTCCTTCTCAGGAGGATCAAGGGTAAAATCAGGATCAGCTAGGGAAGTCCTACCCTGGCTAGACTCGCTGGACCTGCTAGACCTGCTAGACTTGCTGAACTCGCTAGACTCGCTAAACCTCTAAGAACCACTCGAAGAACTAGACTCGGAATCGGAATCGGAAGAAGACATAAGTGCTAAGGATAATCAAACAGGAAGAGGAGGGAACTGACCCGGATGAGGCAGGGGAAAATACTCAAAGCAATAGAATCGCAAGGATGGCCGAGCGAGGTGCGTTATGGCACGTGAGGGATGGCGCGCAAGGGCGACGGGCGAGCTGGTGCTCGGGTGATGGGCGAACGTATGACGCTCGGGCGAGCGTGGCACGGCGTGGGCGAGCACGCGGCGGAGGGCGAGGGTGAGCGTGGCGCTGTCGCTGGGCGAGCGTGTACGCTGGCGAGCATGCGCGCTGGGCGCTCGGCGAAGGCGATGCGCGGCGGGGGCGCGCTGGTGAGGCGTGCTGAGGGCTCGGGCGAGCAGGCGTTGGGCGAGCTGGGGGCGCTGGGCGAGCGTGGGCGATCGGGCTGTGCGGGGACGCTCGGGCGAGCGTGGGAGATTGGGCGAACGTGGGTGCTCGGACGCTCGGGTGAACGTGGCGGTGTACGGGCGAGCGTCGGTGCTCGGGTGCTCAGACGTGGGGGCGGGCGTGGCGATGCGCGGGCGAGCGTAGGGATGCTCGGGCGAGCGTGGATGCTTGGACGCTCGGGCGAGCAGGCGTTGGGCGAGCTGGGGGCGCTGGGTGAGCGTGGGCGATCGGGCTGTGCGGGGGCGCTCGGGCGAGCGTGGGCGATCGGGCGAACGTGGCGGTGTACGAGCGAGCGTCGGTGCTCGGGTGCTCAGACGTGGGGGCGGGCGTGGCGATGCGCGGGCGAGCGTAGGGATGCTCGGGCGAGCGTGGATGCTTGGACGCTCGGGCGAGCGTGGCGGTGCGCGGGCGAGCACAGGGATGCTCAGGTACTCGGACGCTGGAGCATGGCGTGGCGTGGCGCGCTTGGGCGAGCAGACCCGCAGGGGCAGGGCGAGCTCGCGTTGGGGCTAGCGCGCAGATGGTGGGGGCTGGCATGGCGAGGCGCGCAAGCGAGGCAATGGCTTGCGGCTCGACGAGGACAGCGTGGCGAGCCGGCGTGTGTGCTGGGGCGCGAGCCGGTGTGGGTGCGAGGGCAGAGAAAATTTTCCAGGGAGAAGTGAGGATTGGAGTGCGGAAGGAGCCTATATTTATAGGGGGAGCACAAATCTTACCAAGATTGTGATTTGATTTGATATCTTTTCCTTTCAGAGCAGGATTGCGATTTGATTTGTTTCCAAATCTTGGGAGACTGAAGAACGGCAGGAAAAATGCACGGCATCACCCTTGCGAGTGCTTATTTCTGAAAAAATTATGGGGGCGTTGCCCCCACACCCCCATGACCTGATCGGGCAGGTCGATCCCCGTAATTTTCGCAGCGGTAAGCATCATTCGTTAACGACAAACGAAATAAATTTTTCTGTTACGGTACGTCCTCGTCGCCGATAAACCAAGGACAACACAACTAATCGAACTTTGAACCTACGATTCAGTTCGACTCGGGAGGGGGAGACTGGTGATACCCCATAGATGGGCCTAGCCCAGATGGAAGACATGGATGGGCCCACTACTCTTGGCTCATCCCTAGCCCAAGTGGAAAACAAGCCCACCAAGGGCCCAGGTATTCTCCTATAAATACCAGGTTTGATTTTTCAGTTAAGCTATTCACTATATTATTTTCAGCAGCGCCCTTAGCTGCTCCCCCCATATATCCTCAGTCTCTAACTTGAGCGTCGGAGGGGCTACGCCAGGATACCCTCCTGGCCTCCTCCTAACGGTCTTATTTGTGATTTCAGGCCCAGGGTAATTTTGGAGCCCGTGTCTGGATTAGTGACGCTTGCGTGGATCGGACCCTAAATTTCCCGTGAGTATCACTGCAGAAAAAACATTTTCAACAACGGATCTTGTTAAGGCATACTTTGCTGTAAAATGTAAAATGAAGTTCTTAAAATGACATGGTTATATACATTGAGCGAGAATTTGCTGAGTCAAAATAGATGAGAACACTCGTAGAATTGAAAAAATTATAATTGAACTGGTTTGATTGTATTTTTATGACCTTGTTTATTCTTATATGTATTATCTATATCTTTTTTACCAAACGTTATAACTTGTGATATGAGAGTAGATGTTATGTAAGCCTACTGTTGGTTAGATAATTTATTGGCTCAGTTGTAATAAACAATCTTTATTTTAATGTAATTCATTATTTCATGGTTTGTTATTTCTTTATCTGTATACCCATATAATCAACATAGATAAATAACTTGATTATATTTTAATACAAATGAATCGTAATTCGATGTTGAAACTCATTTGTAAACACTGTATAATCTAAATTCGTTCCTAGTCGATTCAGCCGCCTAAAACATGGATAAAGGTCGCTTGAGCTCGAGACTAGCATATGTGATATTGTGTACCACGTTTCTTGGTAAGGGCATAGATATGTCCAAACAGGCAGATGTGTAGTCATATGATGATTATATCGAACTACCCTTCCTAGTACTTTCCACGTGGTTATCATTCATCGAGAAGATAAGTCCGTCGATATGATTGTACACCATTAGTCCTTACGTCCCGGGACAACACTGAGGCTCTATATACTAGGGTTGTGCTTTGACTCGTTTACCGACTCCATGAGGGGTCATCAGGTGGAGAGATTGGGTATAGTTGTGACGCATGTAGGAGCCAGTGCATTGTAGTCAAGAATTCACCGCTCACCTACGAGTGTGGATATCCTCTGTGATCTGATGAAATAATAGTGCATGAAATATATGGCTAGAGTATGATATACGTTAGAGAAGGAGTTCTCCAATTGTACATACGATGCCACTATTTATTATCAAATATGTGTCACATAGTTATCGAATTCTTATGCAACACTCGATGAACCAATGGATACAAATTCGATTCACGATACATGAGATGAAGAGATCTTACTGTACGTTAATCATAATCGAATGGTTCTTATAGGCACTATCGGTGATACCTAGGGAATCATGGGGCGATGCTACTAGAAGCTCTTATCATGATTTGATGGGTTTAATCAGAAATGTGATTTCTGACATTCTCATGATCAATTGTTGATGTATAGAATGAGGCAAATTAGTGTAAGCCCAAATAAAGGATTATGTCCTGAATCACAAAGAGTTGTGAACATATATGGCTAGCTGTATCCCTGAACCATTGAGGGTCACACAAGTACTGGATAATTTTGTCCCCAGTTGAGATAATAAATTCAAGGAGTTGAACTTATATAAAATATTGAAAATTCAAAGAGTTGAATTTATATAAAATATGAACTTATATAAAATATTGAAAATTCAAGGAGTTGAATTTATATAAAATATTGAGATAATAAATTCAAGGAGTTGAATTTATGAATTTTAAATTTTGGAGGTGATAAATTCAAGATGCTGAATTTATAGTTTAAATATTAAATTCAAACGTTGAATTAATAAAGGATTTAAATTAAATGTAATGGGTATATATATAAAGGGCTTGAAGGAGTACAAGACCAACATACATATTATTAAGGTTCTTAATTGGATTTTAAAAGAATAATTAATTAATAAAACTAGTTGGACTAGAATAATTAATTGATTGAGCCCATTAAGTATTTAATTTAATTAATGGACCCTAAACTTATATATATGTATATTAGGCTTAGGGTTAAACACAATAATTCACTCTCAATTTTCAAAACCCTAGCCTCCAAGCCAAGGGATATTCGAAAAACACCTTCTCCCATTCTTCTTGTTTTCGGTCACCGTCTCAACGTAAAATCCTTCTATACTTTCTAGTGCAAGTTGGAAGAGGAACAAGTAATGTGAGAGCCTAATAACCATTTTGGGCCCAGCCCATTTCCATTTAATTACTTAAACCCATTTGATAGAAGAAGCTGCAGATCGCTCAAATCCTGAAAGGAACCTTTTTCCCTGCCTAAAAATCGTTGTCTTTGACCTCCAAAAAAACGCTAAAAGACAATTATTTTCTCTTTGACCTCCAAAAAAACGCTAAAAGACAACGCTTTTTAGAAAACCGTTGTCTTTTAGGCCTTTTTTTGGGGTCAAAGACAACAGTTAGCGTTTTTTTGGGGTCAAAGATAACGATTTTATAAACCGTTGTCTATTAAACCGTTGTCTTTTAGCCTTTTTTGGGGTCAAAGACAACAGTTAGCGTTTTTTGGGGTCAAAGATAACGAATTTATAAACCGTTGTCTATTAGCGTGTTCTTTTGGATAAACAAAAACGATTTTAGAAAACCGTTGTGGATTAACGTGTTTTTTGGACAAACAACAACGATTTTGTTTAAATTGTTGCTATATTTAGCGACGGTTTTGCTTAAATTTTTTAACAAAGGTTTTAGTGAAAACCATTGTCGTATAGCGTTTTTTTAAGCAAACGACAACGGTTTTTAGAAAAACGTTGTCTTTTGGAAAGACAACGGTTCTATAAACCGTTGTCTATTAGCGTGTGTTTTGGACAATCGAGAAAACCGTTGTCGATTAGCGTGTTTTTTGGACAAACAACAACGGTTTTATTGAATTGTTGCCAGCAAAACCATCGCTAAATTTAGCGACGGTTTCACCAAAATTGTCACAAATTTTAAATTACGACGGTTTTAAACAAAATTGTCGTATTTTTTAAATTAGCGACGGTTTAATATAAAATCTTCCGCTAATAGCGACAGTTTTTGCTTAACCGTCACTAATTGCGACAGATTAATTAGTGACGGTGTTTGTTTAACCTACGGTTTATCAAATTATCATCGCTAATAGCGACGATTTCACCAAAAATTGTCGCAAATTATCTATAAATATTCGTATTTTTGGTCCATCTTCCTCCACACCACTTCGCAACACTTAAAATTTTTCACTCTTAGAATATTTTAGTCTCGATTTAGGGTAAATTTTTTTGCTTCAATTTTTTGTAAATTTTTAAATGTTATTTTGAATCATGAATATTGTTAACATAAGTTTTTTTTAGATTTATTAAATTATTAGAAGTAATTTTTTTATTTTACTGAAAAAATTAGTGACGGACATCATGTTAAACCGTCGCTAAAAGTAGCGATGGACTCTATAAAAACCCGTCGCTAATTTTTGCGACGGTTTTTCAGTAAACCGTCGCGCTAATTTTAGACGGTAAAATCCGTCGCTAATGCACTAATTTGTCGCAAATGATAGAAAAGACAATGATTTTAAACCGTTTTCAGTTTACCGCACTTTCAACAATACCCTCAGTTACAACAGTTTTAAATGGCTTACGACTTTATCTGTTGTCATTTTGCATTTTTATAGTAGTGAGACCTTGAGAGTTCCAAGTGGGTAATTATATTTTCTTGAAAGTATCACCATTCCAAGGTACTATGAGATTTGGACATAAAGGTAAGTTAGCTCCGCGTTATATCTGTCCCTATGTGATTGTTGAGATGATTGGCACATTGTCTTATCGTTTAGACTTGCCGTCGAGTTTGTCTTTGATACATAATGTGTTTCATTTATCTATGTTTCAGAAGTATGAGCCAGATCCATCTCATATCTTGAATGTCGAGGATGTGGAGTTGGACAGTTCCCTTAGCTATGTTGAACATCCAGTACAAATTTTGGACCGCAAGGAAAAACAACTCAGGAGCAAGATGATTCCATTGGTTTTAGGTACAATGGAGTAGACATAGAAGGGAAGAATCTACATGGGAATTAGATGCAAAGATGCGACAAGAATGGACCTCATTTGTTTGAGAATGTAATGAATTACGCGATGTATTAAGAATTTCCTATGTATTATCAGTCGTAATATTTTGGATATCAGTGTTGTGTATGTTAGATTTCGAGGAAGAAATCTTTTATTAGTGGGAGAGAATGTGAGAGCCCAATAACCATTTTGGGCCCATCCCATTTCCATTTAATTACTTAAACCCATTTGATAGAAGAACCAATAGATCGCTCAAATCCAGAAAGGAAGCTTTCCCCTGCCTTGCACCCTGTCGCCTCTCCCTTCTGTTTTATGATGTCCTCGCGTAGCGTCTTCAGCAGCCGAAAGAGTAGCGCAACTCAGCAACCTTCTTTGTCCAGTCTATTAGTTTTTTTCCTGCCATGAATCAGAAGTTATTGAGCTCGATCGACTTGTTTTCCAGCAAATGTACGTGTGAGATTTGATCTGTTTTAGGTAAGGTTTTGACTTCGATTCTTAGTTATTTTTGGTGGATTATTTTATATAAGTGAATTATTAATCTTTTCCCTATTATCCAACTTGTTTTCTGACCATGAGCAGTAATTCCGGCGTCATTTTCCGACGAACCACCTCTGCGAGATCACCATTGTGCGTTTAAGCCTTGATTCTTGAGGTATTAAGCTTGAAATTTCAGATTTTAAATGGGTTTTATAGGCTGCCCGGAATTTGAATTTTAACCGAGCCAATTTAATTTGTTTTATTCGGTTAAAATGCAGTATATTGAAGTATATAGCTAATTTATATTGTAGGTTATATCATTGGGCGAGTTCATCAGAAAGTCCTCAAGAAATTACTGTGATATTGTAAGTTGTAGTTGAGGTATGCTAAAACCTATATCATTATGATGCTTATATTGACGTGTAAGAATATTCAGTGAATGTAGTTTGCTATTATGTGCCTTGAATGCTTATCCAGATGAATTAATTGTATTGACATAACATATTGAGCCTTGACTCCTTTGACGGTGATTTATGTTGATTCTGTTGAGATATATTGAGTCATCAGAGCGACGAGTGGGTTAGAATTAGCCACATTCCCAGATGACAAGCTAGGGACGAGCGACTTAGCTACTCGCATTCCCGATGTTACGTGCATGGACGAGCGGCGATTTGATGTTGCGTTCCTGGCACAGGTGGCCACTGTTACTGTTGATGTTGCTATTTGTTTGGACTCCGTTTGGTATCCGTTGTTCCATTGTTACCATTCATGCATCGCATATCATTGCATTTACTTTATATTATTACATGTCTTTTATTTATGTCGTAATTTTACTAGTTTGTCGTACTGAGGTCCGACCCCTGTTTTCTTTTTATGGTGTGGTTGTTTTTGATTCCATAGCAGGTCATTCCAGGGGATTTGACGCGTCTGGTGGAGCGTCAGCGAGTGGTACCCAGTATCAGCTGGTTTGTGTTAGAGTTCCCAGATATATATATTATATTAATTTGATACATTTGCCAGGGAGATGTCCTGTGTAGATGTATGGTGATGTTTTTATGTTGTTTTGGATTTTATTTGTGGTCAGTTGTGTCTAGTTGTGGTTAGTGCGACTATAGGATATTTGTTTGATTGATTGTGAACTTGATTTTATTTTCGAACGTATATTGATAGTTGTTGTGTTTTGAATTTGTTGGGATGTTTTACTTACGGGGAGGTCATGCCGAAATTTTTGTAGGCCCAAATGAACATTTTAAAGTTGTTTTCGCTGTTTACATCAATTAATCCTTGTTGTTTTGTAATTAAATATTAATTAAGAGCACGGACCTCACAACTAATCCAGTCGTGGACCGGATTATTAGATTGAAGAAAAAAGGTTTGAAGAAAGTTCATAGGGATATACAATAAGAGCTATGTTCGCTTATACCGGAGTAGTTGGAGCCAAGTGAAAATTGTTCAATAAAGGTGTATACTAAACATCCTATGAATATTTATTTATTAAAACCATACGAGTGCTCAAAAAAATATCTAAATGTCAAGATTTAAAAATTTTTAAAACTTCCACTACATTTGGACATGAGAAAACACGATTCACGACAGTGGTATCAGAGCTAGGTTCTCTATATCATATGGTTCTTAATCATGTTGAATAATATTTTTAACCACACAAAATTTTTTTCAGAAAATTGATGCACAATAAAAATTTTAATTTTATCAGAAATTAAAAAAAATCGAATTTGCCCAGCGTGCAGCTCATGCGTGCCATCCGCACGCCAGCGCGCAGAGAACGTGCAGCGGGCAGAAATTATCGGGTAGCGGGCAGCACAGGCGGTTGCCCGGGAATGTCTTGGGCACTGTGCTAATTGATGAGCTTAAATTTTTTGGGTCTAGGGTGCGATTTTTTGATTTTTCAGAACTTCGGACAAAATCTATATTTTATGAAAATTGGTTCAATTTTTCTTTTGAAAAATATTAAATAATTTTTGCAAAATTACTAATTTTCTTGTAAAATAAATAATTAGAATATGATTTTAATTATTTATAGTAAAAATGAGTTTTACAATAAATCAATTATAATTGAATTAATTGGAAATTATATATATGTGTTTATTTAATTTATTAAATTCTTTAATAATTGTGGTGGTTAGTAATAAAATTATTAGATACATGATTTATCAATTAATTAAATTTGTTTAATTAATTGATGTTAATATTTGATATTAAATCAATGAAGGATGATCGAGAGTTTTGACCAATGTGTTAAGTATATGTTATGATATTTTACTGTTTTATTCATTGTGTTAATATTTGATATTATTAAAGTGGACCTAGTTTATGGCCCGTTCACACCCCATGAGATGTATCCCTTATGTGTCATGACTATTTAAATGTAATTATTAGAAATAGTGGGAAATCAAGACTGGAAGATGGTGGGCCTGATACACAAGATAAAGACATGTAAAATATTTGAAGCTCTTGTAATAAGTTGCATTTGCATCCCTGCATTCACCTAAATTTTTGGGCCTGGATCCATGTCTGGCTCACATGGATCTAATAGTGTTGAGGATCGATCATCCTTATTTATTGTTGAATGTCATATCATGATAAATATGCGATATATAGTAGTATGCATGTATGTAAATTATTAAATAATATAGTTACATGAATCCGACAAACATATAAACTTATGGCACGCGATTTTAAATTAAAATGTTGAGACAGTTTTAAAATTAAAATCCTCATTTTGAATAAGATTCAAAATTTATTTCAAACTACAAAAGTAAAATTAAAAAGAGTTTAATTTATTCTTACCTTCCATCAACCGTGGTTGCATGTTAAATGCTATCCGCGGAGAGTGTCTGGCCCATATTATTGGGAGGCCTGAACTCCGGAAAGCTGTAACTTCCACCGGACATATGATGTGAATTGAGAAGAACTCTCATGAATAAGCTCATATTATTGGGGGAACTCATGGAGATCATTCATTACAATTCAATATTAATGGGTCGGTTTGACACGTGAAAATAAACGGCGTCATATTATTGGGTCCTTTTTAAACGTGAGGCGAAACACGCGGAGGTTGTATTGAGATTCAATTGGATTCTACCTTTTAGAAATTTTAATTGGTTGATATTATTCGGGATTATAATTGTCTAATTGGGCTCTACGTGCCCACTTAGGAAATACTATTTTCTCTTTTACATTAGAGAGATGTGGAAATGTCAAAATAGTGGGAGGGGAAATTATAAAATAAAAATCCATATTTTATATCTTAAAATTATTTTAAAATAATCAATAATCATTATTCTGTTTTCATATCAGTATATTTTCGATTTCGTAACGTAATCCATTTCTTTTATTAACAAGCTAACCAAACTTAATTTTCAAGACTAGTTGGGAAATTGTTCTGAATTCGGAGAAATTTGCATACACATTAATGTCAATTCTGCTGAACTGACAAAGCATGCAAGATGGTAGGATCGTAGTATGCAAGCTAAAATGTAACATCTCGCTTCTATGTCAAATGAACTGTAGGGACAGTTTGAAGAAATGCTGAATGCTTCTGACATTCAAATGCACGTGCAAGAGTTGCATGGTACATGAAACTTATACAATGATGGACACCACTTTCAAGGAGCTCATGACTACACACATGCAAGATGGGGCTCTGACCATAAGCTTGGTGTACATATTACTGGGCTTATTGATAATGTGGTGGGCCTGGAATATGTGTTTCCTGATGAGTTACTTTATAACATCAATTTGTTGTCTTTCTCTTCCTCATTTGACGGGGTTATTTCTATTTGAATGAGATAAATGATAGCCTTGAATAGCTAGTCAATACGCTTACGACTTATGAGATCACCATAAAACAGAAAAATATTGTTTTTCTAATAGGCCTCTCGTCTGGACGAAAAATGGCCCACAAACTAAGGGAAAGAAATTTTCTGCCCCTCACAAGAAAAAAAAAACCCAGTAAGAGGCAAACTCTGAAGGACATTTAAAAGGCCTACAAAGCCCGATAATCAGAACATATTTATTTGAATGCAAGAAGTCTGGACATAAGAAATTATATGCGCCAGAAATGTTCTAGAAATGATAAGTGAATGTCCAAGTAAACTGGATTTCAACAACAACAAAAAAGTTAGATGATCCAAATCCCGAACAAATATGGCACGCTAGACTATGTCATATTTCTCAAAGAATGATGCACAAAGTAGTGGGAGAAGGCATGTTTGACTTGTCAGACGTAAATTTTCTACTGACTTGTAAGTCCTATCTAAAAGAAAAAATGACCAAGAGTCCATTCAATGGAAACGTGGAACGTGCACATGGTCTACTGTATTTGATCCACACAGATGTTTGTGGCCCGCTAATTGTCTGCATTAAATATGGGCAATCCTACTTCATTACCTTTACTGATGACCATTCGAGGTATGTGTATGTTTATTTGATGAAACACAAATCTGAAGCATTTGAAAAGTTCAAATAATTCAGATCTGAAGCAGAAAAACAACTGGAAAGGAGTATTACGACACTTCGAGCTGATCGAGGTGGAGAATACTTGAGTGCTGAATTTTTGGGTTATCTAAAAGAGAATGAGATTTTCTCACAGTGGACTCCACCAGCAACACTACAATTGAATGGTGTTTCTGATCGTCGTAATCGAACCTTGATTGACATGGTTCGATCCATGATGGGATTCAGTGAATTGCCTATATCGTTTTGTGGATTTGCGCTTGAAACTACGGCAATGTTGTTGAATAATATCCATACTAAAGCAGTGGATAAAACACCATATGATATATGGATGGGAAAAACTCCCAAATATTCTTATTTGAGAATATGGAGATGTCCTGCTTATGTGAAGCAGACAGTGGGAGACAAATTAGATAGTAGATTCACTTTGTGCTACTTTGTAGGATATCCAAAGAATTATGTTGGATATTATTTCTATCACCCCCAATGAAACAAAAGTGTTTGTTTCAAGAAACGCCATCTTTTTGGAAAGAGACTTTCTATTAGATAGAAAAGGCAAGATGATAGAACTTGAAGAAATTCACGATACTCCCTCAAATATAGAAGTTGAACCTAATCCCCAACAACCAGTAGTTGAAGTACACACTCCTAGAAGGTCTGATAGGGTTATCAGACCACCTGCGAGATACACGCTTCTTCATGAACAAGGCCGTGATGAGCCTTGTGTTGTATGTGATCCAATGAACTTCAAAGAAGCAATATATGATACTGATTCAACCAATTGGCTTGAAGCCATGCAGTCTGAAATTGACTCTACGTATTCAAACTAATTCTGGACATTGGTGGATCCACTTGAGGGAATCATTCCCTTATGATGCAAATGGATCTACAAAAGAAAGCTTGTGGCAGATGGGAAGGTATTGACCTTCAAAGCAAGACTAGTTGCAAAAGGTTATACTCAAAGACAAGGAATTGACTATGAGGAAACTTTTTCATCAGTTTCTATGTTTAAATCCTTCGTAATACTACTAGCCATAGTAGCATAGTATGACTATGAGATATGAAAAATGGATGTAAAGACTGCATTCTTCAATGGAGACATCCAATAAAAAATTTATATGCCTCAGCCTGAGGGATATATATCAGTAGGAAGTGAGCATAAGGTATGCAAACATCAGATATCAATATATGGTCTCAAGCCGGCATCAAGGAATTGGAACCTCAGACTTGGTAGCACTATCAAGGAATTTGGTTTCGCTAAAAATCCTGAGGAACCATGCGTGAACAAGAAAGGTAGTGGGAGTGAAATGACATTCCTAGTACTTTATGTTAATGACATCCTACTCATTAGCGATGATGTAGGATTACTGCAATCAACTAAAGTATGGTTAACAAGTAAATTATCCATGAAAGACATGGATGAAGCATCCTATGTATTTAGAATTCAAATCTATAGAGATAGATAAAAAAAAGGATGTTGGGGCTCACCCAAGCCACTTATATCGATATGATTTTAAACGATTCTCTATGGAAGAGTCCGAAAGAGGATACTTACCAATGTGTCATGGTGTTACTCTATCTAAAGCTATTGTCCCAAAACTGATGAAGAGATAGAGATGATGACACGTATTCCATATGCGTCAGCCATAGGTAGTATCATGTATGATATTATATTGACACGTCCTGATGTTCCTTACGCTCTGAGTGTTACAAGCAGATATCACGTGAACCCTGGTCCAATGAAATTGGAAGGCCGTGAAAGATATTCTTAAGTACTTAAGAAGGACTAAAAACTTATTCATGTTCTATGGGGATGGAGGATTGAAATTGAAAGGCTATACTAATTCTAGCTTCCAATGTGACATACATGATTCGAAATCGACATCTGGTTTTGTATTCATTCTAAACGGTGCGGGTGTCTCTTGAAAAGGTTCCAGAATTTGACACTGTTGCGGATTCCACCACTGAAACTGAATACATTGATGCATTTGTTGCAGGCAAAGAGGCAGTTTGGATGAGGAATTTTGTCCAAGAGTTGGGCGTTATTCCAAATGGAGTTGATCCAGTCCCGGTGTACTGCGACAACACTGGTGATGTTGCGCAAGCAAAAGAACCAAGGTCTCATCAGCGATCCAAACATGTATTAAGGAAGTTCCACATCATCCGGGAGATTGTTGGAAGAGGAGATATATCCGTCGAAAGAGTCCCTTCTGCAGATAATGTTGCTGATCCACTTACAAAGCCCTTGCCAGGACCATTGTTTGAGAAGCATCACGAAGCAATGAGATTAAAGTTTATGGGTAGTTGGCTCTAGGGTAAGTGGGAGATTGTTAGATGTGCCTGCATACGAATTTTTCAATCATCATAATCTTCTTTATAAAACGTAAGAATTTTGTTGAAAGATGCCATAAGTATTTAAAAGATATCAGTGTTTGAGAAAACCCCGCTCTGATACCACTTGTTGGGATCGATAAAGAGTTTAGAGGGGGGGTGAATGAACTCTTTCAAAATCTTCTCTTTTAAAACGTTGATTTCAACTTTTTTTGAGGCGGTTGAAAATTATTCTCAAACGGTTGGAAATGTTAGACACTATTAAGTGCGGAAAACGGTTCACAATTTTCAATGACAGCTTAAACACGTTAACAGGCTTAACAACAAGTTGAGGCTGAAAAAGTAAGTGCTTGCAAGAAATAAAACGACACAAGGTTTTCATGGATGTTCGGAGATTGAATACTCCTACTTCACCCCTTCTATTTCTTCCGGAAGGATTTCACTAAAAGACTTTGGCTTTACAAACTTTTTGCAACAGCCCACTGCAATCAGGACTTATCATACTGCCTGTTTTGGAACTCTTAGTGATCACTTTACACTTCTGGATTTTAAGAACACTTCATTCACTAGACACAAAGATTTAATCGAATAACCAAAAGTTTACTTATATAAATAAACAATTTGGTTTATGTAGCACGAAGATGATCCTTAGATGATCGAGTGTATTTCTATTCAAAGCGCTGCTGATTGAGCGATGAAGCATGTAGACTTTTGATAGCGCTCTGGATCTTTAGAGTATGCAATCTCATGATGATTTTCAGCTATGAATAAAGTGATATTTTTCGGTGTTTTCATCTTTAATTCTTATCTGTTAATATAGCCGATTTTCCTAACGGTCGGGAAGGACAAGCAACGTTAACCTGAGCCCCTGAACGGATGTGTCGCTGACGTCTTTATGAGCATTAATTATTCTTCAATCGACGCATTTAATGTTCTTTTTGCTCAGCGTAGTTCTGAAACTTTTTTCTTGAGGAGTTCCTTTTACGGTAACTGTTTTCAGCATCAGAACTTTGTATTCCATATTTGATCTTCCTTTTCTGGGATATAGACATAAATGCATATCATTCTTGGGACTGGTGTAAAGATAAGTTGATTTTGAGGCGGTGTAACACTTTGAATGTCTAGAGTCGGTCAGAGAATGTCTTTGAATAAATGAGCAATAAATAGCTCTCTTTAATGATCCGGTTATGAGGAAGATCATTTAAGTCCAAATTTCTTTTTATCCAGACGGTTGAATTTGCTAGCGGTCTGAAATTCAAGCAGTTAGACTTCTTGTGCTTTAGTCGGTTGAAATATATTCCTGATGCTGAGCTGGGAGGTCGAACTGATACATGTTCTATATATGAAATACAGCTGTTTCGCGAAACAGTGAAGTGTTGTCTTAATTTTTTCATACACAAAAATTCTTGGGTAATAATAATTTCTTAACAATTTCTCCCTTTTTGGTGATGACAAAACCCAGCTGGAAGACTATATAACACAATATTATTTAAAGAGATATATAAGAGCAAAAAGAAATATTGTATTTCATTAAGTAGATGAAATTACAATCTTCAAAATAACCAACTTAATGTGTCTTTTGACCTGAACTTTGTTCTGCTGTTTGGCCCTGTCTTCCTTTACTTTCAACTCGTGCAATTCTTTCATTACAGATAATTCTGCTTCTTGAATTACCTCTTTGTCGCTCTCTTTCCCCTTTTTTGACATCACTATGAACAAGGAACGCCATAATTTCTGCAAGCTGAGCATCTTGGGCATCGATATGTTGTTCAAAGTTTGTTTGAAGACGAGTAATTTATTTCGATAGGCCAAGGCACATGTTAAGGTGTGCAGAATTATGTCTATCCTGCCGGAGGGAAACACTTTTTTCCATGGTGGAAAAATCTTTGCGGAGATCAGACTTCAGTGTTTGAAAGGCCTCCTT
The DNA here is from genome assembly GCF_025594145.1 of Primulina tabacum. NCBI lineage: Eukaryota > Viridiplantae > Streptophyta > Magnoliopsida > Lamiales > Gesneriaceae > Primulina > Primulina tabacum. The sequence goes on from NC_134567.1 coordinate 5,721,921, forward strand.
TAGATCAAATTGTTTTCGATTTAGAGCCAGAATGGATTGATCCATAGTGATAAGTCTGGTCAGAATATCCTGTTGGCAGTTTTCTTCTAGGAATTCTTGTTCTTCAGGTTCACCTTGATCAGATAATAACTTGTTCTTAAAAGAGACCAGTTGAGAAGAGGATGCTTTACCAGCACATTTTAACGGCTCGGGCTCATGGAGTTCAGCCATTATGTTCTCAATGATTTGTTTGATATCTTCAGTCGAAGCAGAGGTTTTAGAGTCGGTGACTTCTGGTTCATCTGGTTTTGTTGATGGTGGAGAATGAGTAGGCATTGATAAAGTCGTCAGCTCGGCTTCCTGTAACTCTTTGGGAGAAGTCATCAACATTTCTTGGAGAGCGGCTTGATGATTATCATCAGTAAAAGAGGTTTTTGGGTAAATCGAATTTCTCTTTAAATGTGGCAGCTTCATCAAAGTTCGATAAAAATTTTACTATCTCGTCAACAAAAAGAGTTTGAGCCTCTGAAGAACCAACCGGAGGCGGTTGAGCAGATGCATTAGTGCTAGAGATTGTGTGCGAAACAGATAGGAGGTCTGGAACATTCTGATGGAATTGTTGTTCAGCACTGGGAATGTCCTCCGTTGTGATCCTTTCAGAGGGAGGTAAAGTGTTCTCCTCATCCCTTACCGAAATGGTTTCAATCGTAACTTCTGATGAGGTTGATTTAGTCTGCTGGCCAGAGGAAGAAGTTGGGTGAGTCTGATCTTTGGATTGTGCTTTCAACGTTGCAGAACTTAATTCTTCGTACAGCTTGAGTTTGGAGTTCTGCTTACTCTGTGCTTCATCGACTGGAAGTTTAAGATCTTTCCTCAGCTGAGCAACTATCATTGATAGCGAGAGAGCATCCATTTCAAAGTGGGAGATGACAGCTGAGTCATTTTTTGCAGTTGGAAAAGTGGGAACAAAGTTGTTTCGTCTTAACTGGATAAATGCTTGGAGAACACTTTCTTTCATCTGAATCTCTAAAAACTCGCGACGGCCCAAAGCGGTTGGTATTTCAGATGTTTCTGTCCATTCCAAGATGGACCGCTCAAGCTTAGCAGCAGCTTTGATCTTACCAGTTTTAATTAATGAGTCAAAGGTGGTGGTTGTACGAAATTCAATCCATCGATCGAACATCGTCATTTTCTTCTGAACAATTTCATTAACTCGTTCACTGTGAAAAACGATAGCGATATGAATTGAGTTAGTCTTTGGCGGTTCTTCAATTAGAATATTCTTTCCCTTGTTTGTGGGATGAAGGATTGGAACTCCGGAGAAGGATGATTCAATGTTGGGTTCAGCGAATCTGAATGCCTTTGAGCTTGATGGTGGGGATCTCATGTATTGGTGGAGGAACCAATGGTGCACAGAGATGCTTAATCATCTTCATCTTAGTCGATTTTGGCTTGTCAGTCCGTTTCTTCTTGAAGACTTTGGAGACAGAAATTTCGTCTCTGGATTCATAATCGGAGCTGGATTTTAAGATAAGGTTCCTCTTGGTTTCTTTGGGAGTAGAAACAGTCTTTGATTGCTTCTTTTGTTTCACAAATTCTACCCTAGTCTCTGTTTTGATGGAGACTATCTCCTCATCAGCCAGTCGATTTTTCTTGATGAATTTTTCAACCGTTACCTAGTTGAATAGCTTGGTCTTTCCAACTTCAGTCATATCAAGCGGTTGAACCCTTGCATCAATCAGCATGTGACAGATTTGAACCGCAAAGCCTTGTGATTGGTTTTCTTTCTTGACCATAGCTACCAATGTCTTGATAGAACATCAGACTAGTTGATCTGCAGATTAGATGAGATGGTGGCCATAACAAGAAATTTCTCTAAAGTTATCTTGTCATATGCACCAGCCTTGGCAAGAACTCCTTTTACCACAATATGATCCAACAGTCTGAATTCGATCTTCAAATCGCATTTTTGACAGGTTGGAGATGAAATCGGAGAGTCTATGATTGAGAAATTATTTCGCCAACTTTCAATATTTCCTTCTGGAAGTATGGAGAAATCAGTAATTCCAAGCTGCGGGTAAGCTGAACAAATCAGCAAACATCTTCTCGGTGAATTGGAGGTTTTTGTCTTGAACAACACGAACAATTTTTCTGTTCTTAACGTATGCAGAATCGAAGAATTCCTTCAATAAGGTGTCGGAATATTTGTTACTGCAACCCAGAAAAGATCGAAGCCCAGACGATTCTAGCATACGAAACATGGCTTGCATAGGCTTGTTGAGCATGGCAAATACTGATGCGAAGTTGACAGCAACTGTGTTTTGAGCAATGGAGGCAGCCATTGTCTTGATTGAAGGAGAAAGATCGAGATAAACACCTGCAAGATGAGCTTAAGTGCAATCTTGTATGATAATAGCGATGTAAGACTAAGAATGCTGCAAATTTTGAGTATGTATTTTTCGTTCAGAGAATCACAAATCAGTCCACGTGGAGGACTATTAGTGGAGGAATTTTTGAAAATTTAAAAAAAAATTTGGACGGTGGTAAAATGATTAATTTCAAATTTCAAAAATATAATTGTCATGTCAATCAGGGGCAAATGAAAAGTTTGAGTAAATTTTACGAAATGACATCGGAGTATCGTGCCCCCAAAAAAAATGAACCGGATAAATAATATGATTAGAGAGGAAGTGGTTGAGAAGTCTATTTAATTATTGACTTAACCGATATTCTCCCTAAATGTGTGGATTTAAAATATTATTGGGAGATGAACTGGCGGTAGCTTGACAGAAAACTCTTCAAATCCCCATCTCAGTCATAATGAGAAAGACTCTTTGTATGGTTCTTATCTATAAATACAGGTTTAGCTACACAAACTTGAAATACAAAGCAGATAAGAGCATGAATGATAAAGAAAGCAGTTCAAGCAAAGCAGACTTAGCAAATGCGTTCATGGATTCTATTGTGGCCTCTCGCAAAGCAGCTCTGGAAGACAGCGTCTTCGATAAGACGCTATCAACCTGGACTAAGGTCCAGGAGCTTCAGTCCTCCCTCGGGGACGAGCTGGTTGCTAATCCCAAAGGGGTGGCAACTCTGATGAAGTATCAGCGACACCTCCGCGATGCTGATGCTGCAGACGTCTTCTCTAAGGACGGCGTCTACCTCCTCGTGCTCCTAAAGGAGCATAGGGCTCTTAGAGGGATTGCCATCTCAGAGGACTTTATGTGCACCTCCATCGGAGGGCTGACCAACTGGTTGGCCTTCTAGAGAAGGGCGGTTAAAAAAGAAATATCTGTTGTACGGGTCCGCCTGAATTAATAAAATTTCTTATTATGTATTACTGGTTGTCTTTTTGTCTATCTCTTTTATTTCTTGCATTACAAACTGAACACACACAAGAAATAATCATACCAAGATAAATCGATTAATCCAAGCATATTTCGAAAATGTGAAAACTTAGCTTCTGGTAATGTTTTCGTGAAAATATCGGCTGTTTGTTGATCTGTATGAACATATTCAAGCCGAATCTCTTTTTTCATGACATGTTCTCGGATGAAATGATGTCTGATGTCAATGTGTTTTGTCCGAGAGTGCATAACAGGGTTGTATGTGATTGCTATTGCACTAATGTTGTCGCAGAGGATAGGAGATTCAGTAGCTTGGATGCCATAGTCTTTCAATTGTTGTTGTATCCACAGAATCTGAGCACAACAATTTCTATCCGCAAGGTATTCTGCTTCGGCGGTTGATGTAGCAATTGACGTATGTTTCTTACTAAGCCATGATATTAGTCTTTCGCCTAAGAACTGACATGAACCGCTCGTACTTTTTCTGTCGATTTTGCATCCAGCATAATCTACGTCTGAATAGCCTACAAGATTAATACTTGAATCTTTGGGATACCAAAGACCCACATTAGTAGTACCTTTAAGATATTTAAGTATGCGTTTAGCAGCAATAAAATGAGATTGCATAGGTTTAGCTTGAAACCGTGCAAATAAACAAACATAATATATGGTCGACTTGCAATCAAATATAGTAAAGAACCAATTAACCCTCTGTACATTTTTGTATCCACAGATATTTCCCCTTCATCTTTTTTCAGTTTGATTGATGAACTCATCGGGGTGGTGGCTTGAGAGCAATTTTCCATGCAGAATTTCTTTAGCATATCTCGAGTGTATTTGGCTTGATTGATAAATATACCATTTTCGTACTGCTTGACTTGCAATCCTAAAAAGTAATTTAATTCACCCATCATGCTCATTTCAAACTGCTTCTGCATCATCTTAGAGAATCTCTCACATAATTTAGGGTTATTTGATCCGAAAATAATATCGTCCACATATATTTGTACAAATAGTGAGCTATCATTTTTTGAAAACATATATTTTTACAAATAGTGAGCTATCATTTTTTGAAAATTTAAACAAGGTTTTATCGACCATTCCAATTGAGAAATCATGCTCAAGCAAGAATTTAGTTAATGTGTCATACCATGCTCTCGGGGCTTGCTTTAGTCCATACAGTGCTTTGTTAAGTTTGTAAACATAATCAGGGTGAGTGTGATTAACAAATCCAGGTGGTTGTTCTACATGAACTTCCTCATTTAATAACTCATTCAAGAATGCAGATTTAACATCCATTTGATATACTTTGAATCCTTAAATGCTGCAAATGCCAGAAATATTCTAATAGCTTCTAACCTGGCTACAGGGGCAAATGATTCATCAAAGTCTATACCTTCCTCCTGTCTATAGCCTTGAGCTACTAGTCTAGCCTTGTTTCTTATGATTAAACCGTTTTCATTCATTTTGTTTCTAAATACCCATCTAGTTCCAATCACATGAGTATTATCAGGCCGAGGGACTAGATGCCAAACTTTACTTATTTCAAACTTATTAAGTTCCTCATGCATGGCCTCTATCCAATTTGTGTCGAGTAATGCATCACTGATTTTCTTAGGTTCTATCTGATAAAGAAACGCAGCATGCATAAATTCACTGATCATTTGATTTCTAGTTCTAAGAGGAGCAGTAGGGTTACCGATGACCAGCTTGAGTGGATGATCCTTTTTCCACTGGAGACATGGTCCATATGGATTTTTCTCGATTGGTTGAATGATATCATCTTCTTGCTCCAGTGCCCCTTCTTCTATTTGTATATTTTGCGGTTGTTGGTTGTCCTCTGGTTCATTCATCTATTGATTTTGTTCTTGAACGGTTGGGTTTTCCTTTGAGATGTTTTCACCTGTTTTTCTCAGATTTATCTCATCATCACTGCTGGCTTCAAGGTTAGTAGTGTCAAGATTATTTATTAAATCATTTATGCTGCTACTACTATTGTCATGACATATAGACGATTCATCAAATATAATATGTATGGATTCTTCAACAGTGAGAGTTCTTTGGTTATAAACTTTGTATGCTTTGCTCACTGCTGAATATCCTAAAAAGATACAATTATCAGTTTTTACATTAAATGTGGTGAGATGTGTCTTGCCATTAATATGAATGAAACACTTACAACCGAAAATGTGAAAGTATGTATGCAACTTATGGCTGCTTGCCGGTCCAGATTTCATATGGAGTCTTTTCATGATTCTTATTGATCATGGACCGATTTTGAGTATAACAGGCTGTGTTAATGGATTCTGCCCAAAACCTTTGTGAAATACTGGATTCGGCCAGCATGGTTCTAGCTGCTTCCTTCAATGTACGGTTTCTCCTTTCAGCTACTCCGTTCTGTTGAGGTGATCTTGCAGCTGACAGTTCATGTTTTATGCCATGATCTTGAAGTTAAGATGGCAGGAATTGGTTCAGAAATTCAGTCTCTCTGTCACTCCTGATCCTGTCAACTGCTTCTTTTTTCTCATTTTGAAGTCTTTTGAGCAGCTTGATTAGTTGGGCCGTGGTCTGATCTTTTTAGTGGCCGTGGTCTGATCTTCACCGGTATCGGTCCAAACAAATCCATATGAAGAAGTTCTAGACATCTTGCTGATGAGTTTCTTCATTTTCTCTTGAATGTTGAATGGACTTGTTTACCTAATTGACAGGCATTGAAAATTCTATCTTTGGCAAAGTCAGTGTTAGGCAAGCTAGATACTAGTTTAAGTTTGCTAATGGTAGCAATGAATTTGAAATTAAGATGATTGAGTCGCTTATGCCAAAGCCAATTTTTATTTCCATTTAAGGCGATAAAGCAAGTAGGTGCATTAAGACAATCATGATTCCATTTTACTTTATATGTACTTTGCTCTCTATGACCAGTTATCACGATATTACCAGCGGCAGTTTTAACAGTGCATATGAGTTTTTGAAACTCAACGGTGTACTCATTGTCACATAGTTGGCTTATGATTATCAGGTTATAACATAGATTTTCTATAAAAAGTACATCTTTAATGATAATTTTGCCGTGGATAATCTTACTTTTTTCCCACAGCTCTACCTTTAGAATTATCACCAAAGGTGATTGTTGGACCTCTGTAGTTGACTACTTCTGACAAAAGATTTTTGCTTCCAGTCATGTGTCTGGAACAACCACTATCCAGGAACCAGATGGATTCCTCCAAGTCCTTTTTCTTTAATGCCTAACATTATTGAAATAAGAGATTGGTACACTTTCCTATTTAAGTCCTGAGCTTATTAGACCCTTAGAAATCCACACTTGAATTATCCTGAAGGATTTTTCATGATGAGTCCTAAGGTGAGTGTTGTTATGTGCATAATCAGGTGGTGTATGCAGTGTCTTTTCTTTTTCAGTATGTTGTTTTGACCATCTGTCATTGTCACTCAACCTGTACCTCTTTTGAACAGGTCGGCTGTTGTGGTAATGGTTAGGTCTAGTTTTTGAATGATATCTGGTTGAACCTGACTTTCTGCTGACCCAACCTGAACCATTGTGAATGGTTTTATTTGCCATGCGTCTGAGCCATGATCGGTTGGATTTAGCATTCTCAATTTCAACGTATCCTAAACCACATCGCCTTCTGTTATTTTCAAGATTTACATTCTGAGTTCCTTGATCTTCAGACTTATCATGTTCATATACCGTACTAGATCTGACAAATTTAATTGGTTTTAATCTGTTTTTTTTCTAGTAGCGGTTGAGTTGGTGCTCCAGAGGTGCTGCATTCATTAATGCTAACCTAGTCTGGTTCTGTCTCCGGCCGGTTTTTGCATCTCAAGCATCCTGTTAAGAGAAACAGAGGACTTGTTCAAAGTGTTGATTGTGTTTATCAACCGTTTATTTTCTTTTAACGTGGCATGGAACAATCTTCGCAGGTCATCGTTCTCAGCTGCTAGCAGACTTAGCTTTACTTTTAAATTGTCAACCTCCTTTTGCTGCGAGCAGCTAGAGAGAGTCAACTTGTTTTTCAAGTTTTGTTTTTCTAGTTTAGCTTCATTGAACTGCTGTGATAGCCCTTTAAACTCATTTACCATGTCTTGTAGTGCGGTGACAAGATCTTCTCGTGTAAATTCATCATAGTTAAAATCAAATACCATCTCATATGTAGATTCTTGATCTTCTTTGGCCATGAGACATTCTACTGTCTAATCTTCGCTTTCACTTGAGGATTCTTCAGAGATGGATCTTTCCGACTCTGATTCAGCCCATTTGCCTTTATCTTCTTCTGCAACTAAGACTCGCTGTTTCTTCTTTTTGATTAATTTTTTGTTGTCTTTAACATGTCTTTTGTCACCTGATTTCTTTTCATCTTTTCTTGGTCTGTTGCATTCTACAATAAAATTTCCTTTCTTTCCATACTTAAAGCAAGCTTGACTATCATCAGTATGGTCCTTTTTGAAGTGAGGCTTACTCATTTGTGATTGATTTTTACGCATGAACTTGCTGAATTTTTTAACAAATAGAGACATGGCTTCATTGCTTAATTACTCGGCTGATTTCTTACTTGTGGACTCTTCGACCGGAAGAGTCACTGTGGTAGCTGCCAAGGCTTTCGTTTGTTGAGAGGTGGATGGTTCCTCTTCAGTTCGTATTCCAAGTTCGAACTCATACGCTTTAAGGTCAGCGAAGAGATCATGAAGTTCCAGCTTGTTCAATCTTTGGATTCTCGCATTGCTATAGTTTTTATGTCCCATTCTCTGGGAAAAGCTCGCATAACCTTTAAAGCAATTTCACGGTTAGAATATTTTTTTCCTAATGAAATGAGTTCAATGATAACACCGGTGAACCGTTCATCAAATTCTGCAAGAGTTTCTCCTGGCTTCATCTTTGCATTGTCAAACTTTTGGATAGCAACAGTCAACTTGTTTTCTTTTGTCTGATCATTGCCTTCGCATAGTTGAGTGAATTTTTCCCATATTTCCTTTGCAGTAGTGCAAGTCTTGATTTTGACGAACATATTTTTGTCCAGTATCTTGTAGAGGATGTCCTTTGCAACGTTGTACAGATTTTCCTTCTTTTTATCCTCAGCTGTCCATTCGGATCTGTGCTTTTTTACCATCTGATGAGCACCCTTTGGTTGTGGTGGCAGCTGTATTTACTATCAAGATTTTCATCGGCCCATCAGTGATAACATACCACATATCGTCATCTTGGGCTGCCAAATGTGCCTGCATACGAATTTTCCAATCATCATAATCTTCTTTATAAAACATAGGAATTTTGTTGAAAGATGCCATAAGTATTTAAAAGATATCAGTGTTTGAGAGAACCTCGCTCTGATACCACTTGTTGGGATCGAGAAAGAATTTAGAGGGGGGTGAATGAACTCTTTCAAAATCTTCTCTTTTAAAACATTGATTTCAACCTTTTTTGAGGCGGTTGAAAATTCTTCTCAAACGGTTGGAAATGTGAGCCACTATTAAGTGCGGAAAACGGTTCACAATTTCCCAAGACAGCTTAACACGTTAACAGGCTTAACAACAAATTGAGGCTGAAAAAGTAAGTTCTTACTGAGAAATAAAACGACACAAGGTTTTTTATGGATGTTCGGAGATTTATTACTCCTACGTCACCCCTTCTTCATTTTCAAGAAGGATTCCACTAAAAGACTTTGGCTTTACAAACTTTTTGCAACAGCTCACTCCAATTAGGACTTATCACACTGCCTGTTTTGGAACTCTTAGTGATAACTTTACACTTCTGGATTTTAAGAACACTTAGTTCACCAGACACCAAGACTTAATCGAATAACCAAAAGGTTGTTGATATAAATAAACAATTTGGTTTATGTAGCACGAAGATGATCCTTAGATGATCGAGTGTATTTCTTTTCAAAGCGTGCTGATTGAATGATGAAGTATGTAGACTTTTGATAGCTCTCGGGATCTTTAGAGTATGCAAGCTAATGATAATTTTTCAGCTGTGAATAGAGTGATATTTTTCGGTGTTTTCATCTTTCATACTTCTCTGTTAATATAGCCGATTTTCCTAACGGTCGGGAAGGACAAGCAACATTAACCTGAGCCCCTGAGCGGATGTGTCACTGTCGTCTTTATGAGCATTAATTGTTCTTCAATCGACGCATTTAATGTTATTTTTGCTCAGCGTAGTTCTGAAACACTTTACTAGAGGAGTTCCCTTCATGGTAACTGTTTTCAGCATCAGAACTTTGTAGTCCATATTTGATCTTTCTTTTCTAGGATATAGACATAAATACAGATCATTTTTGGAACTGGTGTAAAGATAAGTTTATTTTGAGGCGGTGTAACACTTTGAATGTCTAGAGCCGGTCAGAGAATGTCTTTGAATAAATGAGCAATAAATAGCTCTCTTTAATGATCTGGTTCTGAGAAAGATCATTTATGTCCAAATTTCTTTTTATCCAGACGGTTGAATTTGCCACCAGTCTGAAATTCAAGCGGTTAGACTTCTTGTTCTTTAGCCGGTTGAAATATATTCCAGATGCTGAGGTGGATGGTTGAACTGATACCTGTTATATATATGAAATACAGTTGTTTCCTGAAACAGTGAAGTGCTGTCTTGATTTTGTCATACACCAAAAGTCTTGGGTAATAATAATTTCTTAACAGCTTATATATATGTGTATTAAGCTTGGGGTTAAACACAATAATTCACTCTCAATTTTCAAAACCCTAGCCTCCAAGCCAAGGGATTTTCGAAAAACACCTCCTCCCATTCTTCTTGTTTTCGGCCATCATCTCGACGTAAAATCCTTCTATACTTTCTAGTGCAAGTTGTAAGAGGAACAAATAATCAAGTCGTGGATCGGATTAAGAAATTGAAGAAAAAATGTTTGAAAAAAGTTCGTAGGGATATACAACAAGAGCTACGTCCGCTTATACCGGAGTAGTTGGAGCCAAATGAAAATTGTTCACTAAAGGTATATACTAAACATCCTATAAATGTTTGTTTATTAAAAGCATACGAGTGTTCAAAACTATATCTTGAATGTCAAGATTTAAATTTTTTTAAAAACTCCGCTACGTTTGGGCATGAGAAAACATGATTCACAACAATATGTTGGTGAATTTAAAAATTATTATTGAATGAGTAATGCGATTATTTGTGAATTTAAAGATATTTCGATAATTATGGAATTGTGTTGTGATCATTCGAGCTAAGAAATAGACTAATTTAACTATTGTGAATAATTGGGAAATTCGAAATCCCTAATTAATTTTAATGATTTAAGGTTTAAAAATTAATCGTTAGCAAATTATTTAACTCAATTGGTAAGTTGAAAAAATTTGATGAAATTGATGAGAATTTAATAGAAAGAAATTATTTGCCACCTATTTGGCAACCAAAAAGCATATGGAGCTTCTTAAAAATTATTGTGGTATTTTTGGCTCACTGTTGAGGTGTCGGGTGCGGATTGATTGTCATTACGGAATCTATAGAGATGTGTAATGTGGGTATTGGGGTAGCTTCGATGCTACATGTACATGATTTGGATGGACAATATTCACATACATATGTGATTTTAATAAGATTAGTGGACCCCATGTATGTGTGGTTAAATTTGGGCCCTTGATTTTATCATGGGGGTAATGCCCCTACATGTAGGATGGAATCAACCGGGTTGGGGTAGTGGCTTATTTATGTGTTACATGATTATGTGCTCTTATTTGGGCATTTATTATTGAGTTTGAGATTTATGCATAGAAATAAAAGATTACACATTATTTTATAAAATAAAATATGATATGATTTTAAGATACATTTAAATAATATGTTGATTTTATGCATTTATTAACATGTACTCAAATTGAGTCTGTTAGGACATTGTTTTCTCGTACCCAAAACGCAGCGAAAGTTTAAAAATTTTGTTCTTGAGCGTCGTGTGTTTAAAAACATTCATAGGGTGTTCAGAATTATAACTTTGCATTCTTAACGCTTGGACTCCAAACTATTCCGATTTTTACGTGGAGATAGTCCTTCTTGTAAATTCCTACGAACGGCTCTTCTCCTTTGATCACCTAATTAGGTCCACGATCGAAAGCTTTGTTCCTCGCTTGAATTTCACTAGAAATCGCAAGTGATTTGTGCATTGAGATTACAATGTCCGAATTTCCAAAATCTGGAGACGAAGCGGCGCGACGATGGAAGACACAAAAGTGGCCAAAATTTTCCCTTCAATTTCCAAGAGATGGCCGAGAGTTTGCTTTCAAAAGGTGGGAAGATTTTTTAAATTTTTGCTTATTGATTCTTAATCAATAATTAACCAAATACTTATTGATTCTTAATCAATAATTAAGCAAATCTAATTTGCTTTTTGGCCAAAATTCTCTTCCCATCTTTCAAGAGTGGCCGTGGGTATTCTTTCAATTGGGAAGGAATTTTGTGTATTTTTTATGGAAACAAAATCTCTCATGGATGATGTCTTCTTATGGTATATTTATATAGTGAAACTCCTAATCTAATAGGAGTCTCTCTTCTACAATGACTATATATTTTCATTATAATTAAATTCTCATATTATTAATATATAACTTATTTATTAACATTTAATAATACATGATATAATAATATCATATACACATATTTTATATCATCATATAAAGTATATACATGTATATGTATATTAAATTAAATAACCATTATTTAATTTATAAATTAAATCTTTGGTTAATTTAATTCTAGACTCCTCTAGAATATTTATGAGAATTTGTACTAGTAGTCACTACTACTAGCAACATCATTTAATTAGTAAATTTCAAATTCACTATATTAATGATTCCGAACTCATTATAACCCCTATCGACGATCCAAGAGCGCCGATGTATCAAGGATACAAGTCTTGTTCATATAATGAAAATCGAAAATTTCGAAGATCAAAATTTTCACTTACCATATTGGGCAGCTACCAGTATTAGTGAACTTATTCACAAAACAGACAGTTCCACTCTCCTTCCTTATTTAGCAATTATGCTAACTTTCATTTCTTTCATCCTATGAAATCAGCTCATAAACTCCTTTACAAGATTCATGCTTGATCTTCATCAAACTATAGTCGCCAAATTCCAACTCCTTGAAATTTGGCTATCTCAACGGGAACACAGAATCTGATACTTATGTGACCCTCAATGGTTCAGGGATATAGCTAGTCGTGGGTTTACATCTCCAGGTGATTCAGAATAACATTTATTTTATTCGGGTTTACCCTAGTTAACATCATTCTTTTCATCAACTCTTTGATCAAGAATGTTAGAACTCATTTCTGATAGCACTCATCGGAACATGGTAAGAGCATCTAGCATCGCCCCATGATCCCCTAGGTATCAGTGATAGTGCCTGCAAGAACCTTTAGTCATGGTTAGCGTACAGTACGGTCCCTTCAACACATATATCCCGATCGAATCTGCAACCATTGGTATATCGAGAGTTTTATATGAATTTGATAATGATGCAATTTATCTTTGAGTACTAATAGTGGCATGGCATGTGCAACTAGGAAAACACCTTTCCCTAAAGCACATTTCTTGCTCTGGTCAGAGACTCCTTGCACTATTAACTCATCAGATTACATAGGATATCTTCACCCGTAGGCGAACGGTGAATCCCCGACTATAATGCATTTGCTCATACGTATTTTGAAATTGCACCCAACCTCGCCACCTGATGACCCTCGATGGAGTCGGTAAACGGATCAAAGTGCATGCTAGTACGTATAGCCCCTATATTTTCCCGGGTCAATGGACTATTGGTGTACAACCATAACTGCGGACTATTCCATTCGATAAGTGAGAACCACTTGGATAGTCCGAGGAGGGGTTGTTCAGTGCATAATCATATGATCACTCATCTGTGTGAATGGACATCTCCATACTCTTGCCAATGAAACATGACGTTTACATCACAGTTGCTAGTCTCAAGCTCGAGCGACCTTTATCCTTGTTTTAGGTGGCTGATTCGACTAGGAACCTGTTTAAAATACGGTACACTTCCTAATGAGTTTTATGATCTTACGTTGCGACGCAGATCTCATGGTACCTATTGTATATTCAAGGACTTTATCTATGCAGCTTGCATGAGTATACAGATAAAGTATAATGTTATAATCGAATAAAATCTTAAAATATTATTAAAATAAAGATTGTTTTATATTGAGTCAATAAAGCCCGAGCCACAAGTTGGCTTGACGGGCACCTACTCTAATAGAGTCATGTCTTTATTACCAACATTATAGTTAACTCTTTGATGAGTTATTATAAACATTAGAGTCTAGGGCGTAGTGACATCACACATCTTATTTTTTGACGTAATAACATATGCGAGGTAAATATATTGTTTTACCTCATTGCTTACTTATATGATTCATCGAGCTACGTAATGTACGTGTTGATCTTCACTGTTACGTTTAGATATGCATTATGAATTAATGGATGAGTTAATTTCGATCGAGGCATGATTGATTATATTATTTCTACTTAGATATTGAACATGACATTATAGCATTGCATCTTGAGCCTCATTCAATTAAGATTTGATTTGGCGGAGATCTCCTGGATTGATCATGTATGGGGCTATATTTGAGTGGCATAGTGTATCAAAGGTTACTACTATGACATGAATACTCTCTATAGGTTCACCATATTCTAGGTACTCTAGTTCGCCACGCGCCACCCCAAGTGAAGGATTAGGTAATTGATGTCGGGGATCTCTTCCCTTCGGGTATACGTTGACCAGATGATTCTCTTGAAACCGAGATTCAATCGATAGCTTATTTTGTTCAGGAGAATGAATTACTTTTGTAATATTACATGTCATTTATATGTGTTGTGCTTTCGATTTTTGTACAAGGGCTTGACCTCTGTCCCTTTGAAGCTGTTGTGGTTGTTATGTGATTCTATGGCAGATTATGCAAATGGTATTGATGCAGCAAGTGGAGCGTCTGACATTAATGCCCCGTGAGTATAATTTGTGTAAGATCAGTATATAAGATCAGTTTTGAAGAATGACAATACGTAAATCTTAGTGAACTAAACTTTTTGTTGCATCTTAACTAGATAAAAGAAAAGTGCTCAAGCCATTCAGAGGTTAAGTATTTTCATCAGATCAGAGCAAATGAAAGAGTAATAACTCATAAAGTCCAAATTCTTCATTATGAAAACAGAATAGAAGTTTGAAATACTCTAATGTTAACGACCATCACTTATTACTTAAAATATGTGGAAAATAAAATTTTTCTATCTAATTAAATCCATAACTCTTAACTTTTAAACTCAATAAAAACCTATACATCATTTTCGAAAATTCGATTGCAATAAACCTAAAATTCGAAATTAAAAAAAATATAAACAATTCAAATTATGAATATTTTGAGTCCGAAAAAAAATAATCAACGTTGACATCCATAAAATATTTTAAAACATCCAAAAAAATAATTTATTTTCGAACCAAAATGCAATAAAATAAATCAGAGTATTAAATAAGTTTTAACATGCAGAAAGCTCATAAACTGCAAGGTCATCAGGCGTGCACTGCCTAGGGTCCGAGCCTGCTAACTGATCATCACCTCCAGTCCCCTCAACAATGTCATCTACATCAATCAAGTCTAGTAAGTCTAAAGATTCAGCATTCATAAACCGTGAATAATGAATAGTACATAATAAAATTTCATGCAATTTAAAGATACTTGATACGTAAATTACTTGAGGATAAATAAATATGACTTGACTTTCTTGCATAGACATTTTCATAAAACATGTTTCGCTTAATATAACATAAACTTAAACATTTTGCGTAAAGTTATGCTCATTGAAATGTGACATCATAAAATAATTAGTTTCATCAAACTAACACCACAACACTTGGCTGGCAAAGATCACCAGAGCCGTTGGACTGGATATCCACTACCAATCATAAGATAAGTCGGAAAGGTCCTCGGACACGTTTTCTGACTTTCAGACCCATACATGCGTAACTTGGACATAAGACAATTTACATACCTCAAAATAAATTTTTTTCACAGTTATATTAATTTAAGAACGCTGTGGACCTCGTTGGATCGACACATGAACCAGCTTCCACCACTTAAAACTTACAATTCAAAGCATCTCATAAACTTGCATCTTACATGTACGACTCTCAAATAAAATAAAACGACTTGCGACTTACCTCCATGACTCAGAACTCGACTCAACCTTTACCAAAGACCTAACACACTGTCCATAGCCTTATAATCGCCTCTGGAACAACCCCAAACCATCCCGAAACAAGACGAGATACTCTAGGCTCTACATCGACCTTTTTTTCATATGTTCAGGTTCTATATGGCTCCAAAATTACCACGACTCAAACCAAGCCTTAACCAAGACCTAGACCATGACCTTAGACCCTAACCAAGCCACTGGTATGGTTCTTACCAACTCAGGTCCCACATGGACGTCGTGGAGCAACCGGTCGTGACATGCCCTTGCACGTGCTAAGTGTGCTACCCCTTTTTGTCTCAAGCGACTTTCCTACCCGACCAGCCCATAAACAACCAAGACCAGACCTACCTAAACACCATAAGACACAGTCTAGACCCTAGCCACGATCCTAACCCAGTCTGAATCTGCTCAACAAGCCGAACGCCGAAAACAACCCCCACCCGCACACGACGGCAGCTTGCGCGGAGCGTCTTTTCTTTCGCGAAACCAGACCACTTCCGACCCTTCAAGGACTGATAAATAACATCTAAAGACATCCTAATACATCATCTACATAACAGCAACAACCCGGATGATTCACACGAATCCTATGCTTCAAAAACTCATGAAAACTTGAAGGATCTTGCACAGAAAAATTTCAGCATGCAAATTCATGTTTAAGCATCGAATATTCGTCTGAAAATCTTAAACTTGAGAAATACAATTAAATCCCAAGAAAATAAACATATAAATATTTAAAATAAATTAAACATGTTGAATGCATCATTCAATCCATTTAATCATTTAAATTAATTAACTTATTAAATTATGTATGTGATTTACGTGTACTGGTTTTTTGGACACTACAATAATCTTAAGAACAAAAGATTAAGAGCAGAAAAATCTATCAAATGATCAAGACAAGATTTGTACAGTCCAGATTCGAAAATGAGGTTACCAGATGAAAACAATAAAAATATAAAGAGTCTTTAAAATAAGAAGACTAGAAGTCTATATCAACAAAAAGTCTCTCTAAACATATCAGAAAACCTAAGGATTCATATCAAAAAGGTCAACTAAGATTCATATCAAAAAGGTACTTCAAAAGACTCAATAGATTGAATATATCAAATTGAGAATATTGGACTAACACTCATATAAGTATACAAGATCAGGTCTATTTAAGATCATGTTAAGAAATTATTATTACCCAAAAGTTTTGGTGATCGACAAAATCAAGATAGCACTTCGCTATTTCAGGAAATAGATGCATATCTTATGTGTAACGGGTATTAGTTCAACAGTCCAGCCTAGCAACCGGATTGCTTCACTATCGGCTACAACAAAAGAGTTTAACCGCTTAAACAAAGGAGATACTAAAGAAGTCTGACCGCTTGAATTTCAGACCGCTGATAATTCAACCGCTTAAAGTAAAAGAAGATGAACTTCTCAACCGGCTGATTCGAAGACATCATTAGAGAGGGTTATTTATTACCTACTTAATGAAAGACATTATCTGACCAGTTCAAGACATTCAATAGTTTGCACCACTTCAAAGTTAACTTATCCCTACATCAGTCCTGAAAATGATCTGGAAAGGAAAGATCATTTATCTTACAAAGGTCTGAGGATAAAAGCAGTTGCCATAAACGGTGACTCTGCAGCAACTCTTCAAAGCACGAGACTCAAGGCAATATCAGTAAAGAGAACATTTAATGCATATCTGAAGAACATTAAATGCAGTTGCAGCTGATAGTGACACAGCTTCTCTATGTTACAAGTTAACGTTACCCAATCCTTTCGACCGTTGGAATAATCGCCTACATTAACAGAGATTGAAGTGTGCAAGAACACACACAATACGTTATCAATTTCACAACAATGAAATCATCACAAGCTTGCATACTTCAAAGATTCAGAGCGCACTGAAAAGTCTACACACTTCATCTCTCTTAAGCAAGAACTGAACAGAAAGAAATCTGATCATTCAAGGATCATCTCCGTACTACCAAAATCAATTTTTTTACTTATATCAGTAACCTTTCAATTATTTTTTTAAGTTGTGGTGTCTGGTGAACCGAGTGTTCTTAAAATCCAGAATTATAAAGTGATCACTAAGAGTTCTAAAACAGGCAGTGTAATAAGTCCTGATTGGAGTGGGCTGTTATAAAGAGTTTTTGTAAAGTATGAATACCACAAATAAATATCAATGAAACATCATCATCATCTCATATCATTAATCTCATCAACAACTTACTTAAACTAGATCAAACAAGAGCAAGTAATACAAACACATCAAACACAAACGAACACTTAATTTGTGCCTGTTCAAGTGTACACAAGACTCAATCGAGCATTCTCAGCTATGCTCTGATACCATACCGTGTGGGGCCCTTAACTCCTAATTATTCTTACAATGCAATTTGATTAGTTTTAATTAAGTACAGCGGAAAACAAATAAAAATTTTCTTTACAATGAGCCCAAGAGGTGTCAATTATAATTATAATACTAAAATAATATATCATATCACATCATAAAATATGCTCACACATAATCAAAATCAACAACATACAACAACTCATATCCTTGGGACATGCCTTGTTATATAGATACATATATATACTGAGATAAACTACTAAACATTAACTCAACTGTGACTCCATCCAAAAGTACCATCTCCGGTCTCCTGATATCGTGGAGTACCTCCCATTGTCCACACACAAAAACAACAACAGCCCCTCTTGGGGGTGAGCTAAAGCTCTGTATAGAACAACCATAATATATACAACAAATATCTATACAATGATATATGATATGCAATACATGTATGTCGTGGAGATATCAGGTCAAATTCCCATCCACTGAGAATGTAAAAGAATCAATCGAATCGCTATCAAATCAATGCTCGAGCTGTCACACCGGCCTCAGTCAAAGATAAGGGAATCTCTGTATGATACCGTTGACAAAGCGCCATCAAATCACAAATCTCAACCAATCATCGGGGCCACTGAATGACTATGTTTTAAGGGCCACATAATGCCAAACATAGCATCATGTTCACAAACCCTGGAATCAAATCCAATCATATCAAGATATCCAAGGATCATAGCTCAACGTACATGTCATGTATCGATGTATGAATAAAATGATGTGTGTTAACAAAATATTTATTTTATTCATCGATATTTCAATCATAATGTTATGTATGCCACATCAATTCAGCAAATAAGGTATATAGACACATATTCTCAAGTCAATCAATCAAACATATATCATATGACACAGATACCTGTCGAATGTTACTCGTTGACAACATACCTCAATTCTTCGTTGCCAAGTCACTGTAGATCTATCCAATATTAGGATTTCAATATAGATAATCAATCTACATCATCAACATATTCATTTCAATCAATGAATTCATTTAAAATCAACGTTTCAAGTTTCAAAATCCTTTGAAACTTTGAAAATTCATATAACATTGAAATCTTGATATAATTCAATTCTATCTTTGAAAGTTAGTTTCTTGTCTGTTATTCTGTCGCATATATTGAAATCAAATTCAAATACATGCTATTCCAGCGATTCAAGAAATAACAGTGATGAAAGTTACCTCAAAAGAACGTTCTCAACGCGAGGATTTCAAATATATAATTTGTTTTGAGTTTCCAAAACGTTTCGAAATAAATTTGAATGATAGAATTTGATTTCTAACTTTGTCTTTCGAAATTTGTAGGGGAAATGAAAGAAACATAATATCGAAACCAAGCTTATCAACCTTAAATTGTGTGCAATCAGACGGTACTGTGCTGAGGCGATAAAGTAATGTCGCGCTAGTGCGTCGAGTTCTGTCCCCAGAAATTTTATCGTGCCGCGCTGGGGCAGACAAGAATTGGCACCCTATCGCGCCATGCTCTGTCCGAAACACTAAGTTTCAAATTTGCACAAGTGGTCAACATGAAAGTTGTAGATCTATGTCTTAGCTTTCATTTGCCACTAACCTCACTCGATTTGGATTTTTGACGCGAGAGTTATACTAATTCTCCCAAAATGTGTCAGTTCAGGAACTTCGATCCACGTGATACACTTCGGGATGATTTTGCCCTTATTTCCAAATGGATTTGGACAAAGCTCAAAATTTGAAAGTTTTAATACTATGTATGAGATTTCTAATGAAATTGGTTTCATTTCATTTGAACTAATACTCAGATAATTATGCTGAAAACCGTAACATGTGTCATTTCTCTATTGCGGTTCAGCGTACTTCTTAAACCCAATCAATTACTAATACAATCAACAACATCTTTTATCACTTTCGTTGTCAATTATATAATTCATACATTTAATAACATAACAAATTCATGAAATATCGATAATCAAATATGATTTACGATAATAAGATACGAGGTCCTTACACATATTATATGATTAAAGGCCTGATTGCATGATTAACTGATTAGATGACATGATTTCATGAGAATTGAAGATATTATCCGAATATTCGATAATAGGCGGGAGAAAAAAGACCGATGATGACCAATATAAAATAATTATTTTTCAATAAATATTTCCAAGGCTTATTAACATGATCAAATATGATTAAATTTTTCTAAAAATGATAGAGTTCAAATTATTTTACGAGACGAGCTCGATTTTATCCGGGAAGTCGGTTTTGATCAAACAAGAGATTTTTAAAAGATCAAAATCATTATTTTTGAAAACTAATTTTTATAAACATTTATTTTTCAACTAAATAGGTGTCATTGAGCCTAATTTACCCATGTTGAGTAGGCCTAATTGCTCCTAAACCCTAAGGCCCAAAATCTAAGCTCATTAACATGCAAATTAAAATCTATAAAATAGAAACCTAGGGCTTCGAAGCCTCTATCAGCCTGAAAACACACACACACTACACACACAATTTTCGAAAATAAGAAGGAGGAGAAATCAAGGAGTCTTCGTCGCCCGTTCATCCTTCTTCGCACCCCACGCCAACGATCGTATAGTCGAGCGTTCTAAAACACAAAGGCATGTTTCTAAATTCTCTTGACACATCATTCAATCCATATTATGCATGTTTTATATATTTTTGCATGAAAAATTTTAGAGTTTGAATTGTTTATCGTCATGACGATTATTTTCAAAATTTTGATGATTTTACGCTCGTTTAGAAAAATTATGATTCCTAAGGACACGCTGCCATTAGGAGGTTTCTAAGGGATGAGAAAAAAGTCGTAAGGGGTGCAAAATACATGCTGGAACCAAGCTTGGCACGGGAGGCAACCCACCTAGGGTTTTCGAGGGTTTATTTAAGGGAGAAGGCTCGGCTTGGTTCATGGCTGCATGCGGCTCGGCCAGGGCTTGGGTAGAGGCCATGCTGGATTTAGTTCAGTGCTAAGAAGAGTCCTAGCATGACTAGGACTCTTGTACAGCCGGTAGGGTAAGAGCCCACGCGTGCAAGGACTCTTCCCATGCACGTGTAGGGGTGGATTCAGAAGGACGGTGCGTGGCTTGGTTGTGGGGGCTAAGCTGGTCCAGTAGGGTCTAGTGAGGATGGTCAAGGGTCGGGATAGGGGCTGGTTCAGCATGGCTCATGGTGGCTCGATAGGTTGAGGGTCGTGATTCAAAGGAAAAAGGGAGTAGGGCTCGGGGTCGTGCGTACGGACTCCTCGCGTGAGCTGGGGGCTCGAGCGTGGCCTAGGGGAAGCCTAGGAGGGTCAGGGCTAGGTGTGGTCCACGGTGGCTCGAGGGTGGCTCGGGTTTAGGGGGAGCCGTGGCTTGGTAGTTAGGCTACGGTTCGAATAGGCTAAGGAATACGTAAGTGGTTCGAACCATGGTCCATGTGGATCGGTTCATTGTTCACGATGGTATATTAGGTATAAAAAGATTATGTTTAAAATTTGAGAAGAAAATATTTAAGTTTGAATTAATTCGGGAATTAAATGCTTTACGAATTATTAATTAAAGAATTAAATCAAAAAGCTCGAGTTTACGTCAAATAAAAATATTAAAAATTAAATTTAAACTTAAATGATTATTTGGGATAGTCCCAAGTCAATAAAAGTGAGAAAAAGTCAAAATTGAAAAATATTAAGTCCAAGGGCAAAACAATCATTTTACACTGGATAGTACGAAATGAGTTGGCAGTGTCCCGAGGGATCATAACGCGTGCTAAATGATATTTTATAATGTTTATGATGAAAATATGAGATTTTATCGTTTATGGTAAAGCTGTGTAATTTTTACTGTTAAAAATGCTATTATACAAATGTGTAAAGGACACGATATTTTATGATTTAAAAAAAGAAAATATTTTGAGTATGTGAATTGTCTGTGACATAAAAGATATGATATATAATTTTTGAGAATATCGTGATGGAGAAGGCCCTTGAGGGAGCCCGTTTACGGGAGAAAGACAAAGAGGGAGCCCAACGATCGTATTTCTATTTTACGTCGGTGCCTCGTCGCCATGCGCAATGGTGAGCTAAGACTGATTAGTCGAACAGAGGATAAAGGCTAGTCACTTTCAATGATCAAACTTGACCCAAAAGGATAATGAGTGAAAACTTTGCGATTTACGATTTATTTTTGCTTACAAGTTTATTTTAATAAAAGTATGATTTTAATGCATGAGACTGTATATGTATTTTTTGTTACTCCTGTTTAGAACGTGCGGAGTCATTAGACTCACTAGGTTTGAATGTTGCAGGTGATAATGATATTCAAGAAGGTGCTGACGTTTGAGCGGATCGAGTCCGTTAGTACACTCCCGAGGGATTTTATTTTTCGCATTAGCTTGATAGTTAAAAGATTTAAAGATTTTTGTTAATAAATTTATTAGAGATTTTTATGCTTTATTTTGAATTTAGTTTTATCATGTTAAAGGCTGAAGTCGAATGTTAATTGACGATTTAGAGAATTTTATTCAGTTGAGATTTTAAATGTTAAATTATTTCGAGTTATGGAAATGTTAAGTTATTTTAAATGGTGAATTTCTAAAGTATGTATGCAAAAAAAAATTATTAGGTTTCAAAATTAAAAAATAGCGGACGTTTCAATTTTTCTACGGTTCAATATAATTAAAAAAAAAAACTATATTTTATCATACATGTGATGGACAATATAATAACACTTATATTTTATATTAGCAAGAGTACATTTTTATCCATTACAGTTGCTTAATTATAAAAATACACCATAAACTAATTTAAAAAATATTTTAAACTCTATAATCTCATACACGTAAAATTACATTAGCAAGAGTACATTTTTATTCGTTACAATACATATAAAAATACACCATAAACTAATTGACAAATACATATTAAAACTCCATTATAACAATAATAATAGTTAATCACAGTTGATAATAATATTTTGTTAATTTGGTCTTCCGAGGGGAACATCAAGATGGTCTTTATCATCTTTATCTTTATTATCGCTCCATTTCTGAAATTGTGGGACCACCTGTAACACGTGGCAACATGTGATTAGTCCATATAATTGATGTATATACAGTGTTAGTTAATGTTAAACATGCTTGAATATCTCATTTGAATAAGTATTTTTATAACACAATTTCACCGATCTTTATCCTGTAAAACGGATCAATCCTATTAACAATAAAAAATAAAAAAAATCATATATTACCAAAATAAGATATTTGACCCACAAAATTGATCTGTGAGACCGACCCACTAAAGTTTTTATCTTTTTTTTTAAAACAAAATCATAATGCAGCCTAAATTATTTAAATTTATAATAACAATTGCGTGATATACTCTTTGAGAGAGAGAAAGCTAAATATTATGAGGGAGAGAAAACTATACATACTTAAAATGACAATATAATTAAAAATTTTACTTATCAGTAGGGGGATTTGATCCCCTAAATAGTTAAAGACATTGAGTCTTTAATTTGAAGGTTGGGTTTGAGTATATTAAAGGACAGATCAGCCATTATAGATATTTATCGACAATTTTCGATACTACGTAAGCGTTTTCGGGTGTGACATCATCGCTTCTGCGGAACATGAGTAACAAAATTGGGTAACTTATAAGATCACTTAAAACACCAATAAAAAAACATAAACAAACTTAGAGAAGAAATTTGACAATTTTTTCCGAATTTGGTTTTAGTCATTGGTTTATTTGGCATATTCAAGTGTGGATTTTCGTCAAGTGCTAATAAAATGCCATACATTGGTTAAATAACTCCAAAATTTCCTGGCATGATGCTTCACATTGTTAATATATCCAATGACGTCAACTTCTAGCAAAAAAATTGGAATAAAAATGAACTACATTATTGGAATAATACAAATTTTGATTATTCAGAGGTCAAAAATCATATAGACCATTTAAAAATTTTCCTTAATATGTATGATATCATGAATCGAACCATTTTTCAAAAGTAAAAAAGATAATTTAATGTTACAGAAAATCAACCTTACGTGTGTGACATATTATTGCAGATATGTAGTGAGACAAACCTGATCTTGTGAAGAAATATGGGCCGATAGTAATTTGGATTTCTTCTCTGTCTTTTTCCCACTGGACTCAACAATATCTACAACCGAATATACAAACATGATAATATTATTTATCATGACAAATTAAACATATATATATATCATGGGTTTTTAATAAATAATTTCTTATATAACATCTTATTAAAAGAATTTTCCATTTTATATTTGGATATTCAATTAATTTATATAAATATCTCACTAATCATCGTTAACTTTTTCATGTAAACATATAATACAAATTACAGATACAATTAATTAAAAATTAAATTTAGAAGGACGAAAGAAAGAGATTCGGGTGGGTAACTAAAAATAATATCAAGGTGTCTTAATTTTGTATTATATATTTACCTGAATAATTTTTTGTTTAAAATGATTAATTGTATATATATATATATAAATAACACAAATCAAGCCCAAAAAAAAAAATTAATAAACAAAAGGAAAAGGAAATCAAAACCATTGAAGTTGTTTTTAATATGCCTTTGAATGAAAAAAAAAAAAAAAAAAAAAAAAAAGCCTCTCGAACAATTCAATCGCACGTGAAATCGATATACCTGAAGTGGAATGTCTTCTCCTTCTTTCTCTGACCAAATCCTCGGTCGACTCCAAGCTGTCCGGCAAATAGCGATCGAGGCGTGGGTTATAACGACTGTTACTCTCGAACATTGTTCGGACAAAGGTGTCCTCCATGGAATTCAGGAAATGCACATGCCTCTCATTTGTCCAATGCGACTTGTTCCAATCCATCGCTTTCTTGTTATTGTTTTCCGACATCGACCGCCGATGGAACTTCCGTACGTGCCGCCGAGGTGGTGGTGGTTTCCGGTGGGTCAAGAGTTTTCGATGGTTAATACATAGATGGCTAATACAAGATGGTAAGATTCGAGTGTTCCCTGGCTTTATAGGATGATTTGAAGGTGGCGGTTGCCTTTGTCAACAATTTCATCCTATTCTCCATATGTTGATATTTATTCGTGAAACTACTGTTCGTGTCCACTCTCTCTTTTAGCGCGTGCTGTTTTTATAAACAATTTTTTTAAAAAAACTTTATTCAAAGAAAAACGTATTAATCACTATTTACGTTCAAACTTTAATATCAAGCTTTAATAATTATGCAAGAACTCAAGTTTATATATTTATTTAGTTTCAATTATCTTTATATATAAATGTCGCAATCTGTCGTATCGTAGACTATGAGTGCTACAACCAGAAAATATATTTTTCTCATCTATATTATCTGAATTATAAAATTTCAGATTTTTACACTAATTAAATAATATTATTATTTTAACATAAAAATTAATAAAATTATCGCATTTTACAACAAAAAAATGAAAAAAAAGTATTCTATATTAGTATTTAATTTATTACATTGATCATGTATCAAGATATTAATATTAAGTAAAATTATTACGAAAGTGGGCAAAAATATCTAACTAGTGGCGCGTATGGGTACCAGCTACTACTAGCGCAAGTAGGCCAATTGAAGCAGAGGTGAAAATATCTTACTAGTACATGAAAAGATATTTTGTTCATAGTGTGTGACAGATTGAATAATTATTCCTTACACAACAATATGATTATTATTAAATCCAATCATAATAATTTTTTTAAAAAAAATATCCGAACCTTTTTCTATAAAGAAGATAGTGATGTTATCCATTTAGGATTATTTGATATTTTTGTGTTGTGGTTACCTAAATGACCTCGTTGTTTGCCTTATTTTCCAAGACAATTCAAATTGTACGTGAGTCAAGTTCTCTCGGATTGTCTTTTACTTTGATTTGAAATCCCAAAAATCATTGGATTCCATGGATTTCGTATTTTTATGGGTTTTACATTATACATTAATGATGTAATCTCATGTCTTTTTTACTATATTAGAGGAAATTGGAAACGAGAAACTTGTTTTCTCTAATTTTTAGGTATTGAAAGTCGTTTTGCTTTATTTTCATTTAGTTTTGGTCATATTAGTTTTATTTTGAGTAATATGATTTTAATTCTCATTATATGTGACATGTAAGAAAAAATCTTTGCCGAAAAAATCATATTCGATGGATTTATTAGAAAAAACCAAAAAAAATCCAAATTACTGAATTTTAACAAATTTTTTAACTAAATTACAAACAAACCAACTTATGAAATTAAAATTGAAAAATTCCGACTATATTAGGCCTATCTCCAACCCATAAATCTGTTTTGGTGCAGTTTCTGCACCAAAATAGTGCAGTTTCTGCACCAAATATAACATTCATCTCCAGCCCATTTACTTCAAATCTTACACTAAAAAGTATATTCCTAGAATATTCTTTTTGTTTACTATTTATTTATAAATTTAACAATATAATTATAATTAATGTTAACATTAGTATTATAATTATAATTTTATTTTTATTAATAGCTAAATTTATTTATTTGATTCTTATATATATTAACTCTAATATTTATAATACGAATTAATACAAATGCTTCATTATTAAACTTGACATAATTTTAATACAGATAATTTATTTTTAGAACTTAATATGAATCCAAATTCAAACATCTGAACAACTATATTCCTCCCACAAATGATCAACTAAAGCATTTCGTAGTGCATAGTGAGCATCTTTGTCTTTTATTCTTTTATATCGAGCGAGAAATTCTTGAAATCTGATATTCTCATCGACAACTATTTCTACATCCGGAGTTGGTGCTTCTCTCATATTTTCAATGGGTGCGCTAAGGTCACGTTCATCTTCGATAATCATATTATGCATTATAATACATGCTGTCATTATATCATGTAAATGATGTTTCTTCCAAGCACGTGCTGGAGATGCCACAATCGCAAATCGAGATTGGAGAACACCAAATGCACGCTCCACGTCTTTTCTACAGGATTCTTGTTTCATTGCAAAATATTTATTTTTTGGACCGCGTGGATCGTGGATAGATTGTACAATAGTTGACCATTTAGGATAAATTCCATCAGCCAAGTAATATCCTGTATCATATTCTTTTGCTCCAATTGTATAATGAGCTCGAGGGGCAATACCTTGTGCGATATTGGAAAATAGATTGGACGATCCCAAAACATTTATGTCATTATTGGATCCGGGCATACCAAAATATGCATGCCAGATCCAAAGGTAGTAGTCAGCTACTGCTTCTAAAATTATTGTTGGAGAACCACTACGACTTGCATATTGACTCGCCCAAGCCGTTGGACAATTTTTCCACTTCCAATGCATGCAATCAAGACTTCCCAACATTCCAGGGAATCCGCATTGTTTACCAATATAAAGTAACCTGGCAACATCATGGGCAGTAGGAGATCTCAAGTATCGCTCAGCAAAAACTTCCACCACGGCTCGACAAAAGCGTTGCATGCATTGAATTGCAGTGGACTCTCCAATTTTGATATATTCATCCGTAGCATCCGCAGGTAATGCATAAGCAAAAATTCGCAAAGCAGCAGTTGTTTTTTGAATAGTCGATAGCCCGAGATGCCCCACACTATCACTTCTTTGTGTGAAGTAAATATCATGATTCTTTACTTCATCAACTATACGAAGAAAAAGATTTCGAGACATTCGAAATCTCCGTCGGAACATTGCTTCGTTATATCTTGGGTTATCGGCAAAGTAATCGTTGAACAGATTACTGTCGGCAATTTCCCGATCACGGTGAATTACTATATGACCTGGTATTGAACCTCCGTGTGTGACTTCTTGCTCTTGGTGGATAATGTAGGTAGCAACCAACTGTTGATCTTGTGCTACAATATTCAATATTGCATTTCGTGTATTATCCAAATTCTCAAAATCATCCATCCAATTAATAGGTGTTTCATCTTCATTATCAGACAATGAAGATGAACTAGAGGATGATGCGTTAAATTGGAAATGAGAATTCATTTTCAAGTTTGTGAGAGAGTTGGATATTGCGTCGCATTATATAATAATTTATCAAAAAATATCACCGTTGGATGAGATTGCCTTATCAGTATTATGACCGTTGGATGAGATTACATCTAATCTTGCCCGTTGGATGAGATTACAATCTTATCATCATCTTGACCGTTGGATGAGATTGCCTTATCTACAATCTGGCCGTTGGATTGGATTGTGCTATCTACAACCTTATCAGTATTATGATCGTTGGATGAGATTACATCTGATCTTGCCCATTGGATGAGATTAAAATCTTATCATCATCTTGACCGTTGGATGAGATTGCCTTATCTACAATCTGGCCGTTGGATTGGATTGTGCTATCTACAACCTTATCAGTATTATGACCGTTGGATGAGATTACATCTGATCTTGCCCGTTGGATAAGATTGCAATCTTATCTTTTTTCTACTATAAGTAAAATATATCCGATTCATGAGATCATCACATCTTTAATTTTCATTCCAATCAAATCTTTATTCCAAGCAATTCAATGGCTTCAAATTCTAGAACTGCTTCATACAATTTCGAAGAAGACAGAGTCTTATGTCATATGTATCTTGATATATCCCAAAATCCTATAATAGGTATCAATCAATCCAAAGATCAGTTTTGGACTCGTATCGAAGAAGCTTACAATATCAGCAAACCAAACAATCTACAAGTACGTAACAAAAGATCATTGCAGTGTCGCATGAGAAATATACTCCGTGAAGTTGGAAAACTAAGGGGATGCATTCGTCAAATTGAAACTCTCCGCCCAAGTGGCGCATCAGAAGAGGATATTGTAAGTATTTCTTATTCAACTATTTATTAAATTACAAGTTTAATTTCTTATAAGATAATAGTTGGATATTTTCGTACAGTTAAATCGAGCAAAAAATTTGTTCATGCAAGATGCTGATTTTAGTAAAGGCTTCAAATATGATCATGTGTGGTATATTATGAAAGATATGGAGAAATTCTCGAGTGACATCAATCCAATGAGCGCACCAGCAAGAATGCATGTCACAAGTTTGGACTCGTCACAGTCAGATAGCCAAACACCAAATACTCCAATATCAGGTTCTCCTGGATTACCTCCGTTTTCAATTAATTTAAGTAGTGATGAAAATGCAGGCGGCACTTCATCCCAGCGACCTCTTAGTGTTAAAAAATCTAAACTAAAGAAAAAAAGGGACGACAATGTGTTGGAATTGATATCTACAATGAAAGAAGGGCATCGCGATCTTATAAATGTATTACAAAAAGGATCCACTGAACTTCAACAAAGTTATGAGATGAAACTCCTAGCATTGCAAAATGAGCAGCTCAAATTAGCAAATCAACAAAAAAAAATTGAAACTAGACAACAACAAATAGCATTAGCAACCCTTCAAGAGGAGAATAAAGTTTTGTACATGGATCTAAGCACGATAGATGATCCTGAAATGCGCGAAATTGTTCCAAAGGAACGAGCCAAAATTTTGAAAAAAAGAAATGAAGAACATGGACAACACGAAAATGACACATTTGGGAAATATTTTGGTGATTTTGGAGGATCGAGATCTAATTTAGGAGATTATTGATCATCTACATTGTTTGTCATTTTAATGTTTTTATTCGCATTGTTATCTTTGTAATTTTCAATTATGTATTATCTTCGAATTTGTATTCCAATTATGTAGTATCTTTGTATTTTGTATTTTGTATTTCAATTGGGTATTGTAATTTTAATTTCAAAATTTTGCTGTTGGTTTTTCTGATAATTTATCAATTATATATTTACGAGAGTTC
This sequence comes from Primulina tabacum, assembly GCF_025594145.1. Lineage (NCBI taxonomy): Eukaryota > Viridiplantae > Streptophyta > Magnoliopsida > Lamiales > Gesneriaceae > Primulina > Primulina tabacum. The sequence goes on from NC_134567.1 coordinate 5,751,708, forward strand.
AAAATGTCAAAAATAATAAAAAACTTGAAATATTTTTATAAATTTTTTAATATAATTATAATTAAATTTTTTGTGTTTTAATTTTTATTATGAATTATATAATATTATTATTAAAAATATTTAATATATATTTATATTAATTAAAAAACAATAAAAAAATTTAAAAAAAAATAAAAAAAAGACCCAAACACAGCGCCATTGGGCTTCTCCTCTGCGCCAAATTGTTGACACTTTATCGATAAATCTAGAAAGGAAAAGGTAGAATTATGATCCGATACACTATGGCAAATTGATAGAATAATAATTGAGTCGATTATTCTACATAGAAAATCTTTGTTAATTGTGACTTAGGCGGTTTAGATGTACAAAACTTGAAATCAGTATCTCACAATAAGATGCATAAAGATTGTAGGCAAAAACTTGTGTGAGACGATCTCACAGGTCGTATTTTGTTAGACGGATATCTTATTTGGGTAATTAATGAAAAATATTAATTTTTATGCTAAAAAAGTATTACTTCTTATTTTAAATATCGGTAGGATTGACTCGTATTACAAATAAAAATTCGTAAAATAATCTGATAAGAGATCTAATCAAGTTGCATCGTAGATTAGAACAGATAAAGAAATTTTATGAATGTAGGATTGACTCGTCTCACAAATAAAAATCCGTAAAATAATCTGACAAGAGATGTAATCAAGTTGCATAGTAGATTAGAACATATAAAGAAATTTTATGAATTTAAATATATTATTGATAATAGAAATCAAAATGAGTGAAATACATAAAGCCTGACGTATATTTTACGCCAAAGTTCTTTTCCGTCAGGAAGTAAAGGGAAAAGAAAAATTAAAGGCAAATACCTTTTTGGGTTAAGTTCAATTCTCTTTTGTCCTATTGATGAAATTGCATTTTAACATTCTTGTGAATTTTATTTATTTTATTTTTTAAAAAATTTCTTTTTTGTCCTATTGATGGAATTGCATTTTAACATTCTTATGAATTTTATTTATTTTTTATTTAAAAAAAAAAAGGTAAGAAGAGAGACAATAGCTCTAATTTCCTATAAATAAATTCAATTTAGATTGCTCTCTTTCTATTTTATATGCAAAATAATAATAATTTCATTGATAAAACGGTAAATTTCAAAAAAATACCCATGTCGATGTTTCAATTAAAATTCAGTACCTAGCCACAATTTTTTAGAAATCAGTACCTGACAAATCTATACATTTAGTTTTATCTATCCATAAAGCAAACTTTACGTTTATACCTTTTTATTATTTAAGTAAATATATTATTTTATCAACAAAAATTATATCATTTTTTTCCATTTAAAATATAATTTTAAAAAAATATTGTTTCTCAATTATCATGGAATAAAAATAAATACTTATTTCGACATACAAAATACCTATTATGAGGTTTCAGATACTTGATTTTGCTCTTTGAATACTCCAAATATATAAGAAAATACTATATTTTCGAGCATTAATCATAAATTCAGTCATTGTTGGTCTTTTCATGAAAAATACATTAAGATGACTTATCCATGTCATGATTTTATTTTTATTTTTTTAAAAAGATAGGTCATTATTCATCATGAAATAAGATTAAGTATTTATTTTGACCAATAAAATACCTATTTTGGAGTTCCAAATACTTGATTTTACTCTTTAAATACTCCAAATGTGTAAGAAAATACTGGATCTTCAAGCTATCACAATAAATTCAATAATTGTTGGTATTTTAATTGAAAATACATTAAGATGACTTATTCATGTCATCTAATTTTTGAAAAAACATAGTTTCTCACTCATTTTTGAATTAGAAAAATTACTTATTTTGATCGATAAAATACCTATTTTCGGGTTCCAAATATTTGATTTGGCTATTTGAATACTTCAAATGTGTAAGAAAATACTTAAATTTCAAGTAATATTAAGTGACTTTTGATTGTGTCATTTGTGAAGTTAAAGTGTGATACTTAAATTGGTACACACAGTATCTAATTAGAGTATATAAATACATGATTTTACCCCGTAAATACTCATATCAAATTATTTGAGGATGGACAAAATATAATTTTAAGTTAATGTTAAGTGACATCGATGATGATATTCGTGTAGCAAAAATGTGATACCTAAATTAATACAAATAATACATAATTCGAGTTCACAAACACTTGATTTTACCTTTTAAATACTCAAATTCAATTGAGTATGTCAAAATATATAATTTGAAGATAATATTGAATATTTTTTGATGATGAGATTTGTGAATAAAAAATGTGTTACCTAAATTGGTACAAATAGTATCTAATTTGATTTCACATATACTTGATTTACTTTTTTAAGACTCAATTTTGATTATTTTGGGATATAAAAAATATAGTTTCAAGTAATATTGAGTGAGAAGAAAGACAATTTTGGGATTTACCCTTTTAACATTCTTATGAATTTTATTTATTTTTTATTTTTTTTAAAAAAAAGTAAAAAGAGAGACAATAGCTCTAATTTCCTATAAATAAATTCAATTTAGATCGCTCTCCTTCTATTTTATATGCAAAATAATAATAATTTCATTGATAAAACGAAGCACAAATAACTTTTCTAAATAATGAAAATTATTTCTATCAAACTGATGTACATGTTGACATATCTGATTAAATCAAATATATAATATTGATATCACATGGATGGCACATCAAAATCAGACACAAACTACCGATCCATCCCTAACACAGGTGGAGAACCCATGAAAGGCCTAAGTATTCTCCTATAAATACCAGGTTTGAGCGTACGATTTATGGATTCATTATATTATTTTTCAGCAGCACCCTTAGCTGCTCTCCACTTATATCCTCTGTCTTTGACTTGAGCGTCGGAGGAGATACGCCGAAACACCCTCATGGCCCCCTTTTAACGGAATTATTCGTAATTTCAGGCTCAGGGCAATTTTGAAACATGCGTCTGGACTAGTGACACTTGTTGGAATCGGACCCTAAATTTTCTCTGAGTATCACTTTATAATAATTTCGATTAAATAAAGATTTATTGGTGAAATAATAGGATTAATTTATACTATATTTATATTTACATAACCGGAATTGTACTACGAAGTGAAGTAGAATTTTTCATTTCGTCTTTTGTAACTGCTCTATAAGGTTCATAAATTTCATATGAAAAATCAACCAGAGATGAATAGGGCGAACTCTTCCCTTTCTACAAAAATATAGTAAAATTAATCAATATATAACCGTTTGAGCATTGTAGGACTAAACGTTCGTCAAGTTACCAAACGTTATAACTTGTGATATGAGAGTAGATGTTATGTAAGCCTACTGTTGGTTAGATAATTTATTGGCTCAGTTGTAATAAACAATCTTTATTTTAATGTAATTCATTATTTCATGGTTTGTTATTTCTTTATCTGTATACCCATATAATCAACATAGATAAAGACCTTGATTATATTTTAATACAAATGAATCATAATTCGATGTTGAAACTCATTTATAAAAACTGTATAATCTAAATTTGTTCCTAGTCAATTCAACCGCCTAAAACATTGATAAAGATCGCTTGAGCTCGAGACTAGCATATGTGATGTTGTGTACCGCGTTTTTTGGTAAGGACATGTTGAGATTATCGTTTTTCTCGTGTCAAAATCACAGCGGAAGTTTAAAGGTTTTATTTTGAAAATCAAATATTTGGACACTCGTATGATTTAAATTGAATAAACATTAATAGGGAATTAGAAAATTTTATCTTTAGTGAAATTTTCACTTGGCTCAAACTATTCCGGTATTGACGGATATTGCTCTTATTGAATTTCCCTACGAACTTTCATCGATCTCCGAATCAGGTCCACGACCGAATTACTTGTTCCTCTTCCAACTTAGACCAGAAAGTATAGAAGATATTTTGCGTAGAGATAGAATTCAAAGATGAAATTGACTCAATACTATTAATTAGCACAAGCCGAATTTTTCTTGCATAAGAAGAGAGATTTCGAGAACAGCCCTTTTGAAATTGGGAAGAGGCAATCTAAATCTTAAAACTTTCGGATGCTATCTTTAAATAATAATCAAAATCATTATTTTATTTCTAATTTATAATTTACTTAATTAATCTAATTAGTTAAGTTAGTTAAAGATTCTAAATTCTTGTCATATCATAGCCAATCTCAGTTTTTTAATACACATTTATATTTGAGAATATCATGTATTAATGTTATTTTACTTTGTGTGCAAGTTTTATAAAATTATGGTATCATGAATATTTTCATATTACATAAATTAATACCATATTTTATAAAAACTTAATGGGCTATATTTTAAATCAATTAAAATATAATTTGATTATTAAAGCCCATTTGAAATTTAATAAATTAACATTATGGGCTTATACTCTTACAAGCCCATGATCCATGCTCTCATTACATCAATCTCATCATAATCCCAATTGACAATCAAATATCATCAATGTGACAATTTTATCGTGTTTGTTATTATGATGCACACCATAATTTCGAGACCACTAATATCTAAATAGGACATGTGCACTCCCTTTGACTGTCTTTAGCAGTCATGCTCTGAAAATCTCTATAAGCTTTAATAAACTTTATTTATAAGCTTATCGATTGATCAAATCAAACTTATTTTTATAAATTCAACTCATTGAATTCATTATCTCAACGGGAACAAGTAAACCAGTACTTGTGTGACCCTCAATGGTTCAGGGATATAGCTAGTCGTGGGTTTACAAGTCATTGTGATTCAGGATAATTTTCTTTATTCGGGCTTACCCTCATTTGCCCACATTCCATTCTCCAACATTTGATTATGAGAATGTCTGAAATCAATTTCTGATTAAACCCATCCAATCATGGTAAGAGCATCTAGTAGCATCGCCCCACTATTCCCTAGGTATCACTGATAGTGCCTGCAAGAACCAGTCGATTTATGATTAACGTACAGTACAGTCCCTTCATCTCATATATCCCGATAGAATCTTCAACCATTGGTTCATCGAAAGTTGCATATAAATTCGATAGCTATGTGATACAATCATGAAATATTCATAGTGTCATTGTATGTACAACTAGAGAACCCTTTCCCTAATGTACATCTCACACTATGGCCAGATATTTCATACACTATAATTTCGTTATATCACATAGGATATCCACACCCGTAGGTGAGCGGTGAATTTCTGACTACAATTCAAAGGCTCCTACACATTTCACAATTGCATCCAACCTCGCCACCTTGTGACCCTCGCGGAGTCGGTAAACGAGTCAAAGCACAATCCTACTATATAGAGCCTCAGTATTGTCCCGGGTCTTAAGGATTAATCATGTACAATCACAACCACAGACTTTTGTTCTCGATGAATGATAAACACTTGGAAAGTCCGAGGGAGGGTTGTTCGGTACAATCATTGTATGATTACCCATCTGTATGATTGGACATCTTTATTTCCTTACCATGAAACACGATACACAACATCACAGATACAAGTCTCAGTTTCATGCGGCCTTTATCCTTGTTTTTAGGCAGATGTATCTACTAGGAACGAATTTAGAATATACAGTGTTTACAAATGAGTTTCAAGATCGAATTACTGTTCATTAAGTATAATCAAGGACTTTATCTATACTGATTGCATGTGTATACAGATAAAGTAAAATGAAACCATGAAAGGTTAAATTATATTAAAATAAAGATTGTTTATTTCACTTGACTCAATAAATTCCCTAACCAACCGTTGGCTTACGGGGTATCTACTCTAACAATCTCCCACTTGCCATAGAGCCAACTACCCATAAACTTTAATCTCATTGCTTCGCGATGCTTCTCAAAAAATGGTTCTGGCAAGAGCTTTGTAAGTGGATCAGCAACGTTATCTGCAAAAGTGACTCTTTTCGACTGATAGTGTAACGCCCCAGATTCGACGACTGTCCTCACTGTACCAAGACGAGTCTTTCCAGCGTGCTTATGTCCTCACTCACACGCACCCTAGAAAACTTCCCAGGAGGTCACCTATCCCAAAATTTCCACAAGTCAAGCACGCTTAACTTTGGAGTTCTTATGTGATGAGCTATCGAAAAGAAGATGCACATTCGTGATATGAGTAGTACCATCTTCAACTGTACAGTCCATTACATTGAACAGTCTCGGAATCCCTCTCATTCCGGTGTGGGATCGGTTCATTCATGTTCCCTTCACCTAGAAGCCTGCCAGGAGCCGCTCATTGTCCGTGCAACCTCATGGCACCGGCGATCAACCCCCGCCCTCTTCGGCCCCGGGCCTCACATGCCCACCAGCTTCCACTTGGTTCGTCCCCGAACCACACCGTACTAAGAGAGGTCGGCTCTGATACCAACTGTAACGCTCCAGATTCGACGACTGTCCTCACTGTACCAAGATGAGTCTTTCCAGCGTGCTTATGTCCTCGCTCACACGCACCCTAGAAAACTTCCCAGGAGGTCACCCATCCCAAAATTTCCCCAAATCAAGCACGCTTAACTTTGGAGTTCTTATGAGATGAGCTACCGAAAAGAAGATGCACCTTCGTGATATGAGTATTACCAATCAAATCTTTTAAGCCTTCTTCAACTGTACAGTCCATTACATTGAACAGTCTTGGAATCCCTCTCATTCCGGTGTGGGATCGGTTCATTCATGTTCCCTCCACCTAGAAGCCTGCCAGGAGTCGCTCATTGTCCGTGCAACCTCATGGCACCGGCGATCACCCCCCGCCCTCTTCGTCCCCGGGCCTCACATGCACTGTGAGGGCACGTATTTCGTATTCATAATTTTTTCGGATTTATTAAAAATTTTCCCTTTAAATAAATAAACTTGCAACGTATAAAAACTTTCGTAAAATAACCCAATGGTTTAACATAAACATAGCAGCGGAAACTGAATAATGTTTTAAACAATAACTTAAAATATATAAAAGTTATAACAAGAGTTTGAACATAAAACTGAATAATTAAACGTGAGGTCCTCGGGTTCGTACTACCGCTGATCCGAGCTAACTCACTGGTCCCCGCCCTCAGCCTCTGCATCGTCTGTACCTACATTAATCAAGTCTAGTGAGTCTAAAGACCCAGCATGCATATATCGTGAATAACAAGTAAATATATTATAAAATCGCATGCAACGTAAAAATATCGTATCGTAAAGCGTAACGTGAAAATCGTATCGTGAGTAATTATAAATATGTGCATATCTGAAAATCATACGTAAAAGCTTTGCTCGATAGAGCTCTGTCATAACATATCATATCGTAATTTTTTGGTAGAGATAATGTTTCTACGCAAGTGGCCCATAACATAACATGCACGTCTGATTAGACTAAACCACATTATACTGGGCGGTAGTGATCATCACAGCCCTTGGACTGGATATCCGTACCCATACATAATCGTAAACCGGTCGTAAGTCACCGGGTGAAGCAATCCCATAAGCGTAAGGTGGCCACAAGACATATCGCATATATCTCAAAAATAAATCATTTATATTTTTATGCACTTAATATAATTATTATCTTGTTTTAATTTACCAATTGAGTTGGATCGTTCCCAGGCTCGCTGCGACATAATTTTAACATGAGACACATGAAAATAATCTCAATTTGACCAACATCTCATAATTGAACTAAAAACGAGAAAATTACGCCCAACAAACTTAGTATCTAACCATGACTCCGTACCAACCCGAACCAACATCTAACCATCATTTAGTCATGATTAAAATACACCTAAAATACTGGAAAATATATACCAAGGGCTGTAATATACGAAAATTGTGCATGGAGGCCAAAATCATGAAACGCTCTTTCGAGAGTCACTTTGGCACATTGCACCGTAAATTCTCGTACGACCTCTAAACTTAACCAAATAACAAACGGCCAAAAACCTCACCTTCATAACTCAATAAGGTACTGTTCAGTCCAAGGCCATAGGCTAAAAGCCAACCAAGAACTCGTACGTGACCTCTGAACCGCAGCAAAGCTGCTGTAAAATTCCAGCGGCAGCAGCTGTGCTTGCTTCGCATTGATTACAAGGCTAATGGTCATTGGGGCTTGAATCACCGACCAAAACCTCTTACCAACATCCTAAGGTATGGCTTGAACCATGGCTAAGGGCTAAAAGCCAACCAAGAACTCAAACAAGCCTCCTGAACCGAAGCTCAAGTTGCTGTCAAAAAAATGCAGCAGCAGCACTTGTGCTTGCATCGCTTCATTAACGAGGCTATCAGCCATTGGGGCTTGAACCACCAACCAGAGCCTCTTACCAACATCCTAAGGAGTGGCTTGAACCATGGAAAAGGGCACTAGGCCAACCACAATCCACCCAAACACCTAGGACAACTCAAAGCTCAAACCGAGAACACAAAGAAAAATTCTGTACCATGCGATTGTTTGAATCGCTTGCTGTCATGTGTAGTTCCAGTGGTCATATGATCAACCATGGCTCGATCTAGACATGATGAAGTGTTGTATGAACCAAGGTTAAGGGCTAAAAGCTAACCAAGATTCATCCAAAACTTCAAGAGCCGAAACTCACTCACAAAAAATCAGAAATAGAAACCGAGGGACACTTGTGTTGTTTTGCTTTAAAAACCGATGGGGCCATGAACCAAGCCATGAAAGGTCATCTTGGTCATGTCCTAGACATGCTAAGTAAGGGTCTTAACCGTGGTTACATGCCCAAAAGCCAACCAAGATTCGAACCTCCTTGAACAACCAAAAACCAGAATTTCGAGACTCAACTTGCAACTATGGAGGAGTTGCTGTCAAATCTTGAATCCAGCGAGTTTGGGGCTTAAACTAATGGACCAACATGATCCTAACTCACCCTAGTACATGCCTAGATGCAGCCTTGGGTGCCTGGAATCAAACCAGCCCCCTGAAATCACAAAACAATATCAAACGTGAAGCATGAAGGTAGCCGAGAAAATCTGTGCCGAATTTTGTGAAATGTTGCTGCCATAATTTCGGTTTTTACCTTTAAATCATGTACATGTGATGTTTAAAAATCAGTATATGATTTGATTGAAGAGCAAAGAAACCATATATACATGCCTTAAGTTGTTTTTACAATAAACAACACAATACGTCGGATCGGGAGACACGGCAACGGAAATGAAGACACCTTGCTATTGTTGCTGTCTTGGGTGAGAATGGGAGCTTCTAAATCTCTAATATTTCGTGCTAGGGATAATGAAGGAGGTGGTGAATGCTTGTGGTCAAATAAGGTGGTGCATGGGTGAGTTATTGATGTCAAGTTGGGGGGACATGCATGTTGAATGGTTGTCATTTGTTTTCTTTTTGTTGGGGGAGTTAAATGGTGTCAAGTTGGGATTGTGTGGAGTAGAATATGATCGAGAGTAGGCTGCCAATTAGTGTAGGATTTGTTTAAGTTTTGCTAAGTAGAATCCTAGGCTTGATAAGCTTGATTAAAAGGTTAATTAAGCATAATCTTGATGAATTAAGAAGCCTACAATTAAATTGGTGATTAATTAATTAAAGTAGACTTAAATCCACTTGATTTCATTAAAATAAATTATTTCTTAGCTCCGAATAAATTTAGGAATATGTTTGGATCATAAAATTCATCTCCGATTTCCTATCTCCGGTCCGGTCTCGCGTATATATCTAAAAAGCTAAAATTTGAAATACGCGATTTAAAATCCTTAAAAATAACGTAAATGATTTAAATGCAATTAAATCAACAATTTCTTAAAGTAATAACCATTTAAAATTAAATAATAGAAAATATGCACATATCTACGCATATTGGTTTTTTTTTTTTCGGTTTCTACAGATAGATCTCCTCTTCCCACAATCTCCCGGATGATGTGGAATTTTCTCAGTACATGTTTGGATCGCTGATGAAACCTTGGTTCCTTTTCTTGCACAACTGCACTAGTGTTGTCGCAGTACACCGGGACTGGATCAATTCCATTAGGAATAACGCCCAACTCTTGGACAAAATTCCTCATCCAAACTGTCTCTTTGGCTGCAGCAGATGCAGCAATGTATTAAGCTTCGGTGGTAGAATCTGCAACGGTGTCTCGCTTGTAAAATCTAGTGCTAAAAATAAGGTAAAAAAATATTTTTCCGCGTTCCAAGCGCCGCGGCATTGATCCAGAAGTGCCTAGGCGATGAACCTACAGCAGAGGCAGCGCCTATGCGCCTCTCAGTAGCGCATAGGCGCTACAGTTTAGAACCATGTACCGCCTAGGCGCTAGGCAGCTTTGCCTAGCGCTACGGAGCTTCTTATCGGACGCCGTTGCGCTGCTCCACCCACATTACTCTGCACATAATAACATCCATTAGGCCTCCAAGATTACTCCCATGCATCATGACTCCTCCTGGGCTCATAACCTTGTTTGGAAGCTCTCCCCGATTGCTTACGAGTCCATTCAATGCGTACTTGAATTTTTTCATTCGCCCCCTCGTGATTGGTCGCTCTGGCAACTCTAAAGGATCCCATGCCTTCCTCGGAGCTTGGCCTCCCTTGATCTCATCATCCTCCCCTTCTTGAAAAAGATTTGTCCACAAATCTTTTTCATCGCCTACATCAAACAACGAAAGATCACTAACATTAAATGTAGAACTCACGTTGTACTCACCTGGAAAATCGAGCTTGTAGGCGTTGTCATTGATCCTTTCAAGGACATGAAATGGCCCATCACTCCTAGGAAATAATTTCGAACGTCTCTTCTCTGGGAACCTTTCCTTTCGCAAGTGTAGTCACACCCAATCACCCTTTTCAAACACCACTTTTTTCTTCCCCTTGTTGGTTTGCTTGGTGTATTGCTCATTTTTTTTCCTATGTCTGCCTTGACCCTCCCGTGCAAACTCCTAACAAATTCAGCCTTTTTCTTGTCATCCATGTTTAACATTTCACTCACAGGTAAAAACATCAAATCCGACAGAGAAGGATTAAAACCATACACGATCTCAAATTGCGAATAACTTGTAGTAAAATGCATGCTACGATTATAAGCAAACTCAACAAATGTTAAACATTCTTCCCAATTCTTTAATTTTTTTTAAGAACAAAACGTAATAAAATTCCTAATGTCCTTTTAACAACCTCTGTTTGTCCATCAGTTTGAGGATGACAAGTCGTAGAAAACAATAATTTAGTGCCAAGTTTAACCCATAACGTTTTCCAGAAATAACTCAAAAACTTAACATCACGATCAAAAACAATAGTCCTAGGCATGCCATGCAACCTAACAACTTCTCTAAAGAACAAATCCGCAATGTTAGATGCATCATCAGTTTTATGACAAGCAATAAAATGTGCCATTTTAGGGAATCTATAAACAACAACAATTATTGATTCCCTCCCCTTCTTAGTCCTAGGAAAACCCAAAACAAAATCCATAGATATGTCAATCCAAGGTTCACTAGGGACAGGAAGTGGTGTATACAATCCATGTGGTTGTGTTCTAGACTTAGCTTGTCTACATGTTATGCACTTTTTACATACACGCTCAACATCACGTTTCATATGTGGCCAATGGAAATGTTCTTGCAAAGCACTCAATGTTTTAGCCACACCAAAATGCCCCATCAAACCACCCCCATGTGCCTCCCTAACAAGTAATTCACGAATTGATGATTTATGGATGCACGACCTATCTTCTCTGAATAAGAAACCACGATGAAAATAAAATTTGTCATGTGGACCATGCATACATGTTTCAAACACACTTTTAAAATTGTCATCTTGCACCTATAACTCCCTGACATGCTCAAACCCCAAAATTTTAGATTCCAAAGTAGAGAATAGTATGTACCTTTGTGATAACATGTCGGCCTCTACGTTTTCGTTACCTTGCTTATATTTTATCATGTAGCGGAACGTCTCCACAAATTCCACCCACTTGGCATGTCTCTTGTTAAACTTTTGTTGTCCCTTAATATGCTTTAAGGATTCATGATCAGTATGAATCACAAACTCCCTAGGCCTCAAGTAGTGCTGCCACGTCTCTAGCATCCTCACAAGTGCGTACAACTCCTTGTCATACGTCGGATAGTTCAGCGCTGATCCATTGAGCTTCTCGCTAAAGTACGCCACCGGCAATCCTCTTTGCATCAAAACTCTGTCAATACCTGTACCTGATTCATCACATTCAATTTAAAAGGTATTAGCAAAGTCAGGCAAAAAAAGTAAATGAGCATTAATTAATTTTTGCTTAATAATATTAAAGGACTTCTCTTGCTCCTCGTCCCAATGGAATGGAGCGTTCTTCTTTATAACAGCCGTCATCGGTGTTGTCAATGTGCTAAAATCCTGTACAAACCTCCTATAGAAACTTGTAAGGCCATGAAAGCTTCAGACTTGACCAACATTAGTAGGCGTTGGCCAATCTCGAATATCACTTAACTTGTCTTCATCCACTTGTATGCCTTGTGAACTTACAACGAAACCAAGAAAGACAAGTTTTCTTGTACAAAAATCACATTTCTTTAAGTTAGCATATAAATTTTCAGCCCTTAGTGTGATTAGCACAATTCTCAAGTGATCAACATGCTCTTCTTGATTTTTGTTATACACAAGGATATCATCAAAATAAACCACAACAAACTTTCCTTTGTGTGCATGCAAGACATGATTCATTAACCTCATAAAGGTGCTAGGAGCGTTAGTTAAACCAAAGTCATGACCATCCACTCATACAACCCATATTTGGTTTTAAATGCAGTTTTTAACTCATCACCTTCCCTCATCCTTATTTGGTGATAGCCATTCTTCAAGTCAATCTTGATAAATATACATGCACCATACAATTCATCTAACATATCATCTAGTCTAGGTATGGGATGCCTATACTTGATGGTTATATTATTAATTTCCCTACAATCCACACACATACGCCATGAGCCATCTTTCTTAGGAACTAATAAAACAGGTATAGCACAAGGAGACATGGACTCACGCACAAAACCCTTATCTAACAACTCACTTACCTGCCTTTGAAGCTCCTTAGTCTCCTCCGGATTGCTTCTATAAGCTGGAAGATTTGGCAATGAACTTTCAGGCAAAAATTCAATTTGGTGCTCAATCCCCCTCAATGGTGGTAGTTCTTGAGGTAGCTATTCCAGAAATACATCTTCAAATTCCTGCAAGAGTGAAACAACAATGCTCGGAAGGGACCCGACTATATCACTTGTGTTAAGGAGGGTCTCCTTGTAAAGAATCAACACAAGTGGTTCATGTGTGTAAAAAATTTGCTTCAACTCACTCTTTTGGGCCATATATGTTTTCTTTTTGGCCTCTTTCCTCTCATTTTCTTTCTTCTCACTTTCTTTTTTCTTTTGTATGGCCATCTCACTCTTTGATCTCTCTTTTTATTCAGCAATTTCATTTTTGCTCTCAAAGGCCATCTCACTTTTTCGTTCAATCTTTTTTTCGGCCTCATCTCTTTTTTTTTTCAATTGGTCCTCCAACACTTGCTTTGGGGACAATGGAAGCAATACAATGGGTTCCTTCTTCAATACAAATGAATACCTATTCTTGAACCTGTCGTGAGTCACTTGGCTATCATATTGTCATGGTCTACCTAGCAAAATATAACAAGAATGCATTGTCACCACATCACACAATACCTCATCAACATGCTTCCCAATTGAAAATGCAACTAAAACTTGCATGTTAACTTTCATTTCCGCACAATCATTCAACCATTGAAGCCTATATGGTTTAGGGTGCTTCAAGGTAGCTAAACCCAACTTCTCCACCATCTCAACACTAGCCACACTAGTACAACTTCCCACATCTATGATAAGGTTGCAAACCTTTTGATTTACGAAACACCTAGTATGGAATAAGTTCTCTCTTTGGTTAGTATCCTCCTCCTCGACTTGGGCGCTCATGAATACGCCTAGTCACTAGTGCTTCACCTACAACCGCCTCATATACCTCATCAGGATCTTCTAACGCGGGCATCTCATCATCATCACCCTCGTCACCACCCTAACTTTGAGACTCATATTCACCATAGCCATTCAATATCATTACCCTATTAGTAGGACATTGGCTAGCAATATGAACAACCCCTTGACACCTAAAACATTTAATATCTCTAGAACGATTAAGAGAAGTTTCAAATTTATCTTGCACCCCTTGTTTAGGCGTCTCTTTCTTTGTCTTAATCTTGAGCTTGGACATCACCATACTCTCCTCATGTTTCACAACATTCGGTCGCCAAGAAGATGATGAACTCCCAATTTGATTGGTGCGGCCAACTCCTCACCTCTTGAGTGTTGCTCCACCTTTATGGCCATTTACACCATCTCGTCTAGATCCAAGTAGTGTCTAAACTCCACTTGATCTTGAATCTCCCTGTTCAAACCACAAAGAAAACGAGCCATCATCGCCTCACTATCCTCCTCTATATTTTCCCTAATCATGACTACTTCCAACTCTTTATAGTAGTCATCGACACTCTTTACCCCTTGTTTCAAAGTCTGTAGTCTCTTAAACATCTCTCTATTGTAGTGATTGGGCACAAACCTCTTCCTCATGACCCTCTTCATCTCATCCCAAGTTTCAATGGTTCTCTCATTATATCTCCTCCAAGTGGTCACTAGTTGATCCCACCAAATGAGAGCGTTGTCTAAAAATTCAACCTCCTCTAACCTAACCTTTTTTTGTTCGGAGTAGTGGTGACATTCAAATTCAAACTCTACACTCTTTTCCCATTCTTAGTATGCCTACGGGTCAGATTTCCCATGGAACGATGGAATTTTCATCTTAATACTACCCTTGTTACCATCTCCCCTATTACCATCATCTTATCTACCCCGTACGGCTTCTCTTCTTCCTCTACCAAATCCTCTACCTCGTCCGTTCCTACCCCAATTTTTGTTTTGGCTCTCCTTTTCTCCTTCCAAATCATATTCCTCCTATTCTTCTCTTCTACCCAAATCTTTTGGCTTAGATTTATTTCCACCAGTACTACCTTCAAGCCTACTCAATCTCTCATGTAATGGCTCCAACTCGGTCCTCATCATCCTATTCAAATGACCGAACAACGCCTCAATTTGTACCTTAGACAACCCTTGGTTTGAACTATCTCCTACCTCCTTCTCAATTTTTCTTTCAGACATTGTTCATGCAAAAAAACATTAGTAGAAACAAAATATATTCCTCACCACAAATTCTCACGGTCACTCCAAATAAAATTGCACTCGTCTCTGCTCTATATTTTTTTTGCTCACAACAAATACTCACTAGTCGCTCCAAAGAAGATTCACTTGAAGTCAAGTATTTCAACTCAAATTCGAGAATTCCCTCAAGGTGCTCAAGCTTTGTATTTGTATGTATCAAACAATCAAGTTCACTCGTAAACAATTGTGATCGACTCACTTGGACTGCGGAGACTAGAAATTTGAAAATAAAATAATTGACCGCGAGAGGCAATTGAATATGAATCACAAAAAAAAATAGAACAAAATATCAAAACCAAATTATGGCAAATTTTCGAAATTTTTGTATTTTCCCTCTTGCACAATGCTGAGTGCAACTCGAAAATCCCAAGAAAAAAAAACCAAAATTCAAGAAACTGATGAAAAACGATAGAACAAAAACAAATCTGAAGAAGAAATAAAAGAATAAACATATTTGATAATAGAATGAGATAATTTGTGGGGCCCTTAGCTCCTAATCGTTATTACAATGCAATCTGATTAGGGTTAACTAATTACAGCGAAAAACGAGTTTAAATTTTCTTTACAATGAGCCCAAAAATATCTTTTTTATAATTTGAATACTGAAAATAGTATTTCATCTCAAATCATAAAACATGCCCACACGTAATCAAAACTAATCGCATACAAACAACTCATATCCTCGGGGCATGCCCCGGTATATAGATACATATACATATATACTGGGAACAAAACATAAACCTCAACTCAAACTGTGACTCCCTCCAGAGGTACCCTCTCCGGTCTCCTGATATCCTGGAGTACCTGCCATTGTCCACACACAAAGACAACAACAACCCCCCTTGGGGGTGAGCAAAGCTCCGTATAGAACAACCAATCATATATACCACAAGTATCTAAACAATGATATATGGTATGCAATGCATGTATGTCGTGGAGGTATCAGGTCAAATGCCAATCCACTGAGCACATGACAGAATCAATCAAATCGCTATCAAATCAATGCTCGAGCTGGCACACCGGCCAATATGGGATACGCGTATGATAGCGTCGGCAAAGCGCCATCAAATCCCAAATCTCATATCCAATCATATGGGGCCACAATTGTCTATGTTTTACGGGTCATATAATACCGGCATAGCGATTGTGTTCACAAACCCCGGAATCAAATCCAATCATATCAAGGTATCCAAGGATCATAGCTCAACGTGCATGTCATGTATCGATGTATGCATAAAATGATGTGTGTTAACAAAACATTTATTTTATACATCGATATCTCAATCTCAATATCATGTATGCCACATCAATCAACAAATAAGGCATATAGACACATAATCTCATTCCAATCAATCAAATCAATCCGACATATATCATATAATACAGATACCTGTCGTATGTTACCCGGTCGCAACATACCTCAATTCTTCGTTTCCAGTTGATGTAGCCTGAAGATATTGATATTACATTTTATCTACATCAATAACATACTCCAAAATCATTAATATGAGTTTCAAATATCATTTGAAACTCCAAAAATTCATATCAAATCCAAATCATATCATAATTCAATTCCGACTTCGAATATGAGTTTCTTGTCGGTTATTCTACTACATATAGGAAATTCAACTTCAAATACATGCTATTCCAGCACTTTGATATTTAGAGCTGCTGAAACTAGAAGAAAATTACCTCAGTCAGAAGCCCTCGACGCGACGATTACAAATATATAATTTGTTTCGCGTCTAGACAGCGTTTCGAAGTCGATTTGGAAGAAAGAATTTCGAATTCTCTCGAAGCCCCTCGAACTCTATGAAAGAAAATGAAGAAAGAAAGAAGAAAAGAAAGCATTCTTATCCTCACCGCTTAGGCGCTCGGGCGGTAGAATTCTCGCGCCCGAGCGCAAGACATTCTGCCCCCGGCTTTCACTTGTACCGCGCTCGGGCGGTCACAAACTACCGCTCGGGCGCGGCATGTTCTGTCCGAGAACATTACTTACATCGCGCTCGGGCGGTCACAAACTACCGCTCGGACGCGAAGTGTTCTGCCCGCATATTCATTTTACATATCCTGGCGCTCGGGCGGTCATTTTCTACCGCCCGGGCACCACACGTTCTGTACAAATATTTAATTTTCGTACTTATTGGCGTCCGGCCTCTCCCCTCGAGCTCTTACAACGTCAATTCATATTCAATATTCATTTTCTCAATTTCATTTTCATAATATACATCAAATGTATAATCACATATCAAATTCCTGAATTATCGATAATCATATAAGATTTACGATAATACGATACACGGTCCTTACATTTCTCCCCCTCTTAAAAGATTTCGTCCTCGAAATCTCAAACATCTCTATATACCTAAGATTGGCAACCATACATATGTCACCAGTTATAGTATATATCAAAACTAAAATCAGTAAAAGGATCAGAATACATTGAATACAATGGAACAGATGTCATAGAATCAAACAAATGCGGATACGAATCTCGCATCTTGCTCTCCAATTCCCACGTTGATTCTTCAACACCATGTCGTGTCCATTGCACTCGTACTAAAGGAATCGATTTATTTCTCAATATCTTTTCCTTTCGATCCATAATTCGAACAGGTTGTTCGACATAGGAAAGAGAAGGATCAAGTTCCACCTCATCAGGTGCAAGTACATGTGATGGATCCGGTTCATATTTCCTCAACATAGAAACATGAAATACATCGTGAATGGCAGATAGAGCTGGTGGCAATGCCAATCGATACGCAAGATCACCAACTCGATCAAGGATCTCGTATGGACCAGCATATCGAGGTGATAACTTCCCTCGCATGCCAAATCGAACAGTGCCTCTAAAGGGAGATATTTTCAAAAACACTCTGTCACCTTTATGGAATTCCAAGGGTCGTCTTCGTTTATTCGCATAACTCGTTTGATGATCCTGAGCAGCTTTCATCCGTTGCCGAATCAACTTAACCTTATCGTTCATTTCCTGTATCATTTCAGGTCCAGTCAATTGTCTCTCACCAATCTCATCCGAGAATAACGGTGATCTACATTGTCTCCCATATAGAGCTTCAAACGGTGCCATACCGATACTCGTCTGAAAGCTATTATTATAAGAAAATTCGACCAATGGTAAGGCATCTTGCCATCCCATTCTGAAGTCCATCACAATCGCACGCAACATATCCTCTAGAGTCTGAATCGTACGCTCAGTTTGGCCATCAGTTTGAGGATGATAAGCAGTACTCATAGCCAAACGCGTACCCATCGCCTCCTGAAAACTACCCCAGAATTTAGAAGCAAATCTGGGTTCACAATCAGATACAATCGAGACTGGCACACCATGCAGTCTCACAACATTCTCAATGTATAAACGAGCCATTCTCTTATAAGGATAAGTCCGTTCATACGGAATAAAATGCGCAGATTTGGAAAGCCGATCGATAATAACCCAAATAGCATCATAGCCCTTGGGCGAACGAGGTTAATGAGTCACAAAATCCATAGCGATATGTTCCCAATTCCATTTCGGGATTTCAAGACTATGGAGCAATCCTCCCGGTTTCATTCTCTCGGCTTTTACTTGCTGGCAGACAAGACATTTCGAAATAAACTCAGCAATGTCCTTCTTCATACGTTTCCACCAGAATTGAGGTCTCAATGTCAAATATATCTTCCGACCTCCAGGGTGAATACTGTATTTGCTACAATGTGCTTCTCGAAGAAGGGCAGATTTCAACTCAGAGTCGTCAGGAACTACCAGCCGACCATTAAGTCGTAAAGAACCATCAGACGAAATCTGAAATCCAGACTGATGTCCTGCAGATACAAGTTCTTTCGACTTTTGGATCTGACCATCGCTTCGTTGGGCCTTTCTTATTTTCGATATCAAGTTCGGCTCAATTTGCAATGCTGAGACAGCGACAGAATTCCAATTCAAGTGAAAAGTCCAACCAAAAGTACATATGAAACGTCCTGCCCTTTTTATTGCTTTAAAAGTACTAGAAATTTTTTTTTTAAACCTCACTTAACATCGGCCGAACCATAAAATATTTTTGACATCATTTTAAAAATAAACATCCAACTGCTATTTAAAAATCCAAAGGAAAATATTTTAAAGCATAGAATCGTCAAACATTTTACCAAACCTAAAAAGCAATAATTTGAAAAGAATAGCCCATACTAAACCTCTCAAAAATCTCTCAAATGCATAAATAAATAATCTTAAAAATCTTTAATCATAAAGCATGAGTCAAAAGTCATAATGCGGAAAGAGTAGAAGCGCTGGTCCTCGGGTTGTGTGCGCCTTCAGCCCAGTCAAATCACTCATCAAGTCCACCCTCAATACCACCTGCATCCATCACACCTAGTGAGTCTAAAGACTCAACACACCATAATCTTTATAACGAATAATACGTAATACAGTCAACATATAACGGTGAAAAATATTTGTACTTAAAATATCGATTTCATGAAGATGCATAAACATAAACATTTTCGTAAACATTTTCATGATGCATAAAACTTTAAATAAAAATATCTTTATAATGATGCATCAACTTTAAACATAAGCATTTTCATGACATGCATAAATAAACCTTAATCTTTTTCCTTTTTCCTCAACATGACATAAAACCTTTAACATGATCATAAACATTTTCCTTTTCCTTTTCCTTTGTTGAATTCAGATCGTTAATTGTGACTTTCCTGACATGACATGACATGACGATGGATCCATCTACATAAAACCACAGTACTGGGCTGCGGGGGACACCAGCAACACTCTCACCGGTCAACTGGGCCCTGGCCTAACATGATCGAATAGAAATACGATCGTCGGGGCTCCCTCTGGGGCCTTCTCCCATGAATGGGCTCCCTCTGAGGCCTTCTCCCCTCATGATATTCCCATTCTTACCTCAAACCTCATAACCTCATAACCTCATATTCGTAATAATGGAAACACTATCGTCGGGCTCCCACTGGGACCATAACCCTCACGACGTCGCCATCATTAACGAATTAGTCACAATCACTTCACTTCCTTCAATACTTATATTCTCACCACTTTATAAAAATCATGCATATCATAACATTTTATTTTTTTGAAACCAAGCATGCAACATGTCTTTTAAATGTCTTCCTTAAATCATAAAAATCAAATAGACATTTTAAAATCATAATTTAATCATAAACATTTCAAATGATATTTTAACCTCAAAACATTTAAAATAACATTTTTACATATTAAATCATAACCATCTAAAATTCCATAAACATTTAAAATATCATTTTAACATATAAAATCTCATAAACATCTAAAATACCCGTTTTAACATAAAAATTCCACAAACATCCATAACTATAAAAAAATAATCATATTAGCACATAAAACAGCATTCAGGGCACTGCCATGACGTTTACTATTTTTTTTGGTGTAAAAAGACCGTTTTACCCCTAGACTCGACATTTTACGTTTTCGACTTTTATCTTGATTTCATGACTCTAACATGTCCCAAATAATTATTTAAGCCTACATTAATTTTTTCATATTTTTATTTAGCTTAATTCGATAACTTTTAAATTAATCTTTAAATAAGACGTATTATTGCGTTTTAACCCCGAATTAAACCAAAACTTATTATAAAATTACCAAATTCAAAAATTAGACTTCTAATAATTATTTAAGCTTAAACCTAATTTTTCATGATTTTATAAAGCTTAAAACTAGGCGTTTCAATTAACTCGTTAATTAGCGTTTCGTGCGGCGATTAAATTACGAATAAATCCAAAACTCGTTATTTTGATCCCAAATTTTTAACATAGCCTTTTTATTATTTATTCTACCTTTCTATGTCATGAGCCACCCCCGTGGACCCATGGAATCAATTTTGGCTTAATTAATCTCTTTTTTGAACCTTCGACGAACACACCTGAGCCATCTCCTAATTTACTCGAGCCACGCCCGAGCCACCTTGAACCAAAACCTAGCCAACTCATCTAGGGACCCTATTGAACAAGCCCAGCCCGAAAAAAACCCATGGCCCGCTCAAAACCTTCCTGAAACTTGACCCCAAATCTGTACATGTGTGTGTGAGTTTCATAGTTGCTCTAGGACTCCTAATTATCCTAAGACTCTACCAGCTGAGCCACTACCGAGCCTAGCACACCCTAACCCTACCTGGACCACACCCAGACCATGCCCAGACCAATCCAACCCATACAACCCAGCAGCGAAGCTTCTGAACCAGAAAAGCAGCCTGCGCGTTCCCTTGCTAGTTTCCTCACGTTTTCCTTGTTTTGGTCGAGCCAGCAGCGAGCCAGCCGCACCAAACCCTAGCCCGACCCATGCCCATGACCCTTGGACCCTGATGAACCACCCTGGCTCGCCCCCAGGCCAGCCGAGTGCCCCTCTTCTTCCTCGACAGCTCCTGTGCGTGATTATGGGAGGAGTCCCACTTCGGGTGGACTCCTTCCCCAAGCCTAAACTCGAACCCTAGCCATCCTAGGACCCAACCCAGCTCTAGATCGAGACCACCCCTGACCCTGACCCAGCCCTGATCGAGTCCCTTGACCCCATGCATCAAAACCACACCCATGAAAGACACACAACTCACGGCCCTTCTTGTCTAATCCCATCCTACGGTTCTAGCTTTCCTCTACTCCTTGTTGCAGCGTTTTAGGGTGATTAAGGACTCCATAAAACATGTAAAAACATCCCTCAACCTATCCTAATCATGGCAGCCCCTAATCAACATAATATTCATGTTTTTGGAACAACAATTCACAAGTTTACCTCATGTACATGCAATATTTCGAAAATATTCATAAAAACCTCATGCTTTTCATTCAAATATAATTTAAAGAATAATATGATGTGATGAACGAGAAAAGGAGATGTATGGCGTGCCTTTGCGTTTTTAACGCACGATTTTACGTTGACAAATCGAAGAACGGCGGAGAGAAGACGATGGCTTGAAACCCTTTGCAACTTTTGAACTTTTCTTCAAATTATTGTGTGTGTGTATCGTGTACAAGGGGGGGGGGGGGGGGTGGGGAGAGTTTGAGTTGATTAAAATTGTGTGGCCGTGTATAGTTGTGGAAATAATGGGGAGAAATTGCACTTTAAATAGCTAAATAAAGCACTAACCAAGCTTAGGCCCATTAGGTAGTTAATTAAGCCCAATTAAGCTCATTAGTACTTAATTAAAATATTAAAAATAATTTTGTTTAATAAAGTTTGTGAATTTATTAGCCGGGTTGCCAAAACGTTCGTATTTTTGTTGAAAATCCAACACCGATAAAAATTATATCCCGGCGTATAAAATCACCTCAAAACCCCATATTTTCAAAACTAATAAAAAGCATCACCCATATTTTAAATAATTAAAAACATTTATTTAATAAAATTATTTTCCATTTTTTAGCCATCGGTCTTCGTTCCTCGATCGCAACTCGAATAACCTTTTAAAAATGTATTTTAATGCAACCATGTAGAAAAATATATTTTAAACATGCAAATATGCACAACATAAATAATTCATGCAATTAAAACATTTAATTAAAATACACAAGGAATTTAATAATTTATATGCATGTGGTTTGCGTGAACCTTAAAATTTTCGGGGCGTTACAATCTTCCCCCCTTAAATTGAATTTCATCCTCGAAATTCGCTTACCCTTAATAACCCAAAGTTTAGACTTAGTTCTAGTATCCCAAAAATCCACGCTTCCGCTACGCCACTCTGATCAAACTTAAATTCTAGAAAGTCCTTACGTCTGCTTGATCCCAAATAAATTTTCCTTCTAAATCCTTATTCGTGAATTGTAAATTAGAAAAACCCATAATGACTTAGTGCTATACTATTATAACCTCGAATTTCCATTTTCCTTAAAATTCCCAAAGTTAAAAGATGGATGGTCATACTTATCGTATATTATTTTCCTTATTTTATACCCAAAATATTCATCAACTTATCATATTTCAGTCTTAAAATCCCAAACGCATCCGCTGGCGCTTAGATTTTCAAGCCTATTATCGATTCATTCTTAAAAACCCTTGATTAAAATTCCTCATAACATTGTAACCAAATATATCCCAAGGTTTCAAATATTCTTAAAAGTCTAAATCCTCAAAATTCCTATCAATTAAACCATCAAATTATCGCTTATTGCTAAATTAGTCCCCAAATTCCTTAAAATCTCAAAATTAATTCTTAATTTCCCCAAGAATTATCTTAATTGGTCTTTAATTTCAAAAATCATATGATTAACCTATAAGTTTTTTGGCATTCTTAATTTTCTTCTACAGGTTTCCCATAATATAATTTCAATAAATTTAAACTTATTTACCCAAAAAAAAACAATTCATATAACCAATCTTACTTTTCATCAAAACTTAAAATCTCAATTTATACATTTTCTTATTCCCAAAGTCGTTGTAATCCTCGAATCATTATTTCTTATGAGTAATTCCCAAAAATTAATTCAACTAGTAATAACGAATCATAAATATTTTCTTAGAAGATCTACATGTCCCAAAGCATTCATAAAATTCACGATTAACTTATAGCCCAAAAAGTAGAACGTCAATAGTAAAACCCAAAAATCAACATAGTCCAATTCCACCACGAAGCCCACATGCGTTGAAATCAAATAATTTCTTATTTCACATCGTATCGCGTATAAAAATTCTAAAGCATGTAAATCATATATCCTCATAGAGCTATTAAACATGTGACGTAAACATATTCATATAATTAAGCATATAACATCATAAAATCATATAAAGCATGCAAAATTACAATTTGAGGCTTGACGACTGATCTTTCTGGCGCTGATGGTTGCACAACCCTTTACAGGACCTTTGCTCTGATACCAACTGAAACGTCCTGCCCTTTTTATTGTTTTAAAAGTACTAGAATTTTTTTTTAAACCTCACTTAACATCGGCCGAACCATAAAATATTTTTGACATCATTTTAAAAATAAACATCCAACTGCTATTTAAAAATCCAAAGGAAAACATTTTAAAGCATAAAATCGTCAAACATTTTACCAAACCTAAAAAGCAATAATTTGAAAAGAATAGCCCATACTAAACCTCTCAAAAATCTCTCAAATGCATAAATAAATAATCTTAAAAATCTTTAATCATAAAGCATGAGTCAAAAGTCATAACGCGGAAAGAGTAGAAGCGTTGGTCCTCGGGTTGTGTGCGCCTTCAGCCCAGTCAAATCACTCATCAAGTCCTCCCTCAATACCACCTGCATCCATCACACCTAGTGAGTCTAAAGACTCAACACACCATAATCTTTATAACGAGTAATACGTAATACAGTCAACATATAACGGTGAAAAATATTTGTACTTAAAATATCGTTTTCATGAAGATGCATAAACATAAACATTTTTGTAAACATTTTCATGATGCATAAAATTTTAAATAAAAATATCTTTATAATGATGCATCAACTTTAAACATAAACATTTTCATGACATGCATAAATAAACCTTAATCTTTTTCTTTTTTCCTCAACATGACATAAAACCTTTAACATGATCATAAACATTTTCCTTTTCCTTTTCCTTTGTTGAATTCAGATCGTTAATTGTGACTTTCCTTACATGACATGACATGATGATGGATCCATCTACATAAAACCACAGTACTGGGCGGCGGGGGACACCAGCAACACTCTCACCGGTCAACTGGGCCCTGGCCTAATATGATCGAATAGAAATACGATCGTCGGGGCTCCCTCTGGGGCTTTCTCCCCTCACGATATTCCCATTCTTACCTCAAACCTCATAACCTCATATTCGTAATAATGGAAACACGATCGTCGGGCTCCCACTGAGACCATAACCCACACGACGTCGCCATCATTAATGAATTAGTCATAATCACTTCACTTCCTTCAACATTTATATTATCACCACTTTATAAAAATCATGCATAACATAATATTTTATTTTTTTGAAACCAAGCATGCTACATGTCTTTTAAATGTCTTCCTTAACTCATAAAAATCAAATAGACATTTTAAAATCATAATTTAATTATAAACATTTCATAAACATTTCAAATGATATTTTAACCTCAAAACATTTAAAATAACATTTTTACATATTAAATCATAACCATCTAAAATTCCATAAACATTTAAAATATCATTTTAACATATAAAATCTCATAAACATCTAAAATATCCGTTTTAACATAAAAATTCCACAAACATCCATAACTGTAAAAAAATAATCATATTAGCACATAAAACAGCATTCAGGGTACTGCCATGACGTTTACTAATTTTTTTGGTGTAAAAAGACCGTTTTACCCCTAGACTCGACATTTTACATTTTCGACTTTTATCTTGATTTCATGACTCTAACATGTCCCAAATAAGTATTTAAGCCTACATGAATTTTTCCATATTTTTATTTATCTTCATTCGATAACTTTTAAATTAATCTTTAAATACGACGTATTATTGCGTTTTAACCCCGAATTAAACCAAAACTTATTATAAAATTACCAAATTCAAAAATTAGACTTCTAATAATTATTTAAGCTTAAACCTAATTTTTCATGATTTTATAAAGCTTAAAACTAGGGGTTTCAATTAACTCGTTAATTAGCGTTTCGTGCGACGATTAAATTCCGAATAAATCCAAAACTCGTTATTTTGATCCCAAATTTTTAACATAGCCTTTTTATTATTTATTCTACCTTTCTATGTCATGATCCACCCTCGTTGACCCATGGAATAAATTTTGGCTTAATTAATCTCGTTTTTGAACCTTCGACGAACACACCGAGCCATCTCCTAATTTACCCGAGCCACGCCCGAGCCACCTTGAACCAAAACCTAGCCAACTCATCTAGGGACCCTACTGAACAAGCCCAGCCCGAAAAACAACCCATGGCCCGCTCAAAACCTTCCTGAAACTTGACCCAAAATCTGTACATGAGTGTGTGAGTTTCATAGTTGCTCTAGGACTCCTAGTTATCCTAAGACTCTACCAGCTGAGCCACTACCGAGCCTAGCACACCCTAACCCTCCCTGGACCACGCCCAGACCATTCCAAGACCAATCCAACCCATACAACCCAGCAGCGAAGCTTCTGAACCAGAAAAGCAGCCTGCGCGTTCCCTTGCTAGTTTCCTCATGTTTTCCTTGTTTTGGTCGAGCCAGCAGCGAGCCAGCCGCACCAACCCCTAGCCCGACCCATGCCCATGACCCTTGGACCCTGATGAACCACCCTGGCTCGCCCCCAGGCCAGCCGAGCGCCCCTCTTCTTCCTCGACAGCTCCTGTGCGTGATTATGGGAGGAGTCCCACTTCGGGTGGACTCCTTCCCCAAGCCTAAACTCGAACCCTAGCCATCCTAGGAGCCAAACCAGCCCTAGACCAAGACCACCCCTGACCCTGACCCAGCCCTGATCGAGCCCCTTGACCCCATGCATCAAAACCACACCCATGAAGACACACAACTCACGGCCCTTCTTGTCTAATCCCATCCTACGGTTCTAGCTTTCCTCTACTCCTTGTTGCAGCGTTTTAGGGTGATTAAGGACTCCATAAAACATGTAAAAACATCCCTCAACCTATCCTAATCTTGGCAGCCCCTAATCAACATAATATTCATGTTTTTGGAACAACAATTCACAAGTTTACCTCATGTACATGCAATATTTCGAAAATATTCATAAAAACCTCATGATTTTCATTCAAATATAATTTAAACAATAATATGATGTGATGAACGAGAAAAGGAGATGTATGGCGTGTCTTTGCGTTTTTAACGCACGATTTTACGTTGACAAATCGAAGAACGGCGGAGAGAAGACGATGGCTTGAAACCCTTTGCAACTTTTGAACTTTTCTTCAAATTATTGTGTGTGTGTATCGTGTACAAGGGGGGGGGGGGGGGGGGGGGGGGGGGTGGGGAGAGTTTGAGTTGATTAAAATTGTGTGGCTGTGTATAGTTGTGGAAATAATGGGGAGAAATTGCACTTTAAATAGCTAAATAAAACACTAACCAAGCTTAGGCCCATTAGGTAGTTAATTAGGCCCAATTAAGCTCATTAGTACTTAATTAAAATATTAAAAATAATTTTGTTTAATAAAGTTTGTGAATTTATTAGCCGGGTTGCCAAAACGTTCGTATTTTTGTTGAAAATTTAACACCGATAAAAATTAAGTCCCGGCGTATAAAATCACCTCAAAACCCCATATTTTCAAAATTAATAAAAAGCATCACCCATATTTTAAATAATTAAAAACATTTATTTAATAAAATCATTTTCCATTTTTTAGCCATCGGTCTTCGTTCCTCGATCGCAACTCGAATAACCTTTTAAAAATGTATTTTAATGCAACCATGTAGAAAAATATATTTTAAACATGCAAATATGCACAACATAATTAATTATGCAATTAAAACATTTAATTAAAATACACAAGGAATTTAATAATTTATATGCATGTGGTTTGCGTGAACCTTAAAATTTTCGGGGCGTTACAACATATATCTTCATGTACCTTGGCGACATTGACAGAAGCTAACACAGAATCATGAACTTTACGGCTCAGGGCATCCGCAGTAACATTCACTGATCCAGGGTGATATTGAATCTCACAATCAAAATCCTTCAAGAGATCCATCCACCTGCGTTGCCTCATATTCAAATCAGATTGAGAAAAGAGATATTTCAGACTCTTATGGTCCGAATATATAACAAACTTTTCTCCGTACAAATAATGGCGCCAGATCTTCAATGCAAACACAATGGCGGCCAATTCAAGATCATGAACATGATAACGTGTTTCATGAGATTTCAATTGACGAGACGCGTAAGCAACCACTTTGCCATGTTGCATCAGAACACAGCCCAAACCTTTACCAGACGCATCTGTACACACCACAAATCCTCCGGTACCTGAGGGAATAGTAAGCACAGGTCCTGTGGTCAATCTCGTCTTCAATTCAAGAAAACTAGCTTCACATTCATCTGACCAAATGAATCGCTGATTCTTCTGTGTCAGTTGAGTAATAGGTTTAGCTATTTTCGAAAATCCTTCGATAAAACGTCGATAATATCCAGCCAAACCCATGAAGCTACGGATCTCAGGAACATTCGTAGGTCTTGGCCAATTCAATACAGCTTCGACCTTCGCAGGATCAACAGATATGCCATGTCTCAAAATGACGTGGCCCAGAAATATCACTTTGTCCATCCAGAATTCACATTTGGACAATTTGGCATACAAATGACTAGTACGAAGAGTTTGAAGTACCAGTCTCAAATGTTCAGTATGATCCTTTTTCGATTTTGAATAGACAAGAATATCATCAATAAAAACAATAACGAATAGGTCTAGATAATCTCGGAAGACCCAATTCATTAAATCCATAAAGATAGCAGAAGCATTCGTAAGACCAAAAGGCATAACCAAGAATTCATAGTGGCCATACCTCGTACGAAAAGCAGTTTTGGGCACATCTTCGTCTCGAACTCGTACTTGATGATACCCAGAATGAAGATCAATCTTCGAGTATACAGAAGTATCCTGAAGCTGATCAAATAAATCATCAATACGAGGAAGTGGGTACTTGTTTTTCACAGTAGCCCGATTCAGTTGCCTATAGTCAATACACATTCGCATAGTACCATCTTTCTTCCGAACAAATAAAACTGGAGCTCCCCAAGACGATACACTCGGTCGAATATATCCCTTATCGAGAAGATCCTGCAATTGTTCTTTCAGTTCTTTTAATTCCAATGGTGCCATGCGATAGGGAGCTTTAGATATGGGAGCAGTCCCTGGCATAAGATCAATACTAAACTCAACTTCTCGATGAGGAGGAAAATCAGGAATCTCATCGGGAAATACATCTGGGAATTCTTTCGCAACTGGAATCTCAGATAAAGAAGACTCCTTTTTCAAAATATCAATAGCGTAGATAAGATAACCTTCATCTCCGCTAGTCAACAATCGGGACATTTCCAAGGAAGATATCAATGGAATTTTGGCTTGGGAACCCTTGCCATAAAAATTCCACTTGGGTCCATCAATCGGTCGAAATCGAACCACTCCATGACAACAATCAACGGTAGCTCGATTTATTGTCAAGATATCCATGCCAACAATACAATCAAAGTCGTGCATTGG
Source organism: Primulina tabacum (assembly GCF_025594145.1). Lineage (NCBI taxonomy): Eukaryota > Viridiplantae > Streptophyta > Magnoliopsida > Lamiales > Gesneriaceae > Primulina > Primulina tabacum. The sequence goes on from NC_134567.1 coordinate 5,781,092, forward strand.
GAGGACAATCAAATTCAGAAATACCACATTATCCTCATATATCAATACACAATTATGCACAACTTTCTCAGACATAATAATCTTCCCTGCTGGCGTGGCTATCGATAAAGTATCATACAACGGGGTACACTCAATATCGTGAGATGCAACAAATGCATGAGATATGAATGAATGAGATGCTCCTGTATCAAATAAAACACGTGCAGGATAATTGCAAAGCGTGCAAATACCTGCAATCACACCTCCAGGAGCTTCTCTCGCCTGATCCTCAGTCATGGCATACATTCTCACCTGAGGAGGAACTTGGGCACTCTGACCACTCGGTCCTCGATATCGTGGGACACTCGACTGCTGAAAAGATGGAACAGGAACAGCAGGTCTCATCATAGTACTAGGGCCACCTCTAAATCCTGGCTGGGGTTGAGCAGAAGTTGTACCCCTGTTCGGACATACTCGAGAGAAATGGCCTTCCTGCCCACATTGATAACAAGTACCAAACATACCTCGACACTTCTCGATAGTATGTTTACCTCCACAATGACTACAGTAGGGAGCAATCACAGGACTCCCTCGCTGTGATCCACTAGAGCTCAAAGAAGACGAAGAAGCAGAGCCAGCCTTCTTGAACTTCTTACCTCTCGGCCGCAAAGTAGGGTGCTGAGTTGACACCGGAGGTGGAGGAGTATACTGTGGACCTCCTCTCCTAAGTCCAGCCTCGGCTGCCTTGGCTCGTTCAACTGCCTCTGCGTAGTTGGTAGGCAATCCAGAAACAACATATGTATAAAAAGTAGGATGTAAACCATTTACAAACCTGTTATATTTTGCCCTCGCATTCCCAGCTACGTGAGGTGAATACTTCAGTAAAGTAGAAAACTTCGAAGCATACTCTGCAACAGACATCGTTCCCTGCTGCAGATTATTGAATTCATTCTCATGAGCAGTATAATAGGATGGAGGGGAATACTGCTCCAAAAACTGGGCCTTGAAGACATCCCAAGTGACTTCAATCCCGGCCTCTTTCAAACCAATCTCAGCGGCTTCCCACCAAGATTTAGCTCGGTCTTTCAGCTGATACAAAGCAAGTTTCAGTCTCCGAGCCTTGGAATACTCAACAATATTAAACAAGTGCTCGATATCCTTCAGCCAGGCCTCAGCTCTTTCAGCACTCTCATTGCCAAAGAACCTCGGTGGTTTTAGATCCTGGAATCGAGCCATCACTACATCCATGGACAATCCTTCAAATTGTCCAACTATCTTCTCAGTACTGCTACTCGCAGTTTCATTTGTGGGATCCATCTACAAATCAAATGATGAATATCACAAATCAATATCAATTTCATAATCTCATCATCTCATATCATCAATCTCATCAGATACTTACTCGAATCAAATCAAGTAGGAGCAAGTAATACAAATAGATCAAACACAAGCGGACAATTCATTTGTGTCTATTCAAGTGTACACAAAACTCAATCGAGCATTCCCAGCTATGCTCTGATACCATCTAGTGTGGGGCCCTTAGCTTCTAATCGTTATTACAATGAAATCTGATTAGGGTTAACTAATTACAGCGGAAAACGAGTTTAAATTTTCTTTACAATGAGCCCAAAAATATATCTTTTATAATTTGAATACTGAAAATAGTATTTCATCTCAAATCATAAAACATGCCCACACGTAATCAAAGCCAATCGCATTAAAACAACTCATATCTTCGGGGCATGCCCCGGTATATAGATACATATACATATATACTGGGAACAAAACATAAACCTCAACTCAAACTGTGACTCCCTCCAGAGGTACCCTCTCCGGTCTCCTGATATCCTGGAGTACCTGCCATTGTCCACACACAAAGACAACAACAGCCCCCCTTGGGGGTGAGCAAAGCTCCGTATGGAACACCCAATCATATATACCATAAGTATCTAAACAATGATATATGGTATGCAATGCATGTATGTCGTGGAGGTATCAGGTCAAATGCCCATACACTGAGCACATGTCAGAATCAATCGAATCGCTATCAAATCAATGCTCGAGCTGGCACACCGGCCAATATGGGATACTCGTATGATAGCGTCGGCAAAGCGCCATCAAATCCCAAATCTCATATCCAATCATATGGGGCCACAATTGTCTATGCTTTACGGGTCATATAATACCGGCATAGCGATTGTGTTCACAAACCCCGGAATCCAATCCAATCATACCAAGGTATCCAAGGATCATAGCTCAACGTGCATGTCATGTATCGATTTATGCATAAAATGATGTGTGTTAACAAAACATTTATTTTATACATCGATATCTCAATCTCAATGTTATGTATGCCACATCAATCAACAAATAAGGCATATAGACACATAATCTCATTCCAATCAATCAAATCAATCCGACATATATCATATAATACAGATACCTATCGTATGTTACCCGGTCGCAACATACCTCAATTCTTCGTTTCCAGTTGATGTAGCCTGAAGATATTGATATTACACTTTATCTACATCAATAACATACTCATTCCAATCAATAACATACTCCAAAATCATTAATATGAGTTTCAAATATCATTTGAAACTTCAAAAATTCATATCAAATCCAAATCATATCATAATTCAATTCCAACTTCGAATATGAGTTTCTTGTCGGTTATTGTACTACATATAGGAAATTCAACTTCAAATACATGCTATTCCACCACTTTGATATTTAGAGCTGCTGGAACTAGAAGAAAATTACCTCAGTCAGAAGCCCTCGACGCGACGATTACAAATATATAATTTGTTTCGCGTTTAGATTGCGTTTCGAAGTCGATTTGGAAGAAAGAATTTCGAATTCTCTCGAAGCCCCTCGAACTCTCTGAAAGAAAATGAAGAAAGAAAGAAGAAAAGAAAGCATTCTTATCCTCACCGCTTAGGCGCTCGGGCGGTAGAATTCTCGCGCCCGAGCGCAAGACATTCTGCCCCCGGCTTTCACTTGTACCGCGCTCGGGCGGTCACAAACTACCGCTCGGGCGCAGCATGTTTTGTCTGAGAACATTATTTACATCGCGCTCGGGCGGTCACAAACTACCGCTCGGGCGCGAAGTGTTCTGCCCGCATATTCATTTTACATATCCTGGCGCTCAGGCGGTCATTTTCTACCGCCCGGGCGCCACACGTTCTGTACAAATATTTGATTTTCGTACTTATTGGCGTCCGGCCTCTCCCCTCGAGCTCTTACAACGTCAATTCATATTCAATATTCATTTTCTCAATTTCATTGTCATAATATACATCAAATGTATAATCACATATCAAATTCCTGAATTATCGATAATCATATAAGATTTACGATAATACGATACACGGTCCTTACATAATTAGAGTGATAAACTTACTTGAAATCAATGAGCCAAAGATCTGATACCAAATGATATGAATCCTCATACGAACGAAAAGCAGACACGATTAATCGAACCGCGCCCTCAATTCAATAACGTTAAAAGAAATTCGTGTTTTGTTGTCCCTGCCTTTTGAATCAAATATTGGAAGTTTAGCAACAAATAATCATAATAAAACAATTGACACTTGAACGAACCTTCAAAGAACTCGTCTTTGACAATCCGCGTAAGAAACGATTGACAAACGCCACAAAGTATAAACTTCGATAAGTTTGATTTTGAAAAAATCAAAAGCTTTAATTGTTTGAGAGAAAACTCAAGAACAATGTATTCTATCAATGAATAATTGTCAATTTTCTACAAAAATTCGTCCAAATATTGAATAAAAATTCGAAAGATATCAAAAGATAACTTCTCAAATTATCTAGTACTAAAAATAAGGTAAAAATATATTTTGCCGCGTTCCAAGCGCCGCGGCGTTGATCCAGAAGCGCCTAGGCACTGAAACTACGGCAGAGGCAGCGCCTAGGCGTCTCTCAGTAGCACCTATGTGCTACAGTTTTGCACCATGTAGCTCCTGGGCTCTAGGCAGCTTTGCCTAGCGCTGCGGCGCTTCTTCCCGGGCGCTGTGGCGCTGCTCCACCCACATTACTCTGCACTTAATAGCATCCATTTGGCCTCGAATATCACTCCAATGCATCATGACTCCTCCTGGGCTCGGAACCTTGTTTGCAATCTCTCCCCGATTGTTTACGAGTCTATTCAATTTGTCCTTGAATTTCTTCATTCGCCCCGTCGTGATTGGTCCCTCTGGAAACTCTAAAGGATCCCATGCTTTCCTCGAAGCTTGGCCTCCCTTGATCTCATCAATCCTCTCTAGGACTCTTCCATAGAGAATCAATTCAGAATGATATCGATATAAATGGTTTGGGTGAGCCCAATCATCCTCTTTGATCTATCTCTATAAATTTGTATTCCCAATACATAGAATGCTTTACCCATGTCTTTCATGGAGAATTTAATCCTACATCATTCCCAATGAGCATGATATCATCAAATATAAAGTATTAGGAATGTCACTGCACTCCCACTAACTTTCTTGTACACACATGGTTCCTCAGGATTCTTGGCAAAACCAAATTCCTTGATAGTTTTGTCGAATATGAGGTTCCAACTTCTGGACGCCCGCTTGAGACCATATATTGATATCTGAAGTCAGCATACCTTATGCTCACTTCCCACTAATGTGTATTCCTCAGGTTGAGACATGTAAATATCTTCTTTAATGTATCCATTGAGGAATGTCATCTTTACATCCATTTGTCATATCTCGTAGTCATACCATTTTGCTATGACAAGTAGTATTTAATGGATTTAAACATAGCTACTGGTGAAAATGTTTCATCATAGTCAATTCCTTGTCTTTGAGTATAACCTTTTGCTACCGGTCTTGCTTTGAAGGTCAATACCTTCCCATCCGCCCCAAGCTTTCTTTTGTAAATCCATTTGCATCCTACGAGAACGATTTCCTCATATAGATCCACTAATGTCAAGACTTGGTTTCAATACCTAGAATCCATTTCAGACTACAAGGCTTCAAGCCATTTGGATGAATCAGTATCAGATATTGCTTCTTTAAAGTTCATTGGATTACATCCAACAAAAGGCTCATCAAGGCCTTGTTCATGAAGAAGCGTATATCTAGAAGGTGGTCTAATAATCCTATCAGACCTTCTAGGTGCGTGCACTTCAACTACTTGTTGTTGGGGATTAAGTTCAACTTCTACTGTTGAGAGAGTATCCTGAATTTCTTCAAGTTCTATCATCACATCTTTTTCTATCTAATAGAAAATCCTTTTCTAGGAAGGTGTCATTTCTTGAAACAAACACTTTTGCTTCATTGGGATGATAGAAATAATATCCAACAGAATTCTTTGGATATCCTACAAAGTAGCACAAAATGGATCGATTATCCAGTTTGTTCCCATTGTCTGCTTCACGTAAACAGGACATCCTCATACTCTCAAGTAATAATATTTGGGAGTTTTTCCCATCCATATCTCGTATGGTGTTTTATCCAATGATTTTGTATGGACAATATTTAACAACATTGCCGTAGTTTCAAGCGCAAAGCCCCAAAACAATGTAATCAATTCAGTGAATCCCATCATAGATCGAAATATGTCCATCAAAGCTCGATTACGAAGTTCAAAAACACTATTTAATTGTGGTGTCGCTGGTGGAGTCCACTGTGAGATAATCTCATTTTCTTTTAGATAATCCAAGAATTCAGTACTCAAGTATTCTCCACCTCGATCAGATCAAAGTATCCTAATACTTCTTTCTAATTGTTTTTTCAGTTCTAATCTGAATTCTTTGAACTTTTCAAATGCTTCAGATTTGTGTCTCATCAAATAGACATACCCATACCTCGAGTAGTTATCAGTAAAGGTAATGAAGTAGGATTGCCCATATTTTGTGCTAACACTAAGCGGGACACAAACATCTGTGTGAATCAAATCCAGTAGACCATGTGCACATTCCACATTTCTCTTAAAGTGTGTCTTGGTCATTTTTCTTTTCAGACATGACTCACAAGTAGGTAGAGAATTTATGTCTGACAAGTCAAACATGCCTTCTCCTACTAGTTTGTGCATCCTTCTTTGGGAATTGTGACCTAGTATAGCGTGCCATATTTGTGCGGGATTTGGATCATCTAACTTTTTTTTGTTTGTTGTTGAAATCTTGTTTACTTTGACATTCACTTATAATTTTCAGTACATTTATGGCGCATATAATTTCTTATGACCGGATTTCTTGCAGTGAAATAAATATATTCTAACTTATCGAGAATTGTAGGCCCTTTAAGTGTCCTTCAGAGTTTGCCTCTTACTGGGTTTGTTTTTCTTGTGAGGGGCAGAACATTTTTTTCCCTTATCTTGTGGGCCATTTTTCGTCCTGACGAGAGGGACATTAAAAAAACAACATTTTCCTGTTTTATGGTGATCTCATAAGTCATAAGCGTATTGACTAGCTCTTCAAGAAAAAAACATTTTCCTTTTTTATGGTGATCTCATAAGTCATAAGCGTATTGACTAGCTGTAGAACCCGTAAATCAGTCTACGTATAAGCCATGCATAATTCTAGATTTTTAAAATTTAATTGACTTCATTGCATGATTATTTTAAAAGCATTTCTTTGAAGTTAATTATTTTATTATTTCATGCAGTAATTTTATTTTTCAGTTATTTCAGTGAGGCCGGACTGGAGTTGGAGCTTTGAGATAGAATTTAAGATTCGAAAAATATTTCCAGAAGTTAATTTAGCTAGCAAGTAAGTTCATTTAAGTTAAAAAGGATGTTTTGAGGATTTAATTTAAGTTACTTGAGGTGATTAAGAAATAAGCTCATTTAAGTTACTTAATTAAGGGATTAATTCACTAAATTAATTAAAGGATTAGTGAGGCTTTTAAGGGTTATAAATTTACTAGCTAGAAAACATTTTTCCTTCCATTTATTAGATGAATTTTCGGCCCCTTAGATGATTAAGCATTGATATGCCAACTCAACACCTTTGACCCTTTATTTGTATTTAATTAGTAGGATAATTCTTTTATTTTTGGGAGCACCATTTAATTAATGATCAACCTTATCCTCACCTAGTCTAGATGGTAATTGATCGGTCACCTCACCCCAACATGCACCAACAAATCATTTGATATCAAACTAGAATTCAAAATTCAAAAGGTGAAGACTTGGTCTTGAGTTATCCCCTATATCTTGCACCCACTTCCCTCACTCTCCTAACCATCATTCTCCCTCCCCCATGATCGAAATTCAGAGCTTATAGAGTAGAAAAATCGTGACCCTCACAGCCTAGAACTAGAGAGAAAAATCGAGAGCAAGGAAACAAGAGAAGCGCTCCACCTCCTCCGCGCCGAGTCGTCGTATTCTTTTCGTTTTTATTTCAAACGAAAACCAAGGCATGTCTAGATTCTTTCAAACCTCAATCAAGTCCTATTATCAATTATTTTTCAGTACATGATCATGTTTTGATAAGCAAAAAACCGAAATACATCAGAAATTTTCAGAAAACACACATGCAGATTTTGACTTTCATGATGCAGTTTCACGGTTTGCTTTGTTTTGTGGATTTCAGGTATTGGCTCGATTCCAGGCTCCTAAGGCGACATCTAGACATGTAATAGGATGCATTAGGACCATGTTGGTCCATTAATTTAACCCCATGCACGCTGGAAAACACGAGAATGACAGCAACTCCACCTCTTGTCCAATTAAGCTTTTCGAAATTTTGTTTTGCTGTCATATAGGGAATGAATCTGATCATGGCTGCCACAAGGCCTATAGCTATGGTTAGATCACTTCCCTAGCATGTCTAAGACGTGACTAAGTCGTCCTTTTGGTGGCTCGGTCCATGGTTCATCGGTTTTTAAATCAAAAGCAAGAACAGCCCCCTCCCCTCTCGGCCCCTTCGATTTTGACAGCACATGTACTTCGAGTTGGTTGGTTTGGTGTGGATCTTGGTTGGCCTATGGCCCTTAGCCACGGTTCATACCATGCCCCTAGATGTCTAGATCATGCCATGGTCAATCAAATGGCCACTGGAACGACACAAGACAGCAATCAAAACAAAACACTACACACGCACGCATGAGGGCCCTCGGTAAGAACTTTCGGGTGGTTGCTGGAATGAGGCGAATTGTGGCTGGCATAGGGCCCTTAGCCATGGTTCAAATCATTCCTTGGGATGTTGTGGAGAGGCTTTGGTCGGTGGTTCAAGCCCCAATGGCCAAAAGTCTCGCAAACGACGCGATGCAAGCAAGTTTGCAGCTTCTGGAAATTTACAGCAAGTTGCTTTGTCGGTTCGGAGGCTCGTTTGAGTTCTTGGTTGGCTTTTAGCCTGTGGCCTTGGACTGGACAGTGCCTCATCGAGTTAGGAAGGTCGTTATTTTTAAATTGTTATTTTCGACAAAATTTATTTTCTTCCGCTGCTATATTTTAAATATTGAACTTGAGTTATCAGTTGATTTTATGAATGAGGCACTCCATTTATTTTTATAAGAAAATTTTTAATTTTTCCGCAAATTTTCAAGCAAGGAGTTTTTGGGCCTCGACAGTTGGTATCAGAGCGGTGGTTCTGTATAGGGTTACACTACTACTGACCACGAGAAGCTCACAAAGCCACGCCTTCGAACTGTAAGTTTTACAGTTCAGCATTTTATTTAAAGCATGAATTATTTTGTCAGCATGCTTCCATGAAATAATTTCGACCAGATTTTCAGCATTTCAGTGTTCATTTAAAATAAATTATGGAATTATGCATGTTAGTTACGTATGAGTTATGTTGGAACAGTATGCCCCCTAGACGTCAAGTAGGACGCCCGAGAGGTAGTGGCGAGCACCGTCGCGAGGACGATGACGATCAGAGACAAGAGAGGCAGACACCTCCTCCTCCTCCACCTCCACCACCGCCCCCACCTGACATGAGTGCCCAGATGCTAGCTGGGATGACGCAGTTCTTCGCACAGTTTGCGGGGAACAATGCGGTGGTGACTAGGCCGACAGGGCCAGAGGCTGTTTACGAGCGATTCATGAAGATGCGTCCAAAGGAGTTTTCTGGGACGTCTGACCCCATGATTGCCGAGGGATGGATCAAATCCCTCGAGATTATCTTCGAGTTCATGGAGCTGGGAGACGCAGACCGAGTCCGTTGTGCCACCTATCTGTTCAGTGGAGATGCCCGCTTATGATGGGAAGGAGCGTCAGTAGCCCTGACCTTGGCTACACTGTCATGACACGCTTCACGGAGGTTTTCTACTCCAAATATTTTGCTGAGGAAGTGCGCACCAGGTTGACCACTGAGTTCATGAGCCTGAGAGAGGGAGATATGACGGTTACGGAGTTCATCCGTAAGTTCGAGAGGGGCTATCATTTTGTGCCCCTGATCGCGAATGATGCCAAAGCCAAGTTGATGCATTTCCTGGTGGGTCTACGGCCGATCTTGCGCCGGGATGTTAGGGTGTCTGACCCTGCTACTTATGAGATTGCTGTCTCCAAAGCCCTAGCCGCAGAGCATGATCTGCGGGATATCGAGAGGGATCGCCAGGGCAAGCGCCCAGTTCAGGTACCACACCGCCCTCCTCCTCATCAGCATCAGCAGCAGAACAAGAGGTCTTTTCATGGACCGCCTAGAAACAGAGGACAGCAGCAGCAGCAGCAGCAGCGGGGACGCCCAGCCCCGAGGACTTATGAGCACCCAGTCTCTCCCAAGTGCTCACGCCGCCATCCTGGAGCATGTATGTCTGGCTCAGGAAAGTGTTTTAAGTGTGGCAGTCCAGACCACATGTTGCTGCAGTGCCCTCAGAGGAATCTGCCTACCCAAGGCAGAGTTTTTGCTCTCCATGCCGCGGAAACCAACCCGGAGACTATATTGTTGACAGGTACCTTTAAGCTTTAAGTTATTATTTGAATTTCCGTGTTTTGGGAATAAGGATTAAGATTGAACTTAGAACTGTGATAGGATTGCATGCTCTACTCAGTAGTATTTTGGAGATTTAAGTTAGAAGAACTTTGACCATTGCATGTCTATAAGTTTAGTTCTTGTAACTACTGGATTCAACTTAGAGCTCCGCTCTTTCAGGGAGAATTTTTATATCTGGTTCCGCTACCAAGGCCTTGATAGATTCAGGGGCCACTCACTCGTTTATTTCGGAGGTCTTTGCAAACTTTCTCAAGATCAAGATCATTGGGCTAGACATAGCCTTTTCAGTAGTGTTGCCATCAGGCGAGGAGATGGCAGCCACCAATGTTATCCGAGATATAGACCTTGAGCTGCACGGTAATCTTGTTTATGCGGATCTGATTGTGCTACCGATGCCGGAATTTGACATTATCCTAGGGATGGACTGGCTATTGAGGAACAGAGTGTTGATAGACTTCCAGCGGAGATCTGTTCTTGTCCGACCGCCTGGAATGGAGCAGTTCTTATTTGAGCCGGACATGTACTTTCCTTTACCGCGCATTATTCCTTATGTTCAGGCCAGGAAGCTCATGCATAGAGGGTGTCGGGCATTTCTAGCGACCTTTTTATCTGTCCCCGAGGAACCTAGCCAGTCAGCCTCAGATGTTCCGATTGTCAGAGATTTCTTAGACGTTTTTCCCGAAGACGTCTCTGGTATGCCACCCGAGAGAGAGGTGGAGTTTTCCATTGAGCTTATGCCAGGTACGGCTCCGATATCCAAAGCGCCGTACCGACTAGCACCGACAGAGATGGCAGAGCTTAAGAAGCAGATTCAGGAACTTCTCGACAAGGAGTTCATTCGCCCGAGCTTTTCACCATGGGGCGCGCCGGTCTTATTTGTGAAAAAGAAGGATGGCTCGATGAGGCTTTGCATTGACTATCGGGAGTTGAACAGGGTTACAGTGAAGAATAAATACCCACTTCCGAGGATTGAGGATTTTTTTGACCAGTTGCAGGGAGCTTCGATTTTCTCCAAGATAGATCTGCGTTCCGGTTATCACCAGTTGAGGGTGAGAGATGCTGATGTCTCGAAGACAGCTTTCAGGACTCGTTATGGCCACTACGAGTTCCTTGTGATGCCGTTCGGACTGACGAATGCGCCAGCGATCTTCATGGATCTCATGAATCGCGTATTTCAGCCGTACCTCGACCAGTTTGTGATAGTGTTCATAGATGACATTCTCGTCTACTCCAAGAGTCGGGAGGAGCACAGCAGACATCTGACCACAGTGTTGCAGACATTGCAGAAGCACAAATTATTCACAAAGTTCAGTAAATGCGAATTCTGGTTAGAGAAGGTGGCGTTCTTAGGCCACATCGTTTCTAGCAGTGGTATTGAGGTAGACCCAGCAAAAGTTGCAGCAGTCAGAGATTGGGTTGTGCCTCAGAATGCATCAGAGATCCGCAGTTTTCTTGGCTTAGCAGGATATTATCGGAAGTTCATTAAGGGATTCTCTTCGATTGCAGTTCCACTCACAGCACTGACCAAGAAGAATGTGAAATTTGTTTGGAGCGAGGAGTGTCAGAAGAGCTTCGATACTTTGAAGCAAGCTCTTATCTCAGCACCAGTTTTGGCCGTGCCGTCAGGGTCCGGTGAGTTTGTTCTGTTTACCGATGCTTCGAAGCTCGGTCTTGGCGCAGTATTGATGCAGCATGGGAAGGTGATAGCTTATGCTTCTAGACAGTTGAAGACTCACGAGAAGAACTAACCTACCCATGATCTAGAATTGGCGGCCGTAGTTTTTGCCTTGAAGATTTGGAGGCACTATCTGTATGGAGAGAAATGCCAGATCTTTACCGACCACAAGAGCCTCAAGTATTTCTTTACGCAGAAGGAGCTGAACATGCGTCAGAGGCGTTGGTTGGAGCTTGTGAAAAACTACGATTGTGACATTAGCTACCACCCGGGTAAAGCTAATGTAGTTGCAGATGCATTGAGCAGAAAAGTCGCAGTGATGGCTCATTTGACGATTCAGAAACCTCTTCAGACTGAGATGCAGAGGTTTGATCTCGAGACTTATCCTCGAGGTAGAGTTCCTCGTCTATCTACCTTGACCATTCAGTCTTCCCTTTTGGACCGTATTCGCAGTGGTCAGTCAGCAGATGAGCAATTGGCACAGTGGAAGAAGAGAGATGAAGCCAAGGGCAGTGTCTTGTCTTCAGTCAGTGATGGTATTGTGAGATACCGAGACAGGATATGGGTTCCTAGCAGTGATTCTATCCGAGCAGATATCTTATCAGAAGCCCATACATCGCCGTACTCTATTCATCCATGGAGTACGAAGATGTACAAGGATCTGCAGCTATTGTATTGGTGGCCTGGTATGAAGAAGGACATCAGACGATTTGTGTCCGAGTGTCTGACCTGCCAGTTAGTGAAGGCTGAGCATCAGAGACCAGCAGGTTAGCTCAAGCCTCTCCCTATTCCCGACTGGAAGTGGGAGAATGTTACCATGGACTTTGTGACCGGATTGCCGAGGTCAGCCAGAGGATCGAATGCTATCTGGGTGATTGTAGATCGTCTTACCAAATCAGCGTACTTCTTGCCTATTAAGACGACTTTCACCATGGTTCAGTATGCAGAGCTGTATATCCGAGAGATAGTCCGACTCCATGGTATTCCAGTTTCGATCGTATCTAACAGAGATCCCAGATTACTTCCTCATTTTGGAAGAGTTTGCATTCGACTTTGGGTACGAAGTTGCTGTTTAGCACAGCTTTCCATCCGCAGACAGATGGGCAGTTGGAGCGAGTTATTCAGATTTTGGAGGATCTTCTTCGCGCTTGCGTCATTGATTTCTCAGGGAGTTGGGAGTCGAACTTACCATTGGTTGAGTTCACCTATAACAACAGCTTCCAGTCGTCTATAGGTATGGCTCCGTATGAAGCACTGTATGGCTGCAAGTGCAGATCTCCTGTCCATTGGGATGAAGTAGGAGAGAGAGCAGAGTTGGGTCCAGAGATTGTTCAGCAGGCAGCAGATGTAGTAGTCAAGATCCGTGATAGGATGAGGACTGCTCAGAGCCGACAGAAGAGTTATGCCGATCACCGGAGGAGAGATTTAGAATTTGCAGTGGGCGATCATGTATTTGTGAAAGTGGCACCTATGAAGGGTGTCATGAGATTTGGCAAGAAAGGGAAGCTCAGTCCGAGATTCATTGGACCATTTGAGATCCTCGACAGAGTTGGGACGCTAGCCTATCGTGTGGCTCTTCCGCCGAATCTGGCCGGAGTACACAATGTCTTTCACGTCTCCATGCTGAGAAAGTACATGGCGAACCCTTCGCATGTGCTGAACTTTGAGCCGTTGCAACTTACTCCGAACCTGTCTTATGAGGAGAGACCAGTGCAGATCCTAGACCGGCAGGAGAAGAAACTTCGGAACAAGTTGGTTAAGCGAGTCAAAGTCAAATGGCCCAACCATTCAGAGGAGGAAGCTACGTGGGAGTCTGAGCCGGAGATGAGAAGTCGATACCCCGAGTTATTCGGTGAGTTTTAATTTCGAGGACGAAATTTCTTTCAAGGGGGGAAGGATTGTAGAACCCGTAAATCAGTCTACGTATAAGCCATGCATAATTCTAGATTTTTAAAATTTAATTGACTTCATTGCATGATTATTTTAAAGGCATTTCTTTGAAGTTAATTATTTTATTATTTCATGCAGTAGTTTGATTTTTCAGTTATTTCAGTGAGGCCGGACTGGAGTTGGAGCTTTGAGATAGAATTTAAGATTCGAGAAATATTTCCAGAAGTTAATTTAGCTAGCAAGTAATTTCATTTAAGTTAAAAAGGATGTTTTGAGGATTTAATTTAAGTTACTTGAGGTGATTAAGAAATAAGCTCATTTAAGTTACTTAATTAAGGGATTAATTCACTAAATTAATTAAAGGATTAGTGAGGCTTTTAAGGGTTATAAATTTACTAGCTAGAAAACATTTTTCCTTCCATTTATTAGATGAATTTTCGGCCCCTTAGATGATTAAGCATTGATATGCCAACTCAACACCTTTGACCCTTTCTTTGTACTTAATTAGTAGGATAATTCTTTTATTTTTGGGAGCACCATTTAATTAATGATCAACCTTATCCTCACCTAGTCTAGATGGTAATTGATCGGTCACCTCACCCCAACATGCACCAACAAATCATTTGATATCAAACTAGAATTCAAAATTCAAAAGGTGAAGACTTGGTCTTGAGTTATCCCCTATATCTTGCACCCACTTCCCTCACTCTCCTAACCATCATTCTCCCTCCCCCATGACCGAAATTCAGAGCTTATAGAGTAGAAAAATCGTGACCCTCACAGCCTAGAACTAGAGAGAAAAATCGAGAGCAAGGAAACAAGAGAAGCGCTCCACCTCCTCCGCGCCGAGTCGTCGTATTCTTTTCGTTTTTATTTCAAACGAAAACCAAGGCATGTCTAGATTCTTTCAAACCTCAATCAAGTCCTATTATCAATTATTTTTCAGTACATGATCATGTTTTGATAAGCAAAAAAACCGAAATACATCAGAAATTTTCAGAAAACACACATGCAGATTTTGACTTTCATGATGCAGTTTCACGGTTTGCTTTGTTCTGTGGATTTCAGGTATTGGCTCGATTCCAGGCTCCTAAGGCGACATCTAGACATGTAATAGGATGCATTAGGACCATGTTGGTCCATTCATTTAACCCCATGCACGCTCGAAAACACGAGAATGACAGCAACTCCACCTCTTGTCCAATTAAGCTTTTCGAAATTTTGTTTTGCTGTCATATAGGGAATGAATCTGATCATGGCTGCCACAAGGCCTATAGCTATGGTTAGATCACTTCCCTAGCATGTCTAAGACGTGAATAAGTCACCCTTTTGGTGGCTCGGTCCATGGTTCATCGGTTTTTAAATCAAAAGCAAGAACAGCCCCCTCCCCTCTCGGCCCCTTCGGTTTTGACAGCACATGTACTTCGAGTTGGTTGGTTTGGTGTGGATCTTGGTTGGCCTATGGCCCTTAGCCACGGTTCATACCATGCCCCTAGATGTCTAGATTGTGCCATGGTAAATCAAATGGCCACTGTAACGACACGAAACAGAAATCAAAACAAAACACTACACACGCACGCATGAGGGCCCTCGGTAAGAACTTTCGGGTGGTTGCTGGAATGAGGCGAATTGTGGCTGGCCTAGAGCCCTTAGCCATGGTTCAAATCATTTCTTGTGACGTTTTGGAGAAGATTTGGTCGGTGGTTCAAGCCCCAATGGCCAAAAGTCTCGCAAACGACGCGATGCAAGCAAGGTTGCAGCTGCTGGAAATTTACAGCAAGTTGCTGTGTCGGTTCGGAGGCTCATTTGAGTTCTTGGTTGGCTTTTAGCCTGTGGCCTTGGACTGGACAGTGCCTCATCGAGTTAGGAAGGTTGTTTTTTTGACCGTTTGTGATTCGGGTCATTTTTGAGGTCGTACGATAATTTACGATGCGATGTGCCAAATTGACTCTCGAAAGAGCGTTTCTTGTTTTGGCCTCCATTTCACCTAGATTTCGACCCTCATCATTTTAGGAGTATTAGTTCATAATTTTAAGCGTATTTTAATCATGACTATACGTTGGTTCAGTGTTGGTTCGGGTTGGTTCGGAGTCATGATTAAATACGAAGTCGGTAGACGTAATTGTCGCATTTTAAAACTTAAATTGCATGGTTGGTCAAGTTTAAGCTATTGCATATTTTTCATGACAGTTAGGTTGCAGCAAGCCTGGGGACGATCCAATCCAATCCAGTTGGTAAAATTACAGGATTTTTCATTATGCCAGTTAATTATATTACGTGCATGAAAAATAGAAAATACTTATTTTTGAGATTTATGCGATATGGCTTGTGGTCAATTCACTATTATGGGAGCATTATTTTATACGGTCGTTAGTGACCAATCAGTTCAGTTTGGTACCACCCGGTCTCCAGTGACCGGTCAGCTCAGTTCAGTTTGATACTCCCCGGTAGCCAGTTACCGATCAGTTCAGTTCAGTGAAGGGGCCACAGGCGTAGACCATAATCTCAACAGAAAATTTTTACCAGTTATTTCAGTACAGGGCTCCAAGGAGCAAATATTTTTACTATGATTTCAGTTCAGTTATGCACGTATTATAATTGCTCAGTACCAGTTATTTTCAGTATGCCTCATGACATGATATTTTATCCCATGCACATTTTACTTCAGTATTTACTCGTTACCTACGATATTTGCATGCTGAGTCTTTAGGCTCACTAGACTTGATTGTTGTAGGTACTGATGAGGCCAGGGCCGAGGGCGGGGACCAGTGAGCCAGCTTGGGTCGGCAGTAGTGGTACCCGAGGACCTCAGTTTCAGCACTTGCCATTTTTTTTATGCTCAGACATTTTATCAGCTGTTGAATATTTTTAAATTGTTATTTTCGGCAAACTTTATTTTCTTCCGCTGCTATATTTTAAACATTGAACTTGAGTTATCAGTTGATTTTATGAATGAGGCACTCCATTTATTTTTAAAAGAAAATTTTTAATTTTTCCGCAAATTTTCAAGCAAGGAGTTTTTGGGCCTCGACAGTTGGTATCAGAGCGGTGGTTCTGTATAGGGTTACACTACTACTGACCACGAGAAGCTCACAAAGCCACGCCTTCGGTCTGTAAGTTTTACAGTTCAGCATTTTATTTAAAGCATGAATTATTTTGTCAGCATGCTTCCATGAAATAATTTCGACCAGATTTTCAGCATTTCAGTGTTCATTTAAATTAAATTATGGAATTATGCATGTTAGTTATGTATGAGTTATGTTGGAACAGTATGCCCCCTAGACGTCAAGTAGGACGCTCGAGAGGTAGTGGCGAGCACCGTCGCGAGGACGATGACGATCAGAGACAAGAGAGGCAGACACCTCCTCCTCCTCCACCTCCACCACTGCCCCGACCTGACATGAGTGCCCAGATGCTAGCTGGGATGACGCAGTTCTTCGCACAGTTTGCGGGGAACAATGCGGTGGTGACTAGGCCGACAGGGCCAGAGGCTGTTTACGAGCGATTCATGAAGATGCGTCCAAAGGAGTTTTCTGGGACGTCTGACCCCATGATTGCCGAGGGATGGATCAAATCCCTCGAGGTTATCTTCGAGTTCATGGAGCTGGGAGACGCAGACTGAGTCCGTTGTGCCACCTATCTGTTCAGTGGAGATGCCCGCTTATGGTGGGAAGGAGCGTCAGTAGCCCTGACCTTGGCTACACTGTCATGGACACGCTTCACGGAGGTTTTCTACTCCAAATATTTTGCTGAGGAAGTGCGCACCAGGTTGACCACTGAGTTCATGAGCCTGAGACAGGGAGATATGACGGTTGTGGAGTTCATCCGTAAGTTCGAGAGGGGCTATCATTTTGTGCTCCTGATCGCGAATGATGCCAAAGCCAAGTTGATGCATTTCCTGGTGGGTCTACGGCCGATCTTGTGCTGGGATGTTAGGGTGTCTGACCCTGCTACTTATGAGATTGCTGTCTCCAAAGCCCTAGCCGCAGAGCAGGATCTGCGGGATATCGAGAGGGATCGCCAGGGCAAGCGCCCAGTTCAGGTACCACACCGCCCTCCTCCTCATCAGCATCAGCAGCAGAACAAGAGGTCTTTTCATGGACCGCCTAGAAACAGAGGACAGCAGCAGCAGCAGCAGCGGGGACGCCCAGCCCCGAGGACTTATGAGCACCCAGTCTCTCCCAAGTGCTCACGCCGCCATCCTGGAGCATGTATGTCTGGCTCAGGAAAGTGTTTTATGTGTGGCAGTCCAGACCACATGTTGCTGCAGTGCCCTCAGAGGAATCTGCCTACCCAAGGCAGAGTTTTTGCTCTCCATGCCGCGGAAACCAACCCGGAGACTATATTGTTGACAGGTACCTTTAAGCTTTAAGTTATTATTTGAATTTCCGTGTTTTGGGAATAATGATTAAGATTGAACTTAGAACTGTGATAGGATTGCATGCTCTACTCAGTAGTATTTTGGAGATTTAAGTTAGAAGAACTTTGACCATTGCATGTCTATAAGTTTAGTTCTTGTAACTACTGGATTCAACTTAGAGCTCCGCTCTTTCAGGGAGAATTTTTATATCTGGTTCCGCTACCAAGGCCTTGATAGATTCAGGGGCCACTCACTCGTTTATTTCGGAGGTCTTTGCAAACTTTCTCAAGATCAAGATCATTGGGCTAGACATAGCCTTTTCAGTAGTGTTGCCATCAGGCGAGGAGATGGCAGCCACCAATGTTATCCGAGATATAGACCTTGAGCTGCACGGTAATCTTGTTTATGCGGATCTGATTGTGCTACCGATGCCGGAATTTGACATTATCCTAGGGATGGACTGGCTATTGAGGAACAGAGTGTTGATAGAATTCCAGCGGAGATCTGTTCTTGTCCGACCGCCTGGAATGGAGCAGTTCTTATTTGAGCCGGACATGTACTTTCCTTTACCGCGCATTATTCCTTATGTTCAGGCCAGGAAGCTCATGCATAGAGGGTGTCGGGCATTTCTAGCGACCTTTTTATCTGTCCCCGAGGAACCCAGCCAGTCAGCCTCAGATGTTCCGATTGTCAGAGATTTCTTAAACGTTTTTCCCGAAGACGTCTCTGGTATGCCACCCGAGAGAGAGGTGGAGTTTTCCATTGGGCCAAAGCCCCATCTCGTTAGAAATCACATATTTCAGGCCCACAACATTCTCAATAAGCATAGTCATATATATACCACGCTCATGGGCCAAAGCCCCATCTTGCATGCATGTAATCGTGAGCTCCTTGAAAGCGGTGTGAATCATTGTACGAGTTTCATGCACCATGCAACTCTTGAACTCGAATGTCAGTAGCATTCAACATTTCCTCAAACTGTCCCTACAATTCATTTGACATAAAAGCGAGCATGTTACACTTTAGCTTGCATACTATGGTCCTAACATCTTGCATGCTTTGTCAGTTCAGCAGGACTGACATAAGTGTGTATGTCATTTTCTCCGAATTCAGAACAATTTTCCCAACTAGTCTTGAAAATTAGGTTTGATTAGCTTGTTAATAACAGAAATAGATTACATGTCGAAATCGAAATTTTACTGATATGGAAATAGAATAATGATTGCTGATTATTTTAAAATAATTTTAAGATATAAAATATGGATTTTATTTTATAAATTTCCATCACACTATTTTGAAATTTCCACCACCCTCTGATGAAAAAGACAAATCGTATTTCCTTAGTGGGCACATAGAGTCCAATTAGACAATTATGATCCCGAATAATATCAGCCAATTATAATTTCTAAAAGGTAGAATCCAATTGCATCCATATGCAACCTCTCTGTGTTTCATCTCACGTTTAATAAGGACCCAATAATATGACGCCGTTTATTTAACGTGTCAAACCGACCCATCAATATTGAACTGTAGTGGACGGTCGCCATGAGTTCCCCCAATAATATGAGCCAAAGTCATGAGTTCCCCTCAATTCACATCATATGTCCGGTGGAAGTCACAGCGTTTCGGCGTTCAGGCCTCCTCAATAATATGATCCAGACACTGACCGCGTGTAGGATTCAACATGCAACCACGGTTGATGGAATGCAAGAATAAATTAAACTCCTTTAATTTTTACTTTTGCGGTTTTATATAAATTTTGAATTTTATTCAAAATGAGGGATTTTAATTTTAAAATTGTCTCATCATTTTAATTTAAAATCACGTGTCATGTTTGTAATTTTTTCGGATTCATGCAACTATGTTATTTACTAATATACATACATGCATACTATTATATATATCACATATATATCATGATATGGCATTCAACAATAAATAAGGATGATCGATCACCAACACTATTAGATCCATGTGAGCCAGACTTGGATCCGGACTCAAAACCTAGGTGAATGCAAGGATGCAAATGCAACTTATTACAAAAGCTTCTAATATTTTACATATCTACATCTTGTGCATCGGGCCCACCATCTTCCAGTCTTGATCTCCCACTATTTCTAATAATTACATTTAAATAGCCATGACACATAAGGGATACATCATATGGGGTGGGAACGGGCCATAAACCAAGCCCACTTTAGTAATATCAAATATTAACAAAATGTATAAAATAATAAAATATCCTAATATACACCTAACACATTGGTCAAGGCTATCGATCATCCTTCATGCATTTAATATTACTTATTAACATCAATTAATTAAAAAAATTAATTAACTGAATAAATAATGCATCTAATAATTTTATTACTAACCACCAAAATTATTAAAAAATTTAATAAACACCTTTATTTAATTTTCAATTAATTCAATAAAAATCGATTTCTTGTAAAACTCATTTTTACCATAAATAATTAAAATCATATACTTTTATTTATTTACAAGAAAATTATTAATTTTCCAAAAATTAATTTTTTTTCAAAAGAAAAATTGAACTAATTTTCATAAAATATCAATTTTGTCCAAAGTTTTGAAAAATCATAAAATCGCACCCTAGGCCCGAACAATTCAAGCCTATTACCCAGTACGGTACCCGAGATGTTCCCGAGCACTTGCCCGCGCTTCCCACCCGTTGCTCGATCGTATTGGGTAGTGGCGAGCACGCTGTGCGCCGTGGAGCGCGACCTGCGCGCACGGTTTTCCCGTAACAGTTCCGATCAGATTCGAAAATATATATATATATATTTTCGAAAATCTGATAAAATAAAATTTTTATAGTGCATCAATTTTCTAAAAAAATTTCTTGTGTGGTTAGAAATATTATTCAACATGATTTAAAACCATAAGATATAGACAACATAGCTTTGATACCACTATTGGGGTTATCGTTCTTCTCGTATCCAAATCGCAGCGGAAGTTTAAAATTTTTATTTTTAAAATCAAATTATTTGGACACTCGTATGGTTTAATTGAATAAATATTCATAGGGAGTTAGAAAATTTTATCTTTAGTGAAATTTTCAATCGGCTCCAACTATTATGATATTGGCGGATATAGCTCTTGTTGAATTTCCATACGAACTTTCTTCGATCTCCGAATCAGGTACACTACCGGAATACTTGTTCCTCTTCCAACTTGCACTAGAAAGTATAGAAGATATTTTGCGTAAAGATAGAACGCGAAGATGAAATTGACTCAATACTATTAATTAGCACAAGACGAATTTTTATTGCATAAGATAAGAGATTTCGAGAGCAGCCCTTTTGAAATTGGGAAGAGGCAATCTAAATCTTAAAACTTTCGAATGCTATCTTTAAATGATAATCAAAATCATTATTTTATTTCTAATCCATAATCTACTTAATTAATCTAATTAATTAAGTTAATTAAAAATTCTAAATTCATTCCATATCATAGCCAATCTCGGTTTTTTAATACACATATATATTTGAGAATATCATTCATTAATATTATTTTGTTTTGTGTGCAAGTTTATAAAATTATGGTATCATGAGTATTCCATAGTACATCAATACCATATATAAAAACTTAATGAGATATATTTTAAATCAATTAAAATAAAATTTGATTATTAAAGCTCATTTGAAATTTAATAAATTAACATGATGGGCTTATACTCTTACAAGCCCATGATCCATGCCCCCAATTACATCAATCTAATCATAATCCCGATCGACGATCAAATATCATCGATGTGACAATTTCAACGTGTTTGTTATTATGATGCACACCATAATTTCGATATCACCAATATCTAAATAACACAGGTGCACTCCCTTTGACTGTCTTTAACAGTCACGCTCTCAAAATTTCTATAAGTTTTTATAAACTTTATTTATAAGCTTATCGATTGATCATATCAAATTTATTTATTATAAATTCAACTCATTGAATTTCTTATCTCAACGGGAACAAGTAAACCAATACTTGTGTGGTCCTCAATGGTTCAGGGATCCAACTAGGCGTGAGTTCACAACTCATTGTAATTCATGATAATTTCCTTTATTGGGGCTTACCCTAATTTGCCCACATCCCATGCACAACATTTGATGATGAGAATGTCAGAAACCATTTTCTGATTAAACCCATCCAATCATGGTAAGAACGTGTAGTAGCAATGCCCCATGATTCTCTTGGTATAACGGATAGTGCCTGCAAGAACAAGTCGGTTATGATTAACGTATAGTCCTTTCATCTTATATATCCCGATCAAATCTACAACCATTGGTTCATCGAGGATTGCATATTAAATTCGATAGCTATATGATAAAATCATGAAATATTCATAGTGTCATCGTATGTACAACTGGAGAACCCTTTCCTTAAAGTATATCTAACACTTTGGCCAGAGATTTCATACACTATTATTTCGTTAGATCATATAGGATATCCACACCAGTAGGTGAGCGGTGAATTTCAGACTACGATGCAATGGCTCCTACACATTTCGCAATTGCACCCAACCTCGCCACCTTATGACCCTCGCGGAGTCAGTAAACGAGCAAAGCACAACCCTAGTATGTAGAGCCTCAGTATTGTCCCAGGTCGTAAGAACTAATCATGTACAATCACAACCACGAACTTTTCCTCTCAATTAATGATAACCACTTAGAAAGTCCGTGGGAGGGTTGTTCGGTAAAATCATCGTATGATTACCAATCTGTATGATTGGACATCTCTATGTCCTTACCATGAAACATAGAGGTGTCGAAGAGGCCACTTGGGAGACAGAACGGCATATGAGGGAGCTCTACCCATACTTATTCTGATGGTATGGCTTATATTTTCTTTATGCATGTTATTATTGTTGTTGATTAATTTCGGGGCCGAAATTCATTTAAGAGGGGCATAAATGTAATGCATGAAGTAAATATTACAATTTGTTGATTTAGTAATGTGATAATACTAAATAATTAATGATTTTTAAAGAATGAAATATGACGTATTTTTGTCATATGAAGTCCAAATGATTTGAAATTTTGATATAACTTAGAAAATTCAAAGATATATAAGTTTCATATTTTGAGTTTTGGAAAAATTGATCCTTTGACTGGTTCAAAGAGATATACCGATCATAAAAATGTTAAATATTATATATTATATTATTAATATGATATAATATAATATAATATAATTAAAAAAAGAAAAAAAAGAAAGAGGATAAATTTGAACTTACATGAAATAATCTTTGACAGTGAGTTACAGAGAGAAGAGAGAAGAAGAAATAAAATAGGGTTTTGATTTTCTTTTCGATCTTGCGACTTATCGGTCTATTCAATCGATGAACCGACTTCAGTTTTGAGATCGTTGACACAATGTCTTCGATTTGATGCATAAATTTTATAGTTTTGGTGATGTTTGAAATTCATCGATTTCTGGAATAAATATGATAATTTGTTAAATCATACAGAAATTGAAGATTGTTGAGTAGTGCATGATTTTAACGAAGAAGAGAATATTATAGTATTGTTATTTTGAATTATTCCTAATTTATTATAATTAGGAATTTTAATCGTTGGATTGAGATTGGAGAGTTGTTTGTTAGTTGTTATTAATTCTGATTATATATTCGGAGTCTACGAAGTATAGGCTAGACGTTGATATAAAATTTTTCGTAGTTTAACGGATGTTGTAAAATATCCTATTATTTCAAGTTAATTAATTAGAGTGTCTTGGATGGTAGTATTATGAATTAAATACACCAGAATATTAAATTGCTGAACGATAAGAATTTATAATCGAGTTTTATATTTTGTTGAATTCATTATTGTTGGGCTATTTGATGTTATGCATTGAGGCTATTATAATTGTGTTGATATAGTGAAAATGATCCGATAATTATTGTTGAATTATTTAGATACATCACAAGACTCAGGATCAAAGTAGTAGCCAGATTTTATATATACTCGATTATCAGGTATGTGTTGACGTACGAGCATATGTTGTTATTGTTTAATATTGATAAATACTATTGTGTTGAACGATGGTAAATAACTTGATATGGGTGATTTGATATTATATTTATTGTTGTTTATTATTGTTGATGTTGTTGGCTGTCGTTGTTGGGAGACGTCACGTTGATGTTGTTCGTTCAACGATATTGCTGTCGTCGAAGTTGGGGTGTGACGTATCGTTGATGTTGTTCATTCAACGATATTGCTGTCGCCGGAGTTGGAGTGCGACATATCGTGGATGTTGTTCGTTCGACGATATTGCTGTCGCCGGAGTTGGGGTGCGAAGTATCGTCGATGTTGTTGCTGCAGTAGTATGGGAGTGATGTCGTTGATATCGTTGGGGGTTTTATTGTTCAGCTACTCTCAAGCTCAAGCGACCTTTATCCTTGTTTTTAGGCGGCTGAATCGACTAGGAACGAATTTAGAATATACAGTGTTTACAAATGAGTTTCAAGATCTAATTATGATTCATTTGTATTAAAGTATAATCAAGGACTTTATCTATGCTGATTGCATGGGTATACAGATAAAAAATGAAACAATAAAAAGTTAAATTATATTAAATTAAAGATTGTTTATTTCACTTGCGTCAATAAATTTCCTAGCCAACCGTCCGCTTGCAGGGCATCTATTCTAACATGGCATAAAGATGTCCAAACATGCAGATAGGTAGTCATATGATGATTATACCAAACTGTCCTCCCTAGGACTTTCCAAGTGGTTATTATTCATTGAGAGGATAATTCCGTGGATATGATTGTACAACATTAGTCCTTACGACCCGGGACAACAGTGAGGCTATATGCTAGGGCCGTGCTTTGACTCGTTTACCGACTCCAGGAGGGTCATCAGGTGGCAAGATTGGGTATAGTTGCGACGCATATAGGAGCCAGTGCATTGTAGTCGTGAATTCACAGCTCACCTACGTGGATATCCTGTTTGATCTGATGAAATAATAGTGCATGGAATCTCTGGCCAGAGTATGACATGTACGTTAGAGAAGGAGTTCTCCAATTGTACATACGATGCCACTATTTATTCTCAAATATGTGCCACATAGTTATCGAATTCTTATGCAACCCTCGATGAAACAATGGTAGCAGATTCGATCGGGATATATGAGATGAAGGGACCTTACTGTATGTTAATCATAATCGACCGGTTCTTGCTGGCACTATCAGTGATACCTAGGGAATCATGAGGCGATGCTACTAGACGCTCTTACCATGATTCGATGGGTTTAATCAGAAATCTGATTTCTAACCTTCTAGTGATCAATTGTTGATAAATTGAATGGAGAAAATTAAAGGTAAGCCCGAATAAAGGATTATGTCCTGAATCACAAAGAGTTATGAACCCACGACTAGCTATATTTCCGAACCATTTAGGGTGACACAAGCACTTGATCATTTTGTTCCCGTTGAGAGAATAAATTCAAGAAGTTG
Organism: Primulina tabacum; assembly: GCF_025594145.1. Lineage (NCBI taxonomy): Eukaryota > Viridiplantae > Streptophyta > Magnoliopsida > Lamiales > Gesneriaceae > Primulina > Primulina tabacum. Next base: position 5,806,386 of record NC_134567.1, read on the forward strand.
AATTTATATAAAATTATGATATAGTAAATTCAAGGAGTTGAATTTATGATAATTAAAATTTTAGAAAATAAATTCAAGGTGTAGAATTTATGAGATACTAAATTCAAGAAATTGAATTTATGAATTTATAAAATTTGGAGAGAATAAATTCAAGGAGTTGCATTTTTAAAATTTGATAATTTAAAATTTTAAATTCAATGATAGACTTAATTTAATTGCGGTGATGACAGTCAAAACCAGTAGATCTCGTTAAGTGAAACCAGAAGACTATATAAAAACAGAAGTTCTCTTGTCGCCTTAACTAAGCTGTACTCTTTGAGTACTTATCAGTTTAGAAAAACAAAAGCAAAACTTGACTCACTACAAGAAACAGAACCTATCCTTGATATATTAAATGTTACCGTTACTTTACCAAGTACGAGTATTAAATGCTTCATTAATGCTGAACAAAGTCATTTAATACGTATTACCTATTTTAGTATGTAACAAGACTGATTGTTCTGAATCCTTTTTGTAGGAACTACTTTTAGCAATAAAGCTGTTTCTATCAGAAGTCAAAGAAGCCGTTTTTATTATAGACGTTGGATTCAAGTCATCTATATATATGGATCAAACCCATTTGATGCAAACAACGCTTATTTTTATCGAGATACACACTATCTATCCAACGTTACATTGAGCAATCGCGAACAAATGGTTATCTTCCAAGCTCAATTTCCAGAAAAGCAGTATACGCTTAATATCTTACATCTGATCTTTGGAGATCATTTTGTACTGCTGTTTCATCACCTCTTCTAGTAAAACGCCTTACGATATTCTTTTGAAGAAGAGTTTGTAAACTAGAAAAGAGTATTTTCCAGAACCTTGTCATATTGAATCATATTGTGTTGAGTTACTAAGAGTTTCAGTAGGCAAAAGATAAGTCCTGCTGAAGTGGGTGTGTACGAGTGTTGTACTGTAAAATCCAAAGTCTTTTAGTAATACCTTCTGGAAATAGAAGAAGGGGAGACATAGAAGATTTTTTCTTCGAACTTCCAGAAACAACTACTGTTCTACTGCCTACTGTTATTACTGTTTTTCACCCTACTCCATCGGATTGTTTCCGCACTTATTATTGTGATATGCTGGACGTACTCTTGAATAAGAACAGCTACAATCTCTAACAGGATTCTAGCACCCTTTGCAAAATCTATCAATAAAGGAAAGAGTTTATTCACCCCCCCTCTAAACTCTTCATCGATCCCCAACAAGTGGTATCAGAGCAGCTTTCTCTTGTTCTGAAATATTTACAAACAGTTATGACACATTTCAGCAAGGTTCCTATGTTCTCAAAAGAAGACTTTGGTGATTGGAAGATCCGTATGCAAGCTCATCTTGCAACCCAAGATGATGACATGTGGTATGTCATCACAGAGTCCTTTAAAAATTTTAAAGTCTAATACAGCTGTTACTGTTACTGATGGTGCACCGCAAATGGTTGAAAAACCAAGAAGCGAATAGACTGGCGAAGATAAGAAGAAAGCCAATCTTGATAATGTTGCGAAGGACATTCTTTACAAAACTCTCGATAAAAAAATACATTCAGCAAAATCAAAATGTGTTCTATTGCTTAAGAGATTTGGGAGAAGCTCATCCAAATCTGTGAAGGAAATGAGCAGACGAAGGAAAATAAATTGTCTGTAGCAATGTAGAAGTTTGAAAATCTGAAAATGAAAGCTGGTGAAACTCTAAATGAGTTTGATGAACATTTCAGCAGCTTGGTTAATGAGCTAGCAGCTCTTGATAAAGAGCATGGCAACAGAGAAATAGCACTCAAGGTGATGAGAGCTTTACCTAGGGAATGAGACGTCAAAACAATGACTATGAGAGTCTCTAAAGATCTAAACAAGTTGGAACTACATGACTTGTTCGATGATGTAGAGCTCAAAATCAGTGCATGTAAAACCCATGCACTTATTTAATTGTTAAATCATTTATTTAAATTTAAAAGGATTTTTTTAGTGATGCATGATTTATTAAATTACATTATTTTAATGATTATGTGATGCACATTAAAATGTTTGTTGAGTTCATGTTTTAGGCGATCATTCGATGCGGGATCGAGGAGAAGAGGCCGACGACGATTTTGGCAATTTTAAAAGATGGTATTTTATTTTAAGTTGGGAATGGGGCGTTTTAAATAATTTATCTAGTTTTAGTATTTTTAAAAGCCTAAAATTATGTAATTAGTGAGTTTATAATTTTGAAACTTTTAAAGTTGGCTTTGTCCATTTTATTTGTTTAAAAGGGAGAATTTTATAAAATTAGTGTGTATTTATTTTTAACTGAGAAGCTGTTTAAAATTAGTGTGAGTTAACTTTTGTTAGCATTTTAATTAGTTAAATTAGCACTAATTACTCATAATTAAAACACACACACACGTTTAACACACTCACACACACTAACACATTTTTACACACACCAAAACACACAACGCACACCTACATATTTTATTTTCAGATCTTTTATTATTTTGAGAGAAGAATAAAACAAGGGTTCTTTCCCAAGAGAGAGCAGCCTCCCCTCCCCTTCTTTTCCAACACCTTTTCCAGAGTTTCCTTCAAGGAATTTAGCGCCACGTTCGTCCCGGATCGTCTCTCGCATCCTCCTCGCGTCGGTATCGTCGTTTCGGTATTTTTAAATATCAAAAGGCACGTATATTCTTTCTTTTATGCATCAATCTCGTCATATTATGCGTTGTGTTGTTATTTATGCGTAAAAATACATGTGTGATAGGTAGAAGTTTGAGCAATGATGTTTGGATCAATTTTGAAACGGTTTTTGGATCATAAATCTCGATTTTTGCTGTCATAGTTAAAACTGTGATTTTTCGGTCATGATTTTGATAAACCTTTCAACATGAAAATTGTAGAACTTTTTGATACCTTCGATTTGACAGTAAATTTGAATTATTTGGATAAAAATTGAGTGAGTTATGGTGTTTTTCATGGGACTGTTCAAACTGCATTTTTCAGAAAATTATGTATTGATGTGGTCTTGAAGTTTTATTGTTGCATGCTTCGTTGGGGATCAACGGGTGATCGTTGCTGTGTCTAGGTATGATTATTATGATAGTGGGTTGGTATTTGGTATGGCGGTTAGTGTCGATAGGTACTTGAATTCATTAGAAGTCGTAAGAAACGATTGGTGTCAATTTCCGTGTTTATGAGATTGTATTGTGTTAGGATGGGCGTCGTTGTTTCAGGGTTTTTTCACAGGTTGTATCAACATGGTATAACCTTAGGATGGGTCCTGAGGTGTCGGTTCATAGTCTGTACGGTCGAGTTTATAATGTTAAGCAATACGTGTATTAAATTTTCGTGGATTTCCAATTAGCGCAAGTACACGGACCCCCACACGGACCTTTACACGGGGTCCATGCGTTTGTTTTCTTCTTGGTGTCAATTTTGCGAGCCCACATGGACCCTTACACGGACCCTTGCACGGGGTACGTGCCCTCCCTTCTTTTCGGTATGTCTTTTAACGAACCTACACGGACCCAGGCACGGGGTCCGTGTACTTCATGTTTTGGGAAATTTTATACTTTGCCTTGGGGTTTCATGTCTTGGGTTAGTACGATGATTTAAATGAGGTCAAGTCCCGAGTGTTTTAGAATGTCTTCAGTTATTTATTGAATTCGGTGGTGAGCACGTATACCTACGTCTAAGCTATGCAAGTTGAGTATTTAAAATTCATGTTAGTATGTGCAGCAGCGGCCCCAAATGAAATCCAACGAATCCCTCAACGCCAAGTAAGTATGTTGACGTGCAAGAAAATATTTTCAAGTTTTTGAGGTATGCTAAATGTCTTGTGACCAATGTGTGTATGGGATTGGAAAGCGTTAAATCATGAACGGGGACCAACCCACCTCGTTAAAGCATGAACGAATTTATATCAGGATTGGAAAGCGTTAAATCATGAACGGGGACCAATCCGCCCGTTAAAGCATGAACGGGGATCACATGTATGTGGCAGTGGATTCGTCCCTGTCAGCCCAGTACTGTGGTTTAGTTTGATCAGGCGATTTATGATATGGGTCATTTTCTTTGAAACATGCTTCTACGCAAAATTACGAAGTTTATGTATGTTCAAGTATGTACAAGTATGCAAGCATGTTAAGAAAAGTTCTCACGTTATGGCACGTCTATAATATGTATGTATGTTCAAGTCTAGTGCAAGTTCAAGTTTCAAGCATGTATGCCCTATTTTAAAGTTGCATGTGGTATTATTACATATTATTCGCTACTACCAGTTTATACGTGTTGAGTCCTTAGACTCACTAGACTTGATCGATGCAGGTGAGAACGATTTCGAGGAGACTAGGGGTGGTGACCAAGGAGCTGGCTTGGACTGAGCGAGAGGACAAACCCGAGGACCGCCATGTTTTAAGTTTTATGAATGTTTAAAATATCTTGAGTTACGTTATTGGTTATGAGATTTTAATCAAATATTTTGGTGAACTTTACTTTGAGATCTTTTGTTACAACGGTTGTTGAGATGAACAATTTATTTTATCGAATTTTGAAGTTTCGATTCTTATTTAAGAAAATTTTTAATTTTTCCGCAAATTTTAAAGTAGTTAAAATTACGATACGTTACAGTTGGTATCAGAGCGTCGTTCTTGTAAAGTGTTATGCCTACTGCTAGTCGCAAGAAGCTCACGAAGTCACACCTCAAGTCTGTAAGTTTTAAAGTTTTGAGTTATGTTATGTACTAAGAATTAAGTCATGATTTCAGCATGTCCATGTTTTAAGTTCCATTTACGTGCATCTTATGATATTAGTAGTATGTTCATGCATGTTGGGTTTACGTGTTTGGAAAATTTTGGGAAAGTATGCTTCCTAGACGCATGATTAACCGGGAAGAAAGGGATGAGGGCAGAGAGACTCGAGAGGAGGGGAGAGACACTCCTCATCCTCTACCGCCAGATATGCAGGCACAGATGCATGCAGGTATGACTCAGTTCTTCGCGCAGTTTGCGGGGAACCAGACTTCAGCAGACACAGGGGCGAGGCCCAGACCAGAGGCGTTGTACAAAAGGTTAAGGAGGATGAATCCTAAGGAGTTCTCGAGGACTACTGACCTGATGTTAGCTGAAGGATGGATTAAGTCCATTAAGGTAATCTTTGCGTTTATGGAGCTGTAGGATGCAGACAGAGTTAGATGTGCCACCTTCTTGTGGACTGGAGACGCCAGTCTTTGGAGGGAAGGCGCTTTGGTGTCAGTGAACTTGCAGACACTTACGTGGAACGGTTTCAAGGAGGTCTTTCACTCCAAGTACTTCACTGACGAAGTACGATCCACACTGACCAGGGAGTTCATGACGCTGTGTCAGGGAGACAACAGCGTAGCTGAGTTCGCGAGGAAGTTTGAAAGGGGGTGTCATTTTGTGCCCCTGATAGCTAATGATGCCCAGGGAAAGCTGAGGCATTTCATGGATGGATTGCGGTCGATCTTGCGCCATGGTGTCAGGGCTGCTGGTCCTACGACTTATACAGTTGCCGTGTCGAGAGCTTTGGCGATAGGGCAGTACCAGATGGACATTGAGGTCGATAGGCGTGGCAAGAGGCCCTATCAGGCACCTTGTTTTGAGGAATCTTTGTAAGTCATTAAGAAACTTAGGATTAAGTGGATATGAGTATTGAAATTAGGTTATCTAAGACTACTTGGGTTGTGTAAGTTTTAATTTCAAGTTTATGAAATAGGTGATTATATGAGGATATTAGGTGAAATAAAAACAAAAGGAAATTAGTTGTATTCAACATAGGTTACCAATGGTCGAATATTAAGATTTTTATCGAGTAAGAAATCTAAAATCTTTATATGAGGATTCTAGAATTTTGTGAGTTATAAGTGAAGTTGATTTATTCGAATTAGTCCATCATTAACAGGGGGAAACTTATTAAGCTTTATACGTTCGAATGAATTAAGTATTGAGGATACGTCAAAGTGTGACATTCGTTCCAATGAGGAAGGTTTAAGTGTCTTAGGCCTCAACTATAATGTAATTGGGAAGGAAATAGTTTAAGCATGTGTTTGATGCTAGGAAGGTTTCATTATCTAAGCAGAATATCGATATTCTATATTTTGGGGTTTTATGGATTAATGTTACTCGAAATTTAAGATTAGCAACAATCTTTATTTTGGATGTACTTGTAAATATCTAAGTTACGTAAGTTTGGTGTCGTAAGGTAAAGAGTCGATTCAAGGATCGTAGGTCAATAATATTACGGGGTGAAGATAAGGTTTAACTTTTGAGTGTAGTACCAATGATAGAAGTTGATCAGTAACTTTTGGTGCTAAGATTTCTTAGGTTGAACTGCATAAATGCTAATGTAATAGATCGATGAACATTATGGGTATAGTATAAGGAAAGTAAGATACGATAAGTTTGAACCTCCATTTCTAATATTGGGAATTGTGAGAAAGGTTAGAATTCGAGGTCATTGTAAAGTAAAACTAAGACAGCCTTCAGGACTAGATATGAGAATTACGAGTTCTTAGTGATGCCGTTTAGACTGAGAATGCTCCAGCGATTTTTTATGGCTTGATGAACCGAGTATTTCATCCCTACCTAGATCAGTTCGTCATAGTGTTCATTGACGACATTCTTATCTACTCGAAGAGCCATGAGGAGCACGTTCAGCATTCGAGTACAGTGTTGCAGATTTTGCAGAGGCACAAGTTGTTTGCAAAATTTAGTAAGTGTGAATTTTGTTGGGGAAGGTAGCGTTTTTGGGTCATGTGATATCTAGCAGTGGTATCGAGGTGGATCCAGCAAAGGTGGCAGCTGTTAAGGAATGGGTTAAGCCAAAGAATGCATCAGAGATCCGCAGTTTTCTGGGTTTACCAGGTTACTACCTTAAGTTTATTAAGGGGTTTTCATCGATAGCAGTGCCGCTCACTTCACTGACCAAGAAGAATGCTAAATTTGTGTGGAGTGATGAATGTCAGAAGAGCTTTGACACTTTGAAGCAAGCTCTAAATTCAGCACCAGTTTTAGCCATGCCGACAGGGCAAGGTAATTTTGTGTTATACACCGATGCATCTAAGCTCGGGTTAGGCGTAGTGTTGATGCAGCATGGTCGGGTTATAGCTTATGCTTCCATGCAGTTGAAAGTGCATGAGAAGAACTACCCGACTCATGATCTTGAGTTAGCCGCCGTTATCTTTGCGTTGAAGATATGGAGACATTACTGGTACGACGAGAAATGCCAGATATTCACTGATCACAAGATTCTCAAGTATTTCTTCACGCAGAAAGAACTGAATATGAGACAGAAACGGTGGTTGGAGTTGGTAAAAGACTACGACTGTGAAATTAGCTACCATCCGGGAAAAGCTAATGTTGTCTTTGAGCAAAAAGATTGCAGTCATAGCACAGTTGTCAGTACAGAGACCTCTTCAGTCTGAGATTCAAAGTTTTGGTCTAGATGTTTATCGCAAGGACAGAGCTCCTAAGCTGTCTAATCTGACAGTCCAGTCTTCCTTGCTAGACCGTATCCGCGTAGGTCAGCCTTCAGATGAGCAGCTGCAGAAATGGAGGCTGAAAGATGAAGCTAAAGGCAGTGTACTCTACATAGTATCAGATGGTATTGTGAGATACAGAGGTAGAATATGGGTGCCTAATGTTGATTGGATCAGAGAGGATATTCTGACAGAGGCTCATGCATCTCCGTATTCAATCCACCCAGCAGGTACCAAGATGTACAAGGATCTGCAGATTTTGTATTGGTGGCCAGGGATGAAGAGAGACATCCGTCGGTTTGTGTTTGAATGTCTCACTTGTCAGCAAGTGAAGGCAGAGCATCAGAGGCCAGCAGGAATGCTCAAGCCACTCCCTATCCGCGTGTGAAAATGGGAGAATAACACAATTGACTTTGTAGTTGGTTTGCCGAGGTCAGTCAGGGGATCCAATGCTATTTGGGTTATAGTGGATCGACTCACTAAGTCGGCACATTTCTTGCCAGTGAAGACGACTTTCTCCATGACGCAATATGCGGAGCTCTATATCAAGGAGATAGTCAGATTGCACGGGATTCCATTTACTATTATGTCCGATACGGACCCGAGGTTTACGTCGTCCTTCTGGAAGAGCTTACATGCAGCCATGGGGACGAAGTTGCTTTTCAGTACAGCTTTTCACCCGCAGAGAGATGGCCAGTCTGAGCGAGTGATTTAGGTTTTGGAAGATTTATTGCGAGCCTGTATAATCGATTTCCAAGGGAGTTGGGAATTAAAACTACCTCTAGGGGAGTTTACCTACAACAACAGTTTCCAAGCATCTATTGGTATGGCTCCCTACGAGGCATGGTATGGGAGGAAGTGCAGATCGCCAATTAATTGGGATGAAGTCGGGGAGAGGTCTCGGGGAGAGGTCAGAGCTTGGTCCAGAGATTGTTCAGCAGACTGCAGATGTGGTGGTCAAGATCTGAGACAGGATGAAGACCGCACAGAGTCGTCAAAAGAGTTATGCTGACAAGAGGAGAAGGGATCTAGAGTTTGCCATGGGTGATCAAGTTTTCGTGAAGATAGCATCCATGAAGGGAGTTATGAGATTTGGGAAGAGAGGCAAGCTTAGTTCGAAATTCATTGGACCGTTCGAGATTCTTGACAAAGTTGGGACACTAGCTTATCGTGTTGCCCTCCCGTCGAATCTGGCCTGGGTACACAATGTGTTCCATGGCTCGATGAGAAAGTACTTAGCGAACCCTTCGCATGTTTTGAGCTATGAGCCGTTGCAGCTTGCTCCAGACCTGTCCTATGAGGAAAGACCTGTCCAAATCCTAGACAGACAGGAGCGGAGGCTTCGGAACAAGGTGACCAAGTTGGTCAAAGTCCGGTGGCTGAATCAAGCAGTGGAGGAAGCCACTTGGGAGATCGAGGCAGATATGAGAATCCGCTACCCAGAGTTATTTGATAAGATTTAATTTCGAGGACGAAATTTATATAAGTGGGGGATGAATTGTAGAGCCCAAAATCAGTATAAGTAAAACCCATGCACTTATTTAATTGTTAAATCATTTATTTAAATTTAAAAGGATTTTTTTAGTGATGCATGATTTCTTAAATCACATTATTTTAATGATTATGTGATGCATGTTAAAATGTTTCTTGTGTTCATGTTATAGGCGATCATTCGATGCAGGATCGAGGAGAAGAGGCCGACGACGATTTTGGCAATTTTAAAAGATGGTATTTTATTTTAAGTTGGGAATGGGGCGTTTTAAATAATTTATCTAGTTTTAGTATTTTTAAAAGCCTAAAATTATGTAATTAGTGAGTTTATAATTTTGAAACTTTTAAAGTTGGCTTTTTGCATTTTATTTGTTTAAAAGGGAGAATTTTATAAAATTAGTGTGTATTTATTTTTAACTGAGAAGCTGTTTAAAATTAGTGTGAGTTAACTTTTGTTAGAATTTTAATTAGTTAAATTAGCACTAATTACTCCTAATTAAAACACACACACACACGTTTCACACACTCACACACACTTACACGTTTTTACACATACCAAAACACACAACACACACCTACATATTTTATTTTCAGATCTTTTATTATTTTGAGAAAAGAAAAAACCTAGGATTCTTTCCGAAGAGAGAGCAGCTGCCCCTCCCCTTCTTTTCCAACACCTTTTCGAGAGTTTCCTTCAAGGAATTTAGCGCCACGTTCGTCCCGGATCGTCTCTCGCATCCTCCTCGCGTCGGTATCGTCGTTTCGGTATTTTTAAATATCAAAAGGCACATATATTCTTTCTTTTATGCATCGATCTCGTTATATTATGCGTTGTGTTGTTATTTATGCATAAAAATACATGTGTGATGGGTAGAAGTTTGAGCAATGATGTTTGGATCAATTTTGAAACGGTTTTTGGATCATAAATCTCGATTTTTGCTGTCATAGTTAAAACTGCGATTTTTCGGTGGTGAATTTGAGAAAACTTTCAACAAGAAAATTGTAGAACTTTTTGATACATTCGATTTGACAGTAAATTCGAATTATTTGGATAAAAATTGAGTGAGTTATGGTGTTTTTCATGGGACTGTTCAAACTGCATTTTTCAGAAAATTATGTATTGATGTGTTCTTGAAGTTTTATTGTTGCTGGCTTCGTTGGGGATCGACGGGTGATCGTTTCTACGTCTAGGTATGATTAGTATGATGTTGGGTTGGTATTTGGTATGCCGGTTAGTGTCGATAGGCACTTGAATTCATTAGAAGTCGTAAGAAACGATTGGTGTCAATTTCCGTTTTATGAGATTGTATTGTGTTAGGATGGGCGTCGTTGTTTCGGGGTGTTTGCACAGGTTGTATCAACATGGTAGCACCTTAGGATGGGTCTCGAGGTGTCGGTTCATAGTCTGTACGGTCGAGTTTAGAATGTTAAGCAATACGTGTATTAAATTTTCGTGGATTTCCAATTTGCGCAAGTACACGGACCCCCACATGGACCCTTACACGGGGTCCGTGCCTTTGTTTTCTTCTTGGTGTCAATTTTGCGAGCCCACACGGACCCTTGCACGGGATCCGTGCCCTCCCTTCTTTTCGGTATGTCTTTTAACGAACATACACGGACCCGGGCACGGGGTTCGTGTACTTCATGTTTTGGGAAATTTTGTACTTTGCCTTGGGGTTTAATGTCTTTGGTTAGTACGATGATTTAAATGAGGTCAAGTCCCGAGTGTTTTAGAATGTCTTAAGTTATTTATTGAATTCGGTGGTGAGCACGTATACCTACGTCTAAGCTATGGAAGTTAAGTATTTAAAATTTATGTTAGTATGTGCAGCAGCGGCCCCAAATGAAATCCAACGAATCCCTCAACGCCAAGTAATTATATAGACGTGCAAGAAAATATTTTCAAGTTTTTGAGGTATGCTAAATGTCTTGTGACCAATGTATGTATGGGGTTGGAAAGCGTTAAATCATGAATGGGGACCAACCCACCCCGTTAAAGCATGAACCGGTTTAGATCAGGATTGGAAAGCGTTAAATAATGAATGAGGACCAATCCGTCCGTTAAAGCATGAACGGGGATCTCATGTATGTGGCAGTATATTCGTCCCTGTCAGCCCAGTATTGTGGTTTAGTCTGATCAGGCGATTTATGTTATGGGTCACTTGCTTTGAAACATGCCTCTACGCAAAATTACGAAGTTTATGTATGTTCAAGTATGTACAAGTATGCAAGCATGTTAAGAAAAGTTCTCACGTTATGGCACGTCTATAATATGTATGTATGTTGAAGTCTAGTGCAAGTTCAAGTTTCAACTATGTATGCCCTATTTTAAAGTTGCATTTGTTTTTATTACGTATTATTCGCTACTACCAGTTTATACGTGTTGAGTCTTTAGACTCACTAGGCTTGATCGATGCAGGTGAGGATGATTTCGAGGAGACTAGGGGTGGGGACCAAGGAGCTGGCTTGGAGTGAGCGAGAGGCTAAACCTGAGGACCGCCATGTTTTAAGTTTTATGAATGTTTAAAATATCTTGAGTTACGTTACTGGTTATGAGATTTTAAGCAAATATTTTGGTGAACTTTACTTTGAGATCTTTTGTTACAACGGTTGTTGAGATGAACAATTTATTTTATCGAATTTTGAAGGTTCGCTTCTTATTTAAAATTTTTTTAATTTTTCCGCAAATTTTAAAGTAGTTAAAAGTACTGTACGTTACAGCTGACTTGAAGGCCTATGAGTTCGAATTGGAAGTAAGAAGTGGAGAAGAGCCCTAAACAAATCTACCAACCAAGGCTCTTGTGGCTACTGCTGCTACTAATCCCACTGCTGCTGCTGCTATAGTTGTTCCACAAACAGTACCTGCTACCATCATTGAGAGAACTTCTGAAAAGACTGCTGAAAAAATTAGCAATGATGCTATGTCTCTCTTTGTGAAGAAATTTTCCAGATTTATGAAAAAGAATCACCGAGCTTACCAAAGTCCTAATCGGAACTTCAAGAAGGATTCACCACCTGGTGATATGGCGTGCTTTAACTGTGGAAAGATCGGTCACTTTATTACTGATTGTCCAAAGCCCAAGAAGGATGACCAGAAGAAGAAGGAATACAAAATGAATGACAAGAAATTCAGAAGAGACCGCAAAGAGATGATTGCTGAAGAAAGCAAGTCTAAATGGGCGGATTCTAGTTCTGAGTCCTCTGACTCAGAAAGTCATTCTAGCGAAAGTGATGCAGAAGAGATCAAGTGTCTTATGGCGGATATTGAACCAACCTCGACATCTGGAGAGGTACTTGACTTTGACTCTGACGAATTTACACGGACTGATTTGATTAAAGCACTGCATGACATGGTGGAAGAGTACTCAAGACTTTCTCAGTAATTCGAGGAAGTTAAGACTGAAAATCAAAACTTAAAAAATCAAGTCAGTAAGTTCATTTGTTTACAAGAGAATAGCTACAATGATTTAAAAGTTTAGATAAGTTAAGAACTGAGAATGACAGGGTTAATGCAAATTACCAGACGATGAAGTCTGAGAATCAGAAGTTATCTATTCTGGTAAATGCATGGAACAAGTCTTCTGTTTCTTTAGAGAAGATGCAAGAGTAGCAGAAGCAATCCGGTGACAGAAGTGGTCTCGGATTCAGCAATAATGAAAGCACTTCTGAAACTAGTACCAAGCCAGAACTGGATAAAGGCAAAGGAAAATTCATTCACTTTGTCAAATCCAATGTGGTATAAGAACCTGAAGTACCAACTGTTCGAGTTGAAAGGAATGTAAATAAGATGAACAGAAGAAAGCTTTATGGCCTGGGTTATGTTGAACCTAAGGGGAGAGTTCACCAGAGTGCTGGATCCAGTAAAGGATTCAACTCAGGAGGACAATCCTATATGAAGGTTAAAAACTACCAGTACTATAATTCTAGACCTGTTCAGAAGAGATATAGGCCAGAAAACACAAACAGAAGGGAAGAACAACATTCCAATAAGCATACTGTTAGAAATAACAGACCTTCTGTTGTACACAAATAGACTTGGATACCAGATACTAAAATTTGTGTTTGCAGGAACAACAGAAGAAAATCAAAATCAGCAGCTCCACATGGTATCTGGACAGTAGATGCTCAAGACACATGACTGGACAGAAAAATTTACTATCAGAAGTAATGAGTTGTATTGGACCAAAGATAACTTTTGGGGAAAACTCAAAAGTTAAAACCGTGGGTAAGAGTAAGATTATCCATGGTAACATAACTATCAATGATGTACTACTGGTTGAGAATCTCTGTTATAATTTGATTAGCATTATTCAACTATGTGATAATGGTTATTCTATAGCTTTTCAGAAGCACACATGCATAGTTAAAGATTCTGCGGAGTCTACTGTATTAACTGGAAAGAGAGAAGGCAACACCTACAATGTTTCATGGAACTTAGATCATGCTACTGTTCTTACATGTTTAGTTGCCTCTCTTGCTGATAAGCATTGGCTCTGGCACAAGAGATTGAATCACCTGAATTTCAAATCAATCAATAATCTCAAGAAGCAGAACATAGTTGATGGACTGCCCGATATTAACTTTGTTAAGAATCATGTATGTTCTGCATGTCAACTTGGAAAGCAGGTGAGATCTAGCTTCAAAAATAAAGGTACTAAATCAACTTCAAGGTGTTTGGAATTATTGCATATTGACCTGTTTGGTCCAATCCCTATCATGAGCTTAGTGGGAATGAAGTATACACTTGTTGTTATTGATGACTTTTCTAGATTTACATGGGCAATATTTCTTACTGGAAAAGATCAAACCAGTAGTTTCCTGATCAAGCTTCTGAAAAAGATTCAAAATGAAAAATCTATTTCCACCATTAAAATCAGAAGTGATTGGGGTACTGAGTTTACTAACAATATTCTTGAGTTGTACTTAGATGAACAGGGTATTCATCATGAATATTCAGCTGTCAGAACGCCTCAACAAAATGGAGTGGCTGAGAGGAGAAACAGAACTCTTAAGAAAGCTGCTAGAACAATGCTAGCAGATGCAGACATCTCTCAGCGCTTCTAGGCAGAAGCAATCAACATAGCATGCTACACACAAAACAGAACCATGATCAACAAAAGGCACAATCAGACTCCATATGAAATATGGAAAGGGAGTAAGCCTAACGTATCTTATTTTCATGTATTTGGTTGCAGATGCTTTGTTCACAGCAACGGTAAAAATTATTTATCTGCATTTGATTCAAAATCAGATGCTGGACTATTTCTTGGTTATTCAACAGTAAGCAAAGCTTTTAGAATTTTCAACAATAGAACTCTTAATGTTGAAGAATCTATTCATGTTGTCTTTGATGAGGATAGCATTGCTCCTGGAATCTCTAACGTATCAAATCTAAGTAACAGGTTAGAGATGATTCATCTGGACCTGGATAGTAGAGATGATGCAGAACCTAGAGTTAAAGATGCTCAAAATCCAGAACCAGACATTCCTCTGATAGAACAAATTGTTCGGACAGAAGATTTATCAGAACTAGAAGTGAACATTCCAGAACATGCTACTGCTCCAGCTGAGCCCAATTCGAATACATCAAACCAGGAAGAAATCTCGCTAAATCCCTTTGTTTGGAGGAAATCACATCCTCCATCCCTGGTTATTGGTAATCCTACAGCTCCGTTAAGAACTAGAAGGCAAATGGTTAATGAATATATGCATGTTGTCTTTATCTCTCAGCATGAACCAAAGAAAATTGAAGAAGCTCTTCTGGATCCCAGTTGGATAGAAGCTATGCAAGAAGAGCTGAATCAATTTAAGAGAAATGAAGTGTGGTTTCTTGTACCCAGACCATCTCATCAAGTCGTTATTGGAACTCGGTGGGTATTCAGAAACAAAATAAATGAAGAAGGCACCGTGACCAGAAATAAAACAAGATTGGTAGCTCAAATGGTTTTTGTCAATTCCTTGGTGATAATGCAGGTTGGGTATTCAGATGCTGATTATGCAGGTTGCAAGCTAGACAGGAAAAGCACAAATGGTTTTTGTCAATTCCTTGGTGATAAGCTGATCTCCTAGTTTAGTAAAAAGCAGACTTCCATAGCTACGTCTACTGCAGAAGCAGAATACCTCGCTGCTGGAAGCTTCTGTTCTCAATTACTATGGATACAAAAATAGCTTAAAGACTATGGAGTTCATGCTTCTGAATCACCTATATTCTGTGACAATACCAGTGCCATTGCAATTACACAAAATCCAGTACTTCATTCCAGAACAAAGCACATCGACATTCGACATCATTTTATTAGAGATCATGTACAGAAGAATAACATTTGTCTAGAATACGTTTCTACTGATTTACAAGCAGCAGAAATCTTTACAAAACCTCTGCTTGAGAATAAGTTTTCTTATTTCCGTAATATACTCGGCTTAATTGATTTAACTTGATTATTTTGGTAAAATCAGTTATATGTTATTCGACTAACATTGATTTTTTTGCAGAAGAGTAAAGAGACAACATGTGACAACTATTGTTATTTTATTCGGAATGTAATCGAAACCAGGTACACGATATAATTCATTTCCTACAGAGTCTTGCCACTCAGAAATCCAGTTATTCAACTCTTGACTCCTAATCATTTTAAAGGATTCTGCACTGGAAATATTTTCTAGCTGATGTCATTCCTTCTAGAGCATCAAGTGAAGCAGAACTCTATCAGTAGCAAGCTCAGAAAAATGATCAACTTAAAACTCCCGTTTGTACTTCCTTGCTGTTGCTCTTTGGGCAATAGTAGAAGTCAAACCATTTTGATACACATTCTGAAGATCCTGCACCTTGAACCATGAAGACATGACCTTTATCCAGATATATTCTTCAATGGTCTTCTTCAAAGCTTCCAGATGAGAAAGTGTCTCTGGTGTTACCAAGACATGAGTACTGCTACAGGCATCTGAATTGCTTGAGTCTGACATATCGAATTGTTATTTGTTTAACATGTGTTGTTATCTTATTTATAGACATGTTACATTTAATGTTGAAGAAGTTGAAGACTCTCATGTCAACCAAACCGTTCTACTGACTTACACAGACTGAGTTTTTCTTATCCATTATTTAATTATTCAATCAATAAAAGCAGTAGATAAACAAAGACATGATAAAATGAGATTTTTCATTCATAAAACCAGAAGCATTACATAATTTTTATCTACTACATTTGTTGATATCAGCAGGTTGAAGTACTTCACTGCAAAGTAATTCAGCAGGAATCTATATAAGGACTGCTGGGATCCCTTCTCTTCGAATGATTGTGGTTGTGAAAGAGGTGGTTCCACAGCTTAGTCCTAATAATGTTGAACAATCTTACTGATTGTTCATATTATAAACTGGGGATTTTCTTCCCAGCCCTCATATCTTGAAAAAGGATGTCTTCAAACATCTTCTTACGAGACGCTGGAAGTTGCTTCTGGAAATCCTCTGCTGATTCAGACTCTGGAGAAGAATCCGAGAGATTACTTGTTCTACCCATTTCATTTGATAAAAGTAAATGACTTAGTTTGTTAACTTGCAGTCACTTATATAGAATCTCTGAGAGATGAAGAGACGGCTATCTGACTACTCGAATACCAAGAATCATCCGTCACTTCCCGAGATTTTGTATCTTCATATTTATTAGTTGCATTAATTTAGGGGGAACAGTATCGTTTTCAGACTCTCACTTTCGTACTTTTTCAGAAGCAAAAAGGGTGTTTGTCTTTTCTATAAAACAATGTGTCTACTGGTTTTGTATCCAAGTGCTGGAAATATTTCAGCACCTTATGACTTCCAGTAGATATTATCATAAAACGACAAACCCTCTTCTGGTTATTTTCAGTAACCAATTGGACAGCCCGCTCCTTTTGTATTCCCTTTCAAATTTTGAAATCATTAGTTTTTCTCTGACATCCTCTGTTTAACTTTTCAAATATTCAACCGCAAACATATTGACACGTGTACTTGTGTTTCACTGACGGCTGTACACTTTTTGATTACTAACCGCTCTTTTTATTTCTTTTCACTTTTTACGTTTCCAGAATCTTGCCTACTAGCTACTGATTTCTCTTGCTCATCTCTCTTACAGATCTTATCTCAAATTTGTCTTGTTTACAGAAATGGCCGGAGCTTACACTTTGAACGCTTACCAAGTTAACTTTGCTTCCATCCTAATTATCAATGATGAACAACTTGTCAAAATGTTTCAAGCCATTGAGAAATCTGGACTCAGAAAATTATTGGAAGCACCTGCCGTTAAATACAAAACTGCTCTTTTGGATTTCTACGCCAAGGAAAATATACAAGAAGGATAAATCACCTATTCTAGAGGGAACGCATCTATCTCCATCGACAGTGCCTATTGGGATCAACTTTCTTCCTGCCTTGTTCTGGTTTGTCTGAATTTTCTAGCATTTCTGAGGAAGAAATGTCTACTGCTCTACTTGGTTTCTCAGCTTCTGGAAAGGAACTATCTCCATCATGTTTTAAGAAGCTTTTGAAGATGGAATTTCAAGTGCTCGCTGACATTGTAGCAAAAGCACTGGTGGTGAATGCCGGAACGTTTGATCGGCTGACCAAACAAAAGGTTCAGGTGATGATTGCCATCACTTCTGAGTACAAAGTAGATTGGAGTTATTTCTTATTTCGAGTAATGAAGGATATGGTGCTACGGAAAAGTTCTGGTTTTGCTGTTCAGATCAGCACAATGCTCAAGGATGCTGGTTTTTATTTTACTACTGATCAGGACGCCTCCTACGTCACAATGGCTGATGTTGACAACGTGCTTGCGCTAAGGCCAAAGACAACTGTCGCTGAATTTATTTCCATGAAAAAGGAGGTTGGAGATGCACAAACTGAGGCTCAAGAACCTCAGAAGAAGATAAAGAGAAAGAGAGTGGTTATTTCCACGGATTCTGATAAAACAGTCTCTGAGGAATCTGCTGCTCCTATTCAAGCATCTGTCCCTGCCACCCCTACCAAGAAGAAAGCCCGCATTCTTCTTTGCATCAAGAAAACAGCAGCAATTGCTGATTTAGACGCTATCCCATTGCGTCAAGTATTTCCAGAAGCAATGCCTTCTGTACCAGAAACCACCTCTATTTTCAAACCAGCTGCTGCCTCTGCCGCCACCACTTCTTTTTTTCCAGTTTTCAGACCCTCATCTGGAGTGGTCATTCGTGAATCTATTGCAGGGTCTTCTGCTTTTCGACCCGTATTGCCTGCCTTATCTTCAGGTAAAGGTAAAAGAAAACTCATTGAAGAACCACCATTTCACGCCGCCAAATCATTTGTTTCAACTGGTGTTGATCTTTATCTGGTAGATATTGAGAATTCTTCCAATGAAGAAATGACTTTCTTTGATGACTGGCACAAGGTTCGAGTATATCATTATCTTAATTTCTTCAAGACAAAAGGTGCTTTCGAAAAAATGGTCAGAAATGAGGAAAAAGTGTTTGCACTTGCTAAAACTGAGAATGTGATCGAAGCGATGAAACACCGAGTTTTCATTCATGAGAAGCTTAAGCAACAAAAACTGGAATCAGTTTTAAAGACTCTTCAGTCTAACTTTGATGCCAAGATTCCAACTGCTGCTCAGGATCAGAACGTGATCCATATTCTCTCTGAACGCTTGAGATTGATGAATGAACAACTTCTTGCTCAAGAACAGGCGTTTGGTGAGCCCGTTCAATATTCAGTAGGTTTTGTTCCAGAACTTGCTCAGAATAAGCCAGTTGAGGAAAGAACCATGGCTTTTCCAAAAGCTAACGTTTCTAGTACTCCTGCCTCTCCCAAATTACCTACTCACTCCTCTCCTCTCATCTTTGTCCGTGAACTGGCTTCAATGGATGAAGTCGTTCAATCCATTGCTGTTGATATCTCTGCTGCACCAGAAGCAGCCCTGGCTGATGACATGGTCCAACCGGTAGCCTCTCCAGCAGCTCAACAATTAGCAGAATCAGATGCTGCCAAATCTCCGTCACTGCCAAATTTGGAGATCTTCTCTTCTGAACATCGAAGAGAAATGGTAGCTATCTTGACTGATCAAAATACAGCCGCTGAACAGTCGGAGGCCATCGAAGCCATGCAACCAGAAGAAAGACAATTTCCTGGATCCTCGGCTGCTGCTGATAGATCTTCTACTGAACAGATTCCTGTTGTCTCTATGATAAAGATAAAAAATTGTATATTAATTAAATGTTTTATAATATAAATATATAGTTTTTGTTTTATTAAATGTTTAAATATTTTATGTTTTATAATAAATTTTATAAAATATAAGTTGTTGTGTAATTATAAGTTTTTACTATTTTTTACAGGTTCGATAAAACAAGAATAACCTTGGTGTTGCAAATGAGATTAAGATGATTCTTGGACCTGTAGAAATTTGATGTTAATATCTACAATATTGGTGGCAATCATGAGATAAAACTCTTCTCACAAGTGGGATAAAATCCAGCAACAAATAAAGTTACCAAAGAAGTGTCAGTTTTACCATGCTCTAGCATTTTGACTATATCTCTCAAATTAATTGGTCAAATGGTTAAAAAAATACCACAATTCAAACAAATCAGATATCTACATATTTTGTTTTATGTGGAGAAGAAAATTTGGATGGGAAGATTTTCTAAAGTGATGTGTATTAAAATATTAATTTCTTGGAACACCAATGAAGACTTATGTGTAAAAAATAATATTTTATTTGTGGTTGTCTCCCCAAATTTATCTATAAATAGGGGTGCATTGTAATGTATTGAGATATCTCTCATTTTATGAACAAATCTTTGAGTTCATAATATTTCTCTCTTTGTTTTTCCTTTATTTCTTCATTTAAATATAATTAGCATGTTAAATTCATATTCAAAGTTTTACACTTTGAATAATGAGTAGCTAACTTCCCAAAAGTTGAGATGAAAAGGTGAAACTCTTGGCATGATAATAAGGTTATTAAAAGGTAAGAATCTATATTTTATATTATTTAATCATTATTTATTGTTATGTTATTTTTATTTCTTTAAGCATTATTATACCCTACTTATAAGTGGGAGTTTTGATTTATTGTTGCTATATGTTACACTAAATTCTTGGAACCATTTAAATGTTAGTTTGGTATTACAAACCATTTAAAGTGGATGCCTTGAATTATTATATATGATTATATCATAATATTAATTTCTTGGAACCATTTAAATGTTAGTTTGGTATTACCAACCATTTAAAGTGGATGCCTTGATTTATTATATATTAATATCATAATATTAATTTATTGGTATCATTTAAATGTTTGTTTGGTTTTACCAACCATTTAAACTAGGAAACCTTGATTTAGTGTTTACAAATATATGTAGCACAATAAATACTTGACAACATTTACAAGTTTTGGTATATATTATATACTTATAAGATAATAATATATAACATAATATAAATATGATTATTTAATATATATTGGAACCATTTTATTAAGTGGATTTCAATAATGTTCATTAATGATAACTTTATTAAAATACAAAGAGTGGATCCTTTAATCTCAACTACTTAAATTAAAATTTAAACAATTAAAAATTACCAATTAAAGAATCAAACCATTAAAAGAAAAAAAAACAAAAAGATATTGTAGTGGACTTATAATTACCTTAGCTTCCATGTGGATACGATATTCGAACTCACCGAATTATACTACTTGTGGACAACCTGCTCTTGGGAGTGCAACAATCAAAGTCGCAACAAGTTTTTGGCGCCGTTGCCGGGGAAGTATAATTTAATTTCAAGTTTATTTAATTTTGTTTATAGTTTATTTTTCTTTATTTGAATTTTTATTGCTTTTGTGTGTTTTTATTCTTTTGCATTTGCATTTGCATTTGCATGAGCATTTGGTCACGTACACTTAGTGGTCGACTCATTCGAAATAACCCTTTATTTTTACAAACCATGGCGGAAGAACCAATCCAAGAAAATGAAGATGAAATTCAATCTCAACATGATCATGATAGAAGAAGAACACTTAGTGATCACATGAATCCTACACTTACTAGTGCACCTTCATGTCTAGTTTTTCCCCTTGATGCATCTCATTTCAATTTTAAGCCTGGTATTATCCAACTTTTACCCAATTTTCATGGCTTAGATTCTGAAAATCCATACATGCATTTACGAGAGTTTGAAGAAGTGTGCAACACATATAATGATCTAAATTGTGGCATGAACACCATTCGACTTAAGCTTTTTCCTTTTTCTTTAAAATATAAAGCTAAAACTTGGCTACAAAATCTTAGATCGGGATCCATTCGAACTTGGGATGAATTGCAACAACAATTTTTGAAAAAGTTTTTTCATATCATAAAACAAATTCTTTCAAAAGGCAAATCATCACTTTCACTCAAAAACAAGGAGAAACTTTTTATCAATGTTGGGATAGATACAAAGAATTGCTTAATCTTTGTCCACATCATGGTTTTGAAATTTGGAGAGTTGTTTCTCAATTTTATGAAGGCTTAACACCTAAAGATAGGCAAAGGGTTGAATTTATGTGTAATGGAACATTTGAAGATAAAGATCCAAACGAGGCAATTAAGTATCTCGATTCATTAGCTGAAAATGCTCAAAATTGGGACACTATAGGTACAATCGAACCATCAAACTAGAGATTAAATCTCCTACATCTGGTGGAGGTATGTACACCCTCAAAGATGAACATGATCTCCAAGCTAGATTACCTCTTTGGCAAGAAAAGTTGAGGCACTTGAATTGAAAAAGAATGGTAAATTAAAATATGTTCAAGAAATTGTGTGTCACATATGTGATACAAGTGAGATCATTCTACAAAAGATTGTCCCATTTTGCCCTCTTTTAAAGAATTTCTCTATGAACAAGCCAATGTTTTGAACAATTTCAAAAGGCCAAATTTTGAACCATTTTCTCAAAATTACAATCCAGGTTGGCGAAATCATCCAAATTTTAGTTGGAGGAATGATAATGCTGCACAATTTTCACAACCACATTTCCAAAATCAACAAAATTTTCAAAATTATGCACACTATGTTCCTCCACCTAAAAGAAACTTGGAAGATATATTGAATTCTTTCATTGCAAAGCAAGAGTCTATCAATACTCAAACTGCTCAAACCATGACAGATTTGAAAGATACTCTTGCTAAATTTGCATATGCACTTAATGTTCATGAAAAAGGTAAATTTCCTTCACAACCACAGCCTAATCCCAAGGATCATCATCCACAAACTGGAACTTCTGGAACTCAACCGATGGATCAGGTAAAATCTGTTATTACCCTTCGAAGTGGTAAGGTTGTGGAAAAATCCATTCTTGAACCTTGTGAAGATGATGATAAATCAACTCCAAAGGCTAAGGAAGTGGAACCCATAACTTGCGAAGAGGAGGTTCAACAGACAGTGTCACCACCATTTCCTCATGCATTGAAAAAAAAATCAAATTTGAATTCTGATATATATGATATTTTTAAACAAGTAAAAGTTAATATTCCTTTAATAGATGCAATAAAACAAGTACCATCATATGCCAAATTTTTGAAAGACTTGTGCACTGTGAAAAAAAAAATTGAATGTGAAAAAGAAAGCATTTTTAGCCGAACAAGTAAGTGCAATCATTCAAAATAATAATACTTTGAAATACAAAGAACCTGGTTGTCCTACTATTTCATGTATTATTGGAGAACGAAAGATTAAGAAAGCCTTGCTTGATCTTGGAGCTAGTGTGAATTTACTTCCATATTCAGTTTATCAAGAACTCAATCTAGGCGAGTTAAAATCTACTTCGGTAACACTTTTACTTGCCGATAAATATGTTAAAGTGCCAAGAGGTATGGTAGAAGACGTGTTGGTCCAAGTTGATAACTTTGTATATCGTGTTGATTTTATAGTTTTAGATACACAACCTATCGAAGCATGTAATGCAATTACTGTAATTCTGGGTCGTCCATTTTTAGCAACTTCTAATGCTCTTATAAATTGCTGGAATGGAATAATGAAGTTGTCATTTGGTAACATGACCTTGGAGCTTAATGTTTTTAATCTTTGTAAGCAACCACATGACAAAGGAGATGAAAGTGAAGATGAAAATATTATTGAAACTCTTGTGGAAGAAAACATTCAAGAAGGGAGTACTTGTGATCAATTAGATATTTGTTCAATTGAAATTGTTAAAGAAAATATTGAAATTGATCTTGATGATTTTATCAGGTATCACTCGTTACCAGATCAGAGAAAGAATTTGAGGCAAAATATGATAACAAAGACGAACCACCCATATTTGAGTTAAAACCCTTGCCAGAAGAATTGAAGTATGCATTCTTGGAGAAGATGAAACATATTCGGTGGTAATTTCTTCCAAACTAGCAAGTGATCAAGAAGGTAAATTAGTCCATATGCTTAAAAGACATAAAAATTCAATTGGTTGGACACTAAAAGATCTCAAGGGCATTAATCCACTAATTTGCACTCATAAAATTCACTTAGAAGAAAATGCAAAAACATCTCAACAACCACAAAGGAGATTAAATCTACACATGAAAGATGTTGTGAAAACTGAAGTTCTCAAACTACTTGATATTGGGATTATCTATCCTATTTCTGATAGTAAGTGGGTAAGCCCAACACAAGTAGTTCCAAAAAAATTTGGCGTCACAGTGATAAAAAATGAAAAATGTGAATTGTTAACAAGTCGAGTCCCATCTAGTTGGCGGATGTGTATTGATTATAGAAAATTAAATGACGCCACTAGAAAAGATCATTTTCCATTACCATTTTTGGATCAAATTTTAGAAAGAGTAGCAGGTCATCCATACTACTGTTTTCTTGATAGATATTCAGGTTATTATCAAATTCTCATTGGACTCGAAGATCAAGATAAAACTACATTCACATGTCCTTTTGGAATATTTGCATTTAGAAAGATGCCATTTGGATTATGCAATGCCCCAGCAACATTTCAAAGATGTATGCTAAGCATTTTTAGCGACATGGTTGAAAATTGTTTGGAGATTTTCATGGATGATTTAACTGTTTTTGGTAATACATTTGATAATTGTCTTGAAAATTTGGAAAAAGTTTTAAAAAGATGCGAGGAAAAAGGTCTTATTTTAAATTGGGAAAAATGTCATTACATGATTACTTCTGGGATTGTTTTGGGACATGTCGTGTGATCTCATGGAATTGAAGTTGATAAAGCCAAAGTTGATGTCATTGCCAATTTATCCCCTCCAAAAACCATTAAAGAAATTCGCTCATTTTTGGGACATGCTGGATTTTATATGAGGTTTATAAATGACTTTAGTTTAATCTCTAAACCCATTTGTAACCTCTTAACAAAAGACATTGCATTTGAGTGGACTCAAGAATGTCAAAATGCTTTTGATAAAATCGTTCGACATTTAACATCAGCTCCTATCGTGCAACCTCCTGATTGTTCTTTACCATTTGAAATCATGTGCGATGCGAGTGATTATGCAGTCGGTGCAGTACTGGGTCAAAGAAGAAACGGTAAGCCTTACGTGATATATTATGCAAGTAGAACTTTAAACAATGCTCAAATGACTTACTCCACAACTGAAAAAGAACTACTTGCTGTAATATTTGCATTAGATAAATTTCATTCTTATTTGATTGGATCAACGACTATTATGTTTACTGATCATTCTGCTATTAGATATTTGTTGACCAAACAGGATGCAAAACCACGACTGATACGATGGATTTTGTTGCTCCAAGAATTTGACATTGTGATCAAAGATAAAAAAGGAACCGAGAATGTCGTAGCCGATCATTTATCGAGACTAGTAACAGGATCATCTTGTGAAATGATACCAATTAACAATAATTTTCCTGATTAACATCTATTTTAAGTTACTACTACACCTTGGTTTGCTAACATAGTAAATTTTCTTGTGACAGGAAAAATGCCACCGCAATGGTGTTTCCATGATAAAAGAAAATTTTTGAATGATGTAAAAAACTTTTATTGGGATGATCCGTATCTGTTCAAGTATTGTCCAGATCAAATTTTTCGACGTTGCATACCCGACAATGAGGTAAGTAGTGTCATTAAATTTTGTCATTCAGAAGCATGCGGAGGACATTTTTCTTCAAAGAAAACGGCTGCAAAAATCTTGCAGTGTGGATTTTATTGGCCCACTTTGTTTAAAGACACCCACGAAATCTGCAAGATCTGTGAAAATTGTCAAAAATTGGGTGCGATTTCAAAAAGAAACATGATGTCTTTGAATCTTATCATTGAAATTGAAATCTTTGACTGTTGGGGAATTGATTTTATGGGACCTTTTCCACCATCGTTTGGATACTTGTATATTTTAGTTGCAGTTGATTATGTTTCCAAATGGATAGAGGCAATTCCATGTCGAACAAATGATCATAAAATCGTCATCAAATTTTTGAAAGAAAATATTTTTAGTAGATTTGGAATTCCTCAAGCCATGATAAGTGATGGGGGAACTCATTTTGTTAATAAACCATTTGCTTCATTAATGAAAAAATATGGTATTACTCACAAAGTAATTACTCCTTATCATTCTCAAACAAATGGACAAGTTGAATTAGCTAATAGGGAGATAAAGAAAATTTCGGAAAAAACTGTTAACTCAAATAGAAAAGATTGATCTCTGCGACTTAATGATGCACTTTGGGCACATCGAACAGCTTTTAAAACATCATTGAATATGTCTCCCTATAGGTTGGTTTATGGAAAACATTGCCATTTGCCTGTAGAATTGGAACATAAAGCTTATTGGGCGATCAAAACTTTTAATTCAAGCATGAATGATTGCAACAAATTGCGCAAATTGCAACTTAATGAACTTGATGAACTCAGAAATGATGCGTATGTGAATTTAAGGATTTATAAAGCAAAAATCAAATCATTTCATGATAAAACAATTCTTAGAAAATCTTTTGAGATTGGTAAAAAAGTTTTGCTTTATAATTTTCGACTGCACATATTCCCAAGAAAATTACGATCAAGATGGACAGGCCCATATGTTGTAAAGCATGTGTATTCTTATGGAGCTATGGATATTGAAAATCCTAAAATGGTGATGTTTTTTAAGTAAATGGACAAAAACTTAAACCATTTTTAGAAAATGAAATCTTTCAAGAAGAGTTTATTTCCCTTTCTGATCCCTAAATTTTTATGTTGCATTTAATTTTGTTTGTTTTTATTTCAGGTTTTCTTAATCTTTTTATTTTTCCAGTTAAATGGCGGATAACGGTACTCCGTGACTCTCATAGTTGGTTAAATCAGTTTCCCACAATTGCTGATACAAAAATAAAAAAAAATCATTTCTTTTCCTTTCAAAATGGATGAAAATCTCTCAAAAATTTGTAAATATTTCCCCTCTATTTCTGAAAATGTTCTAAGAAAAATTTATGCAGGTAGGTGTGAAAGATTGAGATTGCTAATGAAAAAAAGAATTCCAGAAGATATTCGTTTTGTAATAGAAGCTAAGGTCCGATTACGAGGAGAAGTTCCACAATCATTGCTCATTCGGTATTTGCCTGGATTAGGAAAAATTATTATGCGAAAAAACGAAGGGCCAAAAGGTTAGGGGTTTGTCATAAGTGTGCAAGATAGACTTGTGACAAACGATGCAGATCTTTGGGATGTGTTTCCAATAATAGAGAAGATAAAATTGGTTTCATTAAGAATGGGCTGAGTAAGGAGTCTTTAGATAAAATCTTATTGACTCTTGACAAACGATGCAGATCTTTATATGCATGTGTGTCATTCTTATTTTTACTGTTTATTCTGACTACAGCTATGACCCATAGTTTTGTCATGATAACATATTACCCCTATAAAATCTCTCATCTTTCTCTCTATTTTCGTAGACCAAAAATAAAGTAAAAACATGGTTGGATCCTCTGCACAAACATTGAAAAATATTTGTGTATTTTGTGGGTCGAGTCCTGGAAAAAATGAAGTATTTGTAGAAGCAGCGAATAATCTTGGAAAGATATTGGCTGAGAAAAAAATTCACTTGGTATATGGGGGAGG
Organism: Primulina tabacum; assembly: GCF_025594145.1. Lineage (NCBI taxonomy): Eukaryota > Viridiplantae > Streptophyta > Magnoliopsida > Lamiales > Gesneriaceae > Primulina > Primulina tabacum. Next base: position 5,833,444 of record NC_134567.1, read on the forward strand.
TAATATTGGCTTAATGAGATCTGTTTCCACATCTGCTCATCTTGGAGGTAGTCAGATTTTGAGTATTATTCCTACAGTTTTAGCTGGGAAATATTACAGGAGTTGCGATTGGGGAGGAATTAAAAGTTTCTTCTATGTATGAAAGAATCACAAAAATGATTGAAAATTCTGATGCTTTTATCACACTACCAGGTGGTTTTGGTACATTAGAATAAATTTTTCACATTGTTTCTTGGGCACAACTTAATATCCATAATAAGCATGTGGGCTTGTTGAATATCAATAATTATTATGATAGTTTGTTGAAATTTCTTGATAAAGCTGTGGAACAGAATTTCATTTCAGAAAATTCACGACGGATGCTCATCTGTGCTTCGACTGCCAACTAATTAATTGATGATTTGGAAGCTTTTGTTCATGAGCCTGATCCGATGATAACAAATATCAATTGGTCGCAATCAAGCAGTAAGAAAAGAAAGTTGGATCATTGATTCAAAAATCGTTGATTGGTTTGCGTTTGTTTCAGTTTGTTATCTTCAATAAAATTCCAGGCGATGTCTATTTCATTATGTACTCTTTATTAATAGTTATTTTGACATTAGGGACAATGCCATATTCTGATTGGGGGGAGAACAAACTTAAAAATTTTAAAAAATTATTTTAAAATAAAAACATGTTTATTGTTTGTATCTTAGTAATTTTTGCAAAAATATCATACATTACATGTTTGAAAGGTTTAGATTAGAAATTGTAATAATCTATCTAAGAATGTTTAAATTTTTATTTGAAAAAAAAGTCAATTTTAATATTTTGATCACTATAAACATATTATTTATAAAATCTTTTTGAATGATTAACCATTGTGATAAAATCAGTTATTAAAGTATATGTCCCAAGATATACCTGATAAGATTGCCTAAAATTTTTAAACTCACACATATTTTGTGAGTGAGTAGAGAGGATTGAGAAAACAGCTTGCGAGCCTTTATTGATCGTCAGAGAGGCTATCTATTATTTAGATCTTGAGTTCTTATTTTGAAAAAAAAAATTGATATTTCTTAAAAAAAAGAAAAAAGAAAAAAAAAAAGAAATATGTTGAAGATCTATGTAATTTTTAAGTTATATGCTGCGACCCATTTATCTCTCATAAAAATACAAAGAAAATAAAAAGAAAGAAAGAGAGAAATACATTGTACAAATTAAATAAATATGTGGTCAAGAAGCATAAACTTAGTCTGATTCCATGATATAAAAAAAAAATCAGGAAAAAAATATATAATAAGAACAACTGGATTTTGAATCAATGGATTTCCTATCTTTAGATTAGTTTGACTCGTTTGTCTGTCTGCATTCTGTAAACCATTTTCCTGAGCATTTATCTGTATTCCAACTCCATTAGAGAAATCATTCCCATAAATTGAAACACTTATTAACCTGTGAGGTTATGGAGTTGAGACTCTTTCTAGGAATTTCTGAAGGCCATGTACATTTAACTACTTGAAAATAAGCTTTGAATTGATCAGTTCAGATTATTTCATAAATTATAATTATAATGATATTGATATAACTTTGACAATTTTCAAATTTAATTTAAACACTTGGATAGTTCTGATTACATTTTTATTTAAATTAATCAATACGTTTTGTGTTGCTATTAACGCTTAAATTGCTAGGGACTAGCAATAAGCTAGTTGGGGAGTGTGATAAAGATAAAAAATTGTATATTAATTAAATGTTTTATAATGTAAATATATAGTTTTTGTTTTATTAAATGTTTAAATATTATATGTTTTATAATAAATTTTATAAAATATAAGTTGTTGTGTAATTATAAGTTTTTACTATTTTTTACAAGTTCGATAAAACAAGAATAACATTGGGGTTGCAAATGGGATTAAGATGATTCTTGGACCTGTAAAAAGTTGATGTTACTATCTACAATATTGGTGGCAAGCATGAGATAAAAATCTTCTCACAAGTGGGATCAAATTATGCAACAAATAAAATTACCAAAGAAGTGACAGTTTTACCATGCTCAAGCATTTTGACCATATCTCTCAAATTACTTGGTCAAATGGTTAAAAAAAATACCACAATTCAAACACTCAGATATCTACATGTTTTGTATTATGTGGAGAAGAAAATTTGGATAGGAAGATTTTCAAAAGTTATGTGTATTAAAATATTAATTTCTTGGAACACAAATGAAGACTTATGTGTAAAAAATAATATTTTATTTGTGGTTGTCTCCCCAAATTTGGCTATAAATAGGGGTGCATTGTAATGTATAAAGATATCTCTCATTTTCTGAACAAACCTTTGAGTTCATAATATTTCTCTCTTTGTTTTTCCTTTATTTTTTCATTTAAATATAATTAGCATGTTAAATTCATATTCAAAGTTTTACACTTTGAATAATGAGTAGCTAACTTCCCAAAGTTGAGATGAAAAGGTGAAACTCTTGGCATGATAATAATGTTATTAAAAGTAAGAATATACATTATTTATTGTTTATTTTATTTTTATTTCTTTAAGTATTATCATACCCTACTTATAAGTGGGAGTTTTGATTTATTGTTGCTATATAATACACTTAATTCTTGGAACCATTTAAATGTTAGTTTGGTAATACCAACCATTTAAAGTGGATGCCTTGAATTTTTATATATGATTATATCATAATATTAATTTCTTGGAACCATTTAAATGTTAGTTTGGTATTACCAACCTTTTAAAGTGGATAACTTGATTTATTATATATTAATATCATAATATTAAATTCTTGGTACAATTTAAATGTTTGTTTGGTTTTACCAACCATTTAAAGTCGGAACCTTGATTTAGTGTTTACAAATATATATAGCACAATAAATACTTGACAACATTTACAAGTTTTGATATATATTATATACTTATAAGATAATAATATATAACATAATATAAATATGATTATTTAATATATATTGGAACCCTTTTATTAAGTGGATTTCAATAATGTTCATTAATGATAATTTTATTAAAATATCAAGAGTGGATCCTTTAATCTCAACTACTTAAATTAAAATTTGAAAAATTAAAAATTACAAATTAAAGATTCAAACCATTAAAAGAAAAAAAAAAAAAGATATTGTAGTGGACTTGTAATTACCTTAGCTTCCCTGTGGATACGATATTCGGACTCACTCAATTATACTACTTGTGGACAACCTGCTCTTGGGAGTGCAACAATCAAAGTCGTAACACTCTACTGGTCCATCAGATTCCACTACTTCTACTGCCTTAGCTGTTCTTCCTACTGAGTCACCTACTCGCACTGCTCACATTGCGCATATAGCTGAAATATCTGCGCGCATGCTTGCTAAAAGTCCATTCTCCGATGAAGAACATTTTGATCTTGAATTTGAGATTGATTCGCTTAAACGGAACATTGAAATAATCTCAGAGATCATCAAAAAGATGTCTTTTGAACATGCTGGTGAAGTCGATGCCACCAAATTCTTCCAAGATCGCATAACGAACAATGTCATTAAAACGGCAGAATCATTAGCCAAGCTTGAAGTTGAATCTGAAATCTTCAGGAAGAATGTCTTGACCAGTCACGCCAACATAGTTCTTGGACAATCCGATGTTCTACGAACAGTTGCTGCTCATGAGTCATCTCTTCGATCAATTTCGACTAAAATGGAGGCTACTGATCTGAAACTGGAATCCATTGACACCAAGATTGAGTCCCAATTTCAGTCTATATAGATTATGAAAGATCGTGTTTCGAATCAAGTCTCATTTTTGGAAATGATGAATGATAGCATTATCAGTCTGTCGGGCCGAATGGATGAAATGCTAACTCGCCTTGATGCTAAAAAGGGGGAAGCAGTGAGCATAACAGAAGTAAGAACAGAGGAAGGTAGATCGGGAAGACATCATCTAGCAAAATCATCCCTCAGAAGCCAGGAACCTCAGGATGACGATGATGCACTTTTCAGATATATTGAAACTGATGATTAATTTTTGTTTTAATTCTGATTTACGGTTTACTTACCCTTCAGTTTATAATTGTTATCTTTTGTGATTTAACTGTTTTCTTCTTCTTACTCACTTCTAGGTTTTGGCATCACCGCAAAGGGAGAAATTGATAGTCTCGTTAAGTGAAACCAGAAGACTATATAAAAACAGAAGTTCTCTTGTCGTCTTAACTAAGCAGTACTCTTCGAGTACTTATCAGTTTAGAAAAACAGAAGAAGAACTTGACTCACTGCTAGAAACAGAACCTATCCTTGATATATTAAATGTTACCGTTACTTTACCAAGTACGAGTATTAAATGCTTCATTAATACTGAACAAATTCATTTAATATGCATTACCTATTTTAGTATGTAACAAGACTGATTGTTCTGAAGCCTTTTTACAGGAACTACTTTTAGCAATAAAGCTGTTTCTATCAGAAGTCAAAGAAGCTGTTTTGATTATAGACGTTGGATTCAAGTCATCTATATATATGGATCAAACTCATTTGATGCAAACAACGCTTATTTTTTTTATCGAGTACACACTATCTATCCAACGTTACATTGAGCAATCGCGAACAAATCGTTATCTTCCAAGCTCAACTTGCAGAAATGCAGTACACGCTTAATATCTTACATCTGATCTTTGGAGATCATTTTGTACTGTTGTTTCGTCACCTCTTCTAGTAAAACACCTTATGATATTCTTTTGAAGAAGAGTTTGTGTGGGGACCCGAACCTTTTTCGTCTTCTTAATCATTTTTGGGAATAATTAAAACAATTAAGATAAACAGGGTCTAAAATTTTTTTAAATACTAGAGTACGCAACATATGAAATAAATCTTATTTCATTTACATGATCAATATCCAGATCTAAGTACAAGTCCTGTACAAAAGTAAATCATAACAAACTACTGATCAGTCACTACATGTCAAGTAATGAAACAGATATACTTCTAAGTCCGGATCTCCACGCTAACTGTCCTATCTCATCCTCTTCTTGACCCTGATCTTGTCCCACCCGTTGTCATGCACACAAACAAACAAGACAACAGCCGGATAACTCCGGTGAGAATATAATCCCAGTATAAACAATGTAAACATGCAATCATACAAATAGATATAAAAGCATGAAACAGATATCAATAGCATGTATCAAATCAGAAAGACATGTATCGATATAAAACTGTAAATAACTCGTGACTTGTCATCTCAGACTCGACTCATCTCTAATCTAGGGATCCCGGTTCCTGGACATTGTCTCATATATCGAATCTTAGCGATAGGAATAAATCAACTCCTAAGCAATCATCGATATAAACCAAACATCCAGTGTCTTGGCATATCCGCCACAGACTTGGCATATCCTGCCAATGATTAGGCATCTCCGCCTATGACTCAATACACGCTTTGCTGTAAATCAATAGAATAAGCATCTCAATCTCAGACATTGCAACATATCGAGGCAATGACAATTAAGTATGCGATTTTGGGAAACTCAAGTTAAATCAAACTCGAGTTGTGCAATCCCGGATCAACATTGATTTATACATTTCTTTTCTGTCAATCTGACTCTGTCGAAGTCTCGAATTCAAAGCCTGTCAATATCAATCTGGCAATGACAATATCGAGGAGTATAATATTAATACGCCACTCAATCAATACTGGATATAATCAGAACTCAATCAAATTCTGTTTCAACGGCATAAAAACATAATCTCAATATACCTAGTAATACAATATCAATCAGATATCAATTCCCAACTCATGATCAATCACAGTACAAATCTGATATCAATCTCAATCAAATCAACTCTGAAAATCATAACAATTTCATACGATATCCGTTCTTCAATCTGGTTTCGATTATACGATGTTTACTATATCAAGAACACCATATATGAATCATATCCGATTCCTTCAATATCATATTTTCAAAACATAACAAAACGTAGTAAAACTTACGTCCAGTTGACGCTCTCGTCGATAGAAACACAGTACTGAAGTCAGATTCAAATTTAGATGGACGGATCGTTCCAAATCAAAAATCGAAAATCTGAAAAGGCATAAGGATTTTCTTCCTCTGAACTTCGGTCCTTTCTTCTGATTCTGAGGGACAATGAAAATAGGATCATGCATGTCTAAGGCTAGGTGGCTCTCGCTTCACGCTGCACGTCTCGCGCATATGCGCGACCCTATGTCTCGGCGCGTCCTCATCACGGCATCTCGCGCATATGCGCGCCCTCGCTCGGCGCATATGCGCGAGGTTCTTCACAACTCTCTGCCATCCTCGCGCACATGCGCGGATCCATGTCGCGCATATGCGCGAGGTTCTCTGCCTACCTCGCGCATATGCGCCCGGCGGGGTCGCGCATATGCGCGAGGGCTCATCCTCGCACTTAATGTCAACCTTCTTTCCGCCTTTTCCGGTCCGATCCGTTCCATCTAAAATCACATCAATTATCAACAAATCATTTCAGATTACAATAATCAAAATCTCGGACATTACAGTTTGTACTGGAAAAGAGTCTTTTCGAGAACCTTGTCATATTGAATCATATTGTGTTGAGTTACTAAGAGTTTCAGTAGGCAAAGGATAAGTCCTGTTGAAGTGGGTGTGTACGAGTGTTGTACTGTAAAATCCAAAGTCTTTTAGTAATACCTTCTGAAAACAGAAGAAGGGGAGACGTAGAAAATTTTATCTTCGAACTTCCAGAAACAACTACTATTCTACTGCCTACTGTTTTTCGCCCTACTCCATCGGATTGTTTCCGCACTTATTATTGTGATCTGCTGGACATACTCTTGAACAAGAACAAGTACAATCTCTAACAGGATTCTAGCACCCTTTGCAAATTCTATCAGTAAAGGAAAGAGCTTATTCATCCCCCCTCTAAAATCTTCATCGATCCCCAACACTCAAAAGTTGAGTTTATTAAATATTAAATCAAATTTAATGGAAAATATATTTAATGGGCTTGTAGGAGTACAAGTCTAACATACTAAATAATTAAAATTTTTAATGGATCTTGATTAATTGATTAAACTAGTTTGACTAGCCCAATTAATTAATCAAGCTCATTAATGTTAATTAAGAGGCCCAAATAAATATTGTGATAATTAGGTCATGAAGGTTTGGTTTAGCAGGAGAAAAAAACCCTAGCCTCCATAACACTAATTTTCGAGAAAGCTTCCCCCCATCTCCACTCCAATTTCGGCCACCCTCTTGGAAAAGGGGATTTGAGCCGTCTCTCGATTCTTGCTCAAAGTTCTTCCAAATATTCTAGTGCTATTTGGAAGAGGAACTAATCTTCTAGTCGCGGACTTGATTCGAAGATTGAAGAAAGGAGCCTCGAAGAACGTACGTGAAATTTACAACAAGAGCTATGTTCACTTATACCGACATAGTTGAAGCCAAGTGAATCTTTCACCAAAGGTAAAAGTTTTAAACATCTTATGTATGTTTATTTATTAAAACCATACGAGTGCTCAAAAATATATTGAATGTCAAGATCTAAAATTTTTTAAAACTTCCGCTGCGTTTGGGCACGAGAAAACTCGATTCACAACATGGTAATGATGAAACTCATATCATTTAAATCGTACAACAACTCAAGCGTCATTTTTCGATTGGTCTATCAAGGAAGGACAATTACTGTACCCAACAATCTCCGTCCTAATAATTATAATTCTTACAATCAATGAAAATCGAATTCGTGACCTCGACTTTGATACTAATTGTAGGACCGAGAGTTTTTCGCTTTACCAACAACTATAACTTGTGCTAATGATACAAATAAAATATTTTAACTCGTACAACAGCTCAAGCGGCACATTTTGATTGTTTTACCCATCATAAACAACTATTACATCCAAAAGAGAAGTGTTTATAATTTTTTAATATAAAGTTTTTTTACAAAAAAATAATAAAATTTTTTAAAAGTTTTTTTAAGAATAATTAAGAAGATGGTTAGACAACTATTCTACAAAAGTAATTTAATTGTAAATTTTAATTTTTTTCTTTTTTCTTGTTTGCGATTTATTACTCGTTTGGATATTTTTTTTTATTCATAATATTTTTACAAAACTTTTGTCCAAAGATATATTTTAATTTTTTATGTATTTTTAAAAGCTTAAAATATTTTGAAAATACTTGTAGAAATAAAACCTATTATTTATATATATAAAAAAAATTGTTCAAAGAAAAAAGTGAGTGATGCCTTGACCCACATGGTTCAAGTACAAGGATGCAATAGTAAATTGATTTGAAATTAGCCTACCAAATTGTCTAAATTAAAATGTTTATTTATTAGACGCACACCCAAAAATGTCTACGCTGTTTGCCCAAACCACGTGACATCATCTCATGTGATCTTTTAACAACTACACGCCCAAACGCCCAAGTCCAACTACAAAATAATTTATATTTATTTTAACAATTATAATATTAAATATGATAAAAAAATATTTTGGACCCAAAAAACCCATTAAAATCCACGATAATCCACGATATATAATTTGAAAAACATAGGAAATTCCATAATTATAGTTAAAAAGCTGTCTCTATAAGCCATTGCATATATAACTAAAAGGCAAAAGAAGAGACAATAAGATATTGCATAAGGATTCCATGGTTTAGTTCATGACTCGAATAACATAATCCTCCATTGTCCTACACCAACACACACACACACACACACACATATATACACATATGGTGTTTTAGGAGTAGTTAATACTTTTATTTTGTATTTGTTGTTGGGTTCAAGGTTTTCTCGTGTTCAAATCGCAGTGGAAGTTTATAAATTTTTACGTTATTTTTTACAATCAAAATATTGTACACTCGTATGATTTAAATTGAACAAACATACAAAGGATGTTTAGTAATATACTTTTAGTAAATTTTCACTTGGCTCCAACTATGTCGGTATAGCGAACGTAGGTCTTGTTGTAAATCTCTAAGTACATTCTTCAAGTCTTCTTTCTTCAATCACCCAATCCGGTCCACAACTAGAAGATTAGTTCATCTTCTAAATAGTACTGGAATATTTAGAAGAAGTTTTCGTTGAGTTCAAAAACTCGAGAGGCGGCTCAAAACCCTAAACTTTCTTTAGGGGTGGCCGAATTCTTGGAGGAGAGTGGAGGAATTTTCAAAAATTTGGAATTGTGGAGGCTAGGGTTTCAAGTGTCCTACTTAAACCATGACTTCATGACCGAATTTCCAAAATATAAGATTTAGGTTCCATATTTAACTTTAATGTGCTTGATAAATTAATTGGACTTGTCTAACTAGTTTGGACTAATTTAATTAATTAATCAAAGTCCACTAAGAACTTTATTTATTTAATATTTTGTACTTGTATTTCTACAAGCTCATCAATTATAACTCCCACTATATATTTAATTTAATATTTAATAAACTCATTTTTTGACTTTAATAAATTAAATTATCATATTTTATAAATTCAACTCTTTAGATTCATTTTCTCCAAATTTTAATAATCATAAATTAAACTCTTCGAATTTATTCTTTCACAATTTAATTATCATAAATTCAACTCCTTGAATTTACTATACATAATTATATAAATTCTACTCCTTGAATTTATTCTCTCAAACGAGAACAAAATGATCCAGTACTTGTGTGACCCTCAATGTTTCAGAAATACAGCTAACCGTGGGTTCACAACTCTTTGTGATTCAGGAAATTTCCTTTATTCGGGCTTACCCCAATTCGCCCTACTTCATGCACCAACATTTGGTTATGAGAATGTCAGAAATCATTTTTCTGATTAAACCCATCGAATCAGGATAAGAGCGTCTAGTAGCATCGTCCCATGATTCCGTAGGTATCACTGATAGTTTCTGCAAGAACCAGTCGGTTATGATTAACATACAGTACGGTCCCTTCATCTCATATGTCTCGATCGAATCTGCAACCATTGGTTCATCGAGGGTTGCATATTAGATTCGATAGCTATGTGATACAATCATGAAATATTCATAGTGTCATTGCATGGACAACTAGATAACTCTCATTCCCTAATGTACATCTCACACTCTGGCCAGAGATTTGATGCACTATTATTTCGTTAGATCACATAGGATATCCACACCCGTAGATGAGCGGTGAATTCTCGACTACAATTTACTGGCTCCTACACCTTTTGCAATTGCACCCAACCTCGCCACCTTGTGATCCTCACGGAGTCGGTAAACGAGTCAAAGCACTATATTAGTATGTAGAGCCTCAGTGTTGTCCTGGGTCATAAGGACTAATAACGTACAATCACAACCACAGAATTTTCCTCTCTATGAATGATAACCATTTGGAAAGTCCGAGGGAGGGATATTCGGTACAATCATCGTATGATTACTCATCTACATGATTGGACATCTCTTTGTCCTTACCATGAAACACGTTACAGAGCATCACAGATGCTAGTCTTAACCTCAAGCGGCCTATATCATTCTTTTAGGCGGCTGAATCGACTAGGAACGAATTTAGAATACACAGTGTTTATAAATGAGTTTCAGAATCGAATTACAATTCATTCGTATTAAAGTATAATCAAGGACTTATCTATGCTGATTGCATGGGTATACCGATAAAGGAAAATTAAACCATAAAAAGTTAAATTATATTAAAATAAAGATTGTTTATTACACTTGACTCAATTAATTCTCAAGTCACCCGTTGGCTTACAGGGCATCTACTCTAACAATCTCCCACTTGCCCTAGAGCCAACTACCCATAAACTTTAATCTCATTGCTTCGCAAACAATGGTCTTAGAAAGGGCCTTGTAAATGGATCAGCAACGTTATCTACAGAGGCGACCCTTTCGACTGATATATCTCATCTTCCCATAATCTCCCGGATGATGTGAAATTTCCTCAGTATATATTTGGATCACTGATGAGACCTTGGTTCCTTTGCTTGTGCAATGGCACCAGTGTTGTCGCAGTACACCAGGACTGGATCAACTCCATTAGGAATGACGTCCAATTCTTGGACAAAATTCCTCATCCATACAGCCTCCTTTGCTGCAGCAGATGCAAAAATATATTCAGTTTTAGTGGTGAAATCCGCAACGGTGTCTTGTTTGGAACCTTTCAAGAGACAACTGCACCATTGAGCATTAATACAAAACCAGATGTCGATTTCGAATCATCTACATCACTTTGAAAGCTAGAATCAGTGTAGCTTTCCAATTTTAATTCTCCACCCCCATAGACCATGAACAAGTTCTTAGTCCTCTTTAGGTTCCTAAGAATATCTTTCAGGACATTCCAATGCATTGGACCAGGGTTCGCCTGATATCTGCTTGTAACACTGAGAGTGTAAGCAACATCAGAGCGTGTTGATATCATACCATATATGATACTACCAATGGCTGACGCATATGGAATATGTGTCATCATCTCTATCTCTTCATCAGTCTTGGGGCGCATTGTTATAGATAGAGTAACACCGTGACACATTGGTAAGTATCATCTCTTGGACTCTTCCATAGATAATCTTTTCAGAATGATATCGATATAAGTTGCTTGTGTGAGCCCCAACATTCTCTTTGATCTATCTCTATATATTTGTATTCCGGATACATATGATGCTTCACCCATGTCTTTCATGGGGAATTTACTTGCTAGCCATACTTTAGTTGATTTCAATAATCCTACATCATTTCCAATGAGCAGAATATCATCAAAATAAAGTATTAGGAATGTCAATGCACTCCCACTAACTTTCTTTTACACACATGGTTCCTCATGATTCTTGGCAAAACCAAATTCCTTGATAGTGTTATCAAATCTGAGGTTCCAACTTCTGGACGCCTTCTTGAGATCATATGTTGATCTCTGAAGTTTGCATATCTTATGCTCACTTCCCACTGATGTGTATCCCTCAGGTTGAGACATATAAATATCTTCTTTAATGTCTCCATTGAGGAATGTCCTCTTTACATCCATTTTCCACACCTCATAGTCCTACCATGCTGCTATGACTGGTAGTATTATAATGGACTTAGACATAGCTACTGGTGAAAAACTTTCCTCATAATCAATCACTTGCATTTAAGTATAACCTTTTGCAACCAGTCTTGAGTTGAAGGTCAATACCTTCCCATCTGCCCCAATCTTTCTTTTGTAGATCCATTTCTATCCTATGGGAATGATTCCCTCATGTGGATCCACTAATGTCCAGACTTGGTTTGAATACATAGTATCCATTTCAGACTGCATGGCTTCAAGCCATTTGGATGAATCATTATCACATATTGAATTTTTAAAGTTTATTGGATCACATCCAATACAAGGCTCATCATGGCCTTGTTCATGAAAAAGCGTATACCTAGCATGTGGTCAAATAGTCCTATCAAACCTTCTGGGTGCGTGAACTTCAATTATTGGTTGTTGGGGATCAGGTTCAACTTCTATAGTTGAATATCTTGAATTTCTTCAAGTTCTATCTTCTCACTTTTTCTATCTAATAGAAATTTCTTCTCTAGGAAGGTGGCATTTCTTGAAACAAACACTTTTGCTTCATTGAGATGATTGAAATAGTATCCAACATAATTCTTTGGCTACCCCACAAAGTAGCAAAAAATGGATCGACTATCCAGTTTGTCTCCCATGTCTGCTTTACATAAGTAGGACATCCTCATATTCTCAAGTAAGAATATTTGGGAGTTTTTTCCATACATATCTCATATAGTGTTTTATCAACTTCTTTTTTATGGATATTATTCACAACATTGTCGCAGTTTCAAGCGCAAATCCCCAAAACGATATAGGCAATTCAGTGAATCACATCATAGATCGAACCATTTCCATCAAAGTTTGATTACGACGTCCAGAAACACCATTCAATTGTGGTGTTGCTGGTGGAGTCCACTTTGAGAGAATCCCATTCTCTTTTAGATAATCCAAGAATTCCGTACTCAAGTATTGTCCACCTCGATCAGATCGAAGTGTCTTATACATGTTTCTAGTTTTTTTTCAACTTCTAATCTGAATTCTTTGAACTTTTCAAATGCTTCAGATTTGTGTCTCATCAAACAGACATACTCATACCTCGAATAGTCATCCATAAAGGTGATGAAGTATGATTGCCCATATTTTGTGCCAACACTTAGAGGGCCACAAACGTCTGTGTGGATCAAATCCATCAGACCATGTGCTCGTTCCACTTTTTCTTTAAAGGGAGCCTTGTCATTTTTTCTTTAAAACGGGACTCACAAGTAGGTAGAGAATTTATGTCAAACAAGTCAAACATGCCTTCTCCCACTAGTTTGTGCATCATTCTTTGAGAAATGTGACCTAGTCTAGCGTGCGTTATTTGTGCGGGATTTGGATCATCTAACTTTCTTTTGTTTGTTGTTGTTTTCTTTTGTGCTTGGATATTGTTCAACGGAGTATCTTTCAATTTTAAGTTATAGAGATCGTTCATTATTCACCGGTTCCTATCAAACATTCATTCTTGTAAATATTGCAAACACTTTTAGCAAAAACACAAGAATAATCATCTCTATCAAGCATAGAAACAGAAATAATGTTTTTAACCAATTTAGGAACATATAAAAAATCTATCAAAAGTAACTTAAAATTACTGTTCAAAATCAAAGTAATGTCTCCAATAGCAGTTGTAGCAACCCTTGCTCCATTCCCCGATCTTAGAAATGTCTTGACATCTCTAAGTCTCCTGCTTCTTACCATCACATGAAAATCAATGCACAGATGAGAACCACATCCGATATCTAATACCCAAGAGGAGGAATTAATTGACATGTTCTCACTTTTCGGGCTTTGTGTGCCCTGGAGTGGGTTTCTTGTTTGGCTTCTTGTTGGGCTTGTTCTTCTTCAGAGGGGCAAAACGCTTTCTGCCTTTGTTTTGCCTCTCTTTTTCGTACTGGACGATGAGCCCACTAGAAGAACATGTTTTTCTTTGTTGATTGTGGCCTCATAAGTAGTAGGAATGTTGACCAACTTTTCAAGGGTGACCTCGAGCTTATTCATATTAAAATTAACCACAAATCCATCGAACGAGGAGGGAAGTGACAGCAAGAGATATCAGCCAAGAGCTCACTAGGAATAACCACGTCGAGTCCCACTAACTTCTCAATGAGCTCAATCATCCTAACACCATGCTCATGGACCGAAGTCCCCTCTCGCTAGCGTGTAGTCATGTGCTCTTTAATAAAAGCATGTCTCTCTAAACAAGTTTGTACATCATAAAATTCTTTCAGATGAAGGTGAATATCTGCAGCATTCACCACCTCCTCGAACCTCCTCTGAAGTTCATTTGACATAGAAGCCAACATGTAGCTCTTAGCTTGAAGATCATGGTCCCACCATTTCTTAAGCTTATCCAACTCAGTCTGACTGACATTCGAAGGTGCTTCCTTCTGTGGCTTTTTACTAAGCACATATGCAATATTTTTCGAGTTCAGAACAATCTTTAAATTTCGAAACTAGTCATTATAGTTAGGGCCAGTCAATTTGTTTTGATCGATAATAATTGAAAGTGGGTTACCAGTCATCGTAAATATAGTGAAATAAAAAAAAATAATGGTTACTGAATGTTTTAAAATAATTATAAGATATAAAATCTAGATTTTTATTTTATAAATTTTTCTCCTACTATTTGACATTTCCACCACCCTCGGATGAAAAAGGAAACTCGTATTTCTTTAGTGGGAACATAGAGCCCAGTTAGACAATTATGATACCGAATAATATCAGCCAATTATAATTTCTAAAAGGTAGAATCCAATTGCATCACTATGAAACCTCTTCGTGTTTCGCCTCACGTTTAACAAGGACCCAATAATATGATTCCGTTTATTTTCATGTGTCAAACCGACCCATCAATAATTAATTGTAGTGAACGGTCGCCATGAGTTTCCCCAATAATATGAACCGAAATCACGGGAGTTCCACTCAATTCACATCAGATGTCCGGTGGAACTCACAACTTTCTGGATTCCAGGCCTCCCCAATAATATGAACCAGACACTGTATGCGGGTAGAGTTCAACATGCAACCACGGTTGATGGAAGGCAAGAATAAATTAAACTCTTTTTATTTTCACTTTTGCAGTTTGATATAAATTTTGACTCTCATTTAAAATGAGAGATTTTAATTTTAAAATTATCTCAACATTTTAATTTAAAAACGCGTATTTGTATGTTTGACGGATTCTTACAACTATATTATTTAATAATATACATACATGCATACTACTATATATCACATATATCATAATACATGCATACTACTATATATCATATATATCATAATCTGACATTCAACAATAGATAAGGATGATCGATCACCAACACTATTAGATCCATGTGAGCCAGACATAGATCCGGGTCCAAAATCTAGGTGAATACAAGGATACAAATGCAACTTATTACAAGAGCTTCCAATATTTTACATGTCTTCATCTTGTGCATTGAGCCCACCATATTCTAATCTTGATCTCCCGCTATTACTAATAACTACATTTAAATAGCCATGACACATAAGGGATACATCTTATGGGATGAGAGCGGGACATAAACCAGGCCCACTTTAATAATATCAAATACTAAAAAAATTAAGTAAAAACAGTAAAATATCCTAACATATACCTATCACATTGGTCAATGCTCTCGATCATCCTCTATGCTTTTAATATTATATATTAACATAAACTAATTAAACAAATTTAATTAATTGAATAAATCATGCATCTAATAATTTTATTACTAACCACCACAGTTATTAAATAATAAATCCAATTTATTCAATAATAATTGATTTCTTGTAAAAACATATTTTTACCATAAATAATTAAAATCACATTCTAATTATTTACCTTGCAAGAAAATTATCAATTTAGCAAAATTTTATTTTAAGGAAAAATTGAACAATTTTCACAAAATATCAATTTTATCCAAGACTTGGTAAAATCAGAAAATCGCACCCTAGGCCCGAAAAATTCAAGCCCATGACCTAGCACGATGCCCGAGACTTTTCTGGGCACCTGCCCGCGCTGCCTGATTGTATAGGGCACGCTGTTCGCACGCGACCCGCAGGCCGCGCAAACGGTCGGTTCCGGGCATATCCGAATTTTTTTTAATAAAATCAAAATTTTAATTGTGTATCAATTTTCTGAAAAACTTTCTTTTGTGGTTAGAAATAAATTATTCGACATGATTTAAATCATACGATAAAGAGAACCTGGCTCTGATACCACTGTTAGGTTCATGGTTTTCCCGTGTCCAAATCTCAGCGGAAGTTTAAAAATTTTATTTTAAATTTGACAATCAAAATATTTGGACACTCGTATGGTTTAAATTGAATAAACATACATAAGATGTTTAGTAATATACCTTTAGTGAATTTTCACTTAGCTCCAACTACGCCAGTATAAGCGAACGTAAATCTTGTTGTAAATCTCTACGTACGTTCTTCAAGTCTCCTTTCTTGAATCTCCCAATCTGGTCCACGACTAGAAGATTAGTTCCTCTTTTAAATAGCATTAGAATATTTAGAAAAAGTTCTCTTTGAGATCAAAAACTCGAGAGGCGACTCAAAATCCTTAACTTTCTTTAGGGGTGGCCGAATTCTTGGAGGAGAATGGAGGAATTTTCAAAAATTTGGAATTGTGGAGGCTAGGGTTCAAGTCTCCTACTTAAACCATGCCTTCATGATCTAATTTCCATAATATAAGATTTAAGTTCAACAATTAACTTTAATGTCCATTAAGAACTTTATTAATTTAATATGTTGGACTAGTATTCCTACAAGCTCATCAAATATACCTCCAACTATATATTTAATTTAATAAACTCAACTTTTGAGTTTAATAAATTAAATTATCATATTTTATAAATTCAACTCTTTAGATTCATTCTCTCCAAATTTTAAATATCATAAATTCAACTTTTTGAATTTACTATCTCATAAGTTCGACTCTTTGAATTTATTCTTACAAAATTTAATTATCATAAATTCAACTCCTTGAATTTACTATATCATAATTATATAAATTCAACTTCTTGAATTTATTATCTCAAACAAGAAAAAAATTATCCAATTCTTGTGTGACCCTCAATGGTTCAGAGATACAGCTAGCTGTTGGTTCACAACTCTTTGTGATTCAGGAAATTTTCCTTTATTCGGGCTTACCTCAATTTGCCTCATTTCATGCACCAACATTTGGTCAAGAGAATTTCAGAAATCATTTTATGATTAAACCTATCGAATCATGGTAAGAGCGTCTAGTAGCATCGCCCTGTGATTTTCTAGGTATCACTGATAGTGCTTGCAAGAACCAGTCGGTTATGAGTAACGTACATTACGGTCCCTTCATCTCATATGTCCCGATCGAATCGGCAACCACTAGTTCATCTAGGGTTTCATATTAGATTCGATAGCTATGTGATACGATAATGAAATATTCATAGTGTCATCACATTAACAACTAGAGAATTCTTTCCCTAATGTACATCTCACACTCTGACCAAAGATTTTATGCATTATTATTTCGTTAGATCACATAGGATAATCACACCAGTAGGTGAGAGGTCAATTCTCGACTACAATGCATTGGCTCCTACACATTTCGCATTTGCACCCAACCTCTCCACCTTGTGATCTTCACGGAGTCGGTAAACGAGTCAAAGCACAATCCTAGTATGTAGAGTTTCAGTGTTGTCCCGTGTCGTAAGGACTAATCACGTACAATCACAACCACATACTTTTACTCTCGATGAATGATAACCACTTGGAAAGACCGAGGGAGAGATGTTCGGTACAATCATCGTATGATTACCTATTTGCATGATTGGACATCTTTATGTCCTTACCACGAAACACGATACAAAACATCACATATGCTAGTATTAACCTCAAGCGGCCTATATCCTTAATTTTAGGCGGCTGAATCGATTAGGAACGAATTTATAATACATAGTGTTTACAAATGAGTTTCAGGATCGAATTATGATTCATTCGTATTAAAGTATAATCAAGAACTTTATATATTCTAATTGTATGTGTATACAAATAAAGTAAAATGAAACCATAAAAAGTTAAATTATATTAAAATAAATATTGTTTATTACACTTAAGTCAATAAATTCCCTAGCCAACGTTGACTTGCAGGACATCTACTCTAACATTTGTGTTGTTTTACCAAAAAGTGGTACGTTATTAAAGGAATTTGAGATTCAGTTTTTTACATCAAATATAATCTAAAATTCAGTTTATTGTGCTAGAAAACTTAGTTTGAACTCAAAAACCCTACATGCTTTTGTAATTTAATATTCATGGTATTTTTTGAATTCAAATAGACACATTTATTTGAAAGTGTGACATAAATTTATGAATTTCTATCAATATATTTAATTTATGTTATATGTAAGACACGAAAACTAAAGCAATAAATATATGTACAAATCATTGAGATTATAATATAAATGTAAAAATTTTAAGTATCGAGCGAATTAAATTACGTATAAAATTTTAATTTGTAGATATGAAATATCAACACTTTTTGGGACAATAATGTACATATCGTTGAAAATAAGGTACAAATGTATGTATTTTAGGTACCAAATGGCTTAAATTGAGTATCAATCAACTAAAATCGGGTAATGTAATATAGTATTTGGATTTTTTAATTCATGGAGTTGAAATGAAAAACATATCAGATCAGAAAGTTAAAACTAAGTTTTTCTGAAACATTTGAATCATTATTCATATTTGGACTTAAGGACTGAATCCCAATTAACCCTGATACTCACTAGAAATATAGGGTTTGATTCCGATTGATGAGACAAGTTCGAATTCATATCTCGGAGCCGATTTGAACCTGAAATCCCGAAAAAACCATTAGAAGGGACCCATGAGGATGTCCTGACGTAGCTCTTCCAATGCTTAAGTCAGGTACCAATGATAGATGAGAGAGTAGCTAATGGCATTGTTGAAAATTAATATAGTGAATGAATAAATAAGATTTTCAAACATGATATTTATAGGAGAGAATGTGAGGTACACATAGGGTTCACCTAGTCAAACCCTCAATGGTTGTCACCCACCCTCTCAAGCACAAGATCGTCTTCTCGATACGAGCTGACAGCTATGAGCTCCCCCCCTTGGCTCTTGTTCTTTCATGGCGACCTCGTCCTCAAGAATTCTTGTGTTGCACCTCCACCTGCTGGTTCTCTCCCATCTCCTCGCTCAGTCACATTGATCCTAATCATAAGAGCTTTCTTACCAAAAAACAGTCCTTCATCTGATCAACAACACCCTTGTTCTCTCTCCTAACAATACTTCTCCTTTCTCCCCTTCTACATGGGATATCCTTCCTTGGTTAGAAATGGGTCTGAGGTCCAAGGTCTAGGTATGGATTCAAGTTGGGCCTGACCATCTGATGGACATATTCATGGGGTATCACCAGTCTCCTCCTCCAAAATCGAAATGAATTTTAGGTTCAAAGTTCGATTAATTGTGCTGACTTTGGGTTACAAAATGTGAGTCGGGTATTTTTCCCCTATTCTCCATTAGCTCTCAAAAATTTTGGAACAAGATAAAAGAAAAGTGTTATAAGTTTATTCTTATTCACATATCCCTAGGCACAACATCCACCACTCACTCTCCATCTTTTTAACAGTCAGATTTGATTTGGGCTCATCTATAAATACATGTACACTCCTTCCTTCATTCTCTTCTCCCTACGTAATATCTTTTTCTCCATTCATCCACTAGCTTTTCCCCAGACCGTGCATCATCCCTCTCCCATCGCCTTGCCCTCACCGCGCATCACCCATCGCCTGCACATTTCCTCTCCCCGTGCTTCGCCTCTCTCCCTAACTCCTTGCCCACCACTTGTTCGATGGATTGCCTTACCTAGCCACCATCACTCATCTTCTTGTCCCTAGCAACTAGCCTTCGCCCCTTGCCTTCCCGACCTCACCCAACAGCTCAGCCTTGTCCCTCTAACCTTCGTCCTCACCTCTTGCCCATCCTCTCCTTGCCACTCTCACCCTCACCCTCACCCTCGCCTTCTCACCTCTTCGGATAGCCCTTTCTCCAGCTCGCCCTCACCCTATAGTCCTCGCCTTGCCCTGACCATGCTCACGCTCACCCTGTCTCCTGCCCTCGCCCTCGCCCCGTTAACCCTCACCCCTTCCTTCTTTTCTTCACCTCGCCCTGTCCACGCACCCTTACCTGCTCATCCCCTCACCTCACCACACTCGCCTACTCGCCATGGCAACGGTCGCCCCTGCGTCTCGCTATCACCTCCCCCCACCTACTCGCCTAGCTCATCTTTGCCCCTTCCCTCTTGCCCAGTTCACACACCCTCGCCTCTCGCCCTTGCCTTGCCTACTCGTCCTTTCCACATTGGCCTACTCGCCCTCACCCTCAACCTCACAACACTCATCTGCTTGTTTGATAGACTGCCAAATCAAATAACATGAGTGCTCTCTCTTCTATGCTAGCATTCTTCCTGACCTCAATGTTTCATTCACTCTTTCCCCTAGTCCTTTACTTCAAATATTTTCCCGCGCTCTTTCCGAGAAAGTTTTCCTCTTCTACTTGTTTAGTTACCCTTAAAATTCATGTCTTCCTCTGATTCAGAGTTTAATTCCTCAAGTGGTTCCTAGAGAAATAGTGATTTCGAAAGGACTAGGGAGTCTGATGAGACTAGAACTTCCTATGAAATCTAGAAAGAAAATCCCGAACTTTCTTAGAACTCTCAAGATGATGAAATCGTAAGCTATAGTCTCTCTGGTATGGTAATCCGTCATGTCAATCAACAAATGAACATCGCCAATGCTGGTACACTATGGTATGGCCACTCATTCTTCAAAATTTCTCCTACGAGTAAGTCATACATTAGGGCTTCATGGCACATTCCCTCTTTCCAACGTAATTCCTACCTCCAAGGACCTACCCTATCTAGCTCCCAAGGGTTACTATATCTTTTTCCAACATCAGTTAGAAACAAGTCTTCGTTTTCATTTATCCAAGTTCTTCCAGGATCTCATCAATTATTACCAAGTACACCTAGGCCAACTTACCCCCAACGCGTTCCGCTAAATATGTAGCTTTGTTGTATTATTACAAGCTCTAGACCTTTCTCTAGACTGCACCACTTTCTCCTATTTTTTGGTCTTGGCCAAATCGAAGGAGGGGCCTATCTACGTAAATTCTCGATCCAGTCGCAAACTCTTTTACGGGGCACCTAGTTACGTAAAGGATTAGATAAAATACTTCTTCTTTATCAAACTCCCAAATAGTGGACTTGTACTATGGAGTGATATCCCACTTTCACCAAACATACCCTTCCCAAAGATTTCAAAAAGTATAAAACATAATTGCACATAGTGAGTGCATTAGTAGACCGATGCTTAAGTATTCCCAGACTTTTATCTGAAGATCTCCTATGCTATGTCAGGTTAAGTCCCGCAATAATCAAACTGAGAGCGAAGCTGGTAGATATTCCCCACTTTCTAACCAACCATGTTTCATTTCTTACTTTTTGTGCTCTTTGATAACATGCTCATACGTTTTTTTTTGTTTTTATTCGCAGGTACTAGGTTTATGAATGCTATATTTCTCTGCGAGCTTGAAAAAAAAAGAGAAAGCTGGGGCTCATCATCGGCACCCAAAAAGCAAGTTACCCCAGCTGTCACGATAAACACGAAAGGAAATTTCTCCACTGTAGAAAAGAAATCAGCTAGCTCTCCCACTACCACAAAGAAGAAAGTAAACTCATCTTCCTCAACCTAGAGGCAAGCTCCCTCTACGAATCCAAGCCCATTAGTCCAACAGAAAAGCAAACGAATACTTTACACGACATCAATCACATTAGCCTATTGTCAAGAGACGCATGATCAGACAAAAAACATCCTTCTGGGCCAGGGATATACAACTCGTACACCCCGTAATTGGTTATTGTGGGACAAGGTACTACCAACATCACCAAACAGCTATTATTTCAACCCCTTTCAACACAGATGCAGCATTCTTAAATTCACTAGGATGGTTTGATCTTGCCCTGCGGACTTACAACAGTCTCATCGAAGTATATTTCTCCCCCTAAACGTTAACTTCATGTACAACATATGGTTAATTCTCCTCTTATCTTTTCACTCCATTCTCCTTTCTCCAGGATGTCATGTATCTAGGAGAATTGCTTCAGCATGCCGATTTCTTTAGGATGAAGGGTAAGAACCTCATTGACCAGCTTTGGGCGACAATTGAGGAGGCGAAGGAAACACATGGTAGAAAGCTCAAGGAGTCACAAGCACAATCTGATGAGTTTCTGAGGAAAAAAGAGGAGGAGCTTCAGCAACTGACAAAAGACCACGCAACAAAGCTCTCGAAGTTGAAGAAAGATCTAAAGGTTTCTAAAGCTGAAGAAGCACGAATATGCAAAGATCTTGAACACACCAAGGCCCTACTTGCGAAGGGAGCCTCCTCATTCAAGGAAAAATTTCTCTAGCCTAAAAAATTTAATGAGATTTGTGGTCTGAAATCTTTCGTAACTTGGAAGTGGGCTTTGAGGGTGCAATCAACCTTTTCAAGGCCAATGGATACCCTCAGCTGGTGCTTCCACTGACTTCAATAGAATTAAGGACCTCTTAGCAAGCCTGCCCCCAATTTCTAGATCCATGCTTATTTTCTTATGCTATATTGCAATTGTTGCAGATGATGTATGCCTTCAGGAAGTATTTTGTCACGTACATTGTCGTTTTATTTTTAGTACCTAGCTTATTATGCTATTACGGCTTGTATGACGCTTGTATTTGGCTACTTCCTTTTGTGCACTCTTTATATGGATGAGACTTACTCTTACTGAACACTCTTATGCTACATTGAATATATTGTGTTTGAATATATCATTTTTTTTGAGTTTATCTTCAACATTTTGGAACAAATAGGGTGTGAGCGTGCCAAAGCTCACTGCTTCTCCTCACGTCTTCTCTTCTACTTGGCTTCGCCTTAGTACGTAAAATTTGATTCTTATCTTTCAATCTTCTTCTCCTCTACTAGGCTTTGCTTTGGTAGGAAAGATTTAATTTTTATCGTCCCCACGTTTTCTCCTATATTAGGCTCAGCCTTAGTAGGCAAAACTAAATTTTATTCTCCCCACATATTTTCCCCTACTAGGCTTAGCCTTGATAGGTAAAATTTAATTATCATCATCCTCACTTCTTTTCCATGTTGCGACTTTGATTAGCACTCCCAAGATCAGGGTGTCCACATGTAGTATAATTCAATGAGTCCGAATATCGTATCCACAGGGAAGCTAAGGTAATTACAAGTCCACTACAATGTCTTTTTGTTTTTTGTTTTTGTTTTTTCGTTTAATTGTTTGAATTTTTAATTGGTAATTTTTAATTGTTCAGATTTTAATTTAAGTAGTTGAGATTAAAGGATCCACTTTTGGTATTTTAATAAAGTAACATTAATGAACATTATTGGAATCCACTTAATAAAATGGTTTTAATATATTAAATAATCATATTTATATTATGTTATATATTATTATCTTATAAGTATATATACCAAAACCTATAAATGTTGTCAAGTATTTATTGTGCTATATATATATTTGTAAACACTAAATCAAGGTTCCCACTTTAAATGGTTGGTAAAACAAAACTAATATTTAAATGGTACCAAGAAATTAATATTATGATATATTCATATATAATAAATCAAGGCATCCACTTTAAATGGTTGGTAATACCAAACAAACATTTAAATGGTACCAAGAAATTAATATTATGATATATTCATATATAATAAATCAAGACGTCCACTTTAAATGGTTGGTAATACCAAACTAACATTTGAATGGCTCCAAGAATTTAGTGCAACATATAGCAACAATAAATCAAAACTTTCACTTATAAGTAGGGTATAATAATGTTTAAAGAAATAAATATAACATAAACAATAAATAATATAAAATATAGATTCTTACACTTTTAATAACCTTATTATCATACCAAAAGTTTCACCTTTTCATCTTAACTTTGGGAAGTTAGCTACTCATTATTCAAAGTGTAAAACTTTGAATATGAAATTAACATGCTAATTATATTTAAACGAAGAAATAAAAGAAAAACAAAGAGAGAAATATTATGAACTCAAAGTTTTGTTCATAAAATGAGGGATATCTCAATTCATTACAATGTACCCCTATTTATAGCCAAATTTGGGAAGACAACCACAAATAAAATATTTTTTTTTACACTTAAGTCTTCATTGGTGTTCCAAGAAATTATGTTTTAATACACATCACTTTTGAAAATCTTCCCATCCGAATTTTCTTTTCCACATAAAACAAAACATTTAGATAATTGAGTTGTTTGAATTGTGGTATTTTTTTTTAACCATTTGACCAAGTAATTTGAGAGATATGGTCAAAATGCTAGAGCATGATAAAACTGCCACTTCTTTGGTAATTTTTTTTTTGTTGCTTAATTTGATCCCACTTGTGAGAAGATTTTTATCTCATGCTTGCCACCAATATTGTAGATATTAACATCAACTTTCTACAGGTCCAAGAATCATCTTAATCTCATTTGCAACGCCAAGGTTATTCTTGTTTTATCGAACCTGTAAAAATAGTAAAAACTTATAATTACACAAGAAATTATATTTTATACAATTTATT
The DNA here is from genome assembly GCF_025594145.1 of Primulina tabacum. Taxonomy (NCBI): domain Eukaryota; kingdom Viridiplantae; phylum Streptophyta; class Magnoliopsida; order Lamiales; family Gesneriaceae; genus Primulina; species Primulina tabacum. The sequence continues at coordinate 5,858,139 of NC_134567.1, forward strand.
ATAAAACATATAATATTTAAACATTTAATAAAACAAAAACTATAAATTTATATTATAAAACATTTAATTAATATACAATTTTTGTTGGAACATTTCAAGTTCGCAATCTTAATTTTGATGTTAATTAAACTTGTTTTTGTTTTTAATAATCTAACTTAGTGCGTAGATAGCTGAAACTGAAATAATCAGTTACGATCCAAAACAAAAGCCGTCGAAGACGCCAACTTAAAGCATCAACTGATCAACAAAACTGAACTAGTTCAACTGAAGAGTCGTAAATGAGTTCAACTGAATGTTCAGTTGATAAATGGTTCAGCAGGAGAACCTCAGAAGCCCGGCCAGCCGAAGGAGTGTTCAACTGATGAAGAGCCCAACTGAGATCAGTTAAACTGAACAAGTGTGATCAGTTCAACTAACGAGTCAACTGATTTCACCAGCCCAACTGAAGACCAGTTCACTTGACCAATTTAGAACATCAGTTAGGAGCAATCAGTTGCAGATCAAGAAAAGATGAACTAAGTGGAATACAGTTGTGCGCATAGGTACAAAAATTTTTTTCCAGTCAAAGGACAATAATGGACGTTGCATCAGAGCTTAAAGACAAAAGTGTTCCAGAAAAGACAAGACAAAATTTCGAGGAACAAATTCAAAATGCAACGGATAAAATAATTGAGTCTCACTGTAAGATCAAACTTCGCGCCTATAAATAAAGGGTGAAGATCAGTGAAGAAACATACAACACAGGAGAGAAAAAAAGAAAAGGGCACGCTTCAAAGTGATATTAGCTTAAGAGAGAAGCATTCAGCCCAGTCGAGGGAACACTTAAACGTGTTATCAGCTTTAGATTAGAAGCATATTTCCCTCAGTGTGTGAGAACACTTTCGGGTAGTTTTCAGAGATCAGTTCTCATACACACACACACACCACCACTCAAATATAGTCTTGCACAAAGACGTTAAACTTGTGTATGTAGCCTTTCTCACATATACATTAAAAAAGTGTTGATTGGAAGGTGCTGCCTTCAGTCTAGTCTAAGAGTTCAGTTTAGGCAGTAGTGTAAGTCCTAGCTGGGTGGGTTTGTACAAGTATTTGTATCGATCAAAATCTTCTAGTAAATCCTACCCGAGGTGGTAGAAGGGGTGACGTAGGAGCATTTGAAGTCTCCGAACATCCATAAACATATCTTGTGTTATTTCTGTTTAAATGTTTGTTTTTGTTCTTAACTTATTTGATCAATTCAGCTGATATCAGTTCAGTTCTGTTCATAACTGAACTGATATAAGCCAGAACTGATCCCTAGCAATTTCCAGTCATTCAGTTACACAAGATTTAAAATATATCAGTGTTTCTTAACGAATGATTATTTCGAGTGTTTTCCGCTTGATTTAATACCAAACTCGATCTAATTCATCGGTGTATATTTTCTTAGAACAGGAGCTATTGCAGCTCTTGGAGAATATTTTGTTTGAAGCACCTCAAGATGCTCCGCAAATGATTCTCCAATTGTTATCAGAGCTAGTTTTTTAAGAAGGACATTTGAAAACTGATATTTTAAAACATATTTTAAAATGTTATTACAATTGATTTCAAAATCCTCTTAAATATTTTATGCGTTTGTCATGAGAAGAGATAAGGTTCTTAGCTCTGGAACTAACATCGTAGCTACTTCTCTTGACTCATTAACATTGTTGTTTTAAGTAGCTTGCAGGTTTTTGAGTTCAGTTGACAGCAGTTCAACTAAACTGCTCTCTATACAAGATTTTAGTTGCAAGCCTACCAGTTCAACTGATCAACAGACGAAACCTAACTATCAGCTGAAACTGATGAGTTAAGTGGATCTTAATCATCAGTAGTGCCACCGATTAATTGCCATATCAGATCAAATATAGATGATCAATGCGGTTCAGCACCAGTTGAGTCCAGTTTGAGTCAGCTCGATCAGTTAGCCAGCACAGAGATCAAGTCCAAAGGCAAATTAGCCGATCTTCTGGAAAAAGTAACTCAAAATCTTTGCAATATTCAAAGCATTCAAGGCAACCAGTTGTTAGTATATTCAATTTTATTATGTGTAAATTAATTGATGTTTGATGTTATTTAAAGTCTGCTAGTGCAGTAGCAATTTTCCTTACATTGGTTGATATGCGCAGATGTATAATACAAGGGACGCTAATTTATTAAATAAACATCTTGTTCATCCAGTTTGACTTAACATAACTGAACTGCTATTTTAAGATTTGTTGCCTAAAGTACTTGATTGATACCAAAACTTCGTTCATCGCGTAAATGATTATATTTTTGAATGAGAGTTTTTCATTCAGTTTCTGAGGGGGAGTTTTGTTTAGAATTATGCCTCAAACTGAAAAACTGTGTTCAAATTATTTCATTCAGTTGTTGAGGAGGAGCATTTCTTTCTGCTATTCCTCGAACTGAAAAACTTTTCTTTAAAAGCTTTTCTTTATTTTATTGATTCTCTTTTGGGAGAACTTCTTTTTAAACTTCAATTGGTCAAGTTTTGTGATCATCAAAAAAGGGGAGATTGTTGAAACATTTCATATTCGCAATCTTAATTTTGATGTTAACAAAACTTTTTTGTTTGTTTTTAATAATCTACCTTAGTGCGTAGATAGCTGAAACCGAAATAATCAGTTACGATCCAAAACTGAAGCTGTCGAAGACGCCAAATGAAAGCATCAACTGATCAACCAAACTGAACTAGTTCAACTGAAGAGTCGTAAATGAGTTCAACTGAATTGTTCAGCTGATAAGTGGTTCAGCAGGAGAACCTCAGAAGCCCAGCCAGCCGAAGGAGTGTTCAACTGATAAAGAGCCCAACTGAGATCAGTTCAACTGAACAAGTGTGAAATCAGTTCAACTGATGAGTCTAATGATTTCACCAGCGCAACTGAAGACCAGTTCAGAACATCAGTTAGGAGCAATCAGTTGCAGATCAAGACAAGCTGAACTAAGTGGAATACCGCTGTGCGCAAAGGTACAAAAACTTTTTTCAAGTCAAAGGACAATAATGGATGTTGCATCAGAGCTTAAAGACAAAAGTGTTCCAGAAAGCACAAGACAAATTTCGAGGAACAAATTCAAAATGCAACGGATACAATAATTGAGTCTCACTGTACGATAAAACTCCGCGCCTATAAATAAAGGGTGAAGATCAGTGAAGAAACATACAACACAAGAGAGAAAAGAAAAGGGCACGCTTCAAAGTCAGATCATCTGAAGAGAGAAGCATTCAGCCCAGTTGAGGGAACACTTAAACGTGTTATAAGCTTTAGATTAGAAGCATATTTCCCTCAGTGTGTGAGAACACTTTCGGGTAGTTTTCAGAGATCAGTTCTCACACACTAACCCCACCACCACTCAAATATAGTTTTGCACAAAGACGTTAAACTTGTGTATGTAGTCTTTCTCACATAGACATTAAAAAAGTGTTGACTGGAAGGTGCTGCCTTCAGTCTAGTCTAGGAGTTCAGGTTAGGCAGTAGTGTAAGTCCTAGTTGGGTGGGTTTGTACAAGTATTTGTATCGATCAAAGTCTTCTAGTAAATCCTACCCGAGGTGGTAGAAGGGGTGACGTAGGAGCATTTGAAGTCTCCGAACATCAATAAATATATCTTGTGTTATTTCTGTTTAACTGCTTGTTTTTGTTCTTAACTGATTTGATCAGTTCAGCTGATATCAGTTCAGTTCTGTCCATAACTGGACTGATATAAGCCAGAACTGATCCCTAGCAATTTCTAGTCATTCAGTTACACAAGATTTAAAATATATCTGTGTTTCTTAAAGAATGATTATTTCGAGTGTGTTCCACTTGGTTTAATACCAAACTCGGTCTAATTCATCGGTGTATATTTTATTAGAACACGAGCTATTGCAGCTCTTGGAGAATATTTTGTTTGAAGCACCTCAAGGTGCTCCGCAAACGATCCTTCAATTTTTTTATCTTTATCACACTCCCCAACCAGTTTATTGCTAGTCCCTAGCAATTTAAGCGTTAATAGCAAACAAAACATATTGAATAATTTAAATAGAAATGTAATCGGAACTATCCAAGTATTTAAATTAAATTTGAAAACTGTCAAAGTTATATCAAGATCATTATAATTATAATTTATGAAATAATCTGAACTGATCAATTCAAAGCTTATTTTCAGGTAGTTAAATGTACACGGCCTTCAGAAATTCCTAGTAAGAGTCTCAACTCCATATCCTCACAGGTTAATAAATGTTTCAATTTATAGGAACGATTTCTCTCATGGAGTTGGAATACAGATAAATGCTCAGGAAAATGGTTTACAGAATGCAGACAGACAAACGAGCCAAACTAATCAAAAGATAGGAAATCCATTGATTCAAAATCTAGTTGTTCTTATCATATATTTTTTCCTGATCATTTTTTTAACATCATGGAATCAGACTAAGTTTATGCTTCTTGATCACATATTTATTTAATTTGTACAATATATTTCTCTCTTTTTTTTCTTTCTTTTTTTTATAATTTTTATGAGAGATAAATGGGTCGTAGCATATAACTTAAAAATTACATAGATTTTCAACATCTTTTTTTCACTTTTTCTTTCAGGAAATATCATTTTTTTTTTCAAAATAAGAACTCAAGATCTAAACGATAAATAGCCTCTCTGATGATCAATAAAGGCTCGCAAGTTGTTTTCTCAATCCTCTCCACTCACTCACAAAATATGCGTGAGTTTAAAATATTTAATCATTCAAAATGATTTCATAAAGCAGATTTTTATAGTGATCAAAATATTAAAATTGACTTTTTATCAAATAAAAATTTAAACATCCTTAGATAGATTAATAAATTTTCTAATTTAAACCTTTCAAACATGTAATGTAATGATATTTTTGTAAAAATTACTAAGATACAAACAATAAACATGGTTTTATTTTAAAATAAATTTTTTTTTAAATTTTTTTTTTATTATAAGTTTGTTCTCTCCATATTCAGAATATGACATTGTCCATAATGTCAAAATAATTATTAATAAAGAGTACATAATGAAAGAGATATCACCTGAAATTTTATTGAAGATAACAAACTGAAACAAACGCAAACCAATCCACGACTTTTGAATCAATGATCCAACTTTCTTTTCTTACTGCTTGATTGCGACCAATTGATATTTGTTATCATCGGATCAGGCTTATGAACAAAAGCTTCCAAATCATCAATTAATTCGTCAGTAGTCGAAGCAGAGATGAGCATCCTTCGTGAATTTTCTGAAATTAAATTCAGTTCCACTGCTTTATCAAGAAATGTCAATAAACTGTCATAATAATTATTGATATTCAACAAGCCCACAGGTTTATTATGGATATTAAGTAGTGCCAAAGAAAAAGTGTGAAATTTTTTTCTAATGTATCAAAACCCCCTGGTAGTGCGATAAAAGCATCAGAATTTTCAATCATTTTGGTGATTCTTTCATACATAGAAGAAACTTTTAATTCCTCCCCAATCGCAACTCCTGTAATATTTCCTTCAGCTAAAGCTGTAGGAATAATACTCAAAACCTGACTACCTCCAAGATGAGCAGATGTGGAAACAGATCTCATTAACCCAATATTACCTCCCCCATATACCAAGTGAATTTTTCTCTCACCCAATATCTTTCCAAGATTATTCGCTTCTTCTACAAAATCTTCATTTTTTCCATGACTCGATCCACAAAATACACAAATATTTTTCAATGTTTGTGCAGAGGATCCAGTCATGTTTTTACTTTCTTTTTTATCTGCGAAAATAGAGAGAAAGATGAGAGATTTTATAAGGGTAATATGTTATCATGACAAAACTATGGGTCACAGCTGTAAGTAGAATAAATAGTAAAAACAATAATGACACACATGTATATAAACAGTAGAGTGATTGTGGCTCACAATTTTCCTCTGGTTTTACGTCCAGAAACGGATTCAACGCCTTCTATGAGTCAAGAATATGCTTTCCATCCAATTTTCTTATAAATTGGCAAACATGGTCTTTTTCAGTCGGATTCCCAAGACTATGATGCTCATCTTGGAATTGTTTCCATAAAAGGAGAAGTTCAATATGCATGTGTCCACTAGAATGCGTCTCAAGAGTCAATAAGAATGTAAAGACTTCTTACTCAGCCCATTCTTAATGAAACTAATTTTATCTTCTCTGTTATTGGAAACACATCCCAAAAGATCTGCATCGTTTCTCCCAAATCCATCTTGCACACTTATGACAAACCACTAACTTTTTGGCCCTTCGTTTTTTCGCATAAGTGCTTTTTCATAATCCAGGAAAATACCGAATGAGCAATGATTGTGGATTTCTCCTCCTAATCGGACTTTAGCTTCCATTACAAGACGAATATCTTCTGAAATTATTTTTTGCATTAGCAATCTCATCTTTCACACCTACCATCATAAATTTTTCTTAGAACATTTTCAGAAACAGGGGGAAAATATTTACAAATTTTTTAGAGAATTTCATCCATTTTGAAAAGAAAAGAAATTATTAATTTTTTTTATTTTTTATCAGCAATTGTGGGAAACTGATTTAACCGATTATGAGAGACACTGAGTACTGTTATCCGCTATTTAATCGGGAAAATAAAAAGATTAAGGAAACCTCAAATAAAAACAAACAAAATTAAATACAACACTAAAAAATCAAGGATCAGAAAGGGAAATAAAATCTTCTTGAAAGATTTCATTTTCTAAAAATGGTTTAAGCCTTTGTCCATTTACTTTAAAAACATCACTATTTTTAGGATTTTCATTGTCAACAGCTCCATAAGGATACACATGCTTTACAACATATAGGCTTGTCCATCTTGATCGTAATTTTCCTGGGAATACGTGAAGTCGAGAATTAAAAAGCAAAATTTTTTTTACCAATCTCGAAAGATTTTCTAAGAATTGTTTTATCATGAAATGATTTGATTTTTGCTTTATGAATCCTTGAATTCTCATACACGTCATTTCTGAGTTCATCAAGTTCATTAAGTTGCAATTTGCGCAATTTGTTGCAATCATCTATGCTTGAATTAAAATTTTTGATCGCCCTATAAGCTTTATGTTCCAATTCCACAGAGAAATGACAATGTTTTCCGTAGACCAACCTATAGGGAGACATATTCAATGATGTTTTAAAAGCAGTTCGATATGCCCAAAGTGAATCATTAAGTCGCAGAAACCAATCTTTTCTATTTGTGTTAATAGTTTTTTCCAAGATTCGCTTTATCTCCCTATTAGCTAATTCAACTTGTCCATTTGTTTGAAAATGATAAGGAGTAGTTACTTATTTTTTTTCATTAATGAAGCAAATGTTTTATTAACAAAGTGATTTCCCCCATCACTTATCATGGCTCGAGGAATTCCAAATCTACTAAAAATATTTTCTTTCAAAAATTTGATGACGATTTTATGATCATTTATTCGACATGGAATTGCCTCTATCCATTTGGAAACATAATAAACTGCAACTAAATATACAAGTATCCAAACGACGGTGGAAAATGTCCTATAAAATCAATTTCCCAACAGTCAAAGATTTCAATTTCAATGATAGGATTCAAAGGCATCATGTTTTTTTTTGAAATCGCACCCAATTTTTGACAATTTTCACAGATCTTGCAGATTTCGTGGGTGTTTTTAAACAAATTAGGCCAATAAAATCCACATTGCAAGATTCTTGCAGCCGTTTTCTTTGAACAAAAATGTCCTTCGCATGCTTCTGAATGACAAAATTTAATTACACTACTTACCTCATTGTCAGGTATGCAACGTCGAAAAATTTGATCTGGACAATACTTGAACAGATACGAATCATCCAAATAAAATTTTTTACCTCATTCAAAAATTTTCTTTTATCTTGGGAACTCCATTGCGGTGGCATTTTTTCTGTCACAAGAAAAATTACTATGTTAGCAAAACAAGGTGTAATAGTAACTGAAAATAGATGTTCATCAGGAAAATTATCGTTAATTGGTGTCATTTCACAAGACGATCATGTTACTAGTCTCGATAAATGATCGGGTACGACATTCTCTGTTCCTTTTTTATCTTTGATCACAATGTCAAATTCTTGGAGCAACAAAATCCATCGTATCAGTCGTGGCTTTGCATCCTGTTTGGTCAACAAATATCTAATAGCAGAATGATCAATAAACACAATATTCTTTGATCCAATCAAATAAGAACGAAATTTATCTAATGCAAATATTACAGCAAGTAGTTCTTTTTCAGTTGTGGATTAATTCATTTGAGCATTGTTTAAAGTTCTACTTTCATAATATATCACATAAGGCTTATCGTTTCTTCTTTGACCCAATACTGCACTGACAGCATAATCACTCGCGTCGTACATGATTTCAAATGGTAAAGACAAATCAGGAGGTTGCATGATAGGAGCTGATGTTAAATGTTGAATGATTTTATCAAAAGTATTTTGACATTTTTGAGTCCACTCAAATGCAGTGTCTTTTGTTAAGAGGTTACAAATGGGTTTAGAGATTGAACTAAAGTCCTTTATAAACCTCCTATGAAATCCAGCATGTCCCAAAAATGAGCGAATTTCTTTAATGGTTTTTGGAGGGGTTAAATTGGCAATGACATCAACTTTGGCTTTATCAACTTCAATTCCATGAGATGACACAACATGTCCCAAAACAATCCCAGAAGTAATCATGTAATGACATTTTTTCCAATTTAAAATAAGACATTTTTCCTCGCATCTTTTTAAAACTTTTTTGCAAATTTTCAAGACAATTATCAAATGTATTCCCAAAAACAGTTAAATTATCTATGAAAATCTACAAACAATTTTTAACCATGTTGCTAAAAATTCTTAGCATACATTTTTGAAATGTTGCTGGGGCATTACATAATCCAAATGGCATTTTTCTGAATGCAAATGTTCCAAAAGGACATGTGAATGTAGTTTTATTTTGATCTTCGAGTGCAATGGGAATTTGATAATAACCTGAATATCCATCAAGAAAACAGTAATAGGGATGACCTGCTACTCTTTCTAAAATTTGATCCAAAAATGGTAATGGAAAATGTTTTTTTCTAGTGGCGTCATTTCTTTTCTATAATCAATACACATCCGCCAACTAGATGGGACTCGACTTGTTAACAATTCACTTTTTTCATTTTTTTATCACTGTGATGCCTGATTTTTTTGGAACTACTTGTGTTGGGCTTACCCACTTACTATAAGAAATAGGGTAGATAATCCCAACATCAAGCAGTTTGAGAACTTCAGTTTTCACAACATCTTTCATGTGTGGATTTAATCTCCTTTGTGGTTGTTGAGATGTTTTAGCATTTTATTCTGAATGAATTTTGTGAGTGCAAATTAGTGGATTAATGCCCTTGAGATCTTTATTGTCCAACCAATTAAATTTTTATGTCTTTTAAGCATATCAACTAATTTACCTTCTTGATCACTTGCTAGTTGGGAAAAAATTACCACCGGATATGTTTCATCATCTCCAAGGAATGCATACTTTAATTCTTCTGGCAAGGGTTTCAACTCCAATATGGGTGGTTCATCTTTGTTTTCATATTTTTCCTCAAATTCTTTCTCTGATCTTAGTAACGAGTGATATCTGAAAAAATCATCAAGATCAATTTCAATATTTTTTTTAACGGTATCAATTGAACAAATATATAATTGGTCACGAGTACTCCCTTCTTGAATGTTTTCTTCCACAAGAGTTTCAATAAGATTTTCATCTTCACTTTCATTTCCTTTGTCATGTGGTTGCTTACAAAGATTAGAAACATTAAGCTCCAAGGTCATGTTACCAAATGACAACTTCATTATTCCATTCCTGCAATTTATAAGAGCTTTAGAAGTTGCTAAAAATGGACGACCCAAAATTACAGGAATTGTATTACAAGCTTCGATAGGTTGTGTATCTAAAAATATGAAATCGACAGGATATACAAAGTTATCAACTTGGACCAACACGTCTTCTACCATACCTCTTGGACCTTTAACAGATCTGTCAGAAAGTAAAAGTATTACCGAAGTAGGTTTTAACTCGCCCAGATTGAGTTCTTGATAAACTGAACATGGAAGTAAATTCACACTAGCTCCAATATCAAGCAAGGCTTTTTAATCTTTCGTTCTCCAATAATACATGAAATAATAGGACAACCAGGGTCTTTGTATTTCAAAGTATTATTATTTTGAATGATTGCACTTACTTGTTCGGCTAAAAATGCTTTCTTTTTAACATTCAATTCTTTTTTCACAGTGCACAAGTCTTTCAAATATTTAGCATATGATGGTACCTGCTTCATTGCATCTAATAAAAGAATATTAACTTTTACTTTTTTAAAAATATTATATATATCAGAATTCAAATTTGATTTTTTTGTATTTTTCAATGCATGAGGGAATGGTGGTGACATTGTCTGTTGATCCTCCTCTTTGCAAGTTATGGGTTCCAATTCCTTACCCTTTGGAGTTGATTTATCATCATCTTCACGAGGTTCAAGAATGGATTTTTCCACAACCTTACCACTGCGAAGGGTAATAACAGATTTTACCTGATCCATTGGTTGAATTCCAGAAGTTCCAGTTTGTGAATGATGATCCTTGAGATTAGGCTGTGGTTGTGAAGGAAATTTACCTTTTTCATGAACATTAAGTGCAGATGCAAATTTATCAAGAGTATCTTTCAAATTTTTCATGGTTTGAGCAGTTAGAGTATTGATAGAATCTTGCTTTGCAATGAAAGAATTCAATATATCTTCCAAGTTCTTTTTAGGTGGAGGAACATAAGGTGCATAATTTTGAAAATTTTGTTGATTTTGGAAATGTGGTTGTGAAAATTGTGCAGCATTATCATTCCTCAAACTAAAATTTGGATGATTTCGCCAACCTGGATTGTAATTTTGAGAAAATGGTTCAAAATTTGGCCTTTTGAAATTGTTCAAAACATTGGCTTGTTCATGGAGACATTCTTTAAAAGTGGAAAAGTGGGACAATCTTTTGTAGAATGATCACTTGTATCACAGATGTGACACGCAATTTCTTGAATAGATTTTAATTGACCATTCTTTTTCAATTCAAGTGCCTCAACTTTTCTTGCCAAAGAGGTAAATCAGCTTGGAGATCATGTTCATCTTTGAGGGTGTACATACCTCCACCAGATGTGGGAGATTGAATCTTGTTTGATGGTTCGATTGTACCTATAGAGTCCCAATGTTGAGCATTTTCAGCTAATGAATCGAGATACTTAATTGCCTCGTTTGGATCTTTATCTTCAAATGTTCCATTACACATAAATTCAACCATTTGCCTATCTTTAGGTGTTAAGCCTTCATAAAATTGAGAAACAACTCTCCAAATTTCAAAACCATGATGTGGACAAAGATTAAGCAATTCTTTGTATCTATCCCAACATTGATAAAAAGTTTCTCCTTGTTTTTGAGTGAAAGTGATGATTTGCTTTTTGAAAGAATTTGTTTTATGATATGGAAAAAACTTTTTCAAAAATTGTTGTTGCAATTCATCCCAAGTTCGAATGGATCCCGATCTAAGATTTTGTAGCCAAGTTTTAGCTTTATAATTTAAAGAAAAAGGAAAAAGCTTAAGTCGAATGGTGTTCATGCCACAATTTAGATCATTATATGTGTTGCACACTTCTTCAAACTCTCGTAAATGCATGTATGGATTTTCAGAATCTAAGCCATGAAAGTTGGGTAAAAGTTGGATAATACCAGGCTTAAAATTGAAATGAGATGCATTAGGGGGAAAAATTACACATGAAGGTGCACTAGTACGTGTAGGATTCATGTGATCTCTAAGTGTTCTTCGTCTATCATGATCACGTTGAGATTGCATTTCATCTTCCTTTTCTTGGATGGGTTATTCCGCCATGTTTCGTAAAAATAAAGGGTTATTTCAAATGAGTCAACCACTAAGTTTACGTGACCAAATGCTCATGCAAATGCAAAAAAATAAAAACACACAAAAGCAATAAAAATTCAAATAAAGAAAAATAAAATATAAACAAAATTAAATAAACTTGAAATTAAATTATCCTTCCCCATCGACGGCGCCAAAAACTTGTTGTGACTTTGATTTTTGAACTCCCAAGAGCAGGTTGTCCACAAGTAGTGTAATTCGCTGAGTCCGAATATCGTATTCACAGGGAAGCTAAGGTAAGTACAAGTCTACTACAATTTCTTTTTGTTTTTTGTTTTTCGTTTAATTGTTTGAATCTTTAATTGGTAATTTTTACTTGTTCAAATTTTAATTTAAGTAGTTGAGATTAAAGGATACATTCTTGGTATTTTAATAAAGTTAACATTAATGAACATTATTGAAATCCACTTAATAAAATGGTTCCAATATATTAAATAATCATATTTATATTATGTTATATATTATTATCTTATAAGAATATATATCAAAACTTATAAATGTTGTCAAGTATTTATTGTACTATATATATTTGTAAACATTAAATCAAGGTTCCCACTTTAAATGGTTGGTAAAACCAAACTAACATTTAAATAGTACTAAAAAATTAATATTATGATATATTCATATATAATAAATCAAGGCATCCACTTTAAATGGTTTGATATTAAATGGTTGGTAATACCAAACAAACATTTAAATGGTACCAAAAAATTAATATTATGATATATTCATATATAATAAATCAAGGCATCCACTTTAAATGATTTGTAATACCAAACTAACATTTAAATGTTTCCAAAAATTTAGTGTAACATGTAGCAACAATAAATAAAAACTCTCAGTTATAAGTAGGGTATAATAATACTTAAAGAAATAAATATAACATAAACAATAAATAATGATTAAATAATATAAAATATAGATTCTTACCTTTTAATAACATTATTATCATGTCAAGAGTTTCACATTTTCATCTCAACTTTGGGAAGTTAGCTACTCATTATTCAAAGTGTAAAACTTTGAATATGAAATTAACATGCTAATTATATTTAAATGAAGAAATAAAAGAAAAACAAAGAGAGAAATATTATGAACTCAAATGTTTGTTCATAAAATGAGGGATATCCCAATTCATTACAATGCACCCCTATTTATAGCCAAATTTGGGGAGACAACCACAAATAAATAATTTTTTTTACACATAAGTCTTCATTGGTGTTCCAAAAAAATTATATTTTAATTTCAGAGATATGGTCAAAATGCTAGAGCATGGTAAAACTGTAACTTATTTGGTACCTTTTTTTTTGTTGCTTAATTTGATCCCACTTGTGAGAAGATTTTTATCTCATGCTTGCCACCAATATTGTAGATATTAACATCAACTTTCTACAGGTCCATGAATCATCTTAATCTCATTTGCAACGCCAAGATTATTCTTATTTTATCGAACCTGTAAAAATAGTAAAAACTTATCATTACACAAGAAATGATATTTTATACAATTTATTATAAAACATATATTATTTAAACATTTAATAAAACAAAAAATATAAATTTATATTATAAAACATTTAATTAATATAAAATTTTTTATCTTTATCATTCCACTACTAGACTTAGCCTTCGTAGGAAAAATTTAATTTTTATGCTCTCCACTTCTTCTCTCTAATAGGCTTAACCATAGTAGGGAAAATTTAATTTTATTCTCTCTACCCCTTCTCATATACTTGGCTTAGCCTTAGTACTAGGCTTAACCTTCGTAGGTAAAATTTATTTTTTATGCTCCCCACATTTTCTGCTCTACTAGGCTTAGCCTTGTTGGGTAAAATTTAATTTTTATTCTCCCCACCTCTTCTCCTCTACTAGGCTTAGCATTGGTAGGTAAAATTTAATTTTCATCATCCTCACATTTTCTTCTCTATTAAGCTTAGCCTTACTAGGTAAAATTTGATCCTTATCCTCCCCATAATACGACAATATTCATCTACTTAATACAGAAACTTGATATCATTAAATTTCAAAAAATTACATATGGAAAATTCAGAAACGAAACACATCAATAATAAATTCAAGAGTAATATTTTCTAAAATGATAAGCATTCTAAGGCTTCTTTAGAGCCTTACCCTGTGCATTCTACAAGTAATAGGCTCAAGAATTGAGCTTCTCGATCATTTTAAAAGGACCTCTCACTTTGGGTCTAACTTTCCCCTCTGCTCCTCTTGTGACTTCTTCAGGAACAGGTCGCCGACTTGAAAGCTTTTCTGAATGACCCTACAATTGTAAGATTGATCTATACGATTTTTATAAGCCTATATGCAAATGCTTGCAGCCTCTTTTTTCTCTTCGAACAACCCAAGATCAGTTACCTGCCTTACCTCATTATCTTTATCATAAAACATCACCTTCGCCGATTCCACTCCAATTTCAACTAAAATGTCCACTAATCGTTTTTCTTAAAATATACTAGAAATTATTTTCAAAAAAAAAAATTCGGCCGAATTACATCTATACCTATATATATCTATACCTATATATATAAAAGAACTTTGCACTATTTTAAAAATAAATCAACCAACTATTATTTAAAAATAAAAAAGAACTAATTCAAAACATAAATCGTCAATCGTTTACCAAACCTAAACTAAGCAATATTTCAAGATAATCCTAACTCTAACATCCTCTCCAAAAACCACTCAAAAATAATCATAAATCGTAAAAATCTTTAACGTAAACTTAATTTAAATGCGGAAAACTAGTGATAGTCATCGGGTTGTGTGCACCTTCAGTCCAGCAAGATCAACCATCAAGTCCCTCAATAACATCAATATCATGCTCACCTGCATCGATCACATCTAGTGAGTCTATTGACTCAGCAAACCTTAACCATGATAACAAGCAATACATCTATATTCATAAGCAACATCAAAAATACTTTTACTTAAAATAAATTTTCATGAACATGCATAAACTTAAACATTTTTTCCTTTCATCATATACGTATACGTTTTGTAATGTCCAGGCTTAAGTTACGTAACCTGAATGCATGAAATCTAGGGTTTTATTTAAATTATGTGTTTATTGCATGGTAGGATTCATTTTATGATTATTTTAAAAGTTCACGCATTATGATTTTTAGATGCATTTCGCGCTCAATCGAGGAACGGAGACCGGTGAATTATCAAGAAAATTATTTTTATTATATGATTAATTTTTATTAACTAATATAAGTTTTTTTAAGTGTAATTTTCAAGAAATGAGCTTTGTTGGGTATTTTTACCCGTCAGATCATATTTTTAATCGGTACACGAATTTTAACGATTCGGAGGACTTTTTTAGGCTCGGGCAATATTTTAAAAAATGTACCAAAAAAAAATATTTTTCGGGAGCATTTTTGGGCTTGTTGGGTTTGTCTTATTCCTAAGTAGGCCCAAAACCCTTTTAATTTTTAATTAGGACTCATTAGGGTATTAAATTCCTACTTAAACCTAATTACCTAAACCGTAACCATACTTAAATCATATTGGCCGCCCCTTTCCTCCATCAGCATCCTCCCTCACGTGAAAAACCAGCAGCCAACCTTCAGCAAGCTTCAACCTTCGAGTTTCTTCAAGCAAGCCTCCTTCCCCGCTCCTCCGGTGCATCCCCGATGCACGTTTCTCCTAGTTTTCGTTCACAAATCATCAAGGCATGCCATGTACCTTATTTTACGCATCATTCACGTTGTTATTATGCTGTCACGTGTGATATGTATATGTATTTATCGGTTTTTGCATGAACAATTGTTTATGGTTTCGGTTTTTCCATGATTCACACATAAATCTTTTAACAACTCATGTTATTTGTTTACCATGGTGCAAGGGGCTACCGAGCAAGGGTCTTTAGGGGATGAATATGTCGAGATTTGGTGTTGTGTGCTAGTGGTCGTGAGTCATAGGGCCAACTTTAGTTCGGTTTTGGGGAGATCGCGTGAAAGGGGTTCGAGCTAGTGGTGCAAGGGCTGATCCAAGGGTTGGACCAGACCCTGGTGGGTCTGAGACATGGCTTAGGATGGCTCAAATGCTGCTGGAGCCACCCCTGAAGCCGATCGATCGTGGAGAAAGGAGGTTGGCCGCGGGTGTGCTTTCCTTGTTGACTAGCGAGTGTAGGCGAGTTACGGCTTGCATGGAGATGTGGCTGTGGGTTCAGCAGGTCCAGAGGGGTCCTTGGATGGTCAAGGGGAGACTGGTTTGGGGTTGGTCCTCCTTGTCGTGAGCTAGATGCGAAATTATGGAGCATGGTTGCATTAGGGTTCGAACTTGGCCTGCTGAAAATTCCAGCAGCTTGTGGCATCATTGTCGTGTGTCTTAGTGATTTGTAAATATTGGTTTAGGTGCTGGATTAGGGGAGTTAAGTTATGGTTTAATTTTGGAATAATTTGGATAAGTTTCGGGTCGATTGGGGTTAAAATCGGGACCCTAGTCCAAGTTTTAAAACGAATCGAATAAGTTTTGAAACGAGCTCGAGTTTACGTCTTATAAATACATTTAATTATGTTTTGGGATATTTTAAGGAGTTTGGTAAGCTTGGGTCAAAATTTTGAGGACCAGGGGTAAAACGGTCATTCTGGGTTTCTAGGGGAAAATGGTGTTTTTGCACCCGAGGTGAGATTTTAGTCCTGGCAGCGCCCTGAGCACATGTTTGTCATGTTTATAAATTTTTATGCATCATGTACACGATTTTTATGAAATTATGAAAAATACGTTGCATGCTTGTGTTTAAGAAAAATTACGTATGTGAATGATTTTGATAAGTGATGAAAATGACTATGTTTTGAAGGATGAGAATTAGTTGTGACTAACGATGTATATACAAATGCTAATGATGTATATGTAAATGCTAATGATGAGGTCTAGGCACAGTGGATGGGTAATACTGTCGCTGATATCCGACAGCCGCTGGGTACCACGGTTTTATGTAGATGGATCCATCGTATAATGATGAACGATGATACGAAAGTCACAACTAATGAACTAAATTCAAATAAGTAAAGGTATAATAAGTATATGATACGATGAACTGTTTTAACATGTTATGATTTCATATGACACGTTTACATTCACGCTTTTTAGAAAGGTATGTTGATTACAATATATTTTCACTGTTGTGTGCTGTGTATATGTACTTGTTATTCCGGTACATGTATGTTGAGTCTTTAGACTCACTAGACATGTGTGATGTAGGTGAG
Organism: Primulina tabacum; assembly: GCF_025594145.1. Lineage (NCBI taxonomy): Eukaryota > Viridiplantae > Streptophyta > Magnoliopsida > Lamiales > Gesneriaceae > Primulina > Primulina tabacum. The sequence goes on from NC_134567.1 coordinate 5,875,313, forward strand.
CATGTTGATGAGGGGATTGGAGGTGCCGAACTCTGAGTAGGCAGGACTGCATGTGGGCGCACGACCTGAGGACCACATTTCTTCTGCACATTATGATTTTTGAGAGTTGAGAGAACATGAGAATTTTTATTGGTTGGTTTAGATACGATGATAATTACTAGGATTTTTACTCGTTATGTTTACGCACTTTCTGTTGGTCGAGTTTGGCCATTTTAAACTGTACTATTTTAAGTTGTTAAATATTTACGATTATTTTTAAGTGGGATATTTTTAAGTAGGATTGCATGCAGGTAAAACCTTTAGATGTTTATTCTCGAAAATGTGAGCTTTAAAAAAAAATTCCGCATTTTAAATTGTAGATGTTACAGTTGGTATCAGAGCAAGGGTCCTGTATTGGGTTGTGCCACCGCCAGCTTCTCCAGCTCAGTCTTCAAGCCTCAAGTTTGTAAGCTTTTATGTTTTAAATGTTTTATTGCTATCACCTGCTTGATTGTGTGATATGCGTTTTACAATGATTTACAGTGCATGTTTAAATGCTTTAAGATTTAAGGACTTTTTATTTTGAAAAAATAGATTAAATTTCATGATGGTTTACGTTTATAAATTGAACTGTATTCAGATATCATGCCTCCAAACGCGCTCCTAGTGCAGATCGTCAGGATGAGATTCCTGGAGGCGGAAAAGGCCCACCACCACCACCACCGGCTATGGACGCAGCTACCAATGTACTGGAGGGTATGGCGAGGCTCATGGAGTAGGCTCAGCAGGCTCCCCCCCATCCACAGACCGATATTAATGAGCAGTTTAGACGGCTCAACCCGAAGGAATTCGGGGGTATCACTAATCCATTCTTGGCTGAGGAATGGATTCGATTGCTGGAGCTTCACTATGAGTATCTACAGATGAGAGATGGTGACCTGGTCAGGTGCGCCATTTATATGCTGAGGGATGATGCATCCCTATGTGGGAGGGAGCCGCTCATGCAGTGGACTTGGCTACCCTCACTTGGGACAGATTCAAGGAGATGTTCTGCAGAAAGTATTTTTCAGATGACGTCAGGGGCCACCTGACGAGGGAGTTTATAAGTCTCCGCCAGGGGGACTCATATGTGGCGGAGTTTATCCGTAAGTTCTATAGGGGCTATCATTTTGTGCCCATGATTGCTAGAGATGCCGCTCAGAAGCTGAGGCATTTCATGGACGGATTGAGACCCACCCTTCTCTGGGACGTTATGCTGATGATGAGGCCACCTCCTGCGCTCTTCAGGTTGAGAAGGCTCTGCGGTATATAGACTTTGAGATACAGAAGAAGCGGCATCAGACTCAGTCTAGCTCCCAGCCGCAGAAGAAACAGTATACAGGACCACCGAGACAACAGGGGCAGCAGAAGCCCCAAGGACAGGTTAGGAGGCCCCAGCAGCAGAGACCTCCTCAGGCGCTAGGGGCGCCTATGCCAGAGGACAGACAGCTATGCACACAGTGCAACAAGTTCCATCTCGGAAAGTGGTTATGGGGCACCTTCAGATGCTTTGTTTGCGGGTAGGAAGGTCATAAAGCAGCGGACTGCCTTAAGAACACGGACCCCACTACTGGCCGAGGTTATGTTATGCATGCCGAGGAGGCCGAGACAGAGCCAGATTCGACATCGATTACTGGTACCCTTATGTTTAAGATTTTGATTTATCGCTTGATTGCATGGATTTTATGCTTGTGACGAGAATTAATTTATGGGATTGATAACTTAGAACAAATTAGGCTGCATGCTCTACCTAGTTGAGATTAAGGGTTTAATTGCCTTTTATGATAATTTTAGGGGCCCAATTGTAGTAACTGATATTTTGAGGACCTAATTGCAAAACTCAATAATTTAAGGGGAGATTTTCAAATTTTCTGGATTTTAGGGGATTCAATATTAGGTTTTCGTGAATTTTTCAATTTATGAGGTCATGATTCGAAATTGTTAGGGAGCCATTTTGCAAATTTTGAAAATTTTCATAAGGCCAAATGTAATTTTCGTAACCTTAAGGGTTAATTTGAATTTCGAAACTTTTGAAGCCAATTTTGCAAATTTTGATGAATATTTGGGTTAATTTGATGAATTTTGAGGAATACTTGGGATTAATCCAGGGAATTTTTGAGGATTTTGGGATAATTACCGATAAGAATTTTCTTAAGGTTCAACGCGATTAGATTTGTTGATATATTTTGTCGCAGGGAGGATATATATTTCAGGTGTAGCCACACATGCATTGCTAGATTCAGGTGCTACGCATTCGTTTATATCTGAATCTTTCGTCAAGCGGATAAAAATCATACCAGTGGCAATGAATTCATGGTTCAAAGTATCGATCCCATCTAAGGATCAGATGTTCACTTCTCAGATAGTGAATAGATTGGAGCTTCGGTTACAGAAAGAGGTTGTAGACTTTCGATAGAGGTCGGTGTGTGTCCGACCGCCCAGTGGTAAGCCGTTGATTTTTGAGGCAGCAAGACACCAGCAGTTGCCACACGTCATTTCCTACATGTGTGCAAGAAAGCTTATGAAGAGAGGCTGTCAGGCATTTTTGGCCAGCATTGTATGAATGTTAGAGCCAGTCAGTCAGAGGCTCGAGTACTTGGATGTTGTCAGTGAGTTCTCCAGTATTTTCCCTGACGATGTTTCAGGCATCCCACCAAACAGAGAGATGAACTTCTCTATTGAGCTCATGCTACGTACAATGCCGATCTCTAAGGCACCCTATCGTCTAGCACCTGCAGAGATGAAATAACTGAAAGACCAGATACAAGATTTGCAAGATAAGGGTTTCATTCGCCCTAGCTTTTCTCCATGGGGCGCACGGGTACTGTTTGTCAAGAAGAAAAATGGCAGCATGTGTCTTTGCATTGACTACCGATAGTTGAACAGGTCACAGTCAAAAACAAGTATCCATTGCCAAGGATCAAGGATTTGTTTGATCAGCTTCAGGGAGCATCGGTGTTCTCAAAGATAGACCTTCGATCTGGATACCATCAGCTGAAGGTGAGAGAGTTTGACGTGCATAAGACAGCCTTCCAGACGCATTATGGACACTATGAGTTTATGTTGATGCCCTTCGGTTTGACGAACGCGCCATCGATCTTCATGGATCTCATGAATAGCGTATTTCAGTCATACTTGGATCAGTTCGTCATAGTTTTCATTGACGATATCCTGATCTATTCGAAGAGTAGGGATAAATACAGTCAGCACCTGAGGACCATATTGAAGACTCTACAAGACAGACGGTTGTATGTCAAGTTCAGTAAGTGCAAGTTCTGGCTTGATAGAGTGGCGTTCTTGGGCCACATTGTATCTTGAGATCGTATTGAGGTCGACCCCAGTAAGGTCTAGGCAGTCAGAGATTGGCCAGCACCTAAGAGCATGACAGAGATCTGTAGCTTCTTGGGGTTGGATGGGTACTACCGGAAATTCATTCAGGGCTTTTCTTCTATCGCGGTGCCTATGACTGCCTTGACGAAGAAGAATTCCAAGTTTATCTCGGGATCTGAGTGCCAAGAGAGTTTTGACAGGCTGAAGCTAGCATTGAGCACAACACAAGTTCTAGCTATGCCATCATGGGAGGGAGAGTTTGTGGTTTATACAGATGCTTCGAAGCTTGGTTTTGGCGTGGTTCTGATGCAGAATGACAGAGTTATAGCCTACGCGTCAAGATAGCTGAAGGTTCATGAGAAGAATTATCTGACTCATGACCTCGAGTTAGCAGCTGTGGTATTTGCACTGAAGATTTGGAGACACTATCTGTATGGGGAGAAGTGCATGATTTTCACTGATCACAAAAGCCTGAAGTACTTCTTCACACAGAAAGAGCTGAACATGAGGCAGAGGAGATGGCTAGAGCTAGTGAAGGATTATGACTGTGACATTAGCTACCATTCGGTAAGGCTAATGTGGTTGCAGACGCTCTGAGCAGGAAGCACGCAGTGATTGCTCATTTGTCGGTACAGAGACTGCTACAGGAAGAGATTCAGAGATTTGAGCTTACAGTTTGTGCCAAAGGCGATGCCCCAAATCTTGCTACTCTGACATTACAGCCGACATTGAGGGAAATAATTCCGGCAGGGCAGACTTCTGACGAGTAGTTGCAGAAGTGGAGACAGAGGGACGAGGCTAAGGGCCAGAGAATGTATAGAGTTGTGAATGGTATATTCAGATATAGGGACTGTCTAGGGGTTCCTGACAGCGATTCCCTAAGAGCGGATATCTTGAGTGAGGCCCACAGCACCCCGTACTCCATCCATCCATCCATGGAGTACGAAGATATATAAAGATCTTTAGTCGATTTATTGTGGCCGGGCATGAAGCGGGATATTCTGCGATTCGTCTCCGAATGTTTGACATGTCAGCAGGTCAAGGCAGAGCATCAGAGACTTGCAGCGAAGCTGAGATGAAACGACATCGATTTTTTTAAAAAATCATAAAGTAGAAAATGCCAAATAAAATAAACTTAACATTTTCATAAATCATAATAATTACACATTTTGAAATCTCAAGTGCATAAAAATATCCCTAAATCATCAACTAACAAAAAATCCTACGTCGATCTTTAAAAAGATCAACTAACATAAATTAAAGCATATAAATATATCTAATAAATTCCTTAACATAAATCTTTCAAATCTTTTATCTATCAAGCTAGTGCGAAAAATAAAAGTCCCTCGGGAGTGTACTCCCACACTCGATCCACTCAAGCGTCAGCGGCTCCTCAAATCATCAAATCCTACATCATTCAAACCTAGGGAGTCTAATGACTCAGCACGTTCTAAAATGAGTAGCAAATAAGACATATACAATCACATGCATTGAAAATCATACTTTTACTTAAATTAATCTTTTGAACATAAATAAACCATTTAAATTGAATTTCAGCATAAATAAATTGTATCTCGAAAAATCATTTTAATAGTAAAGCTTTCAATCCTTTATCATTTTGGGTGAAGTGTGATTCTCGAAAGTGACTAACCTTTATCCTTTAGTCGACTGATCAGTCTTCAGCTCCACATGGCCCATGGGGATGGGCACTAGGCTCCACTGTAGAAATACGATCGTCGGGATCCTTCTAAGGCCTTGTACCGTACACGAGGTCCCTCTGGGGCCTTGTCCCTCACGACATCCCCAAAAAGTTGTAATTTCATCGTTCCTTCTTAAAACGGATCCCCCACATAGCATATATTATTTGTCACAGTCAATTCGTATTGCTCGAAATATTTTAAATTTTATTTTAAAAGCATAAAATATCATAATTTTCCAAAAATAGAATTTTTAATAGTAAAAATTGCACAACTTTACCATAAATCATAAAGTACCATATTTTCATTTTAAACGTCATAAAATATCATTTAACATGCGTTATGATCCTTCGGAATGCTGCCAAACTTTCACGTATTTCCCAAGTGTAAAATAATCGTTTTGCCTCTGGACGTGATATTTCTCGATTTTGTTTCTTTCTTAATTTTAATGAAATGGCTTATCCCAAAAAATTATTTAAACTTAAATATAATTTTTCATAAATTTATTCTGCTTAATTCGAGACGTTTCAATTAATTCTTTAATTAACAATCTGTGAGGCGTTTAATTCCCGAATAAATTCAAAACTTAATATTTTCATCCCAAACTTTAAACAAAGGCTTTTTATTACCTAAACAACTCTTGTGAGCCATGAACCACCCCTGTGGACCCATAGTTCAAAACTTTGTTCATTATAACTCGATTTTGACCCTTAAGAGAACCTACCAAGCCGTCTCCCTATTTTGTCGAGCCACCTCAAGCCAGACCCTAGCCAACCAATCTAGGTACCCTCCTGACCAACCCCGACCCTTAGAACCTGACCCTAGCTCGCGTACACCCTCATGGAACAGGACCCACAGCTGTGCGCTGGTTGCTTCTCACGCCCAAGTCTCCTAGTGACCCTAGGACTCTTCTACTAGAGCCACCACCGAGCCCACCTGACCCTTACCAACCCTGGACCACGCCAGACCCAACCAAACCCAGCCCAGACCCATACCCACCACCGTGAGCCACCTGAAGAGAAACAGGAGTCGCGCGCCTCTTGATGCTCTTACACGTTTTCCATGAGCCATCACCAAACTAAGCCACACCAGCCCCTTCCCCAACCATTGACCATCCTCCTTAGACCCTAAAGGACTGACCCTGAACCTCCGTGTCCTAGCCGCGAGCCCCCTTGGCTGCTGCCATCCCCCACAGCTCGCGCGAGGAGTCCTTGCTCCACGGGACTCCTCCTAGGCTGTGACCAAAGAGTCCTTGCCAGGATAGGACTCTTCCTAACCCTGACCCACGTCCAGCCCAAGCCCCATCCAAGCCCTGGCCAAGCCGTGAGTCCCCATGCACAAATCGAGCCAGTTCCTTAAAGCCATGCATGTGAGTTGTCCTAGAAAACCCTTGGTCCCTCTTCCCTTGCCATGCCTCGTTCCAGCCCTCTTTTCCCTTTAAATTAATCATGTTTTAACCATATTGCAACTTTTGTTGACAGCGTACTCGTTGGAAATCATACCACGTTCATATATATGTAAAGCGTTCAAAAATTTTGAAAATATTTGACAATTCATTTAAATCATCGAACGTAAATATTTTTCATGCAAAAACAATTGAAATATTCATATTATTATTTGAATGATGTGTAAAATGGTTTAGAAAACATGCCTTTGCATTTAAAACGCTAGAATACTCAATCGTTGGCGAGGGTACGAAGATGGACGACTGAGCGACGAAGAATCCTAGATTTTCTTCCTTCTCCTATTTTCAAAAATATGGGTGTGTGTTGTGTGTGTTTTCGGCTGCAATGCTGAATTATGGTGTTTTGAATCACCTAGAAGTCCTTTTTATAAATTTAATTGGCATGCTAATGGGCTTTGGTTTTGAGCTTCCAAGTATAGGCGCAATTGGGCCTCCTCAATTTAGTTAAATTGAGCTCAATAACTCTTATTTAATTAAATAATAAAAATGTATAAAAATAACTTTTCAGAAATAATGCAATTGATATTTTAAAAGTCCCTTGTTTGCCCAAAACTGGCTTCCCGGCTAAAATCGAGTTCGTCTCGTAAAATAATTCGAACTCCAACATTTATAGAAAATTTAAATCATTCTATTCATATTAGGAAGCCTTGAAGATATTTAAAGAAAAATATTTATTCTAGTCTTGATTGTCCCCGGTATCCTTTTCCCTGCCTATTATCGAATATTCGGTTATATCTTTCAATTTAATAAAATCATGTCATATAATCATTTAATCATACCATCATACCTTTAATAATATAATAGATATCATGCAAGCATTTAAAATCAATTAAATAAAACAATTAAGGAATTAAAATAATTTGCATGCATGTGATTTACGCAGTTTGGTTTTTCGGACGTTACAATTCTCCCCCCATTAAATAGAATTTCGTTCTCGAAATTTGCCTAGTCTTGATAATTAAAAAGCTTGGCTTTCCTCATTCACTTCAAAATTAACCCTCTAACTTAAAATTTTCTCTTCGATTCGATCCTCACAATCTCAAAAATTGTATTTCTATCCTAAAAATTTTCAATATCGTCTCTAAATCCAGCTGCATGCAACATATTCTCCTCTATGTTCTTCATTAACCCAATCAATTACACTACGTACCCAACATGCACTTAACACTTTAAAGGGAGCATGCAGCTAACCTCTATATCATGTATCATATAAGCATTAAAAAGAATTTTAGCATATAAAATATAAAGCGGCAAAAACTCACATATTTGAGACGTGACTTCGTGAGCTTCTCGGAGTGACAATACACAATCCTTTGGGGAAAACCTTGGCTATACCAACTGAAACGACCTTGAATTTTTTTAAAAAAATCATAAACTCGAAAATACCAAATAAAATAAACTTAAAATTTTCATAAATCATAATAATTTAACATTTGAAATCTCAAGGGCATAAAGATATCTCTAAATCATCCACTAACCAAAAGTCCTACGTCGACCTTTAAAAAGATAAACTAACATAAAATTAAAAAATAAAAATATCTCTAATAAATTCCTTAACATAAATCTATCAAATCTTTTATCGATCAAGTTAGTGCGGAAAAAAAGGTCCCTCGGGAGTGTATTACCGCACTCGATCCACTCAAGCGTCGGCGCCTCCTCAAATCATCAAATCATGCATCATTCAAACCTAGTGAGTCTAATGACTCAGCACGTTCTAAATATGACTAGCAAATAATACATATAAAATCACATGCATTGAAAATAATATTTTTACTTAAAATAATCTTTTGAAAATAAATAAACCATTTAAAATAATTTTCAGCATAAATAAATCGTATATCGAAAAATAATTTTAATCATAAATATTTCAATCCTTTATCATTTTGGGTGAAGTTTCATCCTCGAAAGTGACTTGCCTTTATCATTTGGTCGACTGATCAGTCTGCAGCTCCACATGGCCCATGGGGGTGGGCACTAGCCTCCGCCGTTGAAATACGATCGTCAGAGTCCGTCTGGGGTCTTGTCCCGTACACAGGGTCCCTCTGGGGCCTTGTCCTTCACGACATCCCCACAAAATTGTAAGTTCACTGTTCTTTCTTAAAACGGATCCTCCACATAGAATATATCATTTATCAAAATCAATTCACATCCCTCAAAATATTTTTCAATTATTTTAAAAGAATAAAACATCATAACTTTTCAAAAATAACATTTTTAACAGTAAAAATTGCACAGCTTTACCATAAATTATAAAATACCATATTTTCATTTTAAACGTCATAAAATATCATTTAACATGCGTTATTATCCTTCGGGACGCTGCGAAGCTTTTATGACTGTTTTGCCCCTAGACGTGATATTTCTCGATTTTGACTTTTTCTTACTTTTAATGACATGGTCTTATCCCAAATATTGTTTAAGCTTAAATCTAATTTTTCATTATTTTATTCAGCTTAATTGGAGATTTTTCAATTAATTCTTTTATTAACAATTCATGAGGCGTTTAATTCCCGAATAAATTCAAAACTTAATATTTTCTTCCCAAACTTTAAACATAGACTTTTTATTACCTAAACAACTCTTGTGAGCCACGAACCACCTCCGTGGACCCATGGTTCAAAACATTGTTCATTAAAACTCGATTTTGACCCTTGAGAGAACCTACGGAGCCATCTCCCTATTTTGTATAGCCACGGTCGAGCCACCTCAAGCTAGACCCTAGCCAACCCATCTAGGTACCCTCCTGAACAACCTCAACCCTTAGAACTTGATCCTAGCTCGCGCACACCCTCCTGGAACAGGACCCGCAACTGTGCGCTGGTTGTTTTTCACGCCCAAGTCTCCTAGTGACCCTAGGACTCTTCTACTCGAGCCACCATAGAGTCCACTTTACCCTTACCAACCCTGGACCACTCCATACCCAACCAAGCCCAGCCCAGACCCCTAGAACACCGTCGCAAGCCACCTGAATAGAAAAAGCAGCCGCGCGCCTCTTGATGCTCTTATACGTTTTCCACGAGCCATCACCATACCAAGCCACACCAGCCCCTGCCCCAACCCTTGACCACCTTCCTTAGAACATAAAGGACCGAACCTGAACCTCCCTGCCCTAGCCGCTAGCCCCCTTGGATACTGCCATCCCCCACAGTTAGCATGAGGAGTCCTTGCTCCACGGGACTTCTCCTAGGCTGCGACCAAAGAGTCCTAGTATTCCTAATCCTTACCCACATCTAGCCCAGGCTCCATCCCAAGCCTGGCCAAGCCGTGAGTCCCCATGCACAAACCGAGCCTTTTCCTTAAAGCCATGCATGTGAGTTGTCCTAGAAAAACCCCTGGTCCCTTTTCCCATGCCAAGCCTCGTTCCAGCCCTCTTTTCCCTTTAAATTAATCATGTTTTAACCATATTTCAACTTGCGTACGGTTGTCAAGTTTTAATATTTCAAACTCGCAAGCGCACGGTTGTCAAGTTTCAATATTTCAACCATATTTCAACTCGTAAGCGCACGATTGTCAAGTTTAAATATATGTAAGTAAGGTATCATTCCCACGAGGAGCGTGTATGTAAAAATATATCAGTGCTTGTAATTAAAATATTCACGACTTTATTTAGAAAAATCAAAAGAGGTTTGGTTTGTTTAAAACAACTCAATTGCAAATAAATAATTAATCTAATCACCGAATGAACAAACATCACCGAGAGAAAATATCTAGAGGAATGATTTCACTAAGTTTCCACGATAATTATTCCCGATTGAATTTATATTCATGAATTATAATTATTTCATAGTCAAGATCACTTAATTATTTTATTCTCCCTTTCCCAAGTGACGAATAAATTGTATCAATCAAACTTTGATTCAAACATTCCTAATAAAAATCTAGGTTTCATTGATAAATTCAAACGATGTTCTCATTAAGCCTCGCTAAAGTTATACGCCTTCCTAACAATATAAACATTCAACGATGTGTCTTTAATGATCTATAATCCTAATCTCTCTCCCGAATTGTAGAATTAATCAAACAACACACAATTTATGGTCAGTAAATTGCAGTGAATAAAAACAAAGAGACACAATTAAACTAAACGGAATTCAATCATATAAACAACCGCGTCAAATCATCGTATCGACAAAGCTACGTCATTCTCTAGACTGGAAAATTAGTTCATAACGTAATTGAAGCAAAAACAAGACATGTTCCAAGTTTTAGACATCGCAACACAATAAAATACGAAAGAGAAAGAATAGATAACAAATCCAAAACGTCATCACTGTCCCCAGATCCGTCGTTCTCCGTACTTGTGATCAATCTTCACACCTCGGATCTTCGTCTCCTGTTCGCTCTTGCTCTCCCGTGTGTTTTCTTCTCCAAAAACAGCCTCCTTTTTCTGAACCCTCTGTTTTCTTTTATTTTTTTCGCCGTCGGGCCTTAAACGCAAGCCCATTAGTCATGTTCTCGCCGCCACTAGTGCCGCGGCGCTGAGTAAGTGGTGCCTAGGCACCCGTTCTGCGCAATGTGTAGACGCCACGGCGCTTGTTCCTTAGCGCCACGGCGCTTGTTCCTCGACAGTAAGGCGCCATGGCGCTACTTGGTCAGAGCCTAGGCGCTTGCCTCCTTTCGAACAAATGAGCGCTGCGACGCTACCTTGTGGCGCTGCGGCTCTCGTTTATCGCATTTTCACGCTTAAAAGCACCTCTATTTGCACTAAACCGTCCAATAGTTGTTTATCCCCTGCACGAGACAAAAGCAACAAAAACCAAGCGTAATTCTGTTCGAAACCAACATATATCAAATGGATTAACATATAAATTAAGTGCAATTATTGCATTTTTCAAACCCCCAAAACTTGAATTTTTGTTAGTCCCGAGTAAAATAAAAGTAAAAATAGGAATTCAATCAACAATTAATTATAACGACTAAAATTCATGGATATTCAACCATTGATCTTGGCCTCCGACTAATCCATTTTCATGTAATTCATAATCACTCAAGAGTCATGTGCGTGTATGATATGTCAATGTTCATTTACCCAATCAAATGCACAAATAAATTTACAACACTCGTTCTCCTTATGAACTCAAGAGATTGTCAGTTCAGTTCAGTTTAACTCACTCTTCATTTAGATTACAAATTCACATACACAAATCGCATATGACTTTATTAGTGATTATTTGGCTCATAAGATTTTCAATTAAAATATACCAAAATTGATGTCACACAATGAGATGCTTACATGCAAACGATTAAAGTTCATACTTGCCAACTATGTTTCTCAGGTATCCATAGGCTTGACTTTAACAACTTTTCTCAACTAGTATATTGGCTAAATGTGACAAGGTTAATAGATCTTATAGGCTTATAACGTTAAACTATGGCTCATGGCTACAATAAAAGTTATGGTGATTAAAATTTTAGAGAAATTGTAGAGGCCTAAAAATCCGTGCTTGAAAATTTGCGGGAAATTTAAAATTTTTCTTTTCAAATAATTAAAATTGCCTCAATCATAAATGAACTGATACATAAAGTTTGATGTTTAAAATTGCAGCCGAAGAAATTAACATTTTTCGAAATAACAATAAAAATTTCATCCAACGATTGTTGAGCAATAAAATAATAAATGCTGAACTGAGGTCCTCGTGTCCTACTACTGCTGACTCAAGCTGGCTCACTGGTCCCCGGCCTCGATTCCGACATCAACATCAGTACCTGCAACAATCAAGTCTAGTGAGTCTAAAGACTCAACATGCATATGCCGTAAATAACAAGTAAATAAATAGTAAGCTTGCATGCAAGTGGAAATATCATGTCATGAGGCATATCGTGAAAATATCGTGTCATAATTAATTATAGTACGTGCATAACTGAACTGAAAATCATGGTGAAAATGTTTGCTCCTTGGAGCCCTGTACTGAAATAGCATTTAATAATTTTCTGGTGAGATTATGGTCTACGCAAGTGGTCCCTGAACTGAACTGAACTGAGCTGATCGGTAACTGGCGACCGGGCCGGTAACTGGCGATCGGACTTAATAATATACGTTTGATCAGACTACTGCAACAGTATACTGGGTGAAACAACTGAACTGACCGGTAACTGACGACCAGGCCGGTAACTGGCGACCGGACTTAAGCATGATAGTAAAGTGACCACAAGCAATATCGCATAAATCTCAAAATAAGTATTTTTGCACGTAATATAATCAATTAACACAATTAAATATCCTGTAATAATTTTACTGAATGAATTGGATCGCTCCCAGGCTCGCTGCAACCTACATATGCCATGAAAAATATGCAATAGATTTATGGGACCAAATTATGCAATAACATCCAAAAACTGCGACAAGTGCGCCTAATGACTTCGTATTTAATCATGACTCCGAACCAACCCAAACCAACACTGAAACATCATATAGTCATGATTAAAATACGCTTAAAATGATGATATTATGCTCCTAAAATGGTGAGGGTCGAAATCTAGGTGAATGGAGGCCAAAACATGAAACGCTCTTTCGAAAGTCAATTTGGCACATCGCATCGTAAATTCTCGTACGACCTCAAAAAAATGATCCGAATCATGAACGGCCAAAAACATGACCTTCCTAACTTGATGAGGCACTGTCTAGTCCAAGGCAATGGCCTAAAAGCCAACCAAGAACTCAAACGACGCCTGAGAACAACAGCACGCTTGCTGTCAAAATTACAGCAGCTGCACATTTGCTTTTCTTGTGTCGTTTTCGAGACTACCGGCCATTGAGGCTTGAACCACCGACCAGAGACTCTTACCAACATCCCAATGAATGATTTGAACCATGGCTAAGGGCCATAGTCCAGCCACCATTCGTACCATTCCAGCAAACATCAAAAAACTCCAACCGAAAGTCACACCCGAGGCACCCTTGTATGCGCGTGGTGTTGTGCTTCGCTTGCTGTCTCGTCTCGTTCAAGTGGCCATTTGATTGACCATGGCACGATCTAGACATCCAGTGGTAGGGTATGAACCGTGGCTAAGGGCCATAGGCCAACCAAGATCCACACCATTCCACAATATTCGAACCATACGAGCTGTAAAAAGGAGAAGCCGAAACGGGGAAGGGGCTGTTCTTGAGTTATTTTGTAAAAACCGATTCACCATGGACCAAGCCACCAATAGGGCGACTTTGTCACGTCTTAGACATGCTATGGAAGTGATCTAACCATGGCTATAGGCCTTGGGGCAGCCATGATCAGATTCATTTCTCCTTTGACAGCAAACTGAATTTTCGAGACACACTTGGGCAGAAATGGGGAGTTGCTGTCATTCCTTGCTTTCGGCTAGCATGGGACTCAAACCAATGGACAAATGTGATCCTAACATGTCCTATTACATGCCTAGGAACAGCCTTGGGAACCTGGAATCGATTCAATACCTGAAACCCACAAAACAAAGCAACCCGTGAAGCTGTCATAGAAATCGAAAAATATGCATGTTGTTTTCTGAAAAAATTTTGCTATGTTTCAGTTTTTTCCATAGAAATAATGATCATGCAATGAAAATAAATGATAATAGGACTTGATTGAAGATTCAAGGAAGAACATATGCATGCCTGGTTTCGTTTTGAACAAAAAACGAATGAATAAGACGATACGGCGTGGAGGAGGTGAAGCGCTCTTGCTTCCTTGTTTCTTACTCGATTTTTTTCTCTAAGTTCTCTCGGTTTTTTCCCCAATAAGACTCACGAAAGTGCTCTGAATGCTACTGAATTTCGGTGGTGAGGGTGAGGGGAAATGGTTGTTGAGATAGTGAGGAGAAAAGGTAGCAATATAGGTGGTATGGCAAGACCAAGTCTCCTCATTTTGAAATTTGAATTTGGTTTGCTAACAAATGATTATTGGATGAATCTAGAATGAGGTGACCGAATTTTCCTTGCTAATCTAGACTAGGATAATGCTCATTAATTAATTAATTAAGGTTGACTAATAATTAAAAAGATTAGCATGCTAACACAACAAAAAATGGGTCAAAGGGTAAGTTGGCAATGGAATTGCTTAATATTCTAAGGTGGCCGAAATTTATAGATTAAGTGGAGGGGAAATGTTGATTATTTAGTAAATTTATAATCCTTAAAAACCTTACCTATCTTTTAAATAATTTAGTGAACTAACTCCTTAATTATGGAACTTAAATGAATTTATTTCCTACTCACCTCAAGTAATTAAAATAAATCCTCAAACCTCCTTTTTAACTTAAATCAACTTACTTGCTACTAAAATAAATTCTATCTCAAAACTCCAACTCCAGTCTGGCCTCACTGAATTAACTGAAATGATAAAATTTTAAACGATTGCATAAAATAATAAAATAATTAAATTTAAATACTCATGCAATAAAATCATTTTAAATTTAAATACTAGAATTATACATGGCTTATACGTAGTCTAAGTTACGGGTTCTACAATCTTTCCCCCTTAAAAGAAATTTCGTCCTCGAAATTAAGACTCACCGAATAACTCGGGGTACCGACTCCTCATCTCTGGCTCAGACTCCCACGTAGCTTCCTCCTCTGAGTGGTTGAGCCATTTGACTTTGACTCGCCTAACCAGCTTGTTCCGAAGCTTCTTCTCCTGCCTGTCTAGGATCTGCACTGGTCTCTCCTCATAAGATAGGTTCGGAGTAAGCTGCAACGGCTCGAAGTTCAAGACATGCGAAGGATTCGCCATGTACTTCCTCAGCATAGAGACGTGAAAGACATTGTGTACTCCGGCCAGATTCGGCGGAAGAGCCACACGATAAGCTAGCGTCCCAACTCTGTCGAGGATCTCAAATGGTCCAATGAATCTCGGACTGAGCTTCCCTTTCTTCCCAAATCGCATGACACCCTTCATAGGTGCCACCTTCACAAAGACATGATCGCCGACAGCAAACTCTAAATCTCTCCTTCTCTGATCTGCATAGCTCTTATGTCGACTCTGAGCAGTCCTCATTCTATCATGGATCCGGGCTACTATGTCGATAGTCTGCTGAATAATCTCTGGACCCAACTCGGCTCTCTCTCCTACTTCATCCCAATGAACAGGAGATCTACACTTACGGCCATATAGTGCTTCATACGGAGCCATACCAATAGAAGACTGGAAGCTGTTGTTATAGGTGAACTCAACCAATGGTAAGTTCGACTCCCAACTCCCAGAGAAATCAATGACGCAAGCACGGAGAAGATCCTCCAAAATCTGAATGACTCGCTCTGACTGCCCATCTGTCTGCGGATGGAAAGTTGTGCTAAACAGCAAATTCATACCCATAGTCGAATGCAAATTCTTCCAAAACGAGGAAGTGAATCCGGGATCTCTCTCAGATACGATAGAAACTGGAATGCCATGGAGTCGGACTATCTCTCAGATATACAGCTCTGCATACTGAATCATGGTGAATGTCGTCTTAATAGGCAAAAAGTGCGCTGATTTGGTAAGACGATCTACAATCACCCAAATAGCATTTGATCCCCTGACTGACTTCGGCAATCCTGTCACAAAGTCCATGGTAACATTCTCCCACTTCCACTCGAGAATAGGAAGAGGCTTGAGCAAACCTGCTGGTCTCTGATACTCGGCCTTCACTAACTGACAGGTCAGACACTCGGATACAAATTGTCTGATGTCCTTCTTCATACCAGGCCACCAATATAATAGCTGTAGATCTTTGTACATCTTTGTACTCCCAGGGTGAATGGAGTACGGTGACATGTGGGCTTCCGACAGAATATCTGCTCGAATGGAATCACTGCTAGGAACCCATATCCTGTCTCGATATCTCACAATACCATCACTGACTGAATACAAGACACTGCCCTTGGCCTCATCTCTCTGCTTCCACTTTTCTAACTGCTCATCTGATGACTGCCCACTGCGAATACGGTCCATAAGGGAAGACTGAATGGTCAAGGTAGATAGACGGGGAACTCTACCTCGATGATAAGTCTCAAGATCAAATCTCTGCATCTCAAATTGAAGAGGTCTCGAAACTGTCAAATGGGCCATCACTGCAACTTTCCTGCTCAAAGCATCTGCAACTACATTAGCTTTACCCGGGTGGTAACTAATGTCACAATCATAGTCCTTCACAAGCTCCAACCAACGCCTCTGACGCATATTCAACTCCTTCTGCGTAAAGAAGTACTTGAGGCTCTTGTGGTCGGTAAAGATCTGGCACTTCTCTCCATACAGATAGTGCCTCCAAATCTTCAAGGCAAAAACTAATGCGGCCAACTCTAGATCATGGGTAGGGTAGTTCTTCTCATGGATTTTCAACTGTCTAGAAGCATAAGCTATCACTTTCCCATGTTGCATCAATACGGCGCCAAGACCGAGCTTCAAAGCATCGGTATACAGAACAAACTCACCGGACCCTGACGGCACAGCCAAAACTGGTGCTGAGATAAGAGCTTGCTTCAAAGTATCGAAGCTCTTCTGACATTCCTCGCTCCAAACAAATTTCACATTCTTCTTGGTCAATGCTGTGAGTGGAACTGCAATCGAGGAGAATCCCTTAATGAACTTCCGATAATATCCTGCTAAGCCAAGAAAACTGCGGATCTCTGATGCATTCTGCGGCACAACCCAATCTCTGACTGCTGCAACTTTCGCTGGGTCTACCTCAATGCCACTGCTGGAAACAATGTGGCCTAAGAACGCCACCTTCTCTAACCAGAATTCGCATTTATTGAACTTTGCGAATAATTTGTGCTTCTACAATGTCTGCAACACTGTAGTCAGATGCCTGCAGTGATCCTCCCGATTCTTGGAGTAGACGAGGATGTCGTCTATGAACACTATCACAAACTGGTCGAGGTACGGCTGAAACACGCGATTCATGAGATCCATGAAGATCGCTGGCGCATTCGTCAAACCGAGCGGCATCACAAGGAACTCGTAGTGGCCATAACGAGTCCTGAAAGCTGTCTTCGAAACATCAGCATCTCTCACCCTCAACTGGTGATAACCGGAACGCAGATCTATCTTGGAGAAAATCGAAGCTCCCTGCAACTGGTCAAACAGATCCTCAATCCTCGGAAGTGGGTATTTATTCTTCACTGTAACCCTGTTCAACTCCCGATAGTCAATACAAAGCCTCATAGAGCCATCTTTCTTCTTAACAAACAAGACTGGCGCGCCCCAAGGTGAGAAACTAGGTCGAATGAACTCCTTGTCAAGAAGTTCCTGAATCTGCTTCTTAAGCTCTGCCATCTCTGTCGGTGCAATTCGGTACGGTGCTTTGGAGATCGGAACCGTACCTGGCATAAGCTCGATAGAAAAATCCACCTCCCTCTCAGGTGGCATACCAGAGACATCCTCCGGAAAAACGTCTAAGAAGTCTCTAACAATCGGAAGATCTGAAGCTGACTGACTGGGTGCCTCGGGGACAGATATAAAAGTCGCTAGAAACGCTCGACACCCTCTATCATGAGCTTCCTAGCCTGAACATATGGAATAATGCGCAGTAAGGGAAAGTACCTGTCTGGCTCAAATAAGAAATGCATCATTCCAGGCGGTCGGACTAAAACAGATCTCCACTGGAAGTCAATCAAAACTCTGTTCCGCAATAGCCAGTCCATCCCTAGGATGATGTCAAACTCTGGCATCGGCAGCACGATAAGATCAGCATAGACAAGATTGCCGTGGAGCTCAAGATCTATGTCTCGTATCACATTGGTGGCTGCCATCTCCTCGCCTGAAGGCAACACTACTGAATAAGCTATATCTAGCCCGATGGTCTTGACTTTGAGGAAATTGGCAAAGACCTCCGAAATAAATGAGTGGGTAGCCCCTGAATCTATCAAGGCCTTGGTAGCTGAGCCAGCTATGAAAATTCTCCCTGAAAGTTTGGAACACTAAGCGGAACCCAATAATCACAAGAGTTAAGCTTATAG
Organism: Primulina tabacum; assembly: GCF_025594145.1. NCBI lineage: Eukaryota > Viridiplantae > Streptophyta > Magnoliopsida > Lamiales > Gesneriaceae > Primulina > Primulina tabacum. Next base: position 5,893,728 of record NC_134567.1, read on the forward strand.
ACATGCAAAGGTCACAGTTCTTCTAACTAAATCCCGAAAATAAATACTAAGTAGAGCATGCAATCTTATCGCAAATCTAAGTTCAAAATCTTAATCCCGATTCCCAAAACATTGGAATGCAAATGTAAACTTAAAGCTGTAAGGTACCTGTCATCAACATGGTATCGATGTTTGTCTCCGCAGCATGGCGAGCAAAAACCCTGCCTTGGGTAGGCAGATTCTTCTGGGGGCACTGCTGCAGTACATGGTCTGTGCTGCCACACTTATAACATTTCCCTGAGCCATACATGCATGCTCCGGGATGACGGCGTGAGCATTTAGGGCAAGCCGGATGCTCAAAGGTCCTCGGGACGGCACGTCCCTGCTGCCACACTTATAACATTTCCCTGAGCCATACATGCATGCTCCGGGATGACGGCGTGAGCATTTAGGGCAAGCCGGATGCTCAAAGGTCCTCGGGACGGCACGTCCCTGCTGCTGCTGAGGTCATCCTCTGTTTCTGGGCGGCCCGTGAAAAGGCCTCTTGTGCTGATGCTGATGCTGCTGAGGAGGAGGGCGGTGTGGTACCTGGATTGGGCGCTTGCCCTGACGGTCTCTCTCGATGTCCCGCTGATCCTGCTCTGCGGCTAAGGCTTTGGAGACAGCGACCTCATAAGAAGTAGGGTCAGACACCCTAACATCACGGCGCAAGATCGGCCATAGACCCACCAAGAAATGCATCAACTTGGCTCTAGCATCATTCGTGATCAGGGGCACAAAATGACAACCCCTCTCATACTTACGGATGAACTCCGTAACAGTCGAATCTCCCTATCTCAGGCTCATGAACTCAGTGGTCAACCTTGTGCGCACCTCCTCTGTAAAATATTTGGAGTAGAATACCTCCGTGAAGCGCACCCAAGACAGCGTAGCCAAGTTAAGGGCTACTGAAGCTCCTTTCCACCATAAGCAGGCATCTCCTCCGAACAGATAAGAGGCACAACGAACTCAATCTGCATCCCCAAGCTCCATGAAATCGAAGATAACCTCGAGGGACTTGATCCAGCCCTAGGAAATCATGGGGTCCGACGTCCCTGAAAACTCCTTTGGACGCATCTTCATGAATCTCTCATATACCGCCTCGGGCCCTGTCGGCCTGATCGCCACAGCATTGTTCCCCGCAAACTGTGCGAAGAACTGAGTCATCCCAGCCAGCATCTGGGCATTCATGTCCGGTGGGGGTGGAGGTGGTAAATCTCTCTCCTGTCTCTGCTCCTCCCTGTCCTCTCGGCGAGTCTCGTCATTTCTAGTGCGCTCGAGAATGCGTCTATGGGGTATACTGTTCCATACATAACTCATACGTAACTAACATGCATAATTCCTTGATTTATTTAAATTGAAATACTGAAAAAATAAAATAAATTTGGACGTAAAATATTTCATGAAAACATGCTGTCAAATAATTCATGCTTGAATAAAATGCGCAAATGTAAAACTTACAGACCGAAGACGTGACTTCGTGAGCTTCTCGAGGTCAGTAGTAGTACAACCCTATACAGAACCATTGCTCTGATACCAGCTTTAGAGGCCTAAAAATCCGTGCTTGAAAATTTGCGGGAAATTTAAAATTTTTCTTTTCAATTAATTAAAATTGCCTCAATCATAAATGAACTGATACATAAATTTTGATGTTTAAAATGACAGCGGAAGAAATTAACATTTTTCGAAATAACAATAAAAAGTTCATCCAACGATTGTTGAGCAATAAAATAATAAATGCTGAACTGAGGTCCTCGGGTCCTACTACTGCCGACTCGAGCTGGCTCACTGGTCCCCGCCCTCGATCCCGACATCAACATCAGTACCTGCAACAATCAAGTCTAGTGAGTCTAAAGACTCAACATGCATATGCCGTAAATAACAAGTAAATAAATAGTAAGCTTGCATGCAAGTGGAAATATCATGTCATGAGGCATATCGTGAAAATATCGTGTCATGATTAATTATAGTACGTGCATAATTGAACTGAAAATCATGGTGAAAATGTTTGCTCCTTGGAGCCCTGTACTGAAATAGCATGTAATTATTTTCTGGTGAGATTATGGTCTACGCAAGTGGTCCCTGAACTGAACTGAACTGAGCTGACCGGTAACTGGCGACCGGGCCGGTAACTGGCGACTGGACTTAATAATGTACGTCTGATAAGACTTCTGCCACAGTATACTGGGTGAAACAACTGAACTGACCGATAACTGGCGACCGGGCCGGTAACTGGCGACCGGACTTAAGCATGATAGTAAAGTGACCACAAGCAATATCGCATAAATCACAAAATAAGTATTTTTGCACGTAATATAATTAATTAACACAATTAAATATCCTGTAATAATTTTACTGAATGGATTGGATCACTCCCAGGTTCGGTGCAACCTACATATGCCATATAAAATATGCAATAGATTTATGGGACCAAACTATGCAATAACATCCAAAAACTGCGACAAGTGCGCCTAATGACTTCGTATTTAATCATGACTCCGAACCAACCCGAACCAACACTGAAACATCATATAGTCATGATTAAAATACGCTTAAAATGATGAGATTATGCTCCTAAAATGGTGAGGGTCGAAATCTAGGTGAATGGAGGCAAAAACATGAAACGCTCTTTCGAGAGTCAATTTGGCACATCGCATCGTAAATTCTCGTACGACCTCAAAAATGATCCGAATCACAAACGGCCAAGAACATGACCTTCCTAACTTGATGAGGCACTGTCCAGTCCAAGGCCATGGCCTAAAAGCCAACCAAGAACTCAAACGACGCCTGAGAACAACAGCACGCTTGCTGTCAAAATTACAGCAGCTGCACATTTGCTTTTCTTGTGTCGTTTTCGAGACTACTGGCCATTGGGGCTTGAACCACCAACCAGAGACTCTTACCAACATCCCAAGGAATGATTTGAACCATGGCTAAGGGCCCTAGGCCAGCCACCATTCGCACCATTCCAGCAAACATCAAAAAACTCCAACCGAAAGTCACACCCGAGGCACCCTTGCATGCGCGTGGTGTTGTGCTTCGCTTGCTGTCTCGTCTCATTCCAGTGGCCATTTGATTGACCATGGCACGATCTAGACATCCAATGGTAGGGTATGAACCATGGCTAAGGGCCATAGGCCAACTAAGATCCACACCATTCCACAATATTCGAACCATACGAGCTGTAAAAAGGAGAAGCCGAAATGGGTAAGGGGCTGTTCTAGAGTTATTTTGTAAAAACCGATTCACCATGGACCAAGCCACCAAAAGGGCGACTTCGTCACATCTTAGACATGCTAGGGAAGTGATCTATTCATGGCTATAGGCCTTGGGGCAGCCATGATCAGATTCATTTCTCCTTTGACAGCAAACTAAATTTTCGAGACACACTTGGGCAGAAATGGGGAGTTGCTGTCATTCCTTGCTTTCGGCTAGCATGGGACTCAAACCAATGGACAAATGTGATCCTAACATGTCCTATTATATGCCTAGGAGTAGCCTTGGGAACCTGGAATCGATTCAATACCTGAAACCCACAAAAAAAAGCAACCCGTGAAGCTGTCATAGAAATCGAAAAATCTGCATGTTGTTTTCTGAAAAATTTTTGCTATGTTTCAGTTTTTGCCATAGAAATAATGATCATGCAATGAAAATAAATGATAATAGGACTTGATTGAAGAGTCAAGGAAGAACATATGCTTGCCTGGTTTCAATTTGAACGTAAAACGAATGAATAAGACGATACGGCGCGGAGGAGGTGAAGCGCTCTTGCTTCCTTGTTTCTTACTCCATTTTTTTCTCTAAGTGCTCTCGGTTTTTTCCCCACTAAGACTCACGAAAGTGCTCTGAATGCTACTGAATTTCGGTGGTGAGGGAGAGTGGAAATGGTTGTTGAGATAGTGAGGAGAAAAGGTAGCAATATAGGTGGTATGGCAAGACCAAGTCTTCTCATTTTGAAATTTGAATTTGGTTTGCTAACAAATGATTATTGGATGAATCTAAAATGAGGTGACCGAATTTTCCTTGCTAATCTAGACTAGGATAATGCTCATTAATTAATTAATTATGGTTGACTAATAATTAAAAAGATTAGCATGCTAACACAACAAAGAATGGGACAAAAGGTAAGTTGGCAATGGAATTGCTTAATATTCTAAGGTGGCCGAAAATTATAGATTAAGTGGAGGGGAAATGTTGATTATTTAGTAAATTTATAATCCTTAAAAGCCTTACCTGTCTTTTAAATAATTTAGTGAACTAACTCCTTAATTATGGAACTTAAATAATTTATTTCCTACTCACCTCAAGTAATTAAAATAAATCCTCAAACCTCCTTTTTAACTTAAATCAACTTACTTGGTAGCTAAAATAAATTCTATCTCAAAACTCCAACTCCAGTCCGGCCTCACTAAATTAACTGAAATGATAAAATTTTAAACGACTGCATAAAATAATAAAATAATTAAATTTAAATACTCATGCAATAAAATCAGTTTAAATTTAAATACTAGAATTATACATGGCTTATACGTAGTCTAAGTTACGGGTTCTACAGAAATATTTGAATTTTCATCATTTTCACTCTCCTTTCATTCACCATCCCTTATTGTTTTCTTCACAATCATATCCTCAATTTCCCAAATTTTTCTTTTTCACCACTTTTTTGACTCATTCCTTCGATTGTTTATTTTTCAACTCCATGCACATTTAATTTTTCTTTTTCTTTTCGAGGTGTATTTGAATCATTACAACACCAATGAACTTATTTCTCTCAAAATTAGGTAGGACAATAAGTGTATAAGCTTCATTGGGTAGTTGTTGTGGGATGTAGAATAGATACAAGTGGAGGCTAATTGTATGTCATTGACACACACAACTTGATTTTTAGTAGGCTCAAAATAGGACACTAGGGAAATTTTATGTTCATTTGGTAGGCTCGAAGGCTCAAACGGTTCCAAAGATCGCTTAAATCATTCATGTGTCACATATTATCCGTATTTCGCCTCGAAAAGTGTTCAAGCAAGTTCTAGATTTCCGTCAATTCATTATCCATCTCATACAAACCAGTCACATGCATTGTTCAATCAAAATGATATATGAGATACGTGCACAAAGCAAAGTCAAGTATCTCAATCAAATCGAGGCTCAATGGGCTAACAATGGACAATAAACAATGAAAACAGGCCCAAAGATATTGAGAACAATTTCCTAGGTCATCTCAGTGTTTGCAAAAGTTCAGTTAATGTCATGTGAGAATTACTAAAAATCATATCTCCATTGTCCAATTAGCATCACAGGTATGTAAATTGTATCTAAGCATCGATGGTATAAACAAACATGACAATGCAAAAATTTGTGACTCTCAAGTTATAATAAATACATGTTTTAAAAACCATAACTTCATTCTTATCATCGGACACACAATGATTTGTCCATGACTCTTTCTAACGACTTGAACATGCAAATTTATTTTTAACCAACTAGACTCAACCATGCAGGGAATAACTAATCATGCAATTCCTAAAATGAAAATGAATTAACAACTGAACTAAAAAGCAACTGAAACTCAAAAGTAAAGCAGAATTAATGACCCCCCCCCCCCCCCCCCCCAAACTTAAGTACGTGCATTGTCCCCAATGTACAGTAATAAAGCAAGAAAAACAGGGGATTACGTACCTCATACAGCGAGCATCAGGACTCGCTGTCCTCGCCTGATATCTCAACCTCCTCCTCATCATCATACTCAATATCATCCTCAATAGGTCTATGTCCAAATGCTGGCGGTGGTGGAATGACTCATCAGATGAACTAGTAGCAGGGAAACGTTGTGCAAGCACTCGATTAAAATCGTGCACGTACTCCTGGTGCTTGCGTGTAATCCTCAATAGTCTATTCATCTTGCGCTCTAATTCATCGAGATGGTGGCGGTCGGTCTGTGCACTGCCGGTCTCCACCTGTCGTGTGTGTGATGGCTGTGGGACGGGCTGTGACTATGCTCTACTCCCTGATGCCTCTCTACTCTCAATCTGTCTCTGTCTCTCATATTCCTCGAGAGCTTTGCAACCAATAAGATGTTGCCTTTTGTATTCAATACCGGCTTGCTATCATCCCATGTAACCCCCGCTACATGACAGAGGTCAGTGATCATCGACGAATGGGGCATGCCAACAGTGGAGGTGCCCTGAGCAGCCTCCAAAATCGAAGTCATAATCACCCGGTCTGCGTCAATTGTCCTGCCGGTGATGATACAATAAACCAAAGCTGCCTTAGTCTTTGTCACCTCAGACACATGCCCAGATGGCATCAACCGCGAGGCTACAAAGTGATACAAGTTGTACGCCTCCCTCTTCATGGACGTCGCAGGAAATGTGACCTAAGCTCGTTGATTGTTGAGCTACAAAGTGATACCAGTTGTACGCCTCCCGGGTCACAAAGTGTGGTTATGATTGTCTCATAGGGATAAGCCTCTCGCATGAAGATCGTGTACTCATCTGTGTCGTAATCAGGCATCGAATACAAAGAATTGATCGTGTTGCTATCGAAGGCAACCATCCGGCCCCCAATCTTCACTTTATAACCATCATGTTTAACCTTTAGATTGGCATAAAATTCCCGCACAAGGAAATCACAACGTCTGTCAGTGGTTTCACAAACTATTCCCAATTTAGATGCTTAGCAAGAACCAATGCCTCACAACCCGGGACACTCTGATCCATCCCTCTTTCCCGCCGCATGCTTTTTTCTTGTAATTTAGAGTAAATTTCAGTAGCAACGTCATCTCAGAACCGTCTTCTATCAAAATTGACAGTAGACGACTCGCCATCCCCAGACTGAACCTGATTGCTCTTCTTCTTCGGAGGCATATTTCAATTCAATAAAAACCTTGCTCAACAACAATTTTCCACCCACAACTCAAATAATATTCCAACAATACAGCACCCACAATATTAACTCAGTCAATCAATTAACGGTCCCCTCTAACATGCAATATTCTCAATCCAACAACACTTAAGAATGAATTCACTTAGAACATTTATTGAACACCTTGTATACACCAACTCTAGAACCCTATTCCTTCAAATTTTAACATGATATTGAAAATTTACAATACCAAGAATGATTACCTTGTGATAGGGTACCCAAAATGCTTGTAATTTGTCCGGTGTTGGCTCGTTGAAGAACTCTCTTTGAAATTTTGAGCCAAAAGGGTGTCTAGGAGTGAGAAATTTTGGTGGATTTGGTTTGAGGATGATTTGTGTGGTGTATTGTGGTGTTTTGAAGGAGAAATTGTGGAGGATTTATGGTGAGGGGCGAATTCTCGGTGGTGAAGGAGAGGAGCCACGACGCTTCTGTTGCTAGGGTAGAACAAATGAATGTGTAAACCTCTATTTTTTAAAAAACACGAAGTAGCGCCGCGGCGCTTCTTCTTTGGCAGTCTAGCTCCTCGGCGCTTGGTTCTCGCATATTAGCGCCACATCGCTGAATTATGAGCGCCTAGGCGCTTTCTTCTCGGGCGGATAGGCGCTGCGGCGCTTGGAGGTAGCGCCTAGGCGCTTACTTTGCGCAAACTTTGGCGCTGCAGCGCTTCATGCATGGCGCCTAGGCACTTTTTGACCCATTGCCTGCATAATAAAACATATATCAATATCAAATCTTCACACGCATAATTTAATAAAATTAGATAACATAAAAGCAATTATACTACAGAAAATGAATAAAATAACAAAATCAATAAAAGATACTGGTTGGGTTGCCTCCCAACAAGCTCTTGGTTTAACATCGTCACTCGGACTATCACTAATCATGTTCATGGTGGGTCGTATGATTTCTTAAATGCCTTTATTTCCACCATTTGACTTTCAACTTCCATGGTCAACTTTCCTCGTTTCACGTCAATGATGGCTCCAACAGTAGCCAATAATGGTCGTCCTAGAATGGCGGGGATGTTCTGATTATTCTCCATCTCAAGTACCACGAATTCTGCTAGAAGCTTCAATTTATCGACCCGAAGTTCAACATCTTCCACAATAACCAACGGTGTCCTGACCGATTTATCTGCCATCTGCAAGCTTAGTACTGTGGGCTTCATTCTTCTCAATCCAAGTTTCTCGTAAAGAGAACTTGACATTATATTCACGCTCGCTCCTGAGTCACAGAGAGATTTTTCCACTAATCAACCCCTTATTTCACATAGTACAACAAATTCACCGGGATCTTGCAGCTTCTGAGGAAGATTTCTTTGTGTTCCTTCGGTAAATTCCACTTTCTCCTTATCTGCAAACTCAATTTTAGTGTGTAGGTTCTTTAGATCTTCAAGAATTTTTTTCTTCTGAAATTCAGCATTTAATTTTAAAAATCTCTGGGGTAGGGGAGTAAAGAAATATCAATGCATTGATTTGAGTCATACCTCTCACTTTTCTTACCTCGAACTCTTTTGCTCAGCGCTGACTTATCTTCCCAGATGGGTGTGTGATCAACACTTTTCTCCTCTATTTTTACCTTACCAATCTCCTCATGCTGAATAAAAAAGACTTTTTCTTCTCTCAAATTTGGATCTGCAGTCTTTGGTACTACGCCTGACGGTTGAGATGTGAGTTGCTTCATTATCTGCCCCACTTGCGACTCAAGGATTTTCAAGGAAGCACCAATTTTCTCTATGTGTGTCTCTAAGTTGTCAAGTCTAGACTCAGTCCTAGCCATTCTTTTGCCAGATTCAGCAACAAATGTCCCAACTAAATCCTCAAATGATGGCTTCCCTTCCCCATTTGATGCATTGAACCCCTGTGGAGGATTCAACACAATCTTATTATCTGCGTAAGAAAAATTTTCATGGTTTCTCAAACCAGGATAATAAGTATTAGGCCCAAAAGAGTTCTTGCAATGGTATGTTCTATATTGAAATAAATATCTCAATTAATTCAACTTCTTCGGTATTGGTTACCGGATGTGGATCTCATCTTTGCAATAATTTTCAGGCTATGACAAGAAGTAGAAGACTGCGGGAGGATGAGACCTTCTTTAACAAATGCACTTTGAATGTCGAAGAGTCAATTCATGTGGTATTTGATGAAACTGTACTAAGTGATAAGCCAACTGATCCAGTTGAGCTAGTATAAGTTTGGAGGATGATAGTGAGGAAGAAAATCACATCAATCAGAATATCCTTCAAACACCAGAACCAGAAGTGCTGGATCAATCAATTGAACAAGAAATTGTTTCTAATAATTGGTTGGTAGAGCAGAATGATAATATTCAAATACCAACTGAAGCAGCAGCAACTGAAAATGAAGAGAACATTCAGTCGCCAACTGAAATAGTTGCTGAGATTGATGAAACAAATATTGAATACAAATGGAAGAAATCTCATCCACCAGAATTAGTAATAGGTAACCATCTGATCTGGTAAGAACTCGAAATAAAATTATTAATTTATTTATTCATTCAGCTTCTTTCCCAACTGGAACCCAAGAAAACTGATGAAGCTCTTGCTGATCCTAACTGGATAAATGCTATGCATGAAGATATACATCAATTTACCCATAACAATGTCTAGAACTTAGTTCCAATACCAGTTTCTAAAACTGTTATAGGTACGAAATGGGTATACAGAAACAAATTGAACAAAGATGGTTCAGTTGTGAGCAATAAAGCGAGGCTTGTAGCACAAGGATATAGGCAAGAAGAAGGAATAGATTACGACGAGACATATACACCAGTTGCAAGACTAGAAGCAATCAGAATATTCTTTGCTTATGCCTCATTCAAAAACTTTAAAGTCTACCAAATGGACGTGAAGAGTGCATTTCTGAATGGTCAGTTACAGGAAGAAGTATATGTTGAACAACCACCAGGTTTTGTTAATCACTCTCTTCCTGATCATGTTTATTATTTGAACAAAGCTCTATATGGTCTTAAACAAGCTCCAAGAGCTTGGTATGAAACAGTTTCGAAATTCATAACTGATCATGATTTTACTGTTGGATCAGTTGATAAGACTCTGTTCAAATTTTCAAAGAATGATCATATTCTACTCGTACAAATATATATTGATGATATTATTTTTGAGTTTTTCAAGTTAATGCAGGAAAATTCGAGATGAGTATGATGGTTAACTTACATTTTTTCTCGGTCTGCAAGTGAAACAACTGGAAACTGGTTTTTTATAAGTCAAGCCAAATACACGAAGGAATTGCTTAAGAAATTTGGCATGGAAACATGTCCACCTGCAACTACTCCCATGATTTCATCGATTAAATTAGAAAATGATCAAAAGGTAATATCACTTGAGACGGAATTCTATAGAGGTTTAATAGGTTCTTTATTATACCTAACTGCTAGTCATCCAGATATTGTATTTGATGTTTGCATGTGTGCCAGATTTCAGGACAATCCTAAGCAATTGCACTTTTTAGCTGCCAAACGTATATTGAAATATCTTAAATGCACACAAAATATGGGCTTATGGTATGCTAAGGACTCATTGTTCAATTTAATTGGCTATTCAGATGCAGATTATGCAGGGTGTAAGCTTGATCGTAAAAGCACCAGTAGATCATGTCAGTTTCTAGGAGACAGAATGATCTCATGGTTCAGCAAAAGCATACATCCATAGCAACTTCCACAACTGAAGCAGAATATCTTGCTGCTGGAAGCTGCTACGCTCAACTGCTCTGGGTTCAACAACAACTGAAAGACTATGGAGTCATTGCAAAAGTATCACCGATCTTTTGTGATAATACAAGCACAATTGCGATTACATATAATCCAGTTCTTCAGTCAAGGACCAAGCATATCGATGTCAGACATCATTTCATTAGAGATCATACTCTAAAAAAGGCAATCAGACTGGAATACAAACCAAATGATCAACAAGCAGCTGACATCTTCACCCAACCATTACCCGAGACTAAGTTTTCTTATTTTCGCAATATTATTGGTTTAATTGATCTATCTTAATTATATTTGTTTTAATGCTGATATGTCTGTTATTGCTAATTATCATTCAATTGATCAATTGTCAGTTAGTCGATTAATAGTTAGTCAATTGTCAGTTAGTGAATTGTTAGTTAGTCAACTAATATCAGTTAGCATGCAGAAAAGGAAACAGAAATGAATCTAAATAACAAGTTTATTGATAATATCTTTCACATATTAAAAGATTCAGTTCCCTTTCTACGGCATCTAGCCAGAGGGACATCCAATTAGACAATTCATTACAAGCAATTCTTCTATATCTTTCTAAAAAGACAATCTTTTCCAGCTCTCTCCGTTCCTTCAGCAGCATCAACTCCAACAGACTTTCATCAGTAGCAAGATCTGAAGTGTGGATCACATCAATACGCCATTTATACTTGATCTCAGTTGCCCTCTTTTATCAGTAGCAACCAATCTATCTCGCTGAATTGTTTTGAGGTCTTGTACTTTAGTCCAGGTGGACATGACTTTCATCAAGACAAGCTCCTCTATAGCTTCCTTCAAACTCTCCAAACGACGAAGTGTTGATGTAGGAAGAGGGTTGTTGGAACTGCTTGCTCTATCCATCTGTGATTAATTGGTGTTGTTATTATCTAATGAAAGTGATCTTATTTATAGACAGACTCTTACTAAAGAAGTAGAAGAAGACGAAGAGAGATCAGTTAATAGATTTCACTTGACTGATTCAGACTAAGTTTCTTCTATCCTTTTTATTTATATGAATTTATTGAGGGAGAATATCGAATTTAAAATGGTTACTAATAAGACAATAGTCAGTTGGTCTTCAACTGAACTGACTCAGTTACTGACCTAACTGATCTTATCCAATAAGTTAATTGATTAATCGATAAAAATTCCATATTAAGTTATGTGACTGTTAAAATTACACTTTTTATGTCATTCATTGAATAGTAATTTGAAACGTGGCCACACGTGGTTCATTAAAATTTCTGTTCACGTTTTCACCGCACGTACACACGGTTTTATCTTCGACTGACATGTGTCCAAAAATTTGAACAGTCACAAACATCATAAATTAATCCGCTTCATTTCAGTTTCTTTACGCGCATTACAATTATCATAGTAAATCAAATGCACATAGCTTTTTCTCTCAGATATTCCAATGATCAGCAATGACAAATCAAGTTCCAGCTTACATCCTCAACGCTATGGCTATTGACTTTGACTCAGTTCTGTCTGTCAAAGATGAAGATATCAAGGTTGTCTTTCTCAAGCTAGAAGCAGCTGGACTGATTAACTTTCTGGGATATTCATCTCAGGAAATCTATCCGAAAGAGATCCAGGATGTCTATGCTAATTCTTTCATCTCTGTTGATGACTACAACTGTCAACAGTCAACTGCTGACCATTGATGAAGATTCTTTCAGCAACCTCTTACAACTGCCTTCTGATGGCCTGGCTAATAATTCTGAGGTCAAAACATCTGATCTGGATGAGATGCAGATGCTATTATCTGCAGAAGGACAGAAGATAAAGGTCTCTGATCCGAAGAAAGAGCTGAAGCCTGAGATTCAGATGTTGTTTGACATCGTGGCCAAGGGATTACTTGCTAAAGCCGATTCTTTTGCAGCTTTCACCTTGGAAAAGTTCCAGGTGATGACCGCTATTATGGCTGGACGCAGACTGAATTGGTCAGCCATCATATTTTCCATCCTGAAGAACATGCTCCAATCATCCAAACAATCCAAGGGATATGCTATACAACTCAGCTATTTGTTAAAGAACAACGGTCTGGTGGATGACTCGTCTGAGAAGTCATCCTTATTCAAGATTTTCAATGCTAAGAGTGTTCACCTGCCAAAGGTCAAGCTGGACATGTCACCTGAGCATTATATCAAAGTGAAGAAGGAGATTGGGACACAGGATACTCCCAAATCAGTCAAGAAGACAACTCCGAAAAAGACAATCAAAAGGAAATTGATTGTCAGTGAGACTGATTCTGAGAAAACTCCTTCTCCCAGAATCCAGAAGAAGCCAAGAACTCTCAAGACCAAACTGGTAGCTGTTCTGAACACAATCTCAGCGCCATACCTCTAAGGGCAGTTCCAGTTGAGTCTTCAACTGAGGGTCAGTTATCTCCACCAAATGATCCATCCAAGAAAATTATCAACAAGTCTGGTGATAAGAAGAAATCAGCAGGAGTCCAAGCTCCAATGATCTCCATCAATGCTCCAAGTACTCTCCCATTTTCTAAACCAAAAGGAGTAGTCATTAGGGAGAAAATAGATGCAACTGCATCAGGACTGAGCATCTCTCATGTCCTCACTGACCCAAAAGGGAAGGGCAAGTTGACTGAAGAGCTCCGACCAACAAACTCAATTCAAACTCACATCTACCTGATTTGGAAACAAGTCAATGAGTTTTCTGAATCTAAGCTAAAAACTTACAATGAGTGGGTCAAGTTTAGAACTGAATTTTTTGCAAAGCAGTTGCAGAAGAAAGCAGTTCTGAAGAAATTTATTACTTTATAAATTGTGGTCTTGAAGGTTGTCAAAGCTGCTTCAATTGTTCAAGCACTGGAAAGGAAGACTTATTTCTTTGATATGGTGCGTGTCAAGAATCTTGCACAACTGATCACTCAGCTGCGCAAAAACTATGATCCAACTAGCCCTATCGCTTTCAATGACAAAGCAGTGCATGATCAACCGGATACAAATCTTTGATTACTGCATATGAAGATAAAGAGTTGGGAAATGGATCAGGAGTTGATTATTCCAGCAAATGATCAGAGTACTTCTTCTGAAGAGAAAGCTGATCAATCAATTCAAGATCCAGAGCAACCCCAGGAACCAGTTGTTGAATCGGCTGAGCCAACAACTGCTCCTCCCTCTAAGGATGATCAACCATCACATTCAGTTCCTCCATCCTCTACTACAAATCTTCAGCTCTACACTGATGTTGATTTGTCATTGGCAAACATCAACGAAGTCATACAATCAGTCGCCACTGATATTCAATAGAATAATTTATCTACAGTAGCAGCTGAAGTACCGAGCATAACTGAACAACCAGCCGCAGAGGCTGTTTCGCAATAAACTGAAGAACCAGTTCAGTCGGCTGCCACGACTGAACAAGCAGTTCTAGCTAAGATTTACGTGGCTCAGTTGCACACCGAACAAACTTAAAAAGTGCAAACTGAACAGCCACCTACAGTGTAACGACCATGGGCTATCCCGATCTTGGGCTCCCTCGGGGGTCTTTTCCCGTCTTGGGTTCCCTCTGGGGCCTTTTCTCTCACAGGCTTTCCACATGCGTCATTACTCATAGGACTCTCCACACCAGGTTGGTGGAGTGGTACCTCCCCAAGTCTCGAACTCATGACCTCCTGGCATAAGTACATAGTTCAAAGAGACTTGGGTTAATCATTTTCGTAAAGCGAGGACGGATACGAAGTAGTTGCTATAGGGGCCCATTGTGCAGTCACGCAGCCGCGGGCCCGGGCTCGGGGCGTGACATACAGTTTCAGTTGTTCAACCAACTGAAGAACCAGCTACAGTCTCAACTGATAACAAAACTGATGAGCCTTCCAGCTCAACTGATCCTGCGACTTTCTTCCTTCCTCTAGAACTTCACCAAGAAACTATACCAGAAAAAGTTTCAGAAATGGTTAATGTTATGACTCAACCTAATGATAGAGCCTTGATCTTTCATCAAGAAGACAAGGAGCAGGAACATGAGTCCTCTGAAGCTCTGTCTCCTAAGATACCAACAGGCACTGAATCGATGATCGAATATATTCAGTCCAACCTTCACCATTTAATCTCTTCTATTTCTGACATCAAGTCGATCAATTTTTGCACACCTTGAAAATTGATTCTATCAAGGAAAATACTATTAAGAGTTTACACTAAGTCACGAAGGACATTACTTCCCTATTTCTCCAGATAGATCAGTTGAAGAAGGACCGAGTGACGATTCAAGCTCATTTCCAAACTCAAGACGTGTTCAGAAAACGCGTGGATTTCCTCTAGAACGTAGTCACGAAGAGAATGGATTTGCTACAAGAATACATAGTACATGCTTTATCTAATGTCACTTTGGAAGTTCGCGCCTTATCCAGCAGAGTTGACAAGTTTGACAAAAAGGGGGAAGAGGAAAAAGAAGAAGATCAGCAGAAGCAATCAAAGAAGAGACCTAGTCAACTGACTGATCAAGGACCATCTGATAATAGAGCGAAGAAATAAAGAGATCCAGATCAGTCAGAAGACAGTCTTTATATTTCTTATTCAGTTGAAGAGTTCGGCAGATTTTGCAAATTCTTTTCAGTCAGCAGATGATTCTTTTATTATTTCATTCCTTGTACGAATCTGTACATTGAAAGAGTTGTTAATAAAAGATTATTTTATCTACAAGAGTTCAGCTTGATCAGTTCTCATTTTCTAAGTTTTTTCAAACACCAAAAAGGGAGAAATTGTTGGAAACTTAATTTCGAAAGTTTGACAAACAGAGCGATTTAATATTGAACTAACTGATCAAGAAGATTGAATAGAACTTATCCAAAATATACGCAAAATCTATTAGTTGCTTAACTGAAGATTAGTGCGCAGACAAGTCAACTGAACTATGCTAACTGAAATGTGTAGTCGAGTAGATGATTAGTTGGAACTGATCAGCCTTACTGCAATCAGTTGTGAGCTATCAGCTTGTTACATCGGATGTGTCAAACTGATAAGTTGACACGTCATCAGTTAAGGAATGTAACTATCAACCAAAAACTGTACAAAAGCAGACTGTAACATGTAGTGGGAACGTCGCATATCAGCAATGCTACAGTGTACGACTGTCAGAAAGATATTGACGTGGCAAAAAATAGATAGAAAGATTCAAACACATTCATTATTACCGTTGGAAGCAAAGCCTATAAATAGCCGAGAAGAGCATCTGAGAAAATAAGTGATATATAGAACCAAGTTGTTATTCTGCTGAAATCCTCACAAAGCTTTCTATTCATATTCAAAGATTTCAAAAGCTCACACTTAGCGTATGTATTAATAGAATTCAAGGGCTATTCATTGAGCTTACAAGCACAAATATATATCGTTGTATTATTCGATCTTAAAGAGATCAGTAGTGCTAAGTAGTTTCAGATCGGTGTAAAAATTATAAACTGTATTGAAATTAAGAGTTTCAGTTTGGCATTGTTAAGTCCAAAACTGAAAGGGGTCTGTACAAATCTTGTATTGATCAAAGTCTTTTAGTGAATATCCTATCTTATCGTTAGAACTCCGAACATCCATAAATCTTGAGTCTCTTAATTTCAGTTATATTTTATCTGTCAGTCAGTTTATATCCGCACTTTCATTAGTTAACTGATTGATATTGACATAACAAGATTCCCGAGTTCAGTTTATCACTAAATTTACTCATTATTCGAAAATGTGTTAAAATTGTCAAGTGTTTATTCAACCCCCCTTCTAAACACTCTTTCACCTACCAACCAAACCTATCGAGCAGGGACATCAGCGACAGCATTACCCGTCCACTAAGCCTTGGCCATTCATATCATCACATACATATAAATATTAGTCACAACCAACTCCCATCATTCAAAACATGTTATCATATTTATCACTTATCAAAATCATGAATATACATAATTTTTCTTAAAATCAAGCATGCAACACATTTTTCATAATTACATAAAAGGTAATATACATGATAACATAAACATTTAAAACATGTCAAATCGTGTTTAGGGCGCTGCTAGGACTAAAAACTAGACCCGTGTGCAAAATGATCATTTTGTCCCTGGAAACCCTGATTGACCATTTTACCCCTGGACTTCAAAATTTCGACCCGAATCCAACCAAACACCTAAAAAAACTTAAAAACATAATAATAAGAATTTCTTAGACATAGACTCGAGCCCGATCCAAAATTTAAAGGATTCGTTTTAAAACTTGGACCGGGGTCCTGATTTTAACCCGAATCAACCCGAAATTTAATCGAATCTTTCCCAACTTAAACCATGACCCAACCGTGCTCTACCGGCCCCTAAACCACTTAGACCAGACAACTTAAGACACTCGACCAGCCCCGAAAAGTTGCTGGAATTTTCTGCCTTAGCCTCGCTACAAAACCCTAGCGCCTCAAACCATGAACCGTCGACCCTAGCCAACACGGAGCCGGACCAGCTTCGAACCAGCATACCCTAGGACCAAGACTGACCACGTAAAACCCTCCCTGGTCTACCCTAACCATGCCGACTCCCCAAGCATACGCAAGGCTCGACCATGTCCAGAAAAATGGACAAAAACCTAGCCGCCACAACTCAAAAACATTCAGCCATCCTCCAAATCACCCAAGGCTCGACTCCAACAATGTGTCCCCTTCACTCCTGTCCTAAACAGCCCTCTAACACCAAAATTCAGCAGCCCCTTGCAAAAGGACATGAAAAACGTGAGTTGTACACAAGATAAATGCATGTTCATGTCAAAACCTTTGCAAAAACGATGTTATATGATAGACCAACGAAATTTCATGCAAAAAGATATACAACATCATATAAATAGTGTAAATGATGAGAAAAAGAGATACGTGGTGTGCCTTAATGTTTACGTGCTGAAACACTCGAAGATATATGCGCGGGACGTGAACCGGAGTGGCGGGGAAGACTTTTTCTTGAAATCTTGAGGGATTTTTGAAGTTTCTGATAGTTTGCTGCTGAAAAAACGAGGGGAGGCTGCTATGGGAGGGTAGAGGACGACTGCTAGGTGTTACTAGGTTTAGGGTTTGCTTAGGGTAGTGTTTAAATAAAATACAAAACACTAATGGACCCTTAATTAAATTTTAAAATGATTAAAAGGGTTTTGAGCCCATTAAGCATTAAAACGAACCCATCAAGCTCAATAACACTCCTGAAAAATATTTCGTTTAGGTTCATTTTAGACAATATTTCCCGAACCCTTGAAAAGTCCTCCGAATCGATAAAATTTGCGTACCGGTTTAAAATACGACCCGACGAGTAAAAATATCCTACCAAGGTCCATTTTCGAAATTATCCCTTAAATACACCTTATATTAAATAATTAAAAACAATTATTCAATAAAAATATTTTTCCTGATTATCCCCGATCTCCGTTATTCGTTCTAGCGCGAAATGCATTTAAACACTCTAATGCATGAAACTTTAAAATGACCACCTATCCATGCCAACCATGAAATATATGCATAAAAATCATTAAACACTTATTTAAATAAAACCCTATACTGCATGCAGTCGGGTTATGTAGTTCAAATTTCCTAGACCTTACAATTTTATTCATTCTCCCTCAAAATTTTATACATTTTAAAATAAATTATTTATCACACTATAAGCAATCATTCGCCAACTCCATCATTTTCAACAAATTCCTGGTGTCTAATGTGAGACCAGTTCTTAGGGTTTGTTTTATATGCTTGGGTTTATAGTAAGGTTCTTGACTTCGAACGTATCTTGGAGGGAACACAAATTACTTTATAAGGTAATTAAATAAAGTGTTCTAACTTTTAATGGGCGTACATTTTCTCCTCCTTTAAGCATTGTATTCTCTATGCTATATGAGATAAATTTCACTCCCTGGATGTCCAAAATATGGAATTCGTACCTCACGTAGCATAAGATACCTATATAATCCGATGATTTTGAGAGAAAGAGATGATCATGGTGTAACATACAAAACCTTTTTGATGTAAGCCTTTTAGCGTAATAAGGAACACTTTCGTAGGGAAAAATTCGAACGTTTTCCACATTTTATTTGATGCAGATAAATTTGAGTTGAATATCTTGTAGGCCAAATATAAACTCAATGTTGAGCTTCACAGTGGTCTTTTAGCCACATGTGTGTTCAAAAAATCATGTTAGCAAGAGTATCGTACAGTTTCAATAAAAAGTCAAAGGCTGTGATGCCTATAAAATTTTCATTTGATAAAATACGTATTTTCCATAGTTCACGTAAAGTCTTGATGTAAAAAAACTAGAAATTTCTCCTTGTTCATTAAATTTTTAAAGCAATAATTATCCATCACCATTCCTATTGGTACGGCTTAATCAAGCTTTACAACTTCATTCACATACTTGACCAATACCTTGCAGCATTTGTTTTAAAATCTTAAACTAGCTCCCACGATAGAATCAGCATTCTCTCAGAAAGAAAGCACGCAACTGATTGCTGCTTTGAATCATGTCAACCAGATAACTAGACAAGTCGGGCACCGTGTTAGCGTCAAGCTCAGAATTTTGGCTTCTTAGGCGAGGAGAGTTTGGCAACAAGAACTCCTCAAAAAGTTTGAAAAATAAACCATGTTCCCCGAGTCAGCTGATAAATAGATTGTAAATTATCATGTTTACTTATCATGTGACGAGTGAGCATCTCATGAAGTAAAAAGAGAGGTGGAACGGTGCTCTTCAATCTACAAGGTTAACCGAGTCAATAAACATCATCGGCACTTTGCACTCTGTTCTTCGGTTGAATTATGTAGAATGATTCCTACCCCGAGCCGTTATACCAAAATTATATCTGATGATGATACAACCCAAATCTTATAAATTGTATACTAGCTCAAATTCCACTTCCACATTTCACTTTTCTAATTCTCAGATTGGAGTTAGACAACATTCGAAACCTATCACATCCCATGAAATTAGCTAAATGGCAACCACCAGCCTAGCAAATCTCGTTAATCAGTCACACTAGACGGACTGTCCCACACCAATTTTGTCATCCTCATCGGAGTAATCTGAAGAACTACTAACATCTATAACACCATCCAAATCTTCTCCAGTCTTACCATTTTCCTTGATCTGAAAGTCATCCCCCATGTAATCTCCTCTTACACCCCTCATATCATCCTCCTCTCTTCCCCTCCTGTAATGAATCAACTCCATATCGATTCTCGCTTTCCTTGGACTCATCAAAACCAACTCAGCCAACTTTCTCCGAGCTAAATACAACTCATTTGGCTCCACCAAGTCCCCCTTCTTGTATGCCTCCCTCAAGAAAACAGTGTGAAGCTTCCCATGATTCCCCCTAGTCGAAATGTAAAATATCCCCTGATGTTGGAGCAAGAATTCCTTCAACTTCTTCGGCAAATCAAACGCCATCCTAAAATGCGCGATTCTCTCCAACGTTATCTTCTTCTCCACGGTTAATGTCAGTAATTCATGAATCATTGCCACTGCTCTCTTTTCCATCCTCTTCTGCGCCTCCAAAGTCCTCAGGTCATACCCTGAAACGTCCTCGTATGGCGACCAATACGGCAACCTCTGCCATTTCCAGACTGCAATCTTGTAATACTTCCCAATCTTAAACCCAGGAGGAAAATTAACAATAAAAGAAAACCGAACGTCCTCTGCATCAGCGCCCTTCTCTCTGTACTCTCTTTCCCTCGCTTTCTCAATCTCAGAAACACCTAAATTTTCATCCCTTTCCACCATTCCGATATACTTGTTCCTAGTCTCATCAGCATCAAACAGTCTAAAATACTTCGGGTACTTCAAAATTACCGAGTACTCGAAATCATCGGGTAAACCAAACTCTTTGCGCGCGATCCGAACATGTTCTAACCTAATCCTACCCGTGTTAGACATCATAAGCAACTTCCTAAGACGGGTCACGGCTTCCGGCACTTGATTCAAAAGAGCTTCGTTTTCCCACTGAATTTGTGAGATGGCTTTCCTTGTCAGCCGGCAATAGAGAATTCTCTGCACGGGGTGTTCAAACACCTCGAAAACGTGGGGGAATTTGAGGATAAACCGACCAGCTTCAAGCTGCTTAAATCCGATTCGGCGAGATAGCGAGTCCAGGCGTGAAGTGGAAATCATTTTGTTGGGTTGTGAGAGGATCAGTTCTTGGAATCCGAGGACTTTGCGCATCTTCTTCTCGATTTCCATATAATCATCGTAGCCGTGGTCTCGGATTCGAACCTGCTTCTTGGGGATGGATGTCGATTGGGACATTGTTCTCATAAGAATTTTGGACATAGAAATCTTTGAAGCGTATGAATTAAAGGCCCACATTTCGGCGAGGCAAGGGTTTCTTGGGTGTTTAGGGTTTTTAATTTTGAAATTTGGGAATTGTAGACTGTTTAGCGGAGATACTGAATGGCGTTGTGGGAATCAGAAGAAATATCGGGTGCTTTTTTTAATTTGATGAGAGTTCAGTGGTGAAAATACAGTTAATTGTAATTCAACACAACATTACTTATAATTATAACGTCATATATGACTACAATTTGAAGATGAATTAGGGATTCAGTTCGAATTTACCCTTGCTGGCTTTCGAACCTTGCAGCAATTTTCTCTTCAATTTGGTGATGTAAGTGAAAATTGCGATTTTGGTCAAAGCCGTCATATTTGGATTTTAATTCTTTAAATTGTCAAAATTTGGTTGTTTTGTTTTATCCAATAACTTGAATTTTTTTATGTTTTAGTCATTTTCGCTTGAAATCACAAAATCCAACTAACATTACTTGTAAGATCTAGGAAATTCGAACTATGTAATCTGATTGAATGCAGTCTAAAGTTTTTATTTAATATATGTGTTTAATGATTTTTATGCATTTATTTCATGATTATTGCATGGTTGGATATTTATCTCTTGGTTATTTAAAGTTTCATGTTTAGTGTTTTAAGTTGCATTTCGCGCTCGAACGAGTAACGGAGACTGGTGATAATAAGGAAAAATATTTTTATTGTTCACAATACAACAACAAGTTATGTTCCATCTTATTCAATTTACAAGATCAAGTTCAATATCTACAACATGAACAAAGGTACAAAACTTGTTCAAAATAAAATCATAACAAACTAGTGTTTATCAACTACATGTCATGTGTTGAACAACAGCTCTACTTCTATGCTCGGATCACCACTCTAATCTCGATCTATCATGTTCTTCTCGACCCTGATCATGTCCCACCTGTTGTCATGCACACATCCAAACACAAAAACAGCCGGATAACTCCGGTGAGAAACATATTTTCCAGTATAAACAATGTATACATGCGTTTCATACAAGCATATACAAAAGCATATAACATTTATCAAGCAACATGTATCATAGTCTAAGAAAACATAAATCGATACAATGCCTTAAATAAAACTCTTTAACTCTTACTCTTTGACTCGACTCTTATCTAGGGATCTCGGTTTGAATAAAAATGTAACAAGCCTCCCACCTACTCTCCCCTTCTAGATGGTGGTACGTTCTTATTTCCGGACTTCGGTACCATATATCGAATCTCTCCAATAGGAGTCGATCTTCTCCTAAGCACATGGATATAAACCAAACATCCAGTGACTTGGCACCTCTGCCAAAGACTCCTAGTACATGCTTTGCTATAACTCAATAGACTAAGCATATCAGTCTCAAAAATTGCAAACACATCAAAGCAATAACAATATAGTATGTGGTTTTGGGAAACTCAAGTTATATCTTACTCGAGTTATCTCTCCCGGTTTAACATTGATTTATACCTTTCTTTTCGTAGTTCTTGGTTGACGAAATCAAATATAAATCTAGCTTTGTTCGGTTTTCGAAGCATTCAATACCAATCTAGAATGACATTCGAGAAGTACAACATCACATATAACTCAAAACAAGACTTGATTTGCTCAATACTCAATCTAGTTAAACTTCGACGGCATAACAGCGCAATCTAGATATACCCGTCAACTCAACATCAATAGATACAAACCACAGCTCATAATCAATCACAATTTCAGCCCACAATTTCATAATCTGTACAATCTCATTCAACATAGGCTGGAAAATAATAACAACTACATACGTTGTATGTTCTTCGATCCGGTTTCAATTACCGGCTTACCATAATCTCGAGAACACATTGTATCAGTCAAATTACGATTTTTCCAATACCAAATTTTCGAGCCATGCAGGAAGGTAATAAAACTTACATCCTTTTGAAGCTCTTGACGGGAGAAGCACGAAACTAAACTCGGATTAAAAATCGGACGGCTGGATCTTGCACAATCAAAATTCTAAAATAAAGAACTTGAGAATTCTGCCATGGAGGGTCTCGGTTCTTTCATCCCTATAAAGAGGGGATCTGCATTTCTTACCGTACAAAGCTTCAAACGAAGCCATTTCTATACTCGTCTGATAGTTGTTGTTGTATGAGAATTCACAAGGTGATAAAGAATCTTGCCAATTAGTGCCAAAATCTAGCACTACAGCTCTAAGCATATCCTCCAATGTCTGGATAGTCCTTTCTGATTGTCCGTCGATCTGAGGATGATATGCAGTACTCAGATGTAATTTCGTACCTAGAGCTTGTTGCAAACTGTGCCAAAAGTGTGAAGTAAATCGAGGATCACGATATGATACGATGGACTTTGGCACGCCATGCAATCTGACCACTTCTCTGACATAAATCTCTGCCATCTGGTCGTGTTTGTACGTCATTCTGTAAGGAATAAAACACGCTGATTTAGTCAATATGTCAATAACGATCCAAATCGCATCACAACCTCGGGAGGATCGTGGTAGCTTCGTAACAAAATACATGAAAATGTGATCTCATTTCCATTCTGGAATAGATAAACTATGCCACAGACCTCCTGGTTTCTTCCTTTCTGCTTTCACCTGTTGGCAATTCAAACATCTGGATACAAAATCTGCAATATCTGATTTCATCTGTTTCCACCAAAATTGTTTCTTCAGATCATTGTACATTTTTCTGCCACCAGGATGAATACTAAAACGACTACAGTGTGCTTCTGTCAAAATCTGTTGTCTCAAATCTGAAACATCTGGCACAACAAGACGATTATTCACATATAATACATTATCACGAACCTGATATTCTTATTGATGCCCTGATCTGACCATTATAATCGAATTCTGAAAATTTTGATCGACTTTCTGTGTTTCTTTGATTCTTAAAATCAGCTCTGGTTCAACTTGAATGGTACAAAGTCTCAGATGTTGATAATCTGTCTCAAATACCAATCCAGAAAGACAGCAATCTTCAATCAAATCCGAGACACCAATCGTCGATATGGATAAAGAACATACATTTCGACTCAGTGCATCAGTTGCTGCATTTGATTTCCCCGGATAATATTTGATATCACAATCAAAATCTTTCAATAAATCAAGCCATCTATGTTGCATCATATTCAGTTCTGATTGTGAAAATAGATATTTCAAACTCTTGTGATCAGAATAAATTTCAAATTTCTCACCATAGATAGTGTCGCCAGATCTTCAATGCAAATATGATGACAGCCAATTCAAGATCATGAATCGGGTAGCAAGTCTCATGCGGTTTCAATTGTCTCGAGGCATAAGCAATAACATGTCCTCGCTGCATCAAAACACAACCTAGTCCCCTGGGAGACGCATCACAATAAACAACAAAATCACCAGTACCTGACGGGATAGTCAGCACCGGAGCACTAGTTAATATCTTTTTCAACTCTAGAAAAATGGATTCACACGCCTCTGACCAAACAAAAGGGGCATTCCTCTGGGTCAGCTGAGTAATCGGCTTAGCAATACTGGAGAAATCTTTGATGAATCGGCGATAATTTTTTAATATATGGTGAATTTATGTATGATACCGGTACGCAAATTTTAACAATTCGAAGGACTTTTTGAGGGTTCGGCCAATATTTTCAAAAATGTACCTAAACGAAATATTTTTTGAGAATATTTTTGGGCTTGACGGGTTTATTTCATGGCATAACTGGCCTAAACCCTTTTTAAACTCCCTTAATTATTATTATAGACCCATTAGTGCATAAGCTTCTACTTAAACTCTACCTTATCAAACCCTAACCGTAAAGCTATCAAACGGCTGCCCCTCCCCTTCAGCAACAGCATCATTTCAGTAGTTTTCATCAATAGCCACTAGATTTCCTCTCAAAGATTTCAAGAAACTCCCTCCCCGCATCTCCGGTGCAAGTCCTACTCGTATATTTTTCAAGTTTTCGAGCACAAACGTTAAGGCACGCCATATATCTCTCTTTCTCATCATTTACACCATTTATATGATGATGTATATATAGTTTCATGGAGATGCTTTGATTTAACTTGTCGTATCATTTTTGCAAGGTTTGACATGATATATGCGTACCCTTGTATAGACTCGTTTTTTTTTGTCCTTCTGTTAAGGGGCTGCCGACTTGTGTTGCTAGGGAGCTGATAATGTCGACAATGATGATGATTAAGTTATGGAGTCGAGGCTTGGTCGGTTTAGGTGAGTATTGATTGGATTGTGTTGAGAAACCTAGCGGCTATATGACTAGATCGAAGGTTTGTGGTGAGTCGGCTGTGCAAGGGCTGTTCCTAGCCTTGGACCAGACCCTGGTGGGTCTGAGCCATGGCCTAGGAGGGCTCGAACGCTGCTGGACAGAGTCTTGAGGCCGATCGGACGAGAGGTTTAAGGGTTGGTCTCGGATGAGGCGTGTTTTGGGGCTAGCGAGTGTTTGCGTCTTGCAGGGTGCATGGGGATGTGTGCTGGGGTTAGGTTGGTTCAAGAGGGTACAAATGTGGGCTAGGAAGGGTTGGTTCAATGCGGGTTCGGGTTGGTAGGGCCTAGAGTCGAAAGTTTGAAGGTTTAATGCATTAGGGTTTGTAGGTTGTAACGTGCTAGAAATCTCAAGAAACTTCCCGGCGTGATTCATAAGTCCTAAGGTGTCTGGAACGAATGGTTTAGAGGATGGTTGTGTAGGTTCAAGACACAGTTTAAGTTGGGAAAAATTTGGTTAAGTTTCGGGTTGATTCGGGTCAAAACCGGGACCCCGATCCAAGTTTTAAAACGAATCGTATAAGTTTTGGAACATGCTCGAGTTTTCGTCTAAGAAATGCTTATTAATATGTTTGAGGTGTTTTGAGGAGTTTGGTAGGATTCGAGTCGAAATTTTGAGGTTTGGGGGTAAAATGGTCAATTAGGGTTTCCGGGGCCAAAATGATCATTTTGCACTCGGGTCGAGTTTTTAGTCCTGGCAGCGCCCTAAACACGATCTGACATGTTTTAAACGTTTATGTTAACATGAATATTACTTTTTATGTAAATATGAAAAATACCTTGCGTGCTTGATTTTAATGAAAATTTTACGTATACGCATGATTTTATAGTGATGAATATGATGACATGTTTTGAAGGATGAGAGTTGGTTGTGACTAATATGATGACACGATAATACGATGATTTGCACCGGGATACTGCGGTTATACGTAGATGGATCAATCGCCTAATACGATCATACGAGAGTCACAACTAATGAACGAAGTTCAAATTAATAAAACGAACACATATATGTTGATATGATGATATATGTTGTGAAAATGTTTATGCTTTGATAGGTCATGATTATTCTTGCAACTTTTTAAGATCATGAAACGTATTTTTATTACGGTACTTTTTACTGTTGCGTGCTATGCATATATATTTGTGATGATGTTACAGGTGTGTTGAGTCTTTAGACTCATTAGGTGTGAATGATGCAGATGAGCATTTTGATCAGGAGATTGGAGGTGCCGTAGACTAAGTAGACGGAGTTGGATGTGCGCATGCGAACCCGAGGACCGTATTTTTCTGCACAATATGTTTTGACCTGGGAGTGGATGAATGTTTTCATACTCGTTCATTTTAATATGTTGATGGTTGTCAGGGTTTTTACGCATTTTATTTATGTTTTATTTTTAAAATGTATGTCGAGGGTTGTCGGATTGTCTATATTTTAAATTGTCGTATTTTTACCCGTTAGTTAATTACTTTTATTTTAATATATGTGATTTACAACTGTTATTGCATGCCTGCATAAAAATGAGATTTTTCGAGATTTAGTTTTTTAAAAAATAAAAAATTCGAGTATTTTATGTAGTAGACGTTTTAGTTGGTATCAGAGCAAGTGTCCTGTATAGGGTTGTGCCTCTGCCAGCTTCTGCAGCACAGTTTTCAAGCCTCAGGTCTGTAAGTTTAAATGTTTTAATACTATCACTTGAATGATTACATGATATATGATTTACAGCAATTTACAGGATGCTTTCATGATTTAAGGATTAAATGTTTTAAAAACTAGATTAAATTGCATGATGGGTTACGTTTAGAATTTGGACTGTAATCAGATATCACGCCTCACAGACGCGTCCTTAGCACTGGCTGACAGGATGATACTACTGGAGATGATAGAGGCATCCCACCACTGCCGCCACCGCCAGGGGACGCAGCTACTCGGGTCCTCAAGGGCAGTGCTAGACTGAGCAGGCACAGTGGGCTCCTCGACCCCAGACAGACATATGTTAGCAGTTCAAACGGCTCAAACCGAAGGAGCTCAGGTGTACTACGGATCCGTTCTTGGCAGAGGGTTGGATACGGTCTTTGGAATTACATTTTCAGTATTTGGAGATGAGAGACGGTGACCGGGTCAGGTGTGCCAATTACATGCTGAGGGACGACGCATCCCTGTGGTAGGAGGGAGCTGCCCACGGAGTGGACTTGTCTACCCTTGCTTGGGGTCAGTTCGAGGATATTTTCTACACCAAATATTTCCCTGTAGATGTCAAGGGTCTCCTGACGAGGTAGTTCATGAGTCTCTGACAGGGGGATTCGTCGGCGGTCGAATTTATCAAGAAGTTTGACAGGGGCTATCACTTTGTGTCCCTTATTGCGAGAGACGCCGCTCAGAAGCTGAGGCATTACATGGATGGCCTGAGACCCACCTTGCGCCAGGATGTTAGCTGATGAGACCGGGGAGCTATGACGAGGCCACTGCTCGTGCGTTTCACGCGGAGCAGGCTCTGATGGACATTGATTTTGAGGTGTAGTGGAAGAGGCAAACACCTAGTGTAGCGCTCAGCCACAGAAAAAAGCAGTTCACAGGGCCACCGAAGCATAAAGGGCTGCAGAAGCCCCAGGGACAGTTTATGAGGCTTGGACAACAGTGACCACCACGGGCATCAGGGGCTCTTAAGTCGGAGGAGGGACAGCCGAGCAGTGCAACAAATTACACTACGACAAATGTATGTGGGGTACTTTCAGATGCTTTTTATGCAAAGAAGAGAGCTACAAGGCATATGATTTCCCTAAGAGCAGGGGCCCCATGACTGGAAAGGCCTATGTGATCCATGCAAATGAGGCAGAAACGGAGCCAGACTCTACATTGATCACTAGTAATCTTTATGTTTAAGAATTTTAATTTACCGCTTTGATTGCATGGGTTTTATGATTTTTGTTGGAATTATTTTGGGATTGAGAACCTACAATAAATTAGGTTGTATGTTCTAAATAGTTGGACTTAAGGATTGAATTGAATTGATTAAGGGTTTTAAAGACTATATTGCAATAACCGAAAGTATGGGGACCTATTTGCAAAAATCAAAATTTTAAGGGTTGCTTTCGCTTTTTTCGGATTTTGGGATCAAATTCTTAATTTTCGATAATTTTAGGGTCTAATTGGGCTAAATTCAAAATTTTTTGGGACAAAATTGTAATTTTCGAAAATTGGAGGGCCAAATTGAAATTTCCGAAATTTTTGAGGTAAAATTCGAGATTTTTGATTGGGCACTAGAAGTAAATCAGTAATATTTCGAGGATTTTGGGATAATTACTGGTAGAAAATTTCGTAAGTTTCAATGCGATCAGATTCGATGGTATGTTTTGTCGCAGGAAGGATATATATTTCAGGTGTAGCCACGTATAAATTGTTAGACGGAGCTACACATTCTTTTATATCCTAATATTTTTTCAAGCAACTAGGAATCATACCAGAGGCTATGGATTTGGGATTAAGAGTTTCGATTCCGTTTGGAGATCAGATGTTTACTTCGCAGATAGTGAAGATATTGGAGCTTCAGTTAAAGAAAAATGTGGTGCAAGCAGACCTGATTGTGCTACCGTTACCGGATTTCGATATTATTCTCGGTATGGACTGGCTTTTTTCGAATGGAGATGTAATAGATTTTCGACAGAGGTTAGTATTTGTCCGACCGCCCAGCGATAAGCCGTTTAAATTTGAGGCGGCCAGAAACCAGTAGATTCCTGACATTATTTCTTGCATCTTTGCGAGGAAGCTCATGAGGAGACATAGTATATGATGGAAGGTCTAATTGCACGATTTCATGAAAACAGAGGATTTTATCCTAATATTCAATAATAGGCCGGGGAAATGGGACCGGGGGCGACCAAAATAAAATATTCAATCACAATTTATTAATAGGGTTAAATATGATTAAATTTTTCTAAAAATAGTGGAGTCCAAATTATTTTACGAGACGAACACAATTTTATTCAGAAGCTGGTTTTTGTCAAACAATGGACTTTTAAAGAACCAAAATTATTATTTTTGAAAAGTAAATTTTTATTTTACAATTAAATAGGTATTATTGGGCATAATTTACCAAATATTAGAAGGCCCAATTATCCCTAAACAAAAACCCCAAAAACATTAAATCATTATACATCAAATTTTCAAAATTTATAAGAAGAAAACCTAGGGTTCTAAGCCTCCATAGCAGCCAAAATTTCACACACAGCACACACACAAAATTCGAAAAATTCAAGAGGAAAAATCAAGGAATTTTCGTCGCCCGTTCATCTCCCTTTGCAACCCACGCCAACAATCGCATATTCGAGCATTTTAAACGCAAAGACACATTCATAAACTTCTTTGACGCACCATTCAAATCATATTAAGCTTTTTTAATCATTTTTGTATGAAAAATATGGAAGCATGAACCGTTTAATGATAGAACAAATGTTTTCAAAGTTTTGATGATTTAATGCTTGTTTGAAAAATATTATGAATTCCAAAGACACGATGCCAATAGGATGTGTTTAAGGGCTAGGAATAAAGTCATTAAGGGACAAAACAAGGGCTGGATTCGAGCGTGGTAAAGGAGGGACGAATCTAGGGTTTGCTTGGGATACAAGACTCGGCCATGGGGGGGTTCGAGCGAGGGGCTGCGCGTAAGGGCTAGGGCTGGTCGGGGCTAGCTCATCAGGGTCTAGTGCAGTCGTGAAAGGGTTCATGGAGGGCTGGACCAGGCTGCCGCAGGAGATGGGAGAGTCCACAAACCCTAGGACTCTCCATAAGCACGCACGCGGCTAGGTCCAAGAAAGGGGAGGCTCGCGGCTGGTCTATGGGTCTAGGCTGGTCCAAGTATGGTCTAGGGAAGAGGGCTCGGTGTCAGGGCAGGGTCCAGTGCAGCAGCGGTCCGACAGCTTGGGTAGCATGGGCCGCGACTTTATTGATAGGAGGGAACTCGCACAGCTAGCTGCTGGAACTAGGGGCTAGGTGCGTGGGTCAGGGCGAGTCTAGGAGGGTCCAGAAAGGTCAAGGTCATGTCTGGTCAAGGGTGGCTCGTGGTTTGGGTGAGGCCGAGGGGTTCTAGGAGAGTTAGGGCTCGGGTTGGGGGTTAGGAAAGAAGTTGTTCGAACCATGGTCCACGGGGGTCGATTCATGGTTCACGAGGGTAGTTTAAGTATGAAAAATTTATGCTTGAAGGTTGAAAAGAAAATAGTAAGTTCTGAATTAATTCAGAAATTAAACGCTTCACGGTTTAATAGTTAAAGAATTAAATCAAAAAGCCCGAGTTTATGTTAAATAAAAATATTAGAAGTCAAATTTAAGCTTAAATAATTATTTGGATAGTCTTGAGTCAACAAAAGTGAAAAAGTCAAAATCGGGAATTTTTGGATCCAGGGGTAAAACAGTCATTTTACACATGGTTAGTATACTCTCGAAGAATATTATTTTCTGCATTAGCTTGATAGTCAAAGTTTTAAAGATTTTTTTATTGAATTAATTAGACATTTTTATGCTTTATTTTGAAGTTAGTGGTGATTATGTTAAATGGTTGACTTAGGATTTTGTTAATTGACGAGTTATGGATTTTATGCACTTTAAATTTTTAGATGTTAAATTAGTTTTTGATGTTGGGATGTTAAGTCATTTTAAATATGAATTTCGTATTTTATGTTTTTAGAAAAACAAATTTAGTAGGATTTTAAAGTTTAAAAGTAGTGGAAGTTTCAGTATCATACCAGGCTCTAGGAGCTTGCCTCAAAGCATATAATGTTTTATCTAATTTAAACACATAATTAGGTAGAAAATGATTCACAAATGCTGGAGGTCATTCAACAAACATTGCTTCTTGTAATAAACCATTTAAAAATGTGTTTTTAACATTCATCTGATATACTTTGAAGTTCATGAACACACGATAAGCAAGAAAAATTCTATTGGCTTCTAATCTTGCTACTTCTGCAAATTATTCATCGAAATCTATTCTTCCTTTTTGCTTATATCCTTGTGTTACTAGTCTTGTTTTATTTCCGATCACAGTGCCATTTTTATCAAGTTTATTTCTAAAACCCCATCTTGTTCCTATAATGTCAAACTTTATATCTATCAAATTGACCAATTCTTCTTGCATGGAATTTATCCAATTTGAGTCTTTTAGAGCCTCATCAATTTTCTTAGGTTCATTTTGATATATAAATGTTGTATGCAAAAATTCATCAATCAATTGTGTAAGGTCCAAAAATAAGATGACGTAATCCAACTGCATGCAAATTTAAAAAAATGAAAAATAGCTAATTAAATTATTTTAATTACTTGATTGAATATGATGTGCATAGTTGCATATATAAAATATACTTTCTACACGAATGAATGGTTACTGTACTTTTAAAAGGTTATTCGAGATACAATCGAGGAACGGAGACTGAGAGCTGAAAAAGAGGAAAAGATTTTTATTAAATAATTGTTTTTAATTATTTAAAACAAGGTCGTTGCTTTATGATATTTTTAAGTATAAGGAGTTTTGAGGTGATTTTACACGCCGAGACGTATTTTTTAACGGCATTCGATTTTCGAATAAAATATGAATCTTTCGAGAACTCGGATAATATTTTCACAAACCTTCCTAAACGAAATAATTTAAATATGCATTAATGGGCTTAATGGGCCTATTTAACCATGTTATTGGTCATAGGCTTGTTTACATGATGATTAACAAATAAAGAAGCACAAACCCTCCTGTTTAATCCTCATAACCGACGCCCAACACACACACAACACACACAGGACTCCTAGCACCCCTCAAAAACACGCACACACGAAATTCTTCGAGGCAAGGCATCTGTTTTTGCAAAGGAAATTCAGCCAAGGTTCTTCATGTTTTTACACTAGTTTAAGGGCCATATGATGCACGGTTAAGGCTGCACACGTAGGGAACAAGGCTGAACAAAATTCACATGATATGGTGCACTAGTGTTCGGCTAGGGAGGACCATTGCTTGCGGCTTGACCAGGGCTCGACGTGGGCTTGTGCAGGTCATGGCTCAGACTTAGGACGAGTCCTAGTAGGGCTACGACTCTTGGGAAGCAGCCGTGGAAGAGCCCGACGGTAGTGGGGCTCATCCCTTGTTCGCGGGTGGCTGCACACAGCAGCGTGAGGGGCTTCGGGCAGGCTTGGGCTGGCTGGCAGGGTTTAGTTAGGGTCCAGTAAGGGTCTAGAAGGGAAGGGCTTGGTGGTGATTCGGGTAGAGAGAAGTCCTAGACAAGGAAATGAGTCCTAGGGTGGTATGGCTCTCGGCAGCAGGACTTGGCTTGTGCAGCTGGCTTCGGCACGGGTTAGGGCCTATTCCTAGGGGTCAGCGTGGGTCCAGTAGGTTCCTAGGTGGGATGTGCATGTGAGGGTTCGTGATGGCTTAGGCGTGGTTCGGGAAATTGGAGAGATAGCTTGAGGGGGTGGAGTCGAGGGTTCGAAAATATGGTTTTAATAGCTTGGGGTTGAACAGTGGTCCACGGTGGTCAAATCATGGTTCACGACGATAATTTAGGTATAACAAGTCTATGTTTAAAATTTGGGATTTAAAATATTAAAGTTTGAATTAATTCGTGAATTAAACGCTTCACGGATTAATAAATAAGACATTAAATCGAAACCCGTGAATTTAAGTTAAATAAAAATATTAGAAATTTTATTTTAGCTTAAATAATAATTTGGGATGGTCTAGAGTCAATGGAAGCAAGAAAAAGTCAAAATCGAGAAGTTTTAGTCTAGGGGTAAAATGATCATTTTGTACATAAATTTGTAAACATCATGGCAGTGCTTTGAATACTGCAAAATATGTCAATATATTTATTTTAAACGTTTATGGAATTTTATGATAAAACTTCAATACTAAAAGACGTGTTGCATTCTTGGTTTAAAAGAAAAACGATTTATTTATGTATGAATTTTATAAAATGATGAAAATATGAAATGTTGAAGGAAGTGAAGTAATTGTGACTAATACGATAATAGGATGATTATGATGATACGATGATATGTAAGGTTAAGGCTCAGTTGACGGGTGAGAGTCTCGCTGATGTCCCCGCCGCCCAGTACTGTGGTAATACGTAGATGGATCCATCGACCTTCAGCTAATACGAATGTCACAATTAACGATCTGAATTCAACGAAGAGGAAAATGTATACGTATATGATGAAATGAAATATGTTTATGATATAAGGAAAATGTTTATGTTTATGCATGTTCATGAAATGTTATGTTAAGTAAAAGTATTTTCATTGTTGCATGTAATTGTATATGTATTACTCGTTATTATGGTTATGGTTTGATGAGTCAATAGACTCACTAGGTGTGATCGATGCAGGTGAGCATGATGATGATGTGGTTGAGGGACTTGAAGGTTGATCTTACTGAACTGAAGGTGCACATAACCCGAGTACCAGCGTTAGTTTTTCGCATTTAGATTAAGTTTATGATCTAAGTTGACGTTAACAATTGTTACGACTTTTATGATGCTTTTGAGTGGTTTTGAGATGTGGCGTCTACCGTTTTTTTAATGTGTGAAAATATTTTTTTTTATAAAGCTCACATTTTTGAAATTAAGCATTTGAATAAATTGCAAGCATGCAGTCCTACTAAAAATATCATTTAAAAATAATCGTAAGTAATTTCCAATAAAATATCAGGGAAATTAAGCGAATAAAAATCCTAACATTCAATAGTGAAAACGACGGCGTATAAAATACTCATTTCTCTCAATATCATAAAATCGTAAATGTGCGGAAAAACATGAGGTTCTCGAGTCGTGTCGCCCATCGGGTCTGCCTACTCAGATTTCAGCACCTCACATCCCCTCGATATCGAACTCACCTGCATCACACACGCCTAATGAGTCTAAAGACTCAACACTCCTTTACTAGAATTAACAGGTACATATACATAGCACACATCAGTGAAAATATACTAAATCAACATACCTTTCATGAACTTTAAAAGCGTAACATAAACGTGTCGTGTAAAATCATGACGTGTCAAAACAGCTCATCGTTAATCATCATTCATCATTCAGCATTCATCATTTATCATTTCTTTTGGTGAATTCAGTTAATTAGAAGTGATTATCGTACATCATCATTTACGATGGATCCATCATACATTGAACTGCGATACCCGGCGGCTGTCGGACATCAGTGACAGGATTACCCATCAATTGCCTAGGCCTCATCATCATCATTTACATATACGTCTTATGCATTTACATATACTTCGATAGCCACAACTAATTCCCATCATTCAATAACATCATCATTTTCATCACTTATAAAAATCAAGCACATATGCAATTTTTCTTAAATCTAAGCATGTGACGTACATTTCATAAATTCATAAAAATCATGATCATAATGCATAAATATTTAAAATATGTTAAAATTTGTGCTCAGGGCGTCGCAAGGCCTAAAATCTCACCCCGGGTGCAAAATGACCATTTTGCCACTAGAAACCCAAAATGACCATTTTACTCCCGGGCTTCTAAATTTCGACACAAAGCTTACCAAACTCCTTAAAACATCCCAAAAGATATTTATAAACATTCCTAGATGTAAACTCGAGCTTATTTTAAAACATAATAAATTCGTTTTAAAACTTGGACCGGAGTCTCGGTTTTAACCCGAATCGAATGGAAACTTAACCAAATTCCCCCAACTTGAAACATGTCTTAAACATACCAATCCTGCGTTAAAACCAACAATTATCGACCCCTCATGACCCATGAAACAAACCCAAATGTTTCTGGAAATTTCCAGCGCACTCGCTTCCAACCCTAGCGTAACAAGGCTCAACTATTTCCTTCCTAGCTCGACTCCGGGCTGAACCAGCCCTGGACTAAACCATCATTGGACCAAGACCAGCTCGTGGACCTCCCCTTGGACTGACCCAACCACGCCCTGATCCCCAAACTCTCGGACGTGCACCACAGCTCAAACCACTCAACCTTCAAACCACTTAGAGACCAATCGTGCACCCACCCTATCGAACCACTTAAGGGTCAAGACCAGCAACTTCCAGCCTTCACCCTGCCCCTTCACAGACCCAAAAGGATCGGCTCCTGGGCTGGGATCTAGCCACACATGATCATACATGCCACACCCCTGATCTACCCCAATACAAGACCTTACCGCACGCGTCCCCACTAGATACTCCTTCCACTCGCCCAGCCATAACTCCATCCCCTTGCCACCGATATCCTTGACCAAAACAGCTTCCTAGTCACCCAAGACGGCTTCCCCTTACCCCAGCATGCATGAAACGTAAGTTTGCATAATGTAGTATGCACAAATTCTTGAAAACCGATGCATAAACAACATAACATGCAAGACCTTTAACCCCTAAGAGAACGCACACATTACAGCATACATATGGAGTGTGTGATGAGAAAAGAAGGGCGTGAGGCGTGCCTTGGTGTTATTCGAATGAAAACTTGAAGTATTCCACGTCGAGGAGGCGCCGGGGGAGTGGGGAAGAAGACTTGTTGCAAGAAGAATGAAGGACTGAAGCTTTCAGCTGAGATTCTCATGAAAATTACTGATGAAGGAGAGGGTGTCGGTTGGTGGGTGGGGAATAGGTTTAGGGTAGGTAAATACATTATTTAAATAAGTTATCAAATGACAATGGGCCCACATTTTGATTTAAAAAGGATTAAAATGAATTGGAGCCTATTAAGCTTAAAAATAGGTCCATTAAGTCCAAACACATCCCCAAAAAATATTTCTTTTAGGTAAGTTTTTGAAAATATTGGTCGAGCTCTAAAAAGGTCATCTGTTTCGATAAAATTTGTGCACCGCTGAAAAATGTGCTCTAGTTGGTAAAATTACACATCAAAGCCCATTTCTTGAAAAATATATTTAAAACATCTTATATTAATTAATAAAAATTTAATCATCCAGTAAAAATATTTTTCCTGAATATCTCCAGTCTCAGTTCCTCGTTCGAACGCGAAATGCAACTTAAATTTTTAATGCATGAACTTTAAATAAACCATGACTTAAAAACACTTATTAGTGAAATAAAAATGCATTTAATGCCTTAAAACAATTTAATAAAATACCAAAGAAATTTAATATCTTGCATGCATGTGGTTCACGTGGACCTTCAAATTTTCGGACGTTACAATCTAACCCCTTCAATTTAATTTCGTCCCCGAAATTCGCTTATCCTCGATAAACAAAAATTTCAGACTCTTAATTTTAGTATCCCAATAATCAACGCTTCCGTTGCACTACTTTGATAAAATAAGTGTTAAGTTGTCCTTACATCTACTCTATCCTAATGAAGTATGCCTTTGAAATCCTTATTTGCGAATTGCAACTTAGAACAACTTATGGTGACTTAGTTTTATTTTTCTCTATGTCCTCGAATTCCTGACTTTCTCGCAATTCCACATACTAGAAATGGATGTCCAAACTTATCGCACCTTATTTTTCTTATACTATACCCATAATGTTCATCGACCTATTACATTAGCATTTATGAGTTCAACCTAAGAAATCTTAGCATAAAAATTTACTGCTCGACTTCTATTCTTAGTAATATACTTAAGATACATTTGGTTGGAGGATAAAATAATGAAATGATTAAGAGAGAAATGATAAAAATAATGATTGAAGTAGAAATATAATATATAATGATAAAATAATATTATGTTTGGTATGATGGTTAAGAATGAGATAATTAATAATCTTCTGATGAATTGACAAAATTGTCCTTTCACTTTTGCGGCGGTCGGCCGACGGTGTGGTTTCCGGCGACGGCGATGATCGGCCGACATGCGAAGGGGGTGGTCGGCAGCAGCAGTTGGCGGCAGCCGGCGGTGGTCGACGATCGATGGCGACAGGCGGCGGTCGGTGGTGGCAGGCGGCGGCGGATGTCGACGGCGACTGATGGTGGCAAACGGCGATGGTCGGCGATCGGCCGACGGAAGGCGTTGCCGTCCGGCGGTAGGTGGAGTGAATTGGTGGTGAGTTTGGATTTAGGAGAAGGGTAAAATTGAAAAAATAAGATGTATTAAGAGTTGGATAAATAATCCTAGGGGATGATGAGCGATTATTTTAACTCACCTAATATAACATAATCATTCATAGGAGGGATTGACTTGGTTAAATAAAAAATGTACCAAACATGAGATTAGGTGGGTTAAAAAAACTAAACCCACCTAATCAAGGCAACCAAATGCAGCCTTAGAAATTAAACCTTATCTCAACCCCATAATAATCTTAGCCTAAGATCTTTGAATCGAATCCTTATCTTACGGCACCAACTTTACGTAACTTAACTATTTACAAGTACGCCCAAATATAACATTGTTGCAAATCTTAAATTCGAGTAATGTTAATCCATACAACCCAAAATATACAATATCGATCTTTTACCTAATTTGTAAAATCCTTCTAGCATCAATTACATGCTTAAACTGTTATCTTCCCAATTACAATAAAGTTGAGACCTAAGACCCTTAGACTCTCCTCATTGAAACAAATGTCGCATTCTTACGTATCCTTAATGCCTAATTAATATTTGCGTATAAAGCTTAATAGGTTATCCCATGTTAATATTGAACTAACTCTAATAAATCGACTTCACTTATAATCCATAGAATTCTAGAATTCTCATATCAAGATTTTAGATTATGTAATCGACTAAAAATCTTAATGTTTGTTCATTGGTAACCAATGTGGAATATAAATAATTCTTTTTTGTTTTTATTCCACCCAAAAATTTCCGTATAAACACTTATATCATAAACTTGAAATTCAAATTTACACAACCCAAGTAGTTTTAGATAACTTAATTCCAACACACACAATCACTTATTCCCAAGTTTCTTAATAAATTTCAAAAATTCCTTAAGACATGGTGTCTAACTCACCTCTTACATGCGTCTACCAAATAACCAAACCATCAATCATACCCAAATTTCAAGAAATCTTAACTCTAGCAAAGGTACCATCTTAATTGTTAAGATCACGACTAAAACTTATGATACATCAAACTTAAGTTCCCAAAAATATGTCAACTTAATGTCTAATCCTATAATCTAACCAATTGGCCAACTTTACCTTGAATTGTTATCACTCTAAATTCTTAATTTTTCACAACATTATTTCACTGACGCTTAAATTTTCAAGCTCAATGTTGATTCATCCTTCAATTCCCTTGATTACCATTCCTTACAACATTATAACCCAGATGTTTCAAGGATCTAAATATCACTTCAAGCCTAAATCATCGAAAACTCATATCCTTTAAATCATTCGATTCTCACTTGCTGCTAAACTAGTTCCCCCAGATTTCTTAAAAATGCAACAATAATTCTTAATTTACTCAAAAATTATGCAACTTGTCCTTAATTCTCGAAATTCGACAATTACTCATAAGTTGTTGGCGTTCCTAATTCCAATTTATAGGTTTCTCTTAACATAAAGTTCAATACTTTTAAACTTATTAGACCCAAAATAAATCCCCATAACCTCGAAAAATTACTGATTTAACCCAAGTGTTCCTCCAAAAGTTCGCATTTAATCCTCAAAATTTCAGAATTTGCAATTTGGCCCTACAACTCTTCAAAATTTGCATTTTCCCCATAGAATTTTTGATTTTAGCCTCATTAAACCTAAAATCCTCGAAACTCATAATTTAATCCCAAAATTCAGTAAATTCAAAAATAGTCCCTGAGAATTATATTTTTTCACTTAGGTCCTCAAATTATGGGTTATTACAATTAGGTCCTTAAAATTCTTAATTCATGCAATTCAATCTTTAAATCCAACTAGGTAGAGCATGCATTCTAAATAAATTCTACGTTTTTATACTTCTAAAGATCGTCGTAGTCTTCGAATCATTAATCCTTACGTGGAATCCTCAAAAATTTACTCAACTAGGAACCACGAACCATCAATATTTTCTTAGAAAATCTATAAGTCTCAAAAACATTCATAATCTTCAAGACTAACTTATGACCCATAAGGAGAATATCACTATTACTGACCCAAAATTAATATAGTCAAGTTACATTCACCCTCTCCTAGCGCCCAATAGCCCAAAATATTAATCAAGTCCAATTCCACCACAAAACCAACATGCATGAAAATCATATAATTTTTCATTTCATGTCGTAACATGCATAAAATTTTTAAAGCGTCTAATCTCAAAGCATAACGACAGATAAACATGTACTATAAAACGTATATCATGAAAACATGCAGGTGATATTACAAAAACTTTCAAAACAATTAAAATCTTAAAACTTACAGACTTGAGGTTTTGAAGACTGAGCTGTAGAAGCTGACGGCGGCACAACCCTATACAAGACCCTTGCTTTGAGACCAACTGTAGGGTCTACCATTTTTTAAAAGTGCGGAAATAAATTTTTTTTTATAAAGCTCACATTTTGAAAATAAGCATTTGAATAAATTGCATGCATGCAGTCCTACTAAAAATATCATTTAAAAATAATCGTAACTAATTACAAATAAAATATCACGAAAAATAAGCGAGTAAAAATCCTAACATTCAACAGTGAAAACAACGGCGTATAAAATACTCATATCCTCTCAATATCATAAATCGTAAATGTGCGGAAAAACATGAGGTCCTCGAGTCGTGTCACCCACCGGGTCTGTCTACTCAAAGTTCAGCACCTTCCGTCCCCTCAATATCGAACTCATATGCATCACATACTCCTAGTGAGTCTAAAGATTCAACACGCCTGTACCAGAAATAACAAGTACATATACAAAGCAAACAACACCGAAAATATACTGTAATCAACATACCTTTCATGAACTTTAAAAGCGTAACATAAACGTGTCGTGTAAAATCATGACTTGTAAAAACAGCTCATCATTTATCATTTCTTTTGGTGAATTCAGTTCATTAGAAGTGACTATCGTACATCATTATTTTCGATGGATCCATCATACACAGAACCGCGGTACCCGGCGGCTGTCGGAAATCAGTGACAGGATTACCCATCCACTGTGCCTATGCCTCATCATCATCATTACATATACGTTTTATGCATTTACATATACTTCGATAGCCACAAATAATTCCCATTATTCAAAAACATCATCATTTTCATCACTTATAAAAATCACGCACATATGCAATTTTCCTTGAATCCAAGCATGCAACGTACATTTAATAAATTCATAAAAATCATGATCATAATGCATAAACATTTAATATATGATAAAATTTGTGCTCAGGGCGCTGCCAAGCCTAAAATCTCACCCCCGGTGCAAAATGACCATTTTGCCAGTGGAAACCCAAAATAACAATTTTACCTCTGGGCTTCTAAATTTCGACCAAAAGCTTACCAAACTCCTTAAAACATCCCAAAACATATTTATAAGAATTCCTAGATGTAAACTCGAGCCCATTTTAAAACTTAATCGATTCGTTTTAAAACTTGGACCGGAGTCCCGGTTTTAACCCGAATCGAACCGAAACTTAACCAAATTCCTCCCAACTTGAAACATGTCTTAAACCAACCCATCCGGCCTTAAAACCAACAATTCCTGAACCTCGTGACCCATGAAACAAACCCAAATCTTGCTGGAAATTTTCAGCGCACTCGCTTCCAACCCTAGCGCAACAAGGCTCAACTATTTCCTTCCTAGCTTGGCTCCGGGCCGGACCAGCCCTGGACTAAGCCATCCTAGGACGAAGACCAGCTCGTGGACCTCCCCTTGGACTGACACAACCATGCCTTGAGCCCCAAACTCATGGACATGCACCATAGCTCAAACTACTCCATCTTCGAACCACATAGACACCAACCGTACACCCACCCCGTCGAACCACTTAAGGGTCAAGACCAGCAACTTCCAGCCTTCACCCTGCCCCGTCACAAACCCAAAAGGATCAGCTCTTGGCTGGGATTGATCCACACATGATTGTACACGCCACAGCCTCGATCTACCCCAATACAAGACCTTACCGCACGCGTCTCCACTAGATACTCCTTCCACTCGCCCAGCCATAACTCCAGCTCATTGCTACCGATATCCTTGACCAAAACAGCTTCCTAGTCACCCAAGACGGCAGCCCCTTACCCCAGCATGCATGAAACGTGAGTTTTCATAATGTAGTATGCACAAATTCTTGAAAACCAATGCATAAACAACATAACATGCAAGACCTTTAACCCCTAAGAGAACGCTCATATTACAGCCTACATATGGAGTGTGTGATGAGAAAATGAGGGCGTGAGGCATTCCTTTTATTCGAATGAAAACTTGAAGTACTCCACATCGAGGAGGCGCCGGGGGAGCGGGGAAGAATACTTGTTGCAAGAAGAATGAAGGACCGAAGCTTTCAGTGGAGATTCTCGTGAAAATGGCTGATGAAGGAGAGGGGTGTCAGCTGGTTAGGGAATAGGTTTAGGGTTTTAGAGTAGGTGCCCGTCGAGCCAAGTGTTGGCCTAGTGTTCACATTGAAACTCTATGCATAAACAATCTTTATTTTAATAATATTTGAAATTATTGTTTTGGCGAATCTTTATCTGTATACCCATGCTTGTTGCATAGATAAAGTTCATGAATATACAAATAGTTAAAAGAAAATGAGATGCTCATATGATGAGTATCATGAAACTCATATTTTGAATATTGTATATTCTAAACAGTTCCTAGTCGATTCAGCCGTCGCTAAGAAGGATAAAGGCCGCTCGAGTTTGAAATTAGTATCTGCGATATGAGTACCATGTTTCATTGGTAGAGGACATTGTGTTGTCCGAACATGCAGATATGTGCTCCTTGTAGAGTGCACTGAACAACTCTCCATGAAGAACTTTCCAATTAGTTCTCACTTATCGAGTGGAAACGTCATAGTTTATGGTTGTACACCATTAGTCCTTAGGACCCGAGACAACATTGAGACTCTATATGCTATCTTTGCACTTTGACTTGTTTATCGACTCATATGGGGTCATCAGGTGGCAAGGTTGAGTGTTTTGTCGAAACATATAGGAGTCGATGCATTGTAGTCGGGGATTCACCGCTTACCTTCGGGTATGGATATCCTATGTGTATGTAGTATGAAATATCTAATCAGAGGATTGGTGGTAATTAAGAAAGAGGTTTCTTAGATTACACCATCGATGCAACTACTACATGACGCATAGTATCGATTCTTTGACAACTCTCGATATATCAATAGTTGTCAAATCGGTTGGGATATATGAGATGAAAGGACCGTACTATACGCTAACCATAATAGAATGGTTCTTGCAGGCACTATCATTTGATACCTAGGGAATCATGTAAGCGATGCTGCTAGGAGTTTAACATGATTGGTTGGGTACTATCAGACTTGAGTTCTGACGTTCTTATTATCAAGAAGTTGATAAGTAAGAATGGAGCAACTGGGGTATGCTCATATAAGGACATGTTTAGTCTTGAATGACAGTGAGATGTTAACCCATTGCTAGTTGCATCAATGAACACTAGCTTTCTAGATCCCGTTGAGAAGGAAATTAGTTCAATGTGTTGAACGGCTTATAAACTCCTTTATAAGCACAAGAAAAATTAGAAGTATGACTTTTATAAAGGGAATTTAACTTTTAATTTGTGGACGTGTTCCGAAATTAAAAGTTGGCCAAATAAATAATGTATTTGAAAATTGTGATTTTCATAAATATTTTTATGGACTTAATTAAATTAATTCAAGTGTTGAATTAATTAAAGACTAATGGATCTAGTAGAGTCCAAATAATATAATTAATTTAAGTGTTGAATTAATTAAATAACATTAGGTCTTGTAGAGCCCAAAGGAAATAATTAATTAAATAGTTGGCTTGAATAAATTCAAGTAAGATTTAATTGATCTCAAATGTGTTTGAGATATTAAAATAATAGTTTATGGGCTTTGTAAATGTTACAAACCCAAATAACAAGCTAGGAAGGTGAAAGGTTGAGAGCCAAATTTTTCAAATAAAAGGCTAGCATACCTTTGAAATTAAAAAACACTTTTTACACAACCAAGAAAAGGCTCCACCTTCATTCTCACCATGGCCGAAATGTTTCCTTGAGTTTTCTTAAAAATTTTGCTTCTTCATTTGATGATTTTAAAGCAAACTTCAAATAAAAATGCCTTACATTTTCTCTTAAAAATTTTGCTTCTTCATTTGATTATTTTAAAGCAAACTTCTCAAAGAAAAATGCCTTACATTTTCTATTGCAAGTGTAAGGTGGTTCAATCTAGTTGGTGGTGGGCTTGATTTCTGAGCAAGGAGTGCTCAAGAGAAGCTTGTAAACTTGTCTACCATTGAGGAGCTAAGTTGTTTATCATCTTAGTTGGAGCTATCATCAATATCTGAGATTGATAGGTAAAAACACTTAAACACCCTATGTATGTTTGTGTTTTTGTATTTGCTACACACTAGTGAGGGGTGCTTGGTCTTTGCTCTTGTAAATAATTTTTAAAACTTCCGTTGCGCATTCTGGGCACCCGTAACCGATTTCCTTTCAAGTGGTATCAGAGCCTAGGTCACTTTTTGTGTGGCAAATACATGATATTATATTGAGAACTTATTTCTAACTGCATGAGAAATCGACACAACGAATCGAGGGCTGAATTTTGGGGGTGTTTTGGCGCGTGGTTGCTGCCTTTTGGTAAAAAAGGGCAGCCCCATGGGCTACCCGAAACACCCCAACAAAAAAAATTGTGTTGGCCGGAATCCGGTGACGGAGCTCCGACAATGATGATGATGACTAGGGTTTCCAAAAGTGTTTTGGGATATCAAAGTGTCATGGGCCCTAAGTTTGTTTGACCATTAGGATGGTTGTTATTTTGTGAAATTTAAATGGGCCAAAAACTCTTTTGTGAAAAATGTCTTTCTGGGCCCTTAAGTTTAAATCTACAAAATATGTGTATATTTTCTCATAAAATAAATAATTGAAGTTGGACTTTAATTATTTATAGTAAATTGTGATTTACAAGAAATTCGGTTATAAATAAATTAATTGAAAAGTAAACAAAGGATTTTGTTTACTTTGTTGACTTAATTTATAATCGTGGCGGTTAGTGATTGGATTAAGATATATAATATTAGATCAATTGATTATTGTGGTAATTAATTGATGGTGTATCATATGTGATATTATGCATGAAGAATGATCAAAAGACCAAGCCCAATTTGCTAGGTGTATGCTAGGATATTTTGTGTTGAATGGTTGTAATAATTATAAATTTATAAGTGGACTTTGTTTATAGCTCGTTCCCACCCCATGAGATGTATCCCTATTTGCCGTTGATATTTAATTGTA
Organism: Primulina tabacum; assembly: GCF_025594145.1. Classification (NCBI taxonomy): domain Eukaryota; kingdom Viridiplantae; phylum Streptophyta; class Magnoliopsida; order Lamiales; family Gesneriaceae; genus Primulina; species Primulina tabacum. Next base: position 5,938,318 of record NC_134567.1, read on the forward strand.
AATATTAGTATAGTGGAAGATCAAGATTGGAAGATGGTGGGCTTTGATGATTATGAAGAACCAAGACATGTAAATATTTGAAGCTTATGTAATTGTGCATTTGCATCCCATGCATTTCTTAGGATTGGACCTAGGCCCGTGCTTAGCTCATACGGGCCATTAGTATTGGGGCGATTGATCATCCTTGTTATTTTATTGTTTATAATATATGCATGATATATTATAAATAATGAGTATGTGCGTTATTATTATTATAATAACAAAGTTGCATGAATCCGGCAAACATACGATCAAACATGGCGAGCTTTTAAATAAAATTAATGATAAAACCTTTCAAAATTAAAAACCCTCATTTTTAATAAGATTCAAAATTAATATCAAGCCTGAAAAGTGTTTATAATTTCCATGTCTTCCAACGACAATAGATGCATGATGAACGCTACCCGTTCTCAGTGCTCGGCTCATATTATTGGGGGAGCCCTGGACGCCGGAAAGCTGTGACATCCATTGACATGGTGATGTGAAATACGTGAAACTCCTATGATTTCGGCTCATATTATTGAGGGAACTCATGGAGACCGTCCATTAAGGTTCAACAGCGATGGGTAAGGCTTGACACGTAAAGATGAACGACGTCATATTATTGGGTCCTAATCAAACGTGAGACAAAAGTTTACGTAGAGGGTTGCATGGAGATGCAATTGAAACTACATTTTAGAAATTATGATTGGCTGATATTATTCAGGATCATAATTTGCTAATTGGACCTTAAGTACCTACTGAGGAAAGGAGTTTCCCGTTTTCACTATAGGGTAGTGAAAGATGTCAAAACAGTGGGAGTAAAAATTTATGAAGTAAAAGTACATACTTTATATCTTACTAAATATTTTAAAATAGTCATTAATATTTATCTATTCTTACTTTTCAGTACAAATTTGACAATTTCTTCGATACGCAAGCCATTATCTGCTATACTCAACAAACATATTTTAACTAGACATAATTACCGCAATTGGCTAAGAAACCTAAAAATTGTCTTGAATTCGAAAAGGATATCATATACACTCACTGAGTCGCCCCCTGTTGAGGCTCCGACTAGCTGCACTCCCGAGGAATTACAGACTTACAAGGATTGGTGTGACCATGACTTGCGAGCTAAGTGTTATATGCAGGCTTCTATGAATGATGAGCTGCAGAGGCGTTTTGAGGATGAAAGAATGCTGCTGACATTAATATGCATCTCAAAGAGCTCTTTGTGAGCAAACACGGCCTCTTAGGCATGCTATCGTCAAGGAGATAATCACTTTACGCATGCGAGATGGGGCTTCAGTCCATGAGCATGGGCTAAAGATGATTGGGCTTGTGGAAAAGCTCATTGGCATGGATCTTGTGTTTCCATCGGAGTTGACCACTGACGTGTTGCTCTTGTCATTGCCTAGCTCATTTGATCCTTTTGTTGTGAATTTAAACATGAACAAGCTAGAACCTACCCTTGAGGTGTTGTTGAATATGCTTGTTACGTTTGAGTCCACCATCAAGAAAGGGAAGTCGGTTCTTTATGTGGGTTCTTCATTTTGTACGAAGATTGGTCCACATGGGAAGGGAAAAAAGCGTTCTTTCCAACGTCCCAAGAAGAATGTGCACTTGAAGAGGCAATCTCCGAGTCCCGCTGTGGCAGCCATACCAGTTAAGGCTGACAAGACTGTTGATGTATGTCATCACTGCAAGAATCCTGGACATTGGAGGCGTAACTGCAGAGATATCTTTCCCATAAAGGTTCTGTAAATGGTATGTTTTACATTGAAGTAAACATTTCAATTAACTATACTTCTTGGGTATTAGATACTGGCTGTGGCTCATATCTCTGTAATGATTTACAGGTGATGGGAAGAAGTAAAAAACTTAGGGAAGGTGAGACCTTCTTGAGGATGGGCAATGGAGAAAGAGTTGCTGCCAAGACCGTAGGAGATGTTTACTTAATGTTGAACAATTATTTTAAGTTAATTTTGAGAGATTTTTTGTTTGTACCTGAGTTGGTGAAAAACAGTTTTTCCATTTCTATGCTTGATAAAGATGGATATTCTTGTTTATTTAGCAAAGGTGTATTCAACATTTACAAGAATGAATGTTTGATTAGTACGAGAAAACTTGAAAACGATCTCTACAACTTAAAATTGAAAGATATTCCACTGAATAATGTCCAATCAATAACAACAACCAATAAGCGAAAACAAGATACTCTAAATTCGACACAATTATGGCATGCTCGATTAGGACATATTTCCCTAAGAAGAATGAACAAGCTAGTGGTAGTAGACATGTTTGATATGTCTGATATTAACTCTCTCACGACTTGTGAATCATGTCTAAAAGGAATAATGACCAAAATTCCCTTTAAGGGTCATGGGGAGCGAGCCAAAGGATTATTGGATTTGATCCATACCAATGTGTGCGGTCCACTTAGCATCACCACTAAGCATGGACATGCCTACTTCATCACCTTTACCAATGAATTTTCGAGACATGGGCATGTGTATTTCATGAAATACAAATCTGAAGCCTTTGAAATGTTCAAAGAATTCAGAAGTGAAGTAGAGAAACTGTTGGGACGAAGCATCAAGTCACTTCGATCGGATCAAGGTGGTGAGTACTTGAGTGCCGAGTTCCAAGAGTGTCTTAGGGAGAATGAGATTCTATCGCAGTGGACTCCGCCTACTACACCGCAATTGAATGGTGGTTCAGAGCGTTGTAACCGGACTTTGATGGATATGGTTCGGACTATGATGGGGTTCACGGAGTTACCGCCGTCCTTTTGAGGATATGCACTTGAGACAGCGGCACTGTTGTTGAACAATATCCTTTCAAAGACAGTTGATAAGACACAATATGAAATATGGATGGGTAAGCCTCCCAAATATTCTTATCTTAGAATATAGGGATGCCCTGATTATGTGAAGCAGGCAGTGGGAAATAAATTGGATAGCCGATCCATTTTATGTTACTTTGTGGGATATCCAAATAATTCAGTTGAATATTATTTCTATCATCCCCAAGAAACAAAGATGTTTGTTTCTAGGAATGAAATATTTTTGGAGAAGGAATTTCTATTAGATAGAAAAGGGGAGATGATAGAACTCGAAGAAGTTCGAGAGACACCCACGATTGTATAAACCACACCCGAAGAGCAGATTAAGGAGATACAAGCTCCTAGAAGATCCGAGAGAGTCTCGAGACCACCTATGAGGTATGGTCTGCTTCTTGAAGAGGGCCATGATGAGACTAACCATGGATGTGATCCAATGACCTTCAAGGAAGCGTTATCTGATGTCGATTCATCCAAGTGGCTTGAAGCTATGGAATCTGAGATAAATTCCATGCATTCGAACCAAGTGTGTAATCTTGTGGATCCACATGAGGGAACAGTTCCCATAGGATGTAAATGGATTTACAAGAGGAAACTTGGGGCGGATGGGAAGGTATTGACCTTCAAGGAGCGATTGGTAGCAAAAGGCTATACTCAAAGACAAGGTGTTGACTTTGAGTAAACCTTTTCTCCAGTTGCAATGTTCAAGTCTATAAGGATATTTCTACCCATATCTGCATGGTATGACAATGCGAAATGACAGATGGATGTAAAGACAGCCTTTCTTAATGGAGATATTAAGGAATAGATTTAAATGTCTCAACCTGAAGGGTTTACATCTATCGGAAGTGAGCATATGGTATGCAAACTTCAGAGATCTATTTATGGTCTAAAGCAGGCATCTAGGAGTTGGAACCTCAGATTCGATGATACAATCAAAGAGTTTGGTTTTAATAAGAATCCTGAGGAACCCTGTGTGTATAAGAAGGTCAGTGGGAGTGCTGTGACATTCCTGGTACTTTATATTGATGACATTTTACTCATTGGGAATGATGTAGAAATGTTGCAATCAACTAAAATATGGTTAGCAGGAAATTTCTCGATGCCGGACTTGGGTGAAGCATATTTTGTATTGGGAATGCAGATCTATAGAGATAGATCAAGAAGATTGATTGGTCTCACGCAGTCCACATACATTGATACCATCGTGAAGCGGTTCTCAATGGATGAGTCCAAGAGTGGACATCTACCAATGTGTCATGGCGTGTCCCTATCCAAGTCAATGTCTCCCAAGACTGATGCAGAGATAGCTAAGGAAAAAGGGCGAAGGTCTCATCTGAAATCCAAACATGTATTGAGAAAGTACCACATCCTCCGAGAGATTGTGGAAATAGGAGAAATGTTGATTGACAAAGTTGGCTGCACAGATAATGTTGCTGATCAACTAACTAAGCCTTTACCTGGACCATTATTCGAGAAGCATCGCGAATCAATGGGTTTGAAGCATATGGGTAGTTTGCTCTAGTGCAAGTGGAAGATTGTTAGAGTAGGTGCTCGTCGAGCCAAGTGTTGGCCGATGGTTCACATTGAAACTCTATTTATAAACAATCTTTATTTTAATAATATTTGAAATTATTATTTTGGCACATCTTTATCTGTATACCATGCTTGTTGGATAGATAAAGTCGTTGAATATACAAATAGAAGAAAGAAAATGAGATGCTCATATGATGAGTATCATGAAACTAATATTTGGAATATTGTATATTCTAAATAGTTCCTAGTCAATTCAGCCGCCACTAAGAAGGATAAAAGCCGCTCGAGTTTGAGACTAGTATCTAAGATGTGAGTATCATATTTCATTGGTAGGGGACATTGTGATGTCTTACCATGCAGATAGGTGCTCCTTGTAGAGTGCACTAAACAACCTCCAAGAAGGATTTTCCAAGTGGTTCTCACTTATCGAGTGGAAACGTCCTAGTTTATGGCTGTACACCGTTAATCTTTATGACCCATGATAACATTGAGACTCTATATGCTAGCTTTGCACTTTGACTTGTTTACCAACTCATATGGGGTCATCAGGTGGCAAGGTTGGGTGTTTTGTCGAAACATATAGGAGTCGATGCATTGTAGTCGGGAATTCACCGCTTACCTTTGGGTATGGATATCCTATGTGTATGTAGTTTGAAATCTATGATCAGAGTGTTGGTGATAAATAAGAAAGGGGTTTCTTAGATTAAACCATCGATGCAACTACGACATGACACATAGTATCGATTCTTTGGCAACTCTCGATATACCAATAGTTGTCGAATCGGTCGGGATATATGAGATGAAGGGACCGTACTGTATGCTAACCATAATAGAATGGTTCTTGCAGGCACTATCATTTGATACCTTGGGAATCATGTAAGCGATGCTGCTAGGAGTTTAACATGATTGGTTGGGTACTATCAGACTTGAGTTCTGACGTTCTTATTATCAAGGAGTTGATAAGTAAGAATAGAGCAACTGGGGTATGCTCATATAAGGACATGTTTAGTCCTGAATCACATTGAGATGTGAAACCAATGCTAGTTGTATCAATGAACCATGGAGGGCCACACAAGTACTAGATTTCTAGATCCCGTTGAGAAAGAAATTAGTTCAATGTGTTGAACGGTTTATAAATGAGTTTATAAGCACAAGAAAAATTAGAAGTATGAATTCTATAAAGAGAATATAACTTTTAATTTGTCGAAGTGTTCCTAAATTAAAAGTTGGTCAAATAAATAATGTATTGAAAATTGTGATTTTCATAAATATTATTATGGACTTAATTAAATTAATCAAGTGTTGAATTAATTAAACATTAGTGGACCTAGTAGAGTCCAAATAATTATATTAGTTTAAGTGTTGAATTAATTAAATAACATTGAGTCTTGTAGAACCCAAATGGAAAAAACTATTTAACTAGTGGGCTTGAATAAATTCAAGTAAGATTTAATTGATCTGAAATGTGTTCGAGATATTAAAATAATAGTCCATTGGCTTTGTAAATGTTACAAACCCAAATAACATACTAGGAAGGTGAAATATTGGGAGTCAATTTTTTCAAATAAAAGGCTAGCTTGCCTTTGGAATAAAAAAAACACTTTTTACACAACCAAGAAAAGGTTCTCCCTTCCCTCTCTCCACCATGGCCAAAATTTTCCCTTAGGTTTTCTTAAGATTTTGCTTCTTCATTTGATGATTTAAAAGCAAATTTCTCAAAAAAAAAAATGTCTTGCATTTTCTAGTGCAAGTGTAAGTTGTTTCTAGCTTGTTGTGGTGGGCTTGATTTTTGAGCAAGGAGTGCTCAAGGGAAGCTTGTAGACTTGTCTACCATTGAAGAGCTAAGTTGCTTATCATCTTAGTTGAAGCCATCATCAATCTTTGATATTGATAGGTAAAAACACTTAAAAACCCTATGTATGTTTGTGTTTTTTTTATTTGTTACACACTAGTGAGGGGTGCTTGGTCTTTGCTCTTGTAAATAATTTTAAAACTGCCGTTGCGCATTCCGCACACCCGTAACCGATTCCCTTTCATAGGGTAGGTGAATACATTAATTAAATAAGTCATCAAATAACAATGGGCCCACATTTTGATTTAAAAAAGATTAAAATGAATTGGAGCCCATTAAGCTTAAAAATAGGTCCATTAAGTCAAAACACACTCCCGAAAAATATTTCGTTTAGGTAAGTTTTTGAAAATATTGCCTGAACCCTCAAAAAGTCACCTGTTTCGATAAAATTTGTGCACCGCTGAAAAATGTTCTCTGGCGGGTAAAAATACCCAACAAAGTCCAATTCTTGAAAAATACATTTAAAAAATCTTATATTAATTAATAAAAATTTAATCATTTAGTAAAAGTATTTTTCCTGAATATCCCTGGTCTCCGTTCCTCTTTCGAACGCGAAATGCAACTTAAATTCTTAATGCATGAACTTGAAATAAAACATGACTTAAAAACACATAATAATGAAATAAACATGCATTTAATTCCTTAAACAATTTAGTAAAATACCAAAGAAATATTAATAACTTGTATGCATGTGGTTCACGTGGACCTTCAAAGTTTCGGGACGTTACATGAGAGGTTGGTAGAGTTAGCTTTATTTTGAAATATTGCTAAGTTAGTATTGGTAAATTTATACGGTTTTATGTTTTGAATTCTTTCTGTTATTATATATATATATATATATATGTATATGTATCGGCCGAAATATGTGAGGTAATAAAAAAAATTCTTGTACTTTTTAAGAAAAACGAGTAGTTGACGTTTCAATTGATATCAGAGCAATGTTCCTGTTAAGGGTTGTGCCACCGTCAGTGCAGGGAAGCTCAGTCGTCAAGCCTCAATCTGTAAGTTTAATTGCTTTATATGATTCTTATGATAATACCTGCATGATTACATGGATTATATGTTCAGTTTGTATGCTTAATAGCTTTAGGAGGATAAATGTTATATATGCTTAAATTGCTTGAAAATGGATTAGTATATACTGCATGATTAGAAAACTTAGATTTAAATTCATCTTGGTTACGTTAGAAATTTGGAAACTTTCATATATAATGCCTCCTAGACGCACACCTAGTACCGATAGGTAAGCTGAGAATGTTGAGGATCGTCAAATTAATGCACCCCCACCTCCTAATGGGATGCTGCTACTCGTGCACTAGAGGGCATGACACGCTTCTTTGAGCAGCAGTTTCAGCAGGCTCCTAGGCCACAACATGATGTATATGATCAGTTCTGGAGGCTAGGGCCGAATGGATTTTCTTGCACCACTGACCAGTTTGCTGCTGAGGGTTGGGTTAGAGCACTTGAGGTGCACTTTTGCTATCTGAATATGGGGGATGCTGACCGCGTGAGGTGTGTTACTTATATGTTTAGGGATGATGCTTCTCTTTGGTGGGAAGGAGCTGAACATGGTATTAATCTCGTTACTCTTACTTGGGCTCGATTCAAGGAATATTCTACGAGAAGTACTTTACTGCTGACGTCCGAAGATGATTGAAGAGGGAATTAATGACTCTTCGTCAGGAAGACACTACTGTGGCTGAGTTTGTGAGGAAGCTTGATAGAGGTTGTCATTTGCGCCCCTCATTGCTAGGGATACTGCTGAGAAACATAGACACTTCTTGGATGGTCTACGACCTACTATATGATGTGATGTGATGATGATGTGACCCATGGATTATGCAGCTGCCACTGCCTACGCATTTCAAGCCGAGCAAGCTTTGAAAGACATTGATTTTGAGATGCAACACAAAATACAGTAACACCAGAAAAATTCTTAGCCGGATAAGAATTCATAAATGGGACCTCTTAGACCTCAAGGGCAGCAAATGCCCCAAGGACTAGTGAAGAAGCAAGGATCACCAAAATCACCACAACCTGGAGCACCGAAACCTGCAGAGAGGCCACTGTGCAAGGAGTGAAATCGCTTACATTATGGCATGTGCATGTGGGGATCTTTTAGATGCTTCATATGCAAGGAGGAAGTACATAATGTTGCGGATTGCCCCAAGAAGAAAGCACCTACAGTAGGAAAAGCTTATGTTATGCATGCTGAAGAAGCTGAGGAGGAGCCAGGCACGACCCTTATCACCGGTAACCTAGTTATTTAACGTTTTTATATTGGCTTTATTGCATGAAATGTTAAATTGTTTATTAGAATTGATTTGGGATTAAGGATAACCTAGTGGAAATTAGGTTGCGTGTTCTATCTTAGTTGGAATTAAGAAATGACAATGGAAATCATAGGAATTGGACTTGAATTTTGAGCCTTAATTATGTAAGAAGGGTAATTATTTCCAAATGAAAGTTTTAGTGCTTAAAATTGAGGAAAATCAAAACTTTGTGCATGATTTGATATTTTCAAAAAATTGAGGGATTAATTGCAATTAATAGAAAACTTAAGAGACTAAATTGCAATTAACCAAATCTATGGGACTAAACTGTACTTTTTCGAAAACTTTTGGGCTAAAACGCAATTTTTGAAAATTATAAGGACCGAAATGAAATTTCCAAAAATTCTAAGGACCGACATGTAATTTTCCGAAAAATTTCAGAGACCGAAAATGTAATTTCTGAAAAAGTTAATGGGCCAAAATCGTAATTTTCGAATCTCTGGGACTAAAATGCAAATTTTGAAAGAATTGAAGGGTTACATTGCAATTATTCGAGAATTATAACGGGGGAAATTGTGAATTTTCTTAAGAATAATAAGGTCCAATCACTAATCTTCATAAAATTTTGGGAAAATAATGATAGAAATTTCTTTAAGCTTCAACATGAATACATTAATAAAGCTGTAAGGTCCAAAATTAAGACGACGTAATCCAACTGCATGCAAATTTAGGAAATAAGAAAAATAAGTAATTAATTGATTTGATTGCTTAATTGATTATGTGACATGCATGATTATATGTTAAATAGGATTTAATTGTCATTATGCATAAAATTGTATTTTTAAGGGATATTCAAGTTGCGATCGAAAAACGGAGACCGAGGGCTGAAAAACGGAAAATATTTTTATTAAATAATTATTTTTAATTGTTTAAAATATGGTTGATGGTTTTTGATATTTTTGAAAATAAGGAGCTTTGCGGTGATTTTATACGCCGGGACATAAATTTTATCGGTGTTGGTTTTTCAACAAAAATACGAATTTTTTGGCAACCTGCTAATAAAGTCACAAATTTATTTAAACAAAGCTATTTTAAATATTTTAATTAAATTTTAATTAAGCATTAATGGGCCTAAATTATGATTAATAGGCCTAAGCCTTAATTAGGGAATTAATTAACTATATAATATGTTAAATCACCCCAAACCCTACACTTTTAACACAAACTCACGCCTCACTTTTCAGCAATTTTTTCTCTCTCAAAACACTCCAATACACGACACAACACGCACAACTCAAGAGGGAAAAATCGGAGCAGGCTTCAAGGATTTCAAGCCAAGGTTCTTGCCCCGTTCTTCGCGATCGTCAACGAGAATTCGTGCGTTTAAAACGCAAAGTCACGCATATTTCTTTTCTTCAAAACATCACACCATAATATGTTTTTATGCATGAAACGTTTGGAAAACAAGTGACACTTTTGGTTAAATTTCGTTTTTCATGAGCATGGATGTCTTAAGCCTCGATTTTTGCATCCAATTCATGGTTAATATGATATAAAGGGGCTGCCATGATATAGGTTATGATTAAGCATGGTTGTACATGATTTTAGAGTCCTGAGATCACACACATACGTTGCAAAATAGATAGGACACAAGCTGGTGCATAAGTTGCTGTCATGGTGATCATGGATTCGGTTTTGGTGTAGGAGGGCTTGTCTCGATCTTGGCTTGAGTCAGGGCTTAGCCAGGGTCTGTGAGGGGTCAAAGGTGGAGTCCTAGCCATGCTAGGACAGGAGCATGTGGGCTGGGAGGAGTCCTTGCCAACAAGGACTCCTACTCGAGAGTTATCAAGCTTATGCGCAGAACTTGCAGAGACTTCCAGGGGCTAAGGAGCTCGGTCTGTGGGTCAAGGGCTGTGCTAGGGTGCATCCTTAGGGTCCTAAGTGAGTTTACAACAGGTTGGTTCAAGGGTGGCTCGGTCGGCTAGAGTCCTAGGCACCAAAAAAGTAGGTTTCATACACTTGGAGATTCTCGGCCAGCTGAAGTGCTTGGTTGGGGAGCTTCTGTTCGATCCTAGGGGTCATGTCCGTTGGTTGCAAGGGTTCAAGAGGGTGTCCTACATGGTTCGAGGTGCTTGAGAGAAATCAAAGATGGCTCGAGGTGAACTTTCAAGGGTCAAGTTAGGGTTTTAAAGTTAAAATAAATCCAAACACCGCTCACGGGGGTCGAGTCGTGGTTCACAAGGGCTAAAATAATATAAAAAGACTAAGTTTTTAATTTAGAAATTTTATATTAAAGTTTGAAATTTTTCGGGATTAAAACGCCTTCAAAACGCCTAATTACGAGTTAATTAAAAAGCCTAGTTTTTAAGCTAAATAGAATTATGGGAATTTTAAGCTTAAATAATTATTTGGGACATGTTAGAGACAACGGAATTAAGAAAATGTCAAAAACGTAAAATTGAACGTCCATGGGTAAAACAGTCTTTTTACACTTAAAAATTAGTAAACGTCATGGCAGTGCTCTAAAAACTGTTCTATATGTTAATATGATTATTTTTGGATGTTTATGATTTTAATATGTCAAAATATGATTTTTTAAATGTTTATGGATTTTGTTACAATTTAATCTTGACATTTAAAAGATATGTTGCATGCTTGGTTTAAAAGAAAAACGATATAATATGCAAGTTTTTATTAAGAGATGGAAATACGAAATGTTGAAGGACTTGAAGAGATTGTGACTAATACGATAACATGTTGAAAATATCGTGAGTGTTATGATCCCAATGTGTCACACCCTTACTCTATACTTAGCATAATTACCATAATTAAAATATGGTTTGAATGATATAACTATAGTATGAATCAAATCAAACAAGGGAATCACTTTGACGGTTTATAAAAATTTTGACATGATGTCCCTACATTTTGTTTCAACCAAAATCGCAAGCAATGCCATATATACAACAACATCAACTGTATTTTCATACACAACCATGCACCATATTGTAATGCAAATACATATTCGCATATACAAGCATACTGTGTAGCATCATAAACATCGTAAAACTTGTTCAAACCCTGACATATTTTAGTACAATACATATGCGGAAGCTTTACAATAATAAGTCCCGGTTCTTGTCAAGGTGAGGCACGTCACAAACATCCATTGGCGAACCGGCATCCTATGCATCTTCACTACCTGATCCCTTAATACATGAGCTACGTGAGTTTATAAAACTCAATAAGTTGGCACTTATACATATCAATATGCGTAGAAGGAACATACATATCAAGTCGTGAACAACAATGAATCTTTAAATCATGTCATATCATAGCATATATTCATGTTCATTTTTGTACTTGAGCCTCATTAGTTGACCTGTACTACCGTGCTTGCTTTATTATATAACTACTACTGTGTTGGACGTCAGGGAGCAACCTTTGGCAACCCCACGTCCCATGAACATATATTGGCCAATAGGTTTGGTGGACTTAAAACCACCCATGATGTCAACAAGCTCTATATTATGAAAAATCAGTCATTTTCCTTTCATGTTCATGTTCATGTTCATAACATAGCACCCATCATCAATATTCATGAGTTTCTTACATATTTAATACATAATAATGGAATATGGTGCTATGTTTTCATCAATAAGATACTAACAATGTACATATAGCAATAATCAATGGGAAGTATTTGAAATCATAATACTACTCAAGTATTAATTCAAGAACATGCCAACTTACTGTCCAAGCATAAGAACACTGGTTTGAGACGAAGTTTCTCGCTCCTATGCTGTCAAACATATCAATAATTCAATTACTATGTCTATTCTAGGTGAAGTTTGCTCATCTACATTTATAATAACCAAAAGAGATGAAAACTTACACCTTTATGAAGTTCTTGTGATGGAGCACTAAGTTCCTTCTTCAAAATGATGAAGGAAAGGAAGAAGGGAGCTTTGGAGGAAGATTTATTGAAGTTCTCTCGAGTTCCTTGCTGTTAAGGAAAGGAAGGTACTGACGAAATGACTCAAAAACTCGAAGCTTATCTATTGTTATACACAGCGGCGCTCGGGCGGTAATATATTACCGCTCACGCGCCAAACATTCTGCCCAAAAGATGAAAAATTCGTGCACCGGCGCTCGGGCGGTCATTTTCTACCGCTCGGGCGGCACTTGTTCTGCCTCTGCGCACTGCTTCATTAAAGATCGCTCCGGAAACAGCTCTTCCCGTCATAGTCTGAAACAGTGTTAAACATGAAAGTTGTAGCCCTATGTCTTGGCTTGAATCCCCAACTAGTTTCAGGTCATTTGGATGTCTGAGTAAAAAGTTATGTGTATTCTCCTAACATGTGTCAGTGAGGGAATGACGATACACACGACACACTTCAGGGCACTTTTGGCTTGTCTTCCACAATGATTTGGACAAAACCCAACACATGAAAGTTGTAGAATTATATCTTAGCTTTCCAATGGTTATGGTCTCACACAATTTGGACGAATATTCAAATGATTGTGCTAAAACTCATAAGAACTACCATATTTTCATCTCCTTTCCTACCAACTTCATTACACTATTTCTACCTACACATCTTACCATCACTATTTAGACATATATTTATTCTCAATACATCATGAACAATATAAAAATCATGTTCAATCTCAATATTGATACCTCAATCATCACGTGAAATCTAATGAGCTAAATAACTACATAATAAACGACATAAAGGCATTATTATCATTTGTACGAGTAACCGGGCATTACAATTCTCCCCTCCTTCAAAGAATTTCGTCCTCGAAATTTGACATACCATATAGTTCAGGATATCTTTGTTGAATCTTGTCTTCTCGCTCCTAAGTTGCTTCTTCAATTGCATGATTGCGCCATAACAATTTTACCAATGGTATTTTGTTGCCTCGTAACCCTTTTGATTTTCTATCGAGGATTTGGACCGGCCATTCTTCATACGAGAGATTCGATGCAAGCTCTAATGGTTCGTAATGAAGAACGTGAGAAGGATTGGCCAAATATTTTCGTAGCAAAGAAACATGAAAAACGTTATGAACATTTGATAAGATCGGTGGTAAAGCAACTCGGTAGGCTCTGTCTCTTATTCCTTTCAAGACTTCAAATGGACCGATATATCTTGGACTCAATTTTCCCTTCTTACCAAAACGTAAAATGCCCTTCAATGGTGATATCTTTACAAATACATGGTCACCAACCTGAAATTCCAATCGAAGACGTCGCACATCAGCATAGCTTTTTTGTCGGCTCTGGGCAGTATGCATTCTTTCTCTGATCTTGGTTACTAATTCGGCTTTCTGTTGTACCAATTCGGGGCCTAATAATTTTCTTTCTCCTACTTCATCCCAATGTACTGGAGAGCGACATTTTCTACCATATAATGCAGTATATGGTGCCATTCCAATACTTGATTGATAGCTATTGTTATATGTAAACTTAGCCAATGGTAGTTTATTGTCCCAACTACCTGGGAAGTCAATAGTACATGCCCTCAACATATCTTCTAAGATCTGATTCACTCGTTCTGATTGTCCATCAGTTTGAGGGTGGAATGTTGTACTAAATGCCAATCGAGTTCCCATAGCATGATGTAAACTCTTCCAAAATGTAGACGTAACTTTGGGATCTCTATCAGGTACAATGGACACCGGGATGCCATGAAGTCTCACTATCTCTTTGATGTATTCTTCAGCATATTGATTCATCGTGTATGGGGTCTTCACCGGAAGAAAGCGAGCTGATTTCCTAAGTCGATCCACAATAACCCATATAGCATTGAATCCTCTTTGTGTTCTTGGCAAACCAAGAATGAAATCCATTGTGATATGTTCTCATTTCCACTTAGGAATGGGTAGTGGTTTCAGGAGTCCTGCTGGTCTTTGATGTTCAATCTTGACCTGTTGACAAGTGTCTTGACCTGTTGACAAGTTAGACATTGTGCAACAAATTGAGCAATGTCCTTTTTCATACCTGGCCACCAAAATAATGGTTTCAAATCTTTGTACATTTTGGTGCCTCCTGGATGTATTGAGTTGGGAGTAGCATGTGCATCAATAAGAATGTCGGTCCTGATTGTTCCTTGTTTCGGCACACACAATCTACCTCGATATGTCCATATTCCTTCCCCATTCAATTCAAAGTTCGAATGTCCTTTATCCTCATCTCGTTGCCTCAGTTGTTGTAATTCAGTATCTGTATTTTGTTCAGCCTTGATTCCGTCTGCAAGCGTTGGTCGAACCATGAGGGATGATAATTGGATTGCAGTTTCCTTTGGCATAACATCAATCTTCCAATTCTGTAAATCCCATAGGATTTGTTCTTGTACTTGCATTGCAGCAATAGAACTGGACTTTCGACTTAACGCATCTGCAACTACATTGGCTTTACCTGGATGATAGTTAATAACACAATCATAATCTTTCACCAAGTCCAACCAACGTCAGTGTCGCATATTCAGTTCTTTTTGTGTGAATAAATATTTCAAACTCTTGTGGTCCGTATATATTTCACACCGTTCGCCATACAGATAATGACGCCATATTTTCAATGCAAATATCACTGCTGCCAGTTCTAAATCATGTGTGGGACAGTTCTTTTCATATTCCTTCAATTGTCTTGAGGCATAAGCGATCACCTTCCCGTGCTGCATTAAAACTGCTCCTAAACCTTGTTTAGAAGCATCACTATATACCACAAAATCTCCTGGTCCTTCTGGTACAACAAGGACTGGTGTTGATGTCAATTTTGCCTTTAACTCTTGGAAACTGTGATCACATGCTTCGTTCCATACAAATTTCACATTCTTTCGTGTTAAAGCAGTCAAAGGTAAAGCTATCTTAGAAAATCTCGCTATAAACCGGCGGTAATAACCAGCTAATCCAAGAAAACTACGTATCTCGGTAACAGTGGTAGGTCGTAGCCAATTATTAACAGATTAAATCTTGCTTATATCCACTGATATTCCTTCTTTTGAAATGATATGACACAAGAATGCTACTTGTTCAAGCCAAAACTCACATTTCTTCCATTTGGCATATAAATGTTTATCCTTCAAAGTCTGCAAAACCAATTACAAATGTTCTCGATGCTCCTCTACAGTTCGTGAGTAGATGAGAATATAATCTATAAACATAATCACGAACTTGTCTAGAAATGGCTTGAAAATTCTATTAATTAAATCCATGAAAGCAGCAGGTGCATTCGTTAGTCCAAATGGCATTACAAGAAATTGATAATGCCCATACCTCGTTCGGAAGGCAGTCTTTGATATATCATCTGATTTTACTTTTAATTGATGATAGCCTGATCGTAAATCAATCTTCGAAAAGATAGCAGCTCCTTGTAATTGATCAAACAAATCATCAATTCTGGGAAGTAGATATTTGTTTTTGATTGTCACCTTGTTCAACTCCCGATAATCAATACATAGACGAAGGGTACCGTCTTTCTTCTTCACAAATAAAACAGGTGCACCTCACGGTGAAAAACTCGGTCTAATAAACCCTTTATCAAGTAACTCTTGTAATTGTTCTTTCAATTTATTCATTTCTGTAGGAGCTAATCGATAAGGAGCTTTTGAGATCGGATGAGTTCCTGCCACAACATCAACTACAAATTCGATCTCTCTATCTGGGGATAAGCCTGTAACATCATCGGAAAATACCTCTGAAAATTCACAAACAACATCTGTATCTTTTAATTCACGAACATGTGGATCAATAGTTAACACAGATGCTAAATATCCTTGACACCCCTTCTGTAGTAATTTACAAGTCTTCATACAAGAGATTATCCAAAGAGGTAAGGATATACCTGCACTTGCTACTGTGAATGGTTTAGCTCCTGCTGGTGCAAATTTGATCATCTTTATGCCACAGTCAATAGTAACTCTGTACTTCGAGATCCAATCCATTCCCAGTATCACATCAACATCAGTAATGTTCAAAACTATCAAATTGTCATACATCTGATGGCTTTGGAAATATATTGGACACCCTCGTACAATTTGATCTGTCTGTAATTCTTGCCCGGAAGGTAAGGCTATGGCGAGTTGTGTCTCTGTTGTACTTGCTGTAATGCCCAGTCTCCTTACAAACGATTCCGAAATAAAGGAATGCGTGGCTCCTGAGTCTAGTAAAACAATAGCAGTGATACTAGAAATCAAGAACATACCAGTAATCATCGATGTATCCGCATCCACTTCCTCTTTAGTCATGGAGAAAAGGCATCCATGTACTTTCTCATAACTCCCTGGACAATTCCTAACAAGATGCCCTGGCTTTTTGCAACGATAACAAACATTGAAACCTTGCATACATTCCCCGCCATGAAGTTTGCCACATTTAGGACAAGATGGTCTGTCCTGTTCTTTACGTGGAGGGGGACCCTTGCCGTGGGGTTCCTCTGGTTGAATACCTTTGCTATCGGTGTTTTTGCCTTGTCCTGTTGCTTGGCTCTTTTGAAAGTACTGCTGCCTTCGCTGTTGTCTGTCTCTGTCAATATCTTGTTCATCCTGTTCAGCCATAAGTGCTCTTTCCACTATCTTCCCATACGTAGCAACTTTCGACATCCGTACATCTTTTTTAATTTCAGAGCGAAGTCCCCGCATGAAGTGGTCGCCCTTACTTGGGTCATCCTGTGCAATATATGGTACATATTGGACTCCAACCTCGAATTGTTGTATGTATTCAGTCATTGACATGGTTCCTTGCTTCAAATTGAGGAAATCGTGACTTTCTTGGCTCGTATATCTTTAATGAAATATTTGTTGTAAAACGTGGACTTAAATGTATCCCTCGTCAATGGTCTCGCAGGTAATGCCACACTTGCACTCTCCCACCATATTCTTGCATGTTTCGTTAACAAAAAGATGGCACACGTTACTTTTTCAGCATCTTCCATATGAAGGTAGGAGAAGATGGACTCCAATGATTTAATCCATTCATCTGCTGCTGCCGGATCAGTACTTCCCATGAACTCAGGAGGATTCAGACGTCGAAAACAATCATACACATCAGTTTGAACAGGCCCTTGTCTGGGTAGAATGGCTTGTGCTTGTGCCTGCTCATGTGTAGTTCGTTTCATCTCAAGTAATTGTTGTATCTGCTCCCCATGAATTTTCGCTTGTTGTTGGAGCAGTTGAGCAAAATCATCTACCGGTCGTGGCGTACTGCCTTCATCGGTTGCTGGGGCCTTGCCCTTAGATGACTCTCCTTCATGTACCTTACGTTTCGGTGGCATCGTCGCTTATATTAACCTACATGTAGGATACATAGACACATACTTAGAATAAAC
The DNA here is from genome assembly GCF_025594145.1 of Primulina tabacum. Taxonomy (NCBI): domain Eukaryota; kingdom Viridiplantae; phylum Streptophyta; class Magnoliopsida; order Lamiales; family Gesneriaceae; genus Primulina; species Primulina tabacum. Next base: position 5,956,176 of record NC_134567.1, read on the forward strand.
TATGGAATACAAAGATACTTACTTGTCAAGTTCCCCATGTATGGATGAAGTGCAGTGTCTTCCCTCTTGAAGAACCGTGGGCCCTGATACCACTCTAAAATGTCACACCCTTACTCTATAATTAGCATAATTACCATAATCAAAATAGGGTTTGAATGATATAACTATAGTATGAATCAAATCAAACAAGGGAATCACTTTGACGGTTTATAAAATTTTTGAGATGATGTCCCTACATTTTGTTTAAATCAAAATCGCAAGCAATGCCATATATACAACAACATCAACTATATTTTCATACACAACCATGCACCATATTGTAATGCAAATACATATTCGCATATACAAGCATACTGTGTATCATCATAAATATCGTAAAACTTGTTCAAACCCTGACATATTTTAGTACAATACATATGCGGAAGCTATACAATAATAAGTCCCGGTTATTGTCGAGGTGAGGCACGTCACAAACATCCATTGGCAAACCGGCATCCTATGCATCTTCACTTCTTGATCCTGTAATACATGAGCTACGTGAGTTTATAAAACTCAATAAGTTGGCACTTATACGTATCAATATGCGTAGAAGGAACATACATATCAAGTCGTGAACAACAATGAATCTTTAAACCATGTCATATCATAGCATATATTCATGTTCATTTTTGTACTTGAGCCTCATTAGTTGACCTGTACTACCGTGCTTGCTTTATTATATAACTACTACTGTGTTGGACGTCAGGGAGCAACATTTGGCAACCCCACGTCCCATGAACATATATTGGCCAATAGGTTTGGTGGACTTAAAACCACCCATGATGTCAACAAGCTCTATATCATGAAAAATCAGTCCTTTTCCTTTCATGTTCATGTTCATGTTCATAACATAGCACCCATCATCAATATTCATGATTTTCTTACATATTTAATACTTAACAATGAAATATGGTGCTATGTTTTCATCAATAAGATACTAACAATGTACATTAAGCAATAATCAATGGGAAGTATTTTAAATCATAATATTACTCATGTATTACTTCAAGAACATGCCAACTTACTGTCCAAGCGTAAGAACACTGGTTTGAGACGATATTTCTCGCTCCTACACTGTCAAACATATCAATAATTCAATTACTATGTCTATTCTAGGTGAAGTTTGCTCCTCTACATTTATAATAACCAAAAGAGATGAAAACTTACACCCTTATGAAGTTCTTGTGATGGAGCACTAAGTTCCTACTTCAAAATGATGAAGGAAAGGAAGAAGGGAGCTTTGGAGGAAGATTTATTGAAGTTCTCTCGAGTTCCTTGCTGTTAAGGAAAGGAAGGTACTAAAGAAATGACTCAGAAAGTCGAAGCTTATCTTTTCTTATACACAGCGGTGCTCAGGCACTAATATATTACCGCTCGGGCGCCAAACATTCTACACAAAAGATGACAAATTCGTGCACCGGCGCTCGGGCGGTCATTTTCTACCGCTCGGGCGCCACATGTTCTGCCTCTGCGCACTGCTTCATTAAAGATTGCTCTGGAAACAGCTCTTCCCATCATAGTCTGAAACAGTGGTAAACATGAAAGTTGTAGCCCTATGTCTTGGCTTGAATCCCCAACTAGTTTCAGGTCATTTGGATGTCCGAGTAAAAAGTTATGTGTATTCTTCTAACATGTGTCAGTGAGGGAATGACGATACACACGACATACTTCGGGACACTTTTGGCTTGTCTTCCACAATGATTTGGACAAACCCAAAACATGAAAGTTGTAGAATTATATCTTAGCTTATCAATGGTTATGGCCTCACACAATTTGGACCAATATTCAAATGATTATGCTAAAACCCGTAAGAACTACCATATTTTCATCTCATTTCCTACCAACTTCATTACATTATTTCTACCTACACATCTTACCATCACTAGTTAGACATATATTCATTCTCATTAAACCATGAACAATATAAAAATCATGTTCAATCTCAATATTGATACTTCAATCATCACGTGAAATCTAATGAGCTAAATAACTACATAATAAACGACATAAACGCATTATTATCATTTGTACGAGTAATCGGGCATTACACAGTGGGAGCCCGACGATCGTGTTTTCAATGATACGAATACGTTGATATGTTGTCCATGGACTCAGGTGACCGGTGAGAGTGTTGCTGATGTCTCCGCCGCCCAGTACTGTGGTTGTATGCAGATGGATCCATCGCCCAATACGATTAAGAATACGAGTCACAATCACGATTTGAATTCAATAAACATGAATATGAATATGATGATACAGATATGAACATGTTGATATGAATATGAATATGTTGTTATGAAAATTTTTATGATTAAAGTTTATGTCTTATCATGAAAATGTTATTTTAAGTACGAATATTTTTCAATGTTGCTTGTGGTTTTATACGTATTATTTGTTATCAAGAATATGATGTGTTGAGTCTTTAGACTCACTAGGTGTGTTTGATGCAGGTGATATTAATAATTATGATATTGAAGGTCTTGATGGGTGACTTTGCTGGACTGTCGTTACTCATAACTCGAGGACCAACGCTTCTATTTTCTGCATTTAAGTTTATGAATTACGTTAAAGATTTTACGACTATTTATTTATGTTTTGAGAGATTTTGAGAGGTTTAGTATGTGCTACACATTTCAACATTTATTGCTTTCTAGGTTTGGTAAAACGATTAACGATTTCATGTTTTGACTATTTCCTTTGGATTTTCAATTACTAGTTGGATGTTTTATTTTAAAATGGTGCAAAAGTATTTCATGTATATGTATATGTAATGGCCGAAATTTTGAGAGCTTTAAAAAAAATTCTAGTACTTTTTAAGAAAACGATTAAGCAAACGTTTCAAAAGCATTTTCGTCGTAGGAAGAATATTCATTCAAGGTGTAGCTACCTATGCCTTGCTGGGTTCGGGAGCTACACACTCTTTCATATCTGAGACTTGCGTCAAGCGACTGAATATTATATCTGATGATATGGGATTGGGTTTCAAAGTTTCTATTCTTTCTGTTGTTCAAATGATCACTATTAACATTGTGAAAAATCTGAAGCTTCTTTTAGAAAAAGATGTGGTTCGGGCAAATCTCGTTGTACTCCCTATGCCTGAATTCAACATTATAATTGGTATGGATTGGTTATCAGTGAATGGAGCTTCGATAGATTTTCGGCAGAGGACAGTGTCTATTCGACCGCCTAGTGGGAAATCTTTTGTCTTCGAGATGGCGAGTAACAAGCAAATTCCGCACATTATCTCTTTTATGTGTGCGAGGAAACTTACGAGACGAGGATGCCAAGCTTTTCTACCATGTTTCACTACATCACATGCCCTATCAGTCAGAAGCTAGAGGATGTTGATATCGTCACAGACTTTCCTAGTATCTTTCTTGAGAACGTTTCTGGCATTCCACCTGACCGTGAAGTGAAATTTTCTATTGAGTTAATGTCGGCCACTGTACCCATTTCTAAAACACCATATCGTCTAGCACCTGGGGAAATGAAAGAACTAAAAGATCAAATTCATGAAATGCTAGACAAGGGATTTATTCGCCCTAGTTGTTCTCCATGGGGCGCACTGGTATTGTTTGTGAAGAAGAAAGATGGTACTATGCGACTCTGAATTGATAATCGAGAGCTGAATAGAGTCACTATAAAGAATAAATATCATTTACCAAGAATTGAAAACTTATTTGATCAATTGCAAGGAGCACGATTCTCAAAGATATATCTTCGTTCTGGATACCATCAATTGAATTTGAAAAATTCCGATGTTCATAAGACTGATTTTAGGACTTGTTATGGGCACTATATGTTTATGGTCATGCCATGCGCCAACAATCCTCATGAATCTCATGAATCACGTATTTCAGTCGTATCTTGATCAATTTGTTATAGTCTTCATCGATGATATTTTGATCTATTCGAAGAGTAAAGAGGAGCATAGCATGCATTTGAGGACAGCACTACAAGTATTACAAGATAGGAAATTATATGAAAAATTGAGCAATTGTGATTTTTAGCTTGATAGAGTGGCGTTCTTAGCCCACATCATTCTAGGATGGAGTTGAGGATGATCCGAGCAAAGTGGATGGCAGTGAAAGAGTGGCCAGTACCGAAGAGCGTAACCAAGATCCGTAGCTTCTTGGGACTAGCTGGCTATTACCGAATGTTTATTCAAGGATTCTCATCTATTATGGTACCCATGACCGTCTTGACAAATAAGAATGCAAAGTTTGTATGGGGATCCGAGTGCCAAGACAGTTTTGACAAGTTGAAGCAAGCCTTGATTTCAGCGCTTGTATTATCGATGCCATCGGGGGAAGGAGAGTATGTTCTTTATATCGATGCTTTAAAACTTGGTTTGGGTGCAGTTCTGATGCAAAATGATCGAGTTATAGCCTATGCATCAAGACAATTGAAAGTACATGTGAAGAACTACCCCACACATGATCTTGAGCTAGCGCAATGGTATTTGCACTGAAGATCTGGAGACATTATTTGTATGGAGAGAAGTGCAAGATTTTCATGGACCATAAAAGTTTGAAATACTTCTTCGCATAAAAAGAGTTGAATATGAGACAAATAAGATGGCTAGAGTTGGCAAAATACTATGACTGGAATACAGTTATGACTGAGTTAGCACTTCAGAGACCTCTGTAGTCCGTGATACAGCTATTTGAGCTTATGGTGTATGCTAGGGGCGAGGCCCCAATATTGCCACCATCACAGTACAGTCGACTTTGAGAGATAGAATCCGTGAGTAACAGTCTACTGATGAGCAATTGAAAAAGTGGAGATTGAGAGATGAAGCCAAGGTACGGAAGCTGTATTATGAGGTGGATGTTATAGTACGATATTGAGATCGACTTTGGGTTCTTGGTGGTGATTTTTCGAGAGAGGTCGTCATGAAGGAAGCTCATGACACGCCATATTCCATTCATCCTGAAAGCACGAAGATGTACAAGGATCTTCCATTATTATATTGGTGGCCGGGCATGAAGCGAGATATCCTGCGATTTGTATCCGAGTGTTTGACATGTCAGCAAGTTAAAGCTGAACATCAGAGGTCAGCGGGAAAGCTTATGCCACTTCCTATTCCTGAGAAGAAATGGGAAAATATCACCATGAATTTTGTTGTGGGATTACCGAGGACTATCAAGGGGTTTAATGCTATATGGGTGATAGTTGATCGTCTTATGAAATCAGCGCATTTTCTACATATTAATACGACATTCACCATGAAAAAGTATGGCGAGTTGTATATTAGAGAGATAGTTCGTCTGCATAGGATTTCCATATCTATTGTTTCTGATAAAGATCCGAGATTTACATCATCTTTTTGGAAAAGTCTGCATGCAGCAATGAGAAGTAAATTATTATTCAGCACATCATTCCATCCTCAAACTGATGGTCAGTCCGAAAGAGTGATTCAAATTTTGGAGGATCTACTTCGAGCTTGTGTCATTGATTTTCAAGGAAGTTGGGAATAGAAGTTGCCACTAGTGGATTTTACCTACAATAATAGCTACCAATCATCAATAGAGATGGCTCCTTATGAGGCACAATATGGAAGGAAGTCTAGATCACCCATACATTAAGACGTGGTTGGTGAGAGAGGAGAATTTGGTCCGGACTTAATCAAGCAAACTGTAATGCCCAGTTACTCGTACAACTGATTAATAAATTGTTTATCATTTATTATGTGGTTATTTGGCTCATTATGTTCATGTGTTGATTGAGGTATCGATAGTGAGATTGAATATGGTGACTATATTGCATAGTGACAGGAAGATGTGTGAATGAAACGGTGTCATGAACATTGATATTGAAATGCACGAAACGAGAATGAAAACTATGACACTTTTTACGATTTTTAGCATAAGTATGTGAATGAATCATATTTATATGAGGCCAATTTTCCTTATAAATCCAATAATTAGGACTACAACTTTTATGTGTTGTGTTTTGTCCAATCCATAGGGAAACAAGGCCAAAATCGTCCCGAAGTGTGTAGTGTGTATCGTCGTTCCTACACTGAAACATGTTGGAAGAATGAGCATAACTTTTTACTCATACATTCAAATGATATGAAACCAATTGTAGATGCAAGCCATGACACAGGGCTACAAATTCCATGTTTACCACTCTTTCAAATTTTGAATGGAAGAGATGTTTCTGGAGCGATCTTTGATGAAATTGTGTGCAGGGACATATTGTTTGGCGCCCGAGCGGTAAGATGTTACTTCCCGAGCGCCCTGTGCAACAAGTTCAGTATTTTTACAAAAAGTTTCGTGACCGAGCGGTAGAATATTACCGCCCGAGCGCTGATGCACGACATTGTCAGTATTTAGACAGAAGGTTCCGGGGCCCAGCGGTAATATTGTTGGAAACTTAGTTTCGGAAGTTTGACAAACAGAGCGATTAAAGATTGAACTAACTGATCAAAAAGACTGAATATAACTGATCCAAAATATATGCAAAATCTATTAGTTGCCTATTGAAGATTAGTGCGCAAAAATGGCAACTGAACTAAGCTAACTGAAATGTGTAGTCGACTCGATGATCAGTTGGAACTGATCATTCTAACTGCAATCATTATTGAGCTATCAGCTAGTTTCGGCTGTGTCAAACTGATAGTTTGACACGTCATCAGTTAAGGAATGCAACTATCAACCGACAACTGTACAAAAGCATACTGTAACATGTAGTGGGAACGCCGCATATCAGCAATGCTACAGTGTACGACTATCAGAAGGATATTGATGTGGCAAACAATGGATAGAAAGATTCAAACACATTCATTATTACCGTTGGAAGCAAAGACTATAAATAGCCGTGAAGAGCAGCTGAGAAAACAAGTGACACATAAAACCAAGTTGCTATTCTGTTGGAATTCTCACTAAGCTTTCTGTTCATACTCAAAGATTTCAAAAACTCACACTTAGCGTATATATACATAGCATTCAAAGGTTATACATTGATATTACAAGCACAAACATATCTCGTTGTATTATTCGATCCTAAAAAGATCAGTTGTGCTAAGTAGTTTCAGATCAGTTGAGAACTGATAAACTGTATTGAAACTAAGAGTTTTAGTTTGGTATTGCTAAGTGCAAAACTGAAAGGGGTCTGTACAAGTCTTGTATTGATCAAAGTCTTTTAGTGAATATTCTATCTTATAGATAGAAGGGGTGACGTGACGTAGGAGTAATTGAAATCTCCGAACATCCATAAATCTTGAGTCTCTAAATTTCAGTTATATTCTATCTTTTAGTCAGTTTATTTCCACACTTACATAAGTTAACTGATTGATATTGACATAACAAGATTCTCGAATTCAGTTTTTCACTAAACTGACACATCATTCGAAAAGGTGTTATAATTGTCGAGTGTTTATTCGACCCCCACTTCTAAACACACTTTCACCTACCAACCGATCCTATCATGTGGTATCAGAGCAGTTGAATCTTTTTCCTGAATATTCATATCTATAAAATCTGATCACCATGTCTTCCTTCAACAAAATTCCAATGTTTTCAAGAGAAGAGTTCGATGACTGGAAGATTAGAATTCATGCTCATATAGATGCACAAGATGATGACATGTGGTATGTCATTGCTGACGGACCCATGAGAATACTGAAAGCCAATACTGCTGTGGCCATAACTGATGGTACACCCCTTTGAATTGAAAAGCCAAGAGAAGAATGGACAGTAGTGGACAAAAGAAAAGGAAATTTGGACAATGTGGCCAAAGATATCTTGTACAAAACGTTGGATAAAATCACTTTCAGCAAAATAAAGATGTGCAAGACTGCAAAAGAAATCTAGGAGAAGCCGATCCAGCTCTGCAAAGAAAATGAGCAAACCAAAGAGAATAAACTCTTAGTTGCTATTCAAAAATTAGACAACATCGAAATGAAGATTGGTGAATCTATGCACGAATATGATGAAAGAATCAGTGGCACAATTTTCAAAAGATTAAAATTTTCAAAATATTATTAAATGAAAAATCAATTTGTATTGATAGAATAAGGTCTGATCGAGGAACTGAATTCATCAGTCAAACTCTTTCACAATTTGTAGAAAACACTGGGATCAAGCATGAGCTCTCAGCAGCTAGAACACCTCAGCAAAATGGTATAGCTGAGAGAATAAATCGAACCCTTAAAGAAGCTGCTAGAACAATGCTTGTTGATTCTGGTATTTCTCAGAGGTTTTGGGCAGAAGCAGTAAACATTGTGTGTTACACTCAGAATAGATCGATGATTAATAAAAATCATTTGAAAAAGCCATATGAGATCTGGCATGGACGTAAAAGTGTGGTATCTTATTTTAAAATATTCGACTACAGATATTTTATTCTCGATAATGGGAAAACTCATTTAAAAGCTTTTGATGCTAAATTTACAGAGGGAATATTTCTTGGTTATTCATCTGTTAGTAAAGCTTACGAAGTATTTAACATATGTACTTTTTGAATGTCAAATAGTCAATTCATGTGGTATTTGATGAAACTGTACTAACTGATAAGCCAACTGATCCAGTTGAGCTTGTTGATCGCTTTACAGATATAAGTTTGGAGGATGATATTGAAGAAGAAAATCACATCAATCAAAATATCCTTCAAACACCAGAAACAAAAGTGTTGGATCAATAAGTTAAACAAGAAATTGTTCCTGATAATCAGTTGGTAGAGCAAAATAATAATATTCAAATATCAACTGAAGCAGCAACAACAGAAAATGAAGAAAACATACAGTTGCCAATTGAAACAGCTGCTGAGATCGATGCAACAAATACTGAATACAGATGGAAGAAATTTCATCCACCAGAATTGATAATAGGTAACCCATCTGATCCGGTAAGAACTCGAAATCAAATTATTAATCTATTTATTCATTCAGCTTTTGTTTCCCAACTGGAACCAAAGAAAACTGATGGAGCCCTTGCTGATCCTAACTGGATAAATGCTATGCAAGAAAAGCTAAATCAGTTTACCCATAACAATGTCTGGAACTTAGTTCCAAGACCAGTTTCTAAAAATGTTATATGTACGAAATGGGTATACAGAAACAAATTGAACGAAGATGGTTCAGTTGTGTGCATTAAAACGATGCTTGTAGCAAAAGGATATAGGCAAGAAGAATGAATAGATTACGACAAGACATATGCACCAGTTACAATACTTGAAGCAATAAGAATATTCCTTACTTATGCCTCATTCAAACACTTTAAAGTCTACCAAATGGACGTGAAGAGTTCATTTCTAAATGGTCAGTTGCAGGAAGAAGTATATGTTGAACAACCACCGGGTTTTGTTAATCACTCTATTCCTGATCATGTTTATTATTTGAACAAAGCTCTATATGGTCTTAAACAAACTCCAATAGCTTGGAATGAAATAATTTCAAAATTTCTAACTGATAATGACTTCACTATTGGATCAGTTGATAAGACTCTGTTCAAATTTTCAAAGAATGATCATATTTTACTTGTACAAATATATGTTGATGATATTATTTTTGGGTCAACTAACCCCAAATTATGCGAGAATTTTCCAAGTTAATGCTGGAAAAATTCGAGATGAGTATGATGGGTGAACTGACATTCTTTCTCGGTCTGCAAGTGAACAACTGGAAACTTGGTATCTTTATCAGTCAGACCAAATACACGACGGAATGTTCAGCTGCAACTACTCTCATGAGTTCATCGATTAAATTAGATAATGATCAAGGGGGAATATCACTTGAGACGCCACTCTACAGAGGTTTAGTAGATTCTTTATTGTACCTAACTGCTAGTCGTCCTGATATTGTATTTGTTGTTTGCATGTGTGCGAGATTTCAGGCCAATCCTAAGCAATAACACTTTTTAGCTGCCAAACGTATATTTAAATATCTTAAAGGCACACAAAATGTGGGCTTATGGTACGCTAAGGACTCATCGTTCAATTTAGTTGGATACTCAGATGCAGATTATGCGGGGTGTAAGCTTGATCATAAAAGCACCAGTGGATCATGTCAGTTTCTAGGAGACAGAGTGATGTCATGGTTCAGCAAGAAGCAAATATCCATAGCAACTTCCATAACAAAACAGAATACCTTGCTGCTGGATGCTGCTGCGCTCAACTGCTCTGGGTTCAGCAACAACTGAAAGACTATGGAGTCATTGCAAAAGAATATCCAATATTTTGTGATAATACAAGTACGATTGCGATTACATATAATCCAGTTCTTCACTCAAGGACCAAGAACATCGATTTCAGACATTATTTCATCAGAGATCATGCTCTAAAGAAGGAAATCAGATTGAAATACCTACCAACTGATCAACAAGCAGCTGACATCTTCACCAAACCATTACCCGACACTAATTTTTCTCATTTTCGCAATATTCTTGGTTTAATTGATATGTCTTAATTATATTTGTTATAATGCTGATATGTAAGTTATTTCTAATTATCATTCAGTTGATAAATTGTCAGTTAGTTGACTATCAGTTAGTCAATTGTTAGTCAACTAATATCATTTAGCATGCAGAAAAGGAAATAGAGATGAATCTAAATAACAAGTTTATTGATAATATCTTTCACATATTACATGATTCAGTTCCCTTTCTACGACATCTATCCAAGAGGACATCCAACTAGATAATTCATTTCAAGCAATTTTTCTATAGCCTTCCGAAAATACAATCTTTTCCAGCTCGCTCTGCTCCTTCAGGAGCATCAACTCAAATAGACCTTCATCAGAAGCAAGATCTGAAGTTGGATCACATCAATACACCGTTTATACTTGATCTCAGTTGCCCTCTATTTTTCAGTAGCAACCAATCCTTCCGGCTGAATAGTTTGGAGGTCTTGAACTTTAGTCCAGATTGACATAACTTTCAACAAGATAAGCTCTTCTATAGCCTCCTTCAAACTCTCTAATCAACGAAGTGTTGATGCAGGAAAAGAGTTGTTGGAACTGCTTGCTCTATCCATCTGTTATTAATTGGTGTTGTTATTATCTAAAGAATAACAAAGACAATGATCTTTTTTATAGACAGACTTTTATTCAAGAAAGAGAAAAATACGAAGAGACATCAGTTAACAGAATGCACTTAACTGATTCACACTAATTTTCTTCTATCCTTTTTATTTATATGCATTTATTGAGGGGGAATATCGAATTTAAATGGTTAACAGATAAGAAAATAGTCAGTTGGTCTTCAACTTAACTGACTAAGTTTTAACTGATCACTCAGTTACTGACCTAACTGATCTTATCCAATAAAGTTAACTGATTAATAGATAAATATTTCATATTAAGTGATGTGACTGTCAAAATTACATTTTTAATGTCATTCATTGAATAGTAATTTGAAACGTGTCCCAACGTGGTTCATTAAAACTTTTGTTCACGTTTTCACTGCACGTATACACGATTTTATCTTGGACTGACACGTGTCAAAAAATTTGAACAGTCAAAAACATAAGAAATCGAACCCGCTTCATTTCAGTTTCTTTAAGAGCATTACAAATCTCAGAGCAAATCCAATACACAGAGTTTTTTCTTGCAGATATTCCGATCATCAGCAATGGCAAATCAAGTTCCAGCTTACATCCTCAACGCTATGGCTGTTGACTTTGACTCAGTTCTGTCTGTCAAAGATGAAGCTATCAAGGCTGTCTTTCTCAAGCTAGAAGCAGCTGGACTGAAGAACTTTCTGGGATTATCATCTCAGGAAATCTATCCCAAAGAGATTTAGTATCTCTATGCTAATGCTTTCATATCTGCTGATGGCAAAATCAATACAACTGTCAACATTCAACTGCTGACCATTGATGAAGATTCTTTCAGCAACCTCTTCCAACTGCCTTCCGATAGCTTGATTAATATTTATGAGGTCAAAAAATCTGATGTGGAGTAGATGCAGATGTTGTTATCTGTATAAGGACAGAAGATCGAAGTCTCTGATCCGAAGAAAGAGCTGAAGCCTGAGATTCAGCTGTTTGCTGACATCGTGGCCAAGGGATTGCTCGCTAAAGCAGGTTCATTTGCTGCTCTCACCTTGGAAAAGTTCCAGGTGATTACTACAATTATGGCTAGATGCAGACTGATTTGGTCAGCCATTATATTTTCCATTCTTAAGAACGTGCTCCAATCATCCAAATAGTCCAAGGGATATGCTGTAAAACATAACTATCTGTTAAAGAACAATGGTTTGGTGGATGACTCGTCTGAAAAGTCATCCAAATTCAAGATTTTCAATGCCAAGAGTGTTCAGCTACCAAAGGTCAAGCTGGACATGTCACCTGAGCAGTTTATCAAAGTAAAGAAGGAGATTGAGACACAGGATGCTCCCAAATCAGTCAAGAATAAAAATCAGAAAAAGACAATCAAAAGGAAACTGATTGTCACTGAGACCGATTCTGAGAAAACTCTTTCTCCCAAAATCCAAAATAATTCAAGAACTCACAAGACCAAATCGGCAACTGTTCTGCAAACTATCCCAGCTGATAGGTTGAAACTGACTGGAGCTGAACAGCCTATCAGCGCCATACTTCTAAGGGCAGTTTCAATTGAGTCTTCAACTGAGGGTCAGTTACCTCCACCAACTAATCCATCAAAGAATATTATCAACAAGTCTGGTGATAAGAAAACATCAGCAGGAGTCCAAGCTCCAATGATATCCATCAATGCTCCAACTACTCTCCCATTTGCTAGACCAAAAGGAGTGGTCATCAGGGAGAAATTAGATGCAACTACATCAGGACTGAGTATCTCTCATGTCCTAACTGACCCAAAAGGGGATGGCAAGTTGACTGAAGAGCCCCGACCAACAAACTCTATTCAAACTCACATCGACCTGATTTGGAACGAGGTCAATGAGTTTGCTGAATCAAAGATGAAAACTTACAATGAGTGGGTCAGGTTTAGAACTGAAGTTTTACAAAGCAGTTGCAGAAGAAAGCAGTTCTAAAGAAATTTATTGCTTTGGAAACTTTGGTTCGGAAGGTGGTCAAAGCTACTTCAATTGTTCAAGCACTGGAAAAGAAGACTTACTTCTTTGATCTAGTGTGTGTCAAGAAGCTTCCACAACTGATCACTCAGCTACGCCAAAACTTTGATCCAACCAGCCCTACCGCTTTCATTGACAAAGTAGTGCATTATCAACTGGATACAAATCTTCGATCACTGCAGATGAAGATAAAGAGTTGAGAAATGGATCAGGAGTTGATTATCCCAGGAAATGCTCAGAGTCCTTCATCTGAAGAGCAAGCTGAACAATCAATTCCAGATCCAGAGCAATCCCAGGAACCAGTTGCTGAATCGAATAAACCAGCAACTGCTCCTCCCTCTGGGGATGCTCAATCATCACCTTCAGTTCCTCCATCCTCTAATACAGAAATTCAGCTCTACACTGATGCTGAGTTGTCATTGGCGAACATCGAAGAAGTCATAAAATCAGTCGCCATTGACATTCAGATAAATATTTTATCTACAATAGCAGCTGAAGAACCGAGCGTAACTGAACAACCAGACGCATAGGCTGTTTTGCAACAAACTGAAGAAGCAGTTCAGTCGGCTTCCACAACTAGCTCAGATGCACATGGAACAATCTGAAGAAGTGCAAATTGAACAGCCACCTACAGTTGTTCAACCAACTGAAGAACCAGCTACAGTCTCAACTGAAAAAAAAACCGACGAGCCCTCCTGGTCAACTAATCCTCCGACTTTATTCCTTCCTCCATAACTTCACCAGGAAGCTATAGTTGATTTTACAAAGATAATGTACTTTCTTTGTTTTCATTCAACCTTGGCTGTGTATCACTTGCAGAATTTTCATAATGAATGTTAAAGTCTAAACCAGTTTTATCAGCAACTTATTTTTGTGAATTCTGCATTTCAGTCAATGTGACTGAAGACTTGTTCCAAGCTTGAATCAGTTCAGTATGTTTAGAAATTTCTGTTTTTAACTGACATATCAAAGCTTGATTTCAATCATTTCAGCTTTTTACTGTGCAATCTGCCATTTTAGATTCAACATTTCAACTGACTCATCAGTTTCTGTTTTGTTGTCATTGTGATCAGTTTGCTCTGTTCTAACCTTCTCAAATGATCGAGCAAGTTTGTGATACTCATTTACCATGTTATGCAATGTGGTAATGAGTTCCTCATGAGTGAAATTAGTAGAGCTAAATTCAAATACCTGTTCACTTGCTAACTCCAGTTCAGCATCATCTGCCATTAAGCACTTGACTTCCTCATCATCACTTGAACTGCTTGGGCTTTCAGGTTCTGACTCCTCACTGTCAGTTTCCGCCCACTTAGATTTGCTTTCCTCAGCCAAAAGCACTTCATTTTTTTTTTCTTGTCATCCTTGGTTCTTCTTTTATGCTCATAGGGCTTCTTCCCTCTTTCAGCAGAGCCTCGACTGTCCTTCTTTGGTTTGGGACAGTCAGCAATGTAGTGACCAGTTTTGCCACAGTTGTAGCAAGTATAAGGTTCTTCTTTGGAGTAGTTTTTCTGATATTGTTTCTGGAAGTTTCCTTGATCTCTTCTCATAAATTTACCAAACTTCCTGACAAACAATGACATCGCGTCGTTGCTTAGCTGATGAGCAGACTTGTCAACTGAACCAGTTGGTTCCAGTCTGACAGCAGTTAACACAATTGTGGTCGCTGGTGTGGAAGGTTCCCCTTCTCTAGTTTGTAGTTCAAACTCGTAAGCATTTAGATCAGCAAACAAGTCATGAAGTTCGACCTTGTTAAGATCCTTTGACACTCTCATTGTCATGGTCTTGACATCCTATTCTTTGGGAAGACCTCTGGCCACCTTCAGTGCCACTTTTTTGATCGAATACACTTTTCCAAGTGCATTCAGCTCATTGATAATACCACCGATTCTCTCATCATATTCGTGCATGGATTCTCCAGCCTTCATCTTGATGTTGTCAAATTTTTGAACAGCAACTGATAGCTTGTTCTCTTTTGTATGCTCGTTTCCTTCACACAGCTGGATCAGTTTCTTCCATGTCTCTTTGCTAGTTTTGCACATCTTGATTTTGCTGAAAGTGACTTTATCCAGGGTTTTATATAAGATATCCTTAGCCACATTATCTAGATTGGCTTTCCTCTTATCCTCAGTTGTACATTCCTCTCTAGGCTTTCTATGCAATGAGGTGCCCCATCAGTAATGGCAACTGCTGTATTTGCTTTTAGGATCTTCATGTGACCTTCAGTAATGACATACCACATGTCGTCATCTTGTGCAGCTAAATGAGCCTGCATTCTAATTTTCCAGTCATCAAAGTCTTCTCTGGAAAAAATCGGTATTTTATTGAATGAAGACATGTTGATAAGTTTTGTGAATAATAGTATTTTGAGACAAGATTCAACTGCTCTGATACCACTTGTTAGGATTGTTTGATTGGTTGAGATATGTTTAGAAAGGGGGGGTTGAATAAACACTCACGATTTTAGAATCTTTACGAATAAAGTGTCAGTTTTGTGACAAACTGAAACTATGAATCTTTTCAGTAATAACAATCAGTTTAACAGATAACAGTTGCGGAAATAAACTGACTAAAAGATATAATAAATAACTGAAGTAAGAACACACAAAGATTTATGGATGTTCAGAGATCCTACGTCATCCATTCTATCACAAGGATAGGATATGCACTAAAAGACTTTGATCGATACAAAACGTGTACAGACCCATTTCAGTTTGGACTTAACACTGCCAAAGCTGAAACTATTAGTTTACAAAATATCTCATAGTTCTTCGACTGAACTTAGCACAACTGATCTAGTTAAAGATCAAATAAACAACAAAACGGTTTGTGCTTATAAGCTCGAAAATTAGCCTCAAATGCTACAAATATATCTGATAAGTGTGAGCTTTTTGATTCTTGAGTAAGAGCGATAATTTAAGCAGGGTAACAACAAGATTAAGATAATAGATGGATCGATAATATCCTCAACTGCTCTTTTTACTTATTTATAGGCTTCTCTTCAACGGTAACATTAAATATAATTTGAATCTTTATACCCGTTGATTCCCACATCAATAAACCTCTGACATTCGTACACTGTAAGCTCTAAAATGCGACGTTCCACTATGAGTTGCAGTCTGCTTTGTACTATTGTCGGTTGAATGTCCTTTTCGAAAACTAATGATGTATACAGCTGAATGATCAGCTGATAGGTAATCGCTGGTAAGATCACAACTGAATATATCAACTGATCAGTTTCCAACTGATCAGTCAGTTATTTTTGTAAGTTCAGTTCAGCTGGTTTCAGTTGCCTTCTATAAACTGCGCATTAATCTTCAGTTTAGGCCATTGTAAGTTGATTTATGTAGTTCAGTTACTTCAAGCTACTTGATCAGTTAGTCCAATAAATTAAATACTTAGTTTGTCAAACAACCGATATTAAGTTTCCAACAATATGTTACCGCCCGAGCGCCAATGAGCATATTAAAAGATAAGTTTCGAATTTTCTAGGCATCTGCACCATTTTCCTCAACGTAACTCACCTCACAGCAAACACGAGAGAAAAACAAGAAATCTTCCTTCAAGTGGTCTTTTCTTCTTCTTCTTCCTCATTTTGAAGCTAGAATTGAATTCTCCACCTCAAGATCATCCTAGAATTGTAAATGTTCATCTTTAATGGTTGTTATATATGTAGAGGATCATAAAGGGAAGACCACTACTACAAAAACGAAATACGACAATGGATAAAATACGTTGTCGTAGGCCATTTAAAAATGTTATAACTAAGGGTATTGTTGAAAGTGCGTTTAACAACAACGATTTTAAAACCGTTGTCGTAGCTATCATTTGCGACGAATTATTTAAAATTCTGTCACTAATTGTAAAACCGTCGCTTAAATTAGCTACGGAATTCATGAAAAACCAGTTTTATATAATTAGAGTTTGTCGTTAATTTTAGTGACGGTATTTCATGATGTATGTCGCTAATTTTTTCAGTACAATAAAAAAATTACTTTTAATAATTTAATAACTCTAAAAAAACTTACAATCTGACTATGCTAACAATATTCATGATCTTAACTAGCACTTAAAAATTTACAAAAAATTAAAGCAAAAAAATTACCCTAAATCAGAACTAAAATCGTCTAAGAGAGAAAAATTTTAAGTGTTGTGAAGTGGTGTGAGGGAAAATGGACTGAACATGTGAATATTTATAAATAATTTGCAACGGTTTTTGGTGTATAGCAACAATCAGTCTAACACCGTCGCTATTAGTTATTAATTTGTCGCTAATAGCGACGGTTAAGCAAAAACGATCGCTATTAGCTACGATTATTATTAAACAGATTAAACCGTCGCCAATTTAAAAAAATTTTGCGACGGTTTACTCAAAACCGTGGCTAATTTAAAAATTACGACGGTTTCGCTTAAAACCGCCGCTATATATAGCGACGGTTTCGCAAAATCGTCGCTAAATTTAGCGACGGTTAAAGTAAAATTGTCGCTAACTTAAGAATTGTGACGGTTTTCCTTAAAACCATCGCTAAATATAGTGACGGTTTTAACTGTCACTAAATATAGAAATAGTTTAAAAGAACCATTTTTGTTTGTCCAAAAAAACACGCCAATCGACAACAGTTTTCTAAAACCATTGTCAATTGTCTAGAAAGACACGCTAATCGACAACGATTTATAGAACCATTGTCTTTGACCCCAAAAAAAGGCTAAAAGACAACGTTTAGAAAATCGTTGTCTTTTGCTTTAAAAACTGCTACACGACAACGGTTTTCACTAAAACCGTTGTTAAAAAGTAAAGACAACGGTTTTAATGAAAAACCGTTATCGTATGTGTGCTATTGAAGGGCAAATTTCTTGTAGTGGACTTTTACCTAGTATAGACATCACGACTGAATTATTGATATATTTGACAGATAGATGCGAGAAACATCGTCTCAAACCAGTATTCGTATGCTTGGACTGTAAGTTGGCATGTTCTTGAAGTAATACATGAGTAATATTACGAATTTCAAATTATTTCCATTGATTATTACTATATGTACATTGTTAGTACGTTTATTAATGAAAACATAGCACCATATTCCATTGTTATGTATTAAATATGAAATAAAGTAATGAATATTGAAGATAGATGCTATGTCATGAACATGAACATCAATGAAAAGGAAAATGACTAATTTTTATATGGTATATGAGCTTGTTGACATCATGGGTGATTTTAAGTCCACCAAACCTATTGGCCAATATATGTTCATGGGGCGTGGGGTTGTCACAGGGCACCCGGACGTCCAACACAATAATAGCTATATAATAAAGTAAGCATGGTAGTACATGTCAACTAATGAGGCTCAAATACATAAATGAACATGAATATATTCTATGGTATGACATGGTTTAAAGATTCATTGTTGATCACGACTTGATATGTATGTTCCTTCAACGCATATTGATATGTATAAGTGCCAACTTATTGAGTTTTATAAACTCACGTAGCTCATGTATTACAGGATCACTTAATGAAGATGCATAGGATGCCGATTCGCCAATGAATGCTTGTGGCGTGCCTTACCTCGACAAGAACCTGGACGTCTTATTGTATAGCTTCCGCATATGTATTATAATGGATTTTATGGTAGGGTTTGAAACAAGTTTCATGACATTTATGACCATATGTATAACAATGCGGTGTATGTTTGTATATGAAAATATGATCATACATATGTATAGATGTTGTTGCTTGAGATTTTGGCTTTTACAAAATGTAAGGACATCATGCCAAAAATTTTATAAACCGTCAATTGGATACCCCTTGTTTGAGTTACTTCATAATATATGTATATCATTCAAACCCTATTTTGACTATGAGTATAAGTATCATTAATCTTGTCAAGTATAGAAGAAGGGTGTTACACAAACAGCGGAGCTAGTAGTCAAAATTCGAGATAGAATGAAGACTGCACAAAGATGACAAAAAAGTTATGCCGACAAGCGACAAAGAGAGCTAGAGTTTGCAGTAGGCAACCGCGTATTTGTGAAGATAGCACCTATGAAGGGTGTTATGAGATTTGGCAAGATAAACAAACTTAGTCCAAGATTCATAGGGTCATTTGAGATTTTGGAGAAGATTGGGACACTAGCCTATAGAGTGGCATTATCACCAATGCAATCAGGAGTACACAACGTGTTCCACATCTCAATGCTGCGAAAGTACATGTCAAATCCTTCACATGTGCTAAATCATGAACTCTACAATTGACCCCAAACATGACTTATGAGGAAAGACCCATACAAATCTTGGCTATGCAAGAATGAAGACTCTGAAACAAAGTCATACCAATGGTAAAAGTCAAGTGGCTAAATCACTCGGAGGAGAAGATACTTGAGAAACCGAAAGGGACACGAGGAGTCGCTACCCGGAGCTATTCGGTAAGTTCTAATTTTGAGAACGAAATTCTATTTAAGGGAGGGGGGAATTATAACATCCAAAAATAAGGCGACGTAATCCGACTACATGAATATTTAATAAAACGGAAAATAACTAATTAAATGATTTTAATTTCTTGATTGAATATGATGTGCATAGTTGCATGTATAAAATGTACTTTCTACACGAATGCATGTTAACTGTACTTTTAAAACATTATTCGAGATGCGATCGAGAAACGGAGATCAAGGACTAAAAAAGAGAAAATATTTTTATTAAATAATTGTTTTAATTATTTAAAACAAGGTCGATTCTATATGATATTTTTAAGAATAAGGAGTTTTGAGGTGATTTCATACGCCGAGACGTGTTTTTTAAGGGTATTCGATTTTCAACTAAAATATGAAATTCGAAAACTCGGCTAAGATTTTCACGAACTTTTCTAAATGAAATATTTTAAATATGCACTAATCGCTCAATGGGCCTATTTAACCATGTTATTGAGCCTAGGCTTGTTTACTTGATAATTAACAAATAAATAAGCACAAACCCTCCCATTAATCCTCATAACCCACGCTTAACACACACACAACACACACAAGACTCCTAGCACCCCTGAAACACATGCACAAACGAAATTCTTCAAGGCAAGGCATCGGTTTTTGCAAAGAAAATTCAGCCAAGGTTCTTCGTCGCCGTTCTTCGCATCTCAACGTATTTTTCGTTCGTAAATACGCAAAGGCACGCCTTAACTATCCATTTCTCATCTATCACACCATAATACGTGTTTGAATTTTGTTTGCATGAAAATATGTTTACCATGAATGTATATTTCGTTTTTATGCACTTTCATGTGAAAAAATTGTGTTTTCATATACCAAAACTTGATATAGTATTGCATGAAGGGGCTGCTATGTTAGGGGATCAAGGAGAGACGTTTTTACACTAGTTTAATGGCCATATGATGCACGGTTAAGGCTGCACATGAAGCAAACAAGGCTTGAACGAAATTCACATGACATGGTACGCTAGGGTTTGACTAGGGAAGATCATGGCTTGTGGCTTGACCTAGGCTTGACGTGGGCTCGTGCAGGTCATGGCTCAGACTTAGGACGAGTCCTAGTAGGGCTAGGACAAGGTAGTGGGCCTCTTACCTTGTTCGCGGGTGGATGCACACACCAGCGTGAGGGGCTTCAGGCCAGATTGGGCTGGCTAGCAGCGTTTAGTCAGGGTCCAGTAAGGGTCTAGAAGGGAAGGGCTTGGTGGTGGTCTGGGTAAAGAGGAGTCCTAGACAAGGAAAGGAGTCCTAAGGTGGTAGGGCTCTCGACCGAAGCACTTGGCTTTGTGCATGTGCCTTCGGCATGGGCTAAGGCCTAGTCCCAGGGGTCAACGTGGGTCCAGTAGGTTCCTAGGTTGGCTGGGCATGTGAGGGTTCGTGATGGCTCGGGCGTGGTTCGGGAAATTGGAGAGATAGCTCGAGGGGGTGGAGTTGAGGGTTCAATAATATGGTTTTAATAGCTTGGGGGTTGAATCGTGGTCCACGAGCAAAGTCGTAAGACCATGTATGGGGTTGACTCCTGCCCAATGCCGGAAGGTCAAGGAAGTTGGTAACCTGATGACAGGGGATAGGAGGAACTTCCTTGACTCTCTATCTCTGCATCAGTAGCGGATTTACAAGATGTTGATGTTTATGACATTCTTGATGGCAACAGTTTCATAAATCGAATCATGGTTCACGAGAGTAATTTATGTATAAAAGGTCTATGTTTAAAATTTGGGATTTAAAATATTAAAGTTTGAATTAATTTTGGAATTAAATGCTTCACGGATTAATAAATAAGAAATTAAATTGAAACCCAAAACTTTAATTTAAATAAAAATATTAGAAATTTTATTTAAGCTTAAATAACTATTTGGGATGGTCTAGAGTCAATGGAAGCAATAAAAAGTCAAAATCGAGAAGTTTTAGTCTAGAGGTAAAATGGTCATTTTACACCTAAAATAATAAACGTCATGGCAGTGCACTGAATGCTGCAAAATATGTTAATATGTTTTTCAAATGTTTATGGAATTTTATGATGAAATATTAATGCTAAAAGACGTTTTGTATGCTTGGTTTAAAAGAAAAACGATTTATTTATGCATAAATTTTATAAAGTGATGAAAGTATGAAATGTTGAAGAAAGTGAAGTAATTGTGACTAATACGATGATTATTATGATACAATGATATGTAAGGCCAAAGCTCAGTTGACGGGTGAGAGTATCGTTGATGTCCCCGAGGCCCAGTACTGTGGTAATACGTAGATGGATATATCGACTTCAGGTAATACGAAAGTCACAATTAACCATCTTAATTCAGCAAAAAGGAAAATGTATACGTATATGATGAAATAGAGTATGTTTATGATATAAAGAAAATGTTTATGTTTATGCATGTTCATGAAATGTTATGTTAAGTAAAAGTATTTTCACTGTTGCACGTGATTGTATATTTATTACTCGTTATTATGGTTATGGTTTGCTGAGTCAACAGACTCACTAGGTGTGATCGATGTAGGTGAGCATGTTGTTGATGTGGTTGAGGGACTTTATTTGATCTTACTGGACTGAAGGTACACATAACTCGAGGACCAGCGCTAGTTTTCCGCATTTATATTAAATTTATCATTTAAGTTGACATTAAAGATTGTTACGACTTTTATTATGTTTCTGAGTGGTTTTCAGAGGTGGTAGAGTTAGCTTTATTTTGAAGCATTGCTAAGTTATGATTGGTAATGTTTGTATATGTATCGGCCGAAATATGTGAGGTAATAAAAAATAAAAAATAAAAAATTTTTAGTATTTTCTATGAAAAACGAGTAGTGGACGTTTCAAATTGTTTCATATTTTTTAAGGAGCAGAATGATAACATATGACCAGCTCAGGTGGATGGTTCCTATTCCACTGGTAGCTTGGTCCAAGAGGATTGGAATTTACCATAGTAGAACTTTGTTCTTGTATATGATCAGTTTGTCCCCCAACAGATTTGGTTTGATTTAGAACTTGATTTTTTATTGGTTCACTTGGATCTCGATCAGTTGGATCTGTTGTATTCTTATTTCTTGCATCAGCTTGATCTTACAAGTTTTGATTTGTGTTTTCAACAGTTTGATTTGTAGGAATATCAAGCTCATAATGCAAGTCGCTTGTTCTTCTAATCTATATCTTATCATCATTGTCAGATTGAAGAGTGATATTTTCCATTCTATTTGATAAAACATTTAATTGTGTTGTGTACGTACCGAGGATTTATCAAACACAATATGAACTGATTCTTCAACAGATAGAGTTCTAGTATTAAAAACACGATTTTCATTGTTAAATATGAGTATCCTAAAAATATTCCAGCATCTTATTTTGCATCGAATACAGTTAAATGATTTTTATTATTGTTATGAATAAAGCACTTACACCCAAATACCCTGAAGTATGAGATTTCTGGTTTAATTTTATTCCAAATCTGATAGGGTGTCTTTCCATGCCTTTTGTTGTCCATCAACCTATTCTGCGTACAACAGGCAGTGTTGACTGCTTCAGCCCAAAAGTGTTGAGAAATTCCAGAGTATGCTGGCATGGTTTGAGTAACATCGCAAAAATTTGAAGGTCCACGTGAAGTACATGCATGCAAGTTATCAAATATCTTGTGTATTTTAATTAATTTATTTTAATTACATTAATTAAATGTGGTAGGCATGTTTACATGTTTAAAATATGATTTTCTACTAGAATGCATAAAACTGTGTTTTAAAGGTGATGCGAGACGCGATTGAGAAACGGAGACCGGGGACCATATAAGAGAAAATATTTTTATTAAATGATTATTTTTAATTATTTAATGTATTGTATATTTTAATAGGTATTTTTTAAAATGATATATTTTGAGGTGTTTTTACGCGTCGAGTCGTATTTTAGACCAGCATATCAATTTTTTGACGAAAATAGGGACTTTTGGAGGTTCGATTATTATTTTCAAAAAGCAACATGAACAAAATATTTTAATTACTTTTTAATGGGCCTATTATACCCATGTTAATGGGCCTAAACTTTTTATTTCGTTATTTATATTAAAACTAGACCAAAAATACTAACTCAGACACACAAAACACACGCCCCTCACCCTAGAAAGACATAGGACTCTCCATCAGCAACACAACCACACACACACAAGAGATATTGGGAGAGCAACTCACGTGAATTTGAAGGAGAATTCAGCAAGCTTCTCCCCGCCTCTCCGCCAACATTCCTCGTTTCGCAAGTCTTTTTCGTGCGTAATAAACGCAAAGGCACACCTTAATCTTCCTTCACTCATCTTTCACACCTTATTATATGTTTGGATAGATGATTGCATGAAAAACATGATATACTTTATTTTTTTCGTTTTTATGGCATAAACATGACAAAACTAGAGTTTTCTTTTTTTAAAACTCTTGCTTATGAATCACTAAGGGGCTGCCATGGTAGGGGCATGAAAAGGGATGAATTATAGAGGGTTTAGGGGCCTAGACAAGGTTTTTTAAATGTTGGACATGGAGGGTAACAAGGATTTATAAAAAATCGATTTATATGGGAGTAGGGTTTCGGCTAGGGGTCCTTAGAGGGACACGGCACTTAGCTGCTGTTAGGGCATGACCAGGAGAATTAAGGGATCTGTATGATGGCCCTATGTTGGTTGCATGAGGGCTGGTTCGAATGCAAGGGGCTGGGAAGCAAGCATGAGGTCGCGCAAGCCTCCTAGGGCACGGCTTAGAGGGCTGGGCACGTTTGATGTTCTAGGCATGGTCCAGTAGCTTGTCAAGGGCTCAAAAAGGGTCCTAGGATCAATGGTTAGGGCTTAGGCTTGAAGAAACTCAAGGTTGGTTGAGCTAGGGTTTTTGAATCATGCACAAAAGAATTCAGTAGGTGTCCTAGACGTGTCTGTCACACCTTTTTTCTATACTTGACATGATTAATGATACTAATACTTGTAATCAAAATAGGGTTTGAACGATATACCTATTGTAATGCCCGAGATTTTATTCTGTTAATCTGAGATTATTAATTGATAAGTTGATGTGATTATAGAAGGATCACCCCGAGACAAGATTTGGGAAAGCATGGTTATTGTGAGTATTATTCCAGCAGACCTCGCGCACATGCGCGGAGTGAGGCGCGCATATGCGCGAGAAGCAAGTGCCGAGGCAGAAGACCTCGCGCATATGTGCGGAGACGAGGCGCGCATATGCGCGAGCTGCTATATGTCGAGACAGTAAGTCTTGCGCATATGCGCGAGACGAGGTGCTCATATGCGCAAGCAAGATGTATGTACAAGTGCAGAGACAGTAGGTCTCACGCATATGCGCGAGACAAGGCGCGCATATGCGCGAGCAGCTGAAATTTCAAGTGCCGAGACCAATAGGTCTCGCGCATATGCGCCATTGAGGGACGCGCATATGCGCGAGACGTGCTGTATGAAGATTGAGTCACATGTCTTTGCCATGCATATAATATTTAAATCTGTCCTTCATTCAACTATCTTTCAGCTAGAAACCGAGGAAGCTCCATGGCATGAATCTTCAAGATTCTTCATCTTTAAGAATTGTGATTTTGTAAGATCCGGCCGTCCAATTTTCAATCCGAGTTTAGTTCCGTGCTCCTCTCGTCAACGGCTTCGAAAGGATGTAGTTTGATTTCTTTTCATCATGGTTCAAAAATATATTGTTGGGAGAATCATAATTTGACCTATATTATGTGTTCCTGATATTGTGGTAATCATATAATCGAAATCGAATCGAAGAACGGACACCGTATGCGATTGTTATCATTTTCCAGATTTGATTTGATTGATATTATGCAGATTTGAGAATATCAGCTTGTTTTTGTTATGATTATGAGTTATTGAGATTGGCCATTTGTTGTTGAGTTTTCGGGGTATTTCGAGATTGTACCGTTATGCCGTCGAAACGTAATTAGATTGAGAATTCTTGTGTTGGGTTCTATATTGATATTGTACATCTCGAACATGTTATTTCAGATTGATATTGCAAACTTGAAGTCGAGAATTCAACTTCAGAATTGGTAGAAGAACGAGTCAAAGCCAAACCCCGAGAAAAAAAAGGTATAAATCAATGTTAAACCGGGAAGATACAACTCGAGTAAGAGATAGCTTGAGTTTCCCAAAACCACATACTTTATTGTAATTGCTTTGATGTATTTGCAATTCTTGAGATTATATGCTTAGTCTATTGAGTTATAGCAAAGCATGTGTTATGAGTCTTTGGCAGAGGTGTCAGGTCACTGGACATTTGGTTTATATCGATGTTCTTAGGAGAAGATCGACTTCTATTGTAGAGATTCGATATAGAGGGCCAATGTTTGGGAATAAGAACGTACCACCATCTAGCTGGGAAGAGTAAGTGGGAGACTTGTTACGTTCTTATTCAAACCGGGATCCCTAGATAAGAGTCGAGTCAAAGATTAAGAATTTAAGAGTTTGATTTATAGTTTTGTATTGATTTATGTTTTCGTAGATTACGATACATATTTTTTTACAAATGTTATATGATTTTGTAAATGTTTATATGAAATGCATCTATACATTGTTTATACTGGGAAATATATTTCTCATCGGAGATATTCGGCTGTTGTTGTGTTTGTATGTGTGCATGACAACAGGTAGGACAGGATCAGGGTCGAGAATAGGATGAAAGATCGAGATTAGAGTGGAGATCATGACCTAGATGTAGAAATGATTTTCAACATTCGATATGTATTGGATGAACATTAGTTTGTTATGACTTTCTTTTGTACAAGACTTGTACTTTTGATCATGTTGTAGATATTAAACTTGATCATGTAATTTGAATAAGATGGGACCTAACTTGTTATAGAAATTTGTACACTTGTTTATAAGGTGTTCAACATTTTAAAAAAAATTTACGACCCAATTTATTTAATTGATCCATTTAATCCTAATGATGATTGAAAAGAATGAGTTAGCGTCTGGGTCCCACACCTATATTGTGAAGCAATTCTAACAGGGGCATCAATTTGACGGTTTATAAAAAATTTTGGCATGATGTCCCTATATTTTGTATAAGCCAACAACCCAGGTGTAAAGGCCCGTATTTCGTATTCGTAATTTTGCGGAATTATTTAAAAATTTTCTCTTTAAATAAATAACATGCATCATTCATAAAATAAATTGATAATAGATTTAACTTTAAAATAATAGCAGAAGTAAATATTGTGTTTCAAAACAATCACTTAAAAATAATGCAACATAGTAAACTGAGTTTGAACATAAAAAGATGAATAAACTGAAACATGAGGTCCTCGGATTCCTACTACTGCTGACCCAAGCTAGCTCACTGGTCCCCGTCCTCGGTCTCAACCTCATCAGTACCTACAACAATCAAGTCTAGTTAGTCTAAAGACTCAGCATGCATATATCATGAATAACAAGTAAATATATCATAAAATTTCGTGAAACGTAAAAATATCATATCGTAAAGCGTAAGGTGAAAATCATGTCATGAGTAATCATAAATACGTGCATATCTAAAAATCGTACGTAAAAGATTTGATCGATAGAGCCCTGTCATAAAATATGAACGTCTGATCAGACTAAACCACAGTATACTGGGCGGTAGAGATCACCACAGCCCTTGGACTGGATGTCTGTACCCATAAATAATCGTAAACCGGTCGTAAGTCACCGGGTAGAGATATCCCATAAGCGTGAGGTGGCCACAAGACATATCACATATATCTCAAAATAAATATTTTATATTTTATGCACGTAATATAATTATAACCCTGCTTATACCGAATGAGTTGGATCGTTCCCAGGCTTTTTGCGACCTAATTCTAACGTGAGAAACATGCAAATAATCTCAACTTGGCAGAAACTTAATATCCGAACCAAAAACGAGACAAACGCGACTCACAAACTAATTTTTCCAACCATGACTCCGTACCAACCCGGACCAACATCGAACCAACGTTTAGTCATGGTCAAAATACACCTAACACGATGAAATAATAGCCGTAATAACTGTAGTGCACAAAAAAATGAATGGAGGCCAAAATTGTAAAATGCTCTTTCGAGAGTCACTTTGGCACATTGCACCGTAAATTCTCGTACGACCTCTAAACTTAACCAAATCACAAACGGCCAAAAACATGACCTTCCTAACACATTGAGTTACTGTCTAGTCCAAGGCCATAGGCTAAAAACCAACACAAAACTCGAAAAAGACCCCTGCACCAAAACCTTGCTGCTGTCAATTGCGCGATGGCAGCAGATGCGCTTGCTATGCTTCTTTTACGAGGCTAATGGCCATTGGGGATTGAACCACAGACTAGAGTCTCTTACCAACATCCTAAAGTGTGGCTTGAACCATGGCTAAGGGCACTAGGCCAACCACAATCCAAGCAAACACCTAGGACAACACAAAGCTTTGACCGAGAGCATCAAAATTCCGTGTTGTGCGATTATTTGAATTATCTTGTTGTCTTGCATTGTTCCAGTGGCCATACGATCGACCATGGCTCAATCTAGACTTGATGAAGTATTGTATGAACCATGGATATGGGCTAGAAGCCAACCACAATCCAATCAAACACTCAAAACCGAAACCCACTCACTCACACCAGAAAAATAAAAACCAAGGGGGCATATGTTTGGTTGTTGAAAATTATTGATGGATCCGAGAACCAAGCCTTGAAAGGCTGACTTGATCTCGTCCTAGGCATGATAAAAAGGGTCCTAACCATGGCTACGGTCCCTAGGACAGCCATAGATCGAACACACCTTCACCAACCAGAAAGAAAGAACCGTGGCCAAGTTTTTGCAACTAAGAAAATGTTTGCTGTCATGTACTTGTATTAAGTGCGTGGGCTTAAGTTAATGGACCAACACCTTCCTAACACACTCTAAATCATGCCTAGATTTAGCCTTGAGTGCTTGGAACCGAGCCAACCCCTGAAATCACAAAAACAACTCAACCCGTGAAGCTCAAAGGAGAGGGCCAAGAAGTGCTTGCACAGAATTTCGAAAATCTTGCTGTCAAATTCTTTTGCTGATTAAATCGTGAATATAAAATGTGTAAAAATATCTATAGGACTTGATTGAAGAGGAAAGAAACCATATATACATGCCTGAAATTTTGTTTTGAATAAAACAAACAATACGACGAACACGGCGCGTCGGAGATGGAATTTCTTTCTTACTTTCTTGTTGCAGGTTCTCGATTTCTGTTGCAGTTAATACACGGTTTTTGCTGCTATTTTATCTGTTATTCTCGAATGTGAGGGTGGAGGAAATGTTAAGAATTGAAGGGGAAGGTAACAAGGTGATAAATGAGTCAAGAATGCATTAACAAGGAAGTTGCAAGTGATGAGTTGAATGGCAATAGGAAATATATCTTTTCCTTCTAGCTTGAATGAAATGTGGGGATTGGCATTCTAGATTAGTGGGTTGGGGAATGTTAAGGGAATAATGGGGCTAGTATTATTATTAATTGGTGAGTTAAAAAGGAAGGGAATATCATACCATGAATGGCCATTGAAGGAAGTCTAGAATGGAGAGTTGCCAAAAATATATGGATTGATCTAGGAGGGGGCCGAAATTTGCTAAAGAAATGAAGGCAAAATATTGCTTAAATCTTGTATTTTAAATTCTTTAAAGTTTTAAACTTCCATTATGTATTTTAGTAAATTAGTAAATTAAATTAGGGTAATAATTTTCTTGCATGGCATGGAGCTTGGTCTATAGAATTAATTATTAAAATGTTAGGTTGAAATTTCTTGAATATATTAGGCCAAGATTAATTTATCCCAATTGGTTACACATTTTAATTTAGGCTTTTAATTAAATATTGGACATGAGAGAATTAATTAATAACTTAAGTCCAATTAATTTAAATAAATCCTAAAAACATTCTTTACCCGTAAAATAAATTATTCATTGGCTTAAATTAAATTTAGGAATATTTTCTTATTATTAAATTTTATCTCAATACTCCAACTCTAGTCCGGCCTCGCGTATTTAACCAAAAAGATAAAACTAAACCTCTACGTTTTAAAATAAATGATCAAGACTTAACAAACTTTAAAATGCCTTAAACACCCCATAAATATAAAAGAAATCATTTTTACTTTAAATAATAGTAATTATGCATGGCTTATGCGTAATCTGATTTACCGGGTTCTACACCAAGCAAAAATATCTATACATACATATAATCATACTAAAACATACATTGTATCGTTATACATATAATTATAGACGTCGTGAAACTTGTTTCAAACCCTGACATAATTTTCACTATAATACATATGCGGAAGCTATACAAGAAGACGTCTAGGTTCTTGTCGAGGTAAGGCACGTCACAAGCATCCATTGACGAACCGGAAGCCTATGTATCTTCATTACCTGATCATGTAATACATGAGCTACGTTAGTTTATAAAACTCGATAAGTTGGCACTTATACGTATCAATATGCATAGAAAGAACATACATATCAAGTCGTGATCAACAATGAACCTTTAAACCATGTCATACCATAGCATATATCCATGTTCATTTTTATACTTGAGCCTCATTAGTTGACCTGTACTACTGTGCTTGTTTTATTATATAGCTACTACTGTTTTGGATGTCAGGGAGCACCTTTGACAACCCCACGTCCCATGAACATATATTGGCCAATAGGTTTGGTGGACTTAAAACTACCCATGATGTCAACAAGCTAATATATCATATAAAAATCAGTTATTTTCTTTTTCTTTCATGTTCATGTTCATGACATAGCACCCATCTTCAATATTCATGAATGTCTTTCATATTTAATACATAACAACGAGATATGGTGCTATGTTTTCATCAATAAACATATGAACAATGTACATACAGCAATAATCAATGGGAAGCATTTGAAATACATAATATTACTCATGTATTACTTCAAGAACATGCCAACTTACTGTCCAAGTGTAAGAATACTTGTTTGACGCGATATTTCTCGCTCCTATGCTGTCAAATATATCAATAGTTTAGTTACTATGTCTATACTAGGTGAAATTTATTGCTCTACATGTATAACAACCAAGAGAGATGAAAACTTACACCATTAGGAAGTTATTGTGATGGAGAACTAAATTCTAACTTTAAAATGATGAAGGAAAGGAAGAAGGAAGCTTTTAGAGGAAGGATTCTTGGTTATTTTCGTCTTTTTGTTGTTAAAGAGGCTGAAGGAATGGTAAAGAAGCTTAAGGATTTCGAAACTTATATTTTCCTATGCAAGATGGCGCTCGGGCGGTAAAATATTACCGCTCAAGCACGGAAAATTCTGTCCAAAAATTAACATTTTGGTGCACCGGCGCTCGGGCGGTAAGATCTTACCGCTCGAGCGCGGAACATTCTTCCTCTGCGCACAGTGTTGTCAAAAGATCGCTCCAGATACGTATCTTCTCTTCATAATCTGAAAACGTGGTAAACATGAAAGTTATAGTCCTATGTCTTGGTTGGAATCTCCAATTAGTTTCATGTCATTTGGAGGTCTGAGTAAAAGGTTACGGTCAATCTACCAAAATGTGACATTGTTGGAATGAAGATACACACGACACAATTCGGGGTGCTTTTGGCTTATCTTCCACAATGATTTGGACAAAATTCAAAACATTAAAGTTGTAACCTTATGTATTAGCTTTCTAATGGTCGTGGCCTCACACAATTTTGATCAATATCCAAATCATTATTCTAAAACACGTAAGAACTGTCATATTTTCATCTCATTTCTTACAGTTTCATACCAACTTTCATTACACTATTTTATATACACATCTTATTATCACTATTTAGATATATATTCATTCTCAATACACCATGGAAAATATAAAAATTATATTGAATCTCATTATCGATACCTCAATCAACATGTGAAACATAATGAGTCAAATAAATACATAATAAAGGACATAAACTCATCATTAATCATTGTACGAGTAACCGGGCATTACAGTGTCCAAGGGTTTAATTGTCTTGATTTTTGTTGTATAAGGTATGGTTAGGTGTTAATAAGCTATGGTTCATGTTTGGAGAAGTTTCGAGCTAATTCAAGTTAAAACTGGGATGTACGTGTAAGTTTTAAATACAAATTGAGAAATTAGTCGAGGAGCTTAAGTTTAGGTCAAAGAAAATATTTATGGGTGTAGTTTAAGGTGTTATGTTAAGTTTGGATGGATATGAGTCGTCGTTTTAAGGTCTAAGGATAAATTGGGAAAGTTAAGGTCTCAGGGCAAAACGGTCATTTTACACTGAAAAATGTTAGACGTCATGACAGTGCACTGAATGCTGTAATGAATGTCAAAACGTTTATTTTGAATGTTTATGGGATTTTATGATGAAACTGAAGCGTCTACTATTTAAAATACTTCTAATTTTTTTATTTGTAAGCTAAATCTCGAAAATGTTTTTAAATGCATGTATGCTATAACTGCTGTAATACACCCATTTTGAAATAAAAAGATTCCAATACTGGTAAAAATACTGCAGTTAAAAATATGCCAAAAATCATGTCGAACCAACATGTAAAAAAACAGTGTATAAAAATATCAATGGTTCCTCCTAATTCATAAACGTCATGTGCGGAAAATATATGGTACTCGGGTTAGCTTGCGCACATCCAGTTCCTCATACTCAGTCTTCGGCGCCTCCAGTCTCCTCATCAATATGCTTACCTGCATCATTCACAACTAGTGAGTTTAAAGACTCAACAAACCATAATCGTTATAACAAGTACATATACATAACATGCAACGGTGAAAAATACTGTAATCAACATAAATTTCATGATATTAAAAGCATGAACTTAAACATATCGTGTGAAAGTGCAATGTGTCCAAAACATGTATCAACGTATCAGCATATACGTATTATTTTCTTTATTTTAATTCCATTCATTAGTTGTGATTTTCGTATTATTGTATTAGTAGATGGATCCATCTGTGTATAATCGCGGTACCTGGCGGAGGGGATATCAGCGACAGTATTACCCATCCATTGAGCCTTGGCCTTACATTTCATCATATTATTGTATTCGTATTAGTCACAACCAACTCCCATCCTTCAAAACATGTCATCATATTCTTCACTTATAAAAATCATGTATATACATAAATTTTTCTTGAAATCAAGCATGCAACGTATTTTTCATATTTCCGTAAAAGGTCATGTTCATGATAGCATATGCATTACAAACGAGTAATTTTCTGGTCAGGGCGCATTTTGCCCCTGGAAACCCTAATTGACCATTTTACCCTTAGACCTCAAAATTTCGACCCGAAGTCCACCAAACTCTTAGAAACACCTCAAAACATATTTATAATCATTTCCTAGACGTAACCTCGAGCTCGTTTCATAAATTATTCCATTCGTTTTAAAACTTGGACCGAAGTCCCGGTTTTAACCCGAACCTTAACCAAATCTTTCCAAACATAAACCACAACATAATCACTCCCTACCAGCCCCTAGACCATCCAATTCCAGCCGTTTTGAACCCAATAAAACACACTCTCGCTTGCTGGAATTTTCAGCACACAAGCACCGAAAACCCTAGTGTAACTATTCTCCTAAATTTCGACCCTAGCCCAAACCAATGAGGACCAGACCCGAACCAATTCTTTCTAGCCCACCTTTTGGACCAACCTAGCCCTAGACCTAGCCCTCAGCCCCATTCACGCTGTTAATCGCAACCACCCGAGAGTCCTCGAACCAAGCCCTAACCGAGAAATCCCTGCACTTATCTCCCTCGTTCGGCTCTATGACCAAGACCAGCGGTGTTTGAGCCATCCTAGTCCATTGACTCAGACCCACCAGGGTTTGGTCCAAGGCTTGGAACAGCCTTTGCACGTCTGGCTTCCTCCCATCTCTCCCATCTTCCAATCTAGCCCAACCGAGACCAACCACCAAGAGAAAAATGCGATCGGCCTTCACCAAATCGTGCCTACTGTAACGCCCCGAAAATTTAAAAGTCCACGCTAACCACATGCATTTGAATTATTAAATGCTCTTGTATTTTTATTAAATGTTTTAGTTGCATTAATTAATTATGTTGTGCATGTTTGAATGTTTAAAATATACTTTTCTACATTTTTGCATAAAAAGGTATTTTTTTAGGGTTATTCGAGTTGCGATCAAGGAACGAAGACCGAGGGCTGAAAAATAGAAAATGTTTT
The DNA here is from genome assembly GCF_025594145.1 of Primulina tabacum. NCBI lineage: Eukaryota > Viridiplantae > Streptophyta > Magnoliopsida > Lamiales > Gesneriaceae > Primulina > Primulina tabacum. Next base: position 5,989,894 of record NC_134567.1, read on the forward strand.
TATTGGTTAATTGTCTTTAATTATTTAAAATATGAGTGATGCTTTTTCCTATTTTTGAAAATAAGGGTTTTTGAGGTGATTTTATACGCCGGGACGTAATTTTTATCGGTGTTGGATTTTCAACAAAAATACGAACATTTTGATAACCCGGCTAATAAATTCACAAAGTTTATTAATCAAAATTATTTTTAAGTCTTTTAAATATTTTAATTAAGCACTAATGGGCCTAATTAATTACCTAATGGGCCTTTATTTATCTATTTAAAGTGCAATTTCTCCCCATTAACTCCTACAACTACACGTCCCACTCCCCTTCCCCACTCAAACTCTCCCCTTGCAAAAAAATACACGACACACACACAAAGGTTTTGAGGGAAAAGCATCAAGGATTTTCAAGGAAATTTCTAGCCAAGGATCTTCGTCGTCGTTCTTCAATCGCCAACGGTTTTTCGTGCGTAAAATACGCAAAGGCACGCCACATTCTCCCTTTTACTCATCATTCACACCATAGTATTTATTTAAAATTGGATTGTATGAAAAATAAGTTTCACTTGGATGTATTTTCGTTTTTATGCAAACATGAATTTTAAAACATGTGGTTTTGATCCAAAATCATGATACAAGTGTGCATGAAGGGGCTGCCATGTATAGGATTAAAAAGGGGCATGTTTTTACACATTTTAAAGGGTCTTAAACACACACAAAATACTGCACAAGATCGGGAATAAAAGTTGGTGGCAAGTTGCTGTCATGGTGGGGAGGAGGTTACGGTTTAAGGGAATTAAAGGTTTGGCTTGGCTTTGGTTGGGACCAGAGCCTGGCTTGGGACCTTGTTGAGTAAAGGGAAGAGTCCTAGGCACGCTAGGATTCGAGACCATGGGCTGGGGAGGAGTCCTAGCTTGGCTGGGGAGGAGTCCTAGCTCCACCCGAGAGTTGCAGCAAAAGGGTAGCGCAGGGTACAGCAAGTTGTGCAGGGGCTGTGGCTCGGCCAGGGGCGTTAGGGCTGGGCTAGGTTAGGTCCTTAGGGTCTTAAGAAGGGGCACAAGGGGCTGGTTCAAGGTCTGGTGTGGTTGGTTAGGTCCTATCAACAGAAACGTGGAGTCCAAGGTAGGTGGGTTTCTCGGCCATATTACGCTATTGCTGGTGGAGCTTCGGTTTTGGAGCTTGGGTTCGGTATGGGCTTGGTCCGAGCGTGGTCCAGAGTGGTTAGGGTCAGGTTTGGTCGAGGGTTAACCAGCTGGAGGTGTTCTAGGCTAGCTAGGAGTCCTAGTACAACTAGAACACAAGACACACACACATGCAGAATATTGAGTCAAGTTCCAGCAGGGATGGTGCGACTTAGGGGCTGGTTCTATGGCTTGGGCTTGGACAGGAGGGTCCCTAGGTGGATTGGCTAGGTTTTGGCTCAAGGTTGCTCGGGCGTGGCTCGAGTAAATTAGGAGATGGCTCGGTGTGTTCGTTAGTGTGTCAAAAACGAAAATAATAAATCTAAAATTGAATCCATGAGTCCACGGGTGTGACTCATGACTTATAATGGTAGAATAAATCATAATAATGATATGTTTAAAATTTGGAATCAAAATAACAAATTTTGGATTTATTCGGGATTTAATCGCCGCACAAAACGCTAATTAACGAGTTAATTGAAAAGCCTAGTTTTATAACTTATAAAATTATGAAAAATTAGGTTTAAATTTAAATAATTATTATGAGTCTAAGATTTTAATTTGGGTATTTTATATTAAGGTTTGGTTTAATTCGTGATTAAAACGCATTAATACGTCACATTTAAATGTTAATTTAAAAGTCATCGAATTAAGCTAAATAAAAATATGAAAAAATTCTTGTAGGCTTAAATAATTATTTGGGACATATTAGAGCCAATGAAATTAAGAAAATGTCAAAAACGAGAAATTTTACGTCTAGGGGTAAAACGGTCATTTTACACCTAGAAATTAGTAAACGTCATGACAGTGTCCTGAAGGCTGTTTTATATGCTAACATGATTATTTTAAATGTTTATGGATGCTTTTATGATTTCATATGTCAAAATGTTATTTTAAAATGATTATGGAATTTTATACGTTTATGGATTTTTATGTCAAAATATTTATTTTAAATGTTTACGATTTAATATGTTAAAATGTTGATTTTAAACGTTTATGGATTTTTATGATTTAAAATGTTAAAATGTTCGTTTTAAATGTCTATGGATTTTTATGATGAAACGATAACGTTAAAAGACATGTTGCATGCTTGGTTTAAAATGAAAAATGTTATATGCATTATTTTTATTAAGTGATGATAACATGTTGAAGGATGTGAAAGGATTGTGACTAACACGATGATATGTTGGAGATATCGTGAGGGTTATGGTCCCAGTGGGAGCCCGACAATCGTATTTCCTTTGATACGGATATGAACACGTTTACGATGATATGTTAATACGTAAGGCCAGGGCCCAGTTGACCGGTGAGAGTGTTGCTGGTGTCCCCCGCTGCCCAGTACTGTGGTTACATGTAGATGGATCCATCGCCTAACACGTATATGAAAGTCACAATCAACGATCTGAATTCAACAAACACGAACATGAATATGAATATGAATATGGACACGAATATGGATATGAATATGAATATATTAAGTGTCATGTTTATGTCTTTTGAAAATGTTTTTATTTAAGGTTTTATGCATCATGAAAATGTTTACGAAAATGTTATCTTTCAAGTTTATGCATCTTCATGAAAAGGTTATTTTAAGTACAAATATTTTTCACTATTATATGTTAACTGTATTATGTATTACTTTTTATCAAGAATATGATGTGTTGAGTCTTTAGACTCACTATGTGTGATTGATGCAGGTGATTTTGATGTTAATGTTTTTGGAGGTCTTGATGGTTGATCTGACTGGACCGAAGGTGCACATAACCCGAGGACCGACGCTAGTTTTCCGCACTAGTTATGATTCATGATTTTAAGTATTGTTAAAGATATTTTTACAACTTTTATTTATGTTATGAGTGGTTTTTGAGAGGTTATAGTATGGGCTATACTTTTCAAATGTTAATTGGTTGATTATTTTAAAATGATGTCAAAAATATTTTATGTTTGTGTATGCAATTCGGCCGATGCTATGTGAGGTTTGAAAAAAAAATTCTACTACTTTTTAAGAAAAAGAATAAGCAGACGTTTCAGTTGGTATCAGAGCAAAAGTCCTGTAAAGGGTTGTGCCACCATCAGCGCCAGAAAGATCAGTCTTCAAGCCTCAACTTGTAAGTTTACATGTAGCGCCCCGAAAATTTAAAGGTCCACGCGAACCACATGCATTTGAATTATTAAATTCTCCTGTATTTTAATTAAATGTTTTAATTGCATGAATTAATTATGTTATGCATATTTACATGTTTAAAATATATTTTTATACATATTGCATTAAAATGGTATTTTTAAGGAATATTCAGGTGACGACGAGGAACGGGGACCGAGGCTGAAAAATAGAAAATGTTTTTATTAAATAATTATTTTTAATTATTTAAAATATGGTTGTTGCTATTTAGTATATTTGAAAATAAAGGCTTTTGAAGTGATTTTATACGCCGAGACGTAAATTTTATCGGTGTTGGTTTTTCAACTAAAATACGAACTTTTGGGCAACCCGGCTAATAAATTCACAAACTTATTTAAGCAAAATTATTTTTAAATCTTTTAAATTTTTTTTAATTAAGCATTAATGGACCTAATTAATCTCTTAATGGGCCTAAGCCTAATTAGTGATTAATTAAACTATAAAATACTCAAAACCCTCCCATTAATTCATTAACTCACGCCCACCTTTTTTCCTCAATTAAAACTCTTCCTTGGCACTCCATATACACGACATCACACACAAATTATTTTGGAGAAAATTTCAAAGGAAGTTTCAAATGTTGTCAAGAGTAGGCCCTCCGTGTCAACGTTCTTCGTCGTCAACGTTTATTCGTGCGTTTAAAATGCAAAGGCACGCCATACTTCTTTCTTTTCTCATCTTTCACACCATAGTAATTATTTAAAATTATTTTGCATGAAAAACAAGGAACACCTTGTTAGATTTTCGTTTTTCAAGTGTACGTGATTTTTGAAGCATGATTTTTTATTCAAAAACATGTATATTGGGTCGTTAAGGGGCTGCCATGATTAGGAATCGATAAAGGATGGTTTTAACAACTGATAAGGCCCTATAAATACACCACACACGCCGTAAGAATAATAAAGAAAACCAATCTGGAAACCGTGAGTTTTGGTTGGCTTGTTCAAGGTTCATGGGTTGTTTGTGTTGCATGGGACTTAGGGGCTCGACCAGGTCTTGAGGAGGGTTCGGTTGGGACGTGGTTAGGTCCTAGGAAGGGTCCCAGAAGGGCCAGGGCTCGCGCTAAGGGGGCTGGGGAGAGTCCTCACGAGAAAGGGCACTTCCCACGCATGCTTGAGGGTGGCCGAGAGATTTGTGAGGGTGGCTCGAGAGAGGGCTGGGCTAGGGCGTCTGGATGATGGATTAAGATGGTCCAGGGAGAGTTAGGAAGGGCTAGGTTTAAGGGAGTGGCTTGGTCCAGCAAGGGCCGAGCAAAACGTGGGAACGCAGGGGGAGGGGTGATCGCGCATGCTGTCTTCTGTTTCAGTTGCTTCATGCGCGGGTTCCAGGGCATGGGATGGTCTGGGTAGGGTCTAGACGTGGTCCAGGGATGGTTAGGGTGTGCTGGGCTCGGTGATGGCTCGGATAAAAAAGCCCAGGCTAGCTGGGAGTCTCGAGAGAAACAACAGCTTGTGCGCAGGTTTTGGGGCCAAAGTTCAGTGGGTTTTCGAGCGGGCCGGGGCTTGTTCTTTGGGATGGGCTTGGTCAGTAGGGTCCCTAGGTGAGTTGGCTAGGTTTTGGTTCAAGGTGGCTCGGACGTGGCTCGAGTAAATCGGGAGATGGCTCGGTGGGTTCACTTAGGTGTCATATTACGAAATTAAAGAACTAAAAATGAATCCAAGGATCCACGGGGGTGGCTCATGACTTGGAAGGGTAGAATAAATCATAAAAAGGTTATGTTTAAAACTTGGGATCAAAATATTGAGTTTTGGATTTATTCGGAATTTAATCGCCGCACGAAACGCTAATTAACGGGTTAATTGAAACGCCTAGTTTTAAGCTTAATAAAATTATGAAAAATTAGGTTTAAGCTTAAATAATTATTATAAGTCTAATTTTTAAATTTGGAAATTTTATATTAAGGTTTGGTTTAATTCGAGATTAAAACGCATTAATACGTCACATTTAAAGATTAACTGAAAAAGTCTAACATTTAAGCCAAATAAAATTATGAAAAAATTCACGTAAGCTTAAATAATTATTTGGGACATGTTAGAGTCATGAAATCAAGAAAAAAGTCGAAAACGTAAAATGTCGAGTCCAGGGGTAAAACGGTCTTTTTACACCGGGAAATTAGTAAAGGTCATGGCAGTGCCCTTAATGCTATTTTTATGAAAATATGATTATCTTTAAATGTTACGAATTTTTCATGATTAAATGATGATTTTTAAATGTCTAAGGGATTTTTATGATTTAAGAAGACATTTAAAATACATGTTCCATGCTTGGTTTCAAAAATGAAAAACGTAATGATTTTCATGATTTTTCTAAAGTGATGTGAATGAAAAATGTTGAAGGATGTGAAATAATTGTGACTAATTCGTTAATGTTGGCGACGTCGTGAGGGTTATGGTCCCAATGGGAGCCCGACGATCGTGTTTCCATCATTGCAAATATGTGGTAACGGATATGTGGTAACGGTTTTGTGGTAACGGAAGAATGGAAATATCGTGAGGGAAAAAGGCCCCAGAGGGAGCCCATTTATGGGAAAAGGCCCCAGAGGGAGCCCCGACGATCGTATTTCTATTCGAATCATGATAGGCCAGGGCCCAGTTGACCGGTGAGAGTGTTGCTGGTGTTCCCCGTCGCCCAGTACTGTGGTTTTATGTAGATGGATCCATCGACCCTCATGAGCATGATCAGGAAAGTCACAATTAACGATCTGAATTCAGCAAAAGAAAAGAGAAAAAGAAAAGAAAAATGTTCATGATCATGTTAAAGGTTTTATGTCATGTCATGTTGAGGAAAAAGGAAAAAGTTAAGGTTTATGATTGCATGTCATGAAAAAGTATTTTATGAAAATGTTTATGTTTAAAGTTTTATGCATCATGAAAATGTTTACGAAAATGTTTATGTTTATGCATCTTCATGAAAACGATATTTTAAGTACAAGTATTTTTCACTGTTATATGTTAGCTGTATTACGTAGTACTTGTTATAAAGATTATGGTGTGTTGAGTCTTTAGACTCACTAGGTGTGATGGATGCAGGTTATCATGATAATGCTAATGGAGGTCTTGATGGTTGATCCGACTGGACTGAAGGTGCACATGACCCGAGGACCGACGCTAGTTTCCGCATATATATATATATATATATGTTATGATTTATGTTAAAAGATTTTATGACTTTTATCATGAGTATGAGTGGTTTTTGAGAGGTTATAGTATGGGCTACACTTTTCAAATGTTATTTTTAGATTTAGAAAAATGTTAGTTGGTTGTTTATTTTAAAATGATGTCAAAAATATTTTATGAAATTTTATGGTTCGGCCGAATGCTATGTGAGGTTTTAAAAAAAAAAATTTTCTAGTACTTTTTAAGAAAACGAATAGGCATATGTTTCATTACATGCTTTATATGATCTATATGTTGTTACCAGCATAATTGTATGAATTATATGTTTACGTCGCATGTTTAATTGCTTTATGAGGATATATGATTTATATACTTTAGATTTTTATACGTGATACGATATGAAATAAAAAATTATTTGATTTCAACGCATGTTGGCTTCGTGGTGGAATTGGACTATGTTGACTTTTGGGTTTTACTATTTTCTACTTTTTGGGCAGTAAGTTAATCGTGAATATTATAAATGCTTTTGGGACACGTAGATTTTCTAAGAAAATATTTATGATTCGTGGTTATTAGTTGAATTAATTTTTAGGAATTAGACGTAAGGAATAATGATTCGAAGACTGCAATGATATTTGGGACTATAGAAATGTATAAATTGGGATCTTAAGTTTGATGAAAGGTAAGATTGGTTATAGGAATTGATTTTTGGGTAAATAAGTTTAAATTTATCGAAATTATGTTATGGGAAACCTGTAGAAGGAAATTAAGAATGTCAAGAACTTGTGGGTTAATCGTAAGATTTTCGAAATTAAGGACCAATTAAGATAATTTTTGAGGAAATTAAGAAGCGATTTTGCAATTATTAAGGAATTTGAGAACTAGTTTAGCAATAAGCGATAATTAAATGGTTTAAATGATAAGAATTTTGAGAATTTAGAATTTTAAGAATATTTGGAACCTTGGGATATCTTGGGTTATAATGTTATAAGGAATGTTAATCAAGAGTTTTTAAGGATGAATCGATATTAGACTTGAAAATCTAAGCGTTAGCGGATGCATTTGAGATTTTAAGATTGAAAGATGATAAGTTTTGACGAACATTTTGGGTATAAATTAAGGAAAGTAATATACGATAAGTTTGGTTATCCATCTTTTAATATTTGAAATTGTAAGAAAAATTGTGATTCGAGGTTATATTAGTAACATCAGTAAGTCGTTATGAGTCATTTTAAGTTGCGAGTTGTAAATAAGGATTTAGAAGGAAAAATTAATTGGGATTTAGTAAATGTAAGGACATTCTAGAATTTAAGTTTTATCAGAGTAGCGCAGCAGAAGCGTGGATTTTTGGGATGCTAGAATTGAATCTAAACTTTGGGTTATTAAGGATAAAAGAATTTTGAGGACGAAATTCAATTTAGGGGGTCGGGGGAGATTGTAACGCCCCGAAAATTTAAAAGTCCACGCGAACCACATGCATTTGAATTATTAAATGCTCCTGTATTTTTATTAAATGTTTTAGTTCATTAATTAATTATGTTGTGCATGTTTGCATGTTTAAAATATACTTTTCTACATTGTTGCATAAAAAGGTATTTTTTTAGGGTTATTCGAGTTGCGATCGAGGAACGGAGACCGAGGGCTGAAAAATAGAAAATGTTTTTATTGGTTAATTGTCTTTAATTATTTAAAATATGAGTGATGTTTTTTCCTATTTTTGAAAATAAGGGTTTTTGAGGTGATTTTATACGCCGGGACGTAATTTTTACCGGTGTTGGATTTTCAACAAAAATACGAATGTTTTGACAACCCGGCTAATAAATTCACAAAGTTTATTAATCAAAATTATTTTTAAGTCTTTTAAATATTTTAATTAAGCACTATTGGGCCTAATTAATTACCTAATGGGCCTAAGCTTGGTTAGTGTTTTATTTATCTATTTAAAGTGCAATTTCTCCCCATTAACTCCTACAAATACACGTCCCACTCCCCTTCCCCACTCAAACTCTCCCCTTGCAAAAAAATACACGACACACACACAAAGGTTTTGAGGGAAAAGCATCAAGGATTTTCAAGGAAATTTCTAGCCAAGGATCTTCGTCGCCGTTCTTCAATCGCCAACGGTTTTTCGTGCGTAAAATACGCAAAGGCACGCCATATTCTCCCTTTTACTCATCATTCACACCATAGTATTTATTTAAAATTGGATTGCATGAAAAATAAGTGGCACTTGGATGTATTTTCGTTTTTATGCAAACATGAATTTTAAAACATGTGGTTTTGATCCAAAATCATGATACAAGTGTGCATGAAGGGGCTGCCATGTATAGGATTAAAAAGGGGCATGTTTTTACACATTTTAAAGGGTCTTAAACACACACAAAATACTGCACAAGATCGGGAATAAAAGTTGGTGGCAAGTTGCTGTCATGGTGGGGAGGAGGTTACGGTTTAAGGGAATTAAAGTTTTGGCTTGGCTTTGGTTGGGACCAGGGCCTGGCTTGGGACCTTGTTGAATCAAGGGAAGAGTCCTAGGCACGCTAGGACTCGAGACCATGGGCTGGGGAGGAGTCCTAGCAAGCTAGGACTCCACCCGAGAGTTGCAGCAAAAGGGTAGCGCAGGGTACAGCAAGTTGTGCAGGGGCTGTGGCTCGGCCAAGGGCTTTGGGGGTGGGCTAGGTTAGGTCCTTAGGGTCCTAAGAAGGGGCACAAGGGGCTGGTTCAAGGTCTGGTGTGGTTGGTTAGGTCCTATCAACAGAAACGTGGAGTCCAAGGTAGGTGGGTTTCTCGGCGATATTATGCTATTGCTGGTGGAGCTTCGGTTTTGGAGCTTGGGTTCGGTATGGGCTTGGTCCGAGCGTGGTCCAGAGTGGTTAGGGTCAGGTTTGGTCGAGGGTTAACCAGCTGGAGGTGTCCTAGGCTAGCTAGGAGTCCTAGTACAACTAGAACACAAGACACACACACATGCAGAATATTGAGTCAAGTTCCAGCAGGGATGGTGCGACTTAGGGGCTGGTTCTATGGCTTGAGCTTGGTCAGGAGGGTCCCTAGGTGGGTTGGCTAGGTTTTGGCTCAAGGTGGCTCGGGCGTGGCTCGAGTAAATTAGGAGATGGCTCGGTGTATTCGTTAGTGTGTCAAAAACGAAAATAATAAATCTAAAATTGAATCCATGGGTCCACGGGTGTGACTCATGACTTGGAATGGTAGAATAAATCATAAGAATGATATATTTAAAATTTGGGATCAAAATAACGAGTTTTAGATTTATTCGTGATTTAATCGCCGCATGAAACCCTAATTAACGAGTTAATTGAAAAGCCTAGTTTTATGCCGTATAAAATTATGAAAAATTAGGTTTAAATTTAAATAATTATTATGAGTCTAAAATTTTAATTTGGGTATTTTATATTAAGTTTTGGTTTAATTCGTGATTAAAACGCATTAATACGTCACATTTAAAGATTAATTTAAAAGTCATCGAATTAAGCTAAATAAAAATATGAGAAAATTCATGTAGGCTTAAATAATTATTTGGGACATATTAGAGTCTATGGAATTAAGAAAATGTCAAAAACGAGAAATTTTACGTCTAGGGGTAAAACGGTCATTTTAAACCTAGAAATTAGTAAACGTCATGGTAGTGTCCTGAAGGCTGTTTTATATGCTAATATGATTATTTTAAATGTTTATGGATGCTTTTATGATTTCATATGCCAAAATGTTATTTTAAAATGATTATGGAATTTTATACGTTTATGGATTTTTATGTCAAAATGTTTATTTTAAATGTTTACGATTTAATATGTTAAAATGTTGATTTTAAAAGTTTATGGATTTTTATGATTTAAAATGTTAAATTGTTCATTTTAAATGTCTATGGATTTTTATGATGAAACGATAACGTTAAAAGACATGTTGCATGCTTGGTTTAAAATGAAAAATGTTATATGCATGATTTTTCTTAAGTGCTGATAACATGTTGAAGGATGTGAAAGGATTGTGACTAACACGATGATATGTTGGAGATATCGTGAGGGTTATGGTCCCAGTGGGAGCCCGACGATCGTATTTCCTTGGATACGGATATGAACACGTTTACGATGATATGTTAATACGTAAGGCCAGGGCCCAGTTGACCGGTGAGAGTGTTGCTGGTGTCCCCCGCCGCCCAGTTTTGTGGTTACATGTAGATGGATCCATCACCTAACACGTATATGAAAGTCACAATCAACGATCTGAATTCACCTAACACGAACATGAATATGAAGATGAATATGGACACGAATATGGATATGAATATGAATATATTAAGTGTTATGTTTATGTCTTTTGAAAATTTTTTTATTTAAGGTTTTATGCATCATGAAAATGTTTACGAAAATGTTATGTTTTAAGTTTATATATCTTCATGAAAAGGTTATTTTAAGTACAAATATTTTTCATTGTTATATGTTAACTGTATTATGTATTACTTGTTATCAAGAATATGATGTGTTGAGTCTTTAAACTCACTAAGTGTGATTGATGCAGGTGATTTTGATGTTAATGTTTTTGGAGGTCTTGATGGTTGATCTGACTGGACTGAAGGTGCACATAACCCAAGGACCGACGCTAGTTTTCCGCACTAGTTATGATTCATGATTTTAAGTGTTGTTAAAGATATTTTTACAACTTTTATTTATGTCATAAGTGGTTTTTGAGAGGTTATAGTATGGGTTATACTTTTCAAATGTTAGTTGGTTGATTATTTTAAAATGATGTCAAAAATATTTTATACTTGTGTATGCAATTCGGCCGATGCTATGTAAAGTTTGAAAAAAAAAATTCTACTTCTTTTTAGAAAAAAAATAATCAGACGTCTCACCTACCTCGTGACTCCAGCCCCTTGACACCATGACTCCCAATGTGTGTAGCCCTTAAACCCTTAGCCGTAGCGGCTCCTTACACAAAAGTCATGAAAAACGTTAGTTGCATCAAACAATAGGTATAATTCAAGTCAAAACTATGCAAAAACGATACCACGACATAAATCAAAAGATTTCTCATGCATAAACACACAAACCAGCATATAGAAGCGTGAATGATGAGAAAAAAAACGTTTTAGGGCGTGCCTTTGAATCACTCTAAATTCTTAATTTGCCACAACATTATTCCACTAACGTTTAGATTTGCCAAATATTAATTCCTCCTACAATGCCCTTTATTACCATTTCTTATAACATTATAACCTAGTTATTTCAAAGTTCTAAATATCCCTTCAAGCATAAATCATTGAAAATTCATATAATTAAAACCATTCAATTCTCACTTATTCCTAAACTAGTCCCCAAATTTCTTAATCATTGCGAGATAAATTCCTAATTTCCTCGAAAATTATCCAACTGATCATTAATTTCGAAAATTCTACAATTACATATAAGTTCTTGGTGTTTCTAATTTCATTTTATAGGTTTCCCGTAACATAAAACTCAATCATCTTAAGCTTATTAAGCACAAAATAAATTATCATAACCAATCTTACATTTCCATCAATACCTAAAATCCCAAATTACATATTTTTTATACTTTTAAAGATCGTTGTAGTCTTCGAATCATTATTCCTTATATGAAATTCTCAAAAATTAACTCAACTAATAACCTCGAACCATCAGTATTTTCTTAGAAAATATACATATCCCAAAAGCATTCATAATCTTCATGACTAACTTATGACCCAAAAAGTAGAACATCAGTACTACTAACCAAAAATTAATATAGTCAAATCATTTTCAATCTTTTCCTAACTCCCATTAATAAAATTCTGAAACATGTCCAATTCCACCACAAAGCCAGCATGCATGAAAATCATATAATTTCTTATTTCAAGTCGTAACACGCTATTGGAATTATAATTTCGGATTTTGACAAATTGAGCATGAAAAGATTGAAGAACAGATCAAGACAACTAAAGATAATTGAACTGAAGACGTAACTGATAGTTGACCGAACTGAAGATTAATGTGCAAATTATTAAAGGTAATTGAACTGATCTAAGTTAACAGAAGTTGTGTAATAAACTGGACAATCAGTTACGCAGCAATCGATTAATCTTATCGGCTATAAAGATTCAACTAATAAATCAGCTTTACACGTCATCAGTTAAAGACGTAGCCAACAACCGACAAATTGTACAAGAGCAGAGTGCAACTCGTATTAGGAACTCCGTATTTCAGAAAAGCTACAGTGTACGATTTTTTCAGAAGAATGTTGATGTGTCTATCTAACAAATATAAAGATTCAAATGCATTCATTGTTTCCGTTGGAAGCAAAGCCTATAAATAGCCGAGAAGATCGGCTGAGAAAGGTTACCCAGTTACAGAACCAGTCAAAAACGGAGTTACACAGTCATTTACGAAGTTAGCAAGAGCTCTGCACATATTCATTCTAAGTTAAAGCTCTCAAAAGCTCGTATATTATACATATTCATAGCTTTCAAGTTATATTTTGAGCTTAAGCAAAAACATTATTGTTGTAATATTCGATCTTTTAAAGATCAGTTGTGCTGACAAATTACATCAATTGAGTACTTATAAAATTGTATTGATACTAAGAATTTTCCTTTTGGAAGTGTAAAGTCCAAAACAGAAGTGGGTTTGTACATAGTGTCGTATAGATCAAATCCTTTTAGTGAATATCATATCTTCGAAATAGAAGGGGTGACGTAGGAGCGTTTGAAGTTTCTGAACATCCACAAATCTTGTGTTGTTTGTTCTTTGTTTTATTACATATGACATTCAGTTTATTTTAACACTTTCATTTGTTAATTGATTGACATTGACAACAAGATTCGCGAATTCAGTTTATCACTAAACTAATTCATCCATCGAAATGTTGTGAAAATTGTCAAGTGTTTATTCAACACCCCCATTCTAAACATTTTATCACACCCAATCGGTCCTAACAAGTGGTATCAGATAAGTTGAATCTTGTTTCTGAATATATCCATCTTTACATCTTTATACCCCATGGGCCCACTAGGCCCAGACCACATGTGGGGCCCCCTAGCCCATCTCCAACCAAGATGGAAAGCCCATCAGGGCGCCCAAGTATTCTCCTATAAATACCAGGTTTGGGTGTCTCATTCATCATTCACTATATTGTTTTCAGCAGCACCCTTAGCTGCTCCCCCCATATATCCTCAGTCTCTGACTTGAGCGTCGGAGGGGCTACGCCAGGACATCCCCCTGGCCCCCTCCTAACGAACTTATTTGTGATTTCAGCCTCAGGATAATTTCAAAACCTGCGTCTGGATTAGTGACTTTTGCTGGAATTGGACCCTAAATTTCCTTTGAGTATCACATGTAAATACCATATCTTCCTTCAATAAGATTCCAATGTTCTCCAGAGAAGAATTCAATTATTGGAAGATAAGAATGCAGGCTCACTTAGCTGCACAAGAAGATGATATGTGGTACGTAATAACGGAAGGGCCCATGAGAATAGTGAAAACAAATATTGTTGTTGCCATAACTGATGATGCACCACACCGCATCGAAAACCACATGAAGAATGGATAGCAGAAGATAAAAGAAAAGCCAATTTGGATAATTTATACAAGACGTTGGACAAAATCACTTTCAGTAAAATAAAGATGTGCAGAACAGAAAAAGAGATTTGGGAGAAGTTGATCCAGCTATGCTAGGGCAATGAGCAGACAAAAGAAAATAAACTCTCAGTTGTTGTTCAAAAGTTTGATAATATTAAAATGAAGACAGGAGAGTCTATGAACGAGTACGATGAAAGAGTCAGCGGCATTATAAATGAACTGAATGAACTTGGAAAAGTGTATTCCAACAAAGAAGTTGAACTGAAGGTGGTTCAAGGTCTTCCCAAGGAATGAGATGTCAAGACCATGGCTATGAGAGAGTCAAAAGACCTGAATAATGTTGAACTACATGACTTATTTGCTGATCTCAAAGCTTATGAGTTCTAGCTGCAGACAAAAGAAGGAGAACCTTCTACACCAGCAGCTACAACTGCTCTCAGTGCTCACAAAGTTGAACTAACTAGTTCAGCTGAGAAAACTGCAGATCAGCTAAGCAATGATCTCATGTCATTTTTTGTGAAGAAATTTGGTAAATTCATGAGAAGAAACCAATGTTCATTCCAACGACATTATAACAATTCTAAGGAAGAACCAATGAAACGTCTGCTAAATAGTTTTCTTTAAAAGTACTAGAGAAATTTTTTTATTTTTTTTTCCAAACCTCACTAAATCGGCCGAACCCTTACCATACATAAAATATTTTCATAAAATATTTTGCACCATTTTAAAAATAAACCAACCATCTAATATTTGAAAAATCAAGTGAAATAGTCAAAACATGAAATCGTCAAATGTTCTACCAAACCTAAAAAGCAATAAATTTGAAAAGTATAGCTCATATTAAACCTCTCAAAAATCTCTCAAAAACATAAATAAATAGCCGTAAAATCTTCAACGTAAATCGTAAATCGTAAGTGCGGACAAGTAGAAGTGCCGGTCCTCGGGTCGTGTGCACCTTCAGTCCAGTCAGGTCAACCATCAAGACCTCCATCAAACTTACATGCATTCATCACACCTAGTGAGCCTAAAGACTCAATACACCAAAATCTTTATAACAAATAATACGTATAAAAATCACAAGCAACAGTGAAAATACTTTTACGTAAAAATAATATTTTTCATGACATGCATAACATAAACCTCACTTTTCTTTTACATCATTCATAACATATACCCTTTTATCATGATCATAAAAATTTTCTTTTTTTTATTGAATTCAGATAGTTAATTATGACTTTTCTCACCCTCAAAAAATTCGATGGATCCATCTACATGTAACCATTGTACTGGGCGGCGGGGACACCAGCAACACTCTCACCGATAAACTGGGCCTTGGCCTATCCTCATCGAATGGAAATACGATAGTCGGGCTCTCTTTGGGGCCTTCTCCCATAAATGGGCTCCCTCTGGGCATTTTCCCTCACGATATTCTTATTCTTATCCTCATATCCTCATACTCACAATTACTTCACTCCCTTCAACATTTTAATTTTTCATCACTTTATAAAAATCATGCATAACATTTCATTTTTGTTTTCGAAACCAAGCATGCAATATATTTTTTAAATGCCAACCTTAAATCATCAAAATCCATAGACATTTAAAAAACATAATTTAACATGTAAAAATTCATAAACATTTGAAATAATCGTATTAGCATAAAAAACAACATTCAGAGTACTGTCATGACGTTTACTAATTTTTAGGTGAAAAATGACTGTTTACCCCTAGGCATAAAATTTCTCGGTTTTGACTTTTTCTTTATTTCATTGACTCTAACATGTCCCAAATAATTATTTAAGCCTAAATTAAAATTTTCATAATTTTATTTATCTTAAATTCTAGACTTTTTAATTAATTGGTATTTAATCGTTTTGAAGGCTTTTTAATCCCGAAAAATTCCAAATTTTAATATAAAATTCCCAAAAAATAACTCGACTCTCGTGAGCCGTGTTTCGAATTATTTTCGAATTATTTAATTGTGAACCATGACTCGACTCTCGTGAGCCGTGTTTCGAATTAATTGGTATTTAATCGTGAACCATGACTCTCGTGAGCCGTGTTTCGAATTATTTTCCCAAAAAAGAAAACCCTAAGCCACGCCCTAGACCACCCATGAGCCAACTCTCGGTTTTGTCAAGCCACCTTAAGAAAACCCCTTCCTAACTCTTCTATGGACCCTTTGGGACCCACGTGACCCCCTGAACCAGACCATGGCTCGAAGCCGAAGCCCCCTGTAGAGCCCAAATTCAGTACACATAAAACTCATGTATTTATTTAATTGTTAAATTATTTATTTAAGTTTAAAATAATTTTTAGCGATTCGTGATTTATTAAATTGTATTATTTTAATTATTTATATTTACGTGATGCACATTAAAATGTTTCTTGAGTTTCATGTTTCAGGCGATTATTCGATGCGGGATCGAGGAAAAGAGACCGGCGACGATTTTGGAAATTTTTAAAATGTCGTATTTTATTTTAAGTTGGGTTTGGGGCTTTTTAAAAGGTTTATTTAATTTTTTAGCATTTTAAAAGCCTAATTTAATTTATTAGGTGATTTTAAAATTTTAAACTTTTAAAATCTAGCACATGTGTATTTTATTTTAAATTAGGGGATTTTGCTTAGTAGTGGGAATTAACATTTTTATTAATATTTTAATTAGCACTTTAATTAACATTGTCAATTGAGTAATTAGCAAATCATTTCCCTAATTTATTTCCTAACACACGCACACGCACACACTCACACGACATCACACACGCACATTTTTATTCCATCAATTCAGATTTTTTGAGAGCAAAAAACCTAGGGTTCTTGGAGTTCTAGCAGCCACCCCTATCCTCTAAATTTTTCCAGCAATTCTCTTTGAGTTTTCTTCAAGAAAATCGTGCCACCGTTCGTCCTGCATCAACCCTCGCATCTTTCCCGTTTCGGTGTCGTCGTTTCGGTAACTTTAAATATCAAAAGACATGTATAATCTTTTGTTTCTACATCGTTCTTGTTATATTATATGTTCTTATGTTTATTATGCGTAAAAATCCATGTATGTTGTAAAAATTTTGAGCAAAAATTTGTTGGATCGGTTTTGAAACGATTTTAGATCTGAAAACTCAAAATTTGCAGTCATTTCAAATACCACGACTTTTGGGTCGATTTTCTGGAAAAAATTTCAACATATAAAACGTAGAACGTTTTGATACCTTCGATTTGACAGTAAATTCGAAATATTTGGATAAGAAATGATTGAGTTGTGATCGTTTTTGTGGGACTGCCCAAACTGCATTTTTCTGAAAATGCGTTCTTGATGTGTTCTTGATATTTTATTGTTGCAGGCTTCGTTGGGGATCGACGGGTGATCACTGCTGCGTTTAAGTATATCGAGAATGATGTTGGGATGATTGTTGGTGTTTCGTTTCTCAACGATAGGCACTTGTTTGTATTAGAAGTCGTAGGATGTGTTTTGGTGTCAAATGTCGAGTACACGGATTGGGTTGCGTTGTTTGTGATGCGTAGTCATTTTGGGGCATTTGTTTGAGTTTGAATAAGTGTCATAGCATCCTAGGATGGGTCTCGAGGCATTGGTTCACGGTCCGTATGATCGAGTTAGGAGGAATAAGCCATAAGTGTAGTGTTTCTCCCTTGGTTTACGATTCCAGCACCTACACGGACCCGAAACCGAACCCTTACACGGGGTCCATGTCCTTTTTCCTTTGAAATATAAATTTTCAGCACCTACCCGGACCCTTACACGGGGTCCGTGTACCTCTTTTAAAAAAAATTTTAAAAAAGTTTTTTTAGGGATTATTTTTGAGTTTGATGTAATGATTTAGTACGATGATTAAACGAGGTCAAGTCCCGAGAGATTTAGAACGTCATAAGGAAATTTGTCATTTTGGATGTGAGTATGACTAATATGTCTAAGTTATGAAAGATAAGTGTTTGAACTCATGTTAGTACATGCAGCAGTGGCCCCAAGCGAGATCCAATGAATCCCTCAATGCCAAGTAAGTATGTTCGACGTGCAAAGGAAAATACTTTTAAGTTTATGAGGTATGCTAAATGTCTTGTGATCAAATTATGAACGGTTTTGGAAGTCGGTGAACGTGGTCGAGGACCTCTCCACCGCGGTAAAGCATGACCGGGTTTAGATAAGGATTGGAAATTGGTAAAGCATGAACAGGGACCAATCCACCCGATAAAGCATGACCGGGGATCTCATGTATGTGGCAATGGATTTTTCCTGTCAGCCCAGTACTGTGGTTTAGTCTGATCAGGCGCATTTATTTATGGGTCACTTGCTTTGAAATGTATCTCTACGCAAAATGATGAAGTTTATGTATGTTCAAGTATGTATGAAGCAAGCATGTTTATAAAAAAGTTTTATGATGATGGCACGTCTATGTTTATGCTATTACGTTCAAGTTTCAAATATGTTTATGCTATTACGTTCAAGTTTCAAGTATGTACGCTCTACTTTAAAGATGCATGTGGTTTTATTATGTATTACTTGTTATATCCAGTTTATACGTGTTGAGTCTTTAGACTCACTAGACTTGATCTATGCAGGTGATGATGACTTTGAGGAGACGAGGGGTGGGGACCAATGAGCCGACTTGGACTGAGCAGGAGGCTAAACCCGATGACCGCCCATGTTTTTAAGAAATTATGCAATGTTTCAAATACTCTGATTTCAAGTTATTGTTTATGATATTTAAACAAGTGTTTTTAGCAAACTTTATTTGTGATCTTTTCGTTGCAAATATTTTAAATGATCAGTTTATTGTTATCGCAATTTGAATGTTTCTATTTAATTAAGAAATTTTTTTATTTTTTCGCAAATTTTAAAGTAGTTTAAAAGTACGGTACATTACACCCCCACTCAAGCTGCAAGCAAGGCCGAAACTCCTAGTGCATAAGGACTCTAAGTTTGTGAGCCTAGGACTCTAGCCTTAAACCGAACCCATGAACCAGCATGCCGTGCACCAACCTAGGACCCTTAACCCTTGACCTAGCCCAGTCCGAGTCCCCTAAACTAGCCCCTGAGTCTATGCGTGCTGCTGCACTAGAATCGCACATCACACCACTTCTCGTGTGGGAGTCCAAGTTCGAGCCCTGTACTGGAGTCCTAGCATTGCTAGGACTCTCTCCCTGACTCGCACATGACCTTGGCTAGTCCTGGTCCTAGCCGTGCCAAGCTACACTCAAAACCGAGTCCCTCAAGCCCCATGACAGTGCGTTTCTTACCAGCTAGCTTCCTTCGAGTTTTTGCAGCGTGTTTGGTGTGTCTTAGGACCCTTTAAATCATGTATAAACAACACTTGACCATAACCTAACATCATGGTAGCCCCTTAACATGTATAGGAGATGACTTGGAACATAAAACCATTAGTTTATCTTACGTGTATGCAAAAATCCGAAAATAATAATAAGAACACCATGCTTTTCATACAAACGTAATTAAAAACGATAAAACGATGTGATAGACGAGAAAAGAAGATGTATGGTGTGCCTTTTCATTTTAAACGCACGAATATTCGATGGCGATTGAAGAACGACGACGAGGAAAAACCCTAGGCTGAAATCCTTGAAGCTTCTTCGAAATTTTATTCATAATATAGTGTGTGTGTGTGTGTGTGTGTGTTGTCGTGTGTTTGGAAGAGATTTTTCAGAAAGAGGCGTGAGTTTTTATAGGGTTTGGGGAGGGTTAACATGTTAAATACAATAAAAATCCACTAACAAGGCTTAGGCCTATTAAGCACACAATTTAGGCCAATTAGTCTTTAATTAAATAATAAAAATTATTTTGCTTAAATAAGTTTGTGCATTTAATAGTCGGATTGCCAAAAAGTACGTATTTTTGTTGAAAAACCAACACCGATAAAATTTACGTCCCGGCGTTAAATTCACCTCAAAAATCCCTTAATTTCAAAATTATGAAAAATCATCAAACCTATTTTAAATAATTAAAACAATAATTTAATAAAAACATTTTTCATTTATCAGCCCTCAGTCTCCGTTCCTCGATCGCAAATTGAATAATCCTTAAAATACAGTTTTATGCATAATGATAATAAAATCATATTTAACATATAATCATGCATGTCACATAATCAATTAAGCAATTAATTAGCAATTTTTCATATTTCCTAGATTTGCATGCAGTTGGATTACGTCGTCTTAATTTTGGACCTTACAATCAAACTCTTGCTTCAACTGTGGAAAACAAGGACACTTTATTGCTGATTGTCTACAACCAAAGAATGACATTAGACATTCAACTGAAAAAGGTAATAAATCAGTTGAATATAAAAGAAGATATGAGAATGATAAAAGATCATTCAAGAAGAAACATGAAGTCCTACTAGCTGAAGAAAGCAAATCAAAATGGGCAGAGACTGACAGTGAAAAGTCAGAATCATAGAGCTCGAGTAGTTCCAGTGATGATAAAGAAGAAGTAAAGTGCTTAATGGCAAATGATGCAGAACTGGAGTCAACAAGTGAACAAGTATTTGACTTCAGCTCTACTAATTTTACATGCATGACATGGTGAATGAGTATCACAAACTTGCTCGCTCTTTTGAAAAGCCAAAGCTGAGCAAACTGATCTCAAAGACAACAAAACTGAAACTGATGAGTCAGTTGAATTGTTGAGTTTAAAAATAGAGATTGCCAAGCAAAAAGCTGAATTAAAAATAAATGAGTTTTAAAACATTTTCAGTTCGAAGGTAAGAAAACTCCATCTTAAGAACTGAATTAAAAATAAATGAGTTTTAAAACATTTTCAGTTCGAGGGTAAGAAAACTTCACCTTAAGAACTGAATTTAAAAAAAAAATCTTCTCTTTAAAAATTATTATCTACGCCAAAATTTAGTTGCATTTAATCATTCAAACAGTTTAGGCAAGAAATCTTGAATATATCACTTCAATCACATAGAGACACAACTAGATAAACATGATGTTTATTTAATCAAATAGATCTCCCATGTATCATACATTTAAGTACATCATCAATTATAACGCTATAATAGCACATTTTAAACAACATCAAATGTCAGTCAGTTTATGCATGACAGAAATGGTATACCAACAACTTGTTGCCTTGACTGCTTGAAATGCTGCAACGATCTTGAGTCTCTTTGCCAGAAGAACAGCTAGCTGCCTTGGACAAGATCTATGTGATGCTCAACTGGTCGAGCTTACTCAAACTGGACTCAACTGATGATAATTATGAGCCACTGCAGCTGACGCCAAGGAGGAGGCCACTTGGGAGACTGAGACCGAGATAAAGAGTCGCTACCCGGAGCTATTCAGTACGTTTTAATTTT
Organism: Primulina tabacum; assembly: GCF_025594145.1. Taxonomy (NCBI): domain Eukaryota; kingdom Viridiplantae; phylum Streptophyta; class Magnoliopsida; order Lamiales; family Gesneriaceae; genus Primulina; species Primulina tabacum. The sequence continues at coordinate 6,011,272 of NC_134567.1, forward strand.
GAGGACGAAATTATTTACAAGGGGGGATGTATTGTAAGGTCTAGAAAATTCAAACTACGTAACCTGACTGCGTGCAATCTAGGGTTTTACAAATTACGTGTTTAATTATTTTATTGCATGATTATTGCATGTATATGTGGTTTAGTTCATGATTTATTTAAAGTTTCATGCATTAGGGCTTTAAGTTGTGTTTCACGTTCGAACGAGGAACGGAGACCGGAGATATTTAGGAAAAATATTTTTATGAAATAATTATTTTTAATTATTTAATATATGGTGTAATTAAGTGTGATTTTCGAAAATGAACCTTGGTTGGGTATTTTCACTCGTCGTGTCATATTTTAAGCCGGTACGCAAATTTTAGCGACATGGAAACTTTCAATCTTTGCGGAAAAGGGCTTTGATTAGCATAAAAGAGGAATATGATTTGGAGGGAATATGTATAATTATAATTGCTTTAGGGACCCTACAACCCACAAGTTCGATACAGCTTTAGTCCACTAGGATCGTGTTTTTACATGGGATTCGACTTTGCCTTCGGGACTTCACACCAAAACACATAAATGTCTCGACATTTTTACAATTTCTATGCATCGCCTTTTCTTGTTATTGTACCTTAAGAGTAAATTAGATTTATACCTCAAAATTATAGGCGAATGAAATACTTCTGTTATATTTGGATGCAAACAAACTCGATTCATTGTTATGGAAATATTGGTCCCAACTAGCTAGTATGCCATTATCTTTCCCTGTATATATTACCTATAACAATAAGTATTAAAGATGCCCAAAAAAATTTGACGAATTCGATAATATGCGGGAATCATTAGGTAAGGATTTGATCAGATAATCTAACCTGTTTAGTTATTGGAATTCTTCAAGTACCTAATTAACTATTCGAAGCTAATTAACAAGATGTTAGCTTGACAATGGTAGAGTAACTAAATGGGACGATTAAGACAGGCTAATTAACATAATTGATGACAGATTAGACTTGTGTGATTGGATAATTTTGACTTAAAACAACTACATTATTTTTGTCAAATGAAACCCAAATGGATTGTTCTTGGATCATGTCTGATGAACCGGACTGCCGATCACGACTGTCTGAAAGATAATTTTGACTCGAACCAATGGTTAAGTTTAATTGTTTTTATTGACATGGAATTTCTCGCAAATGATTCATGCTTCTAGTTTGTGCAATCGAGAAAAAGAAAGTGCGAAAATATCGCTCGTGTATCCTTTTTTGTACAAAACGGGAACACTGATGGCAAAACAACACTGTCATGATATAATCGTGTCGCGATTTTTTTTTAGAGGAAGAAGATGAAAAATTAGACATTCAGCTGGCATTGGAAACGTACATTAATTTATGAAATATCATACAAAATTAAATTGGGAAAAAAAATATATCATCGAAGTTTCGGTTGTTCTTTTTCAACATTTGCATTGATTAGGCGATACTTAAATCCAAAATCTGTCCTACAAAATCAATTGCCGACTTACCATAAAACCATATGTAGAATCCTTTGATGGGATTTTGTCTGATTTCTCATATTCTTGTTATGATGAGTAATAAATGGTCCATGAATTCTGGGATTTTCTATTTGTTTTGTTGCAAATGGGGGTGTGTGTTTTTTGCAAGAAGAGATATGAGGGTTTTTGCACGCACGGAGTTGTGCTTCAGCCGCTGGTATATATAATGACATGAGTTGTGTTGGTAATCAGAGTTGAAAGGTGAACACGATTAACATCACATCAATCGCAACATTCTTAATTGCTTTGGTCATTGGAACAAACTTCTGAATACAATGCATTAAGATCAATAAGCAATAAAAAAGAAAGAAAGAATCCATGTGAAATATGAATACTCCAAACAGATAATATTACTTCGAAAATAGGTACCAAATGAAGATTAAATTGTAATACTCCAGTAATCTGCCCATGATAGGTAAGGAAAAAAATGAAAGCTTTATTAAGTAGATAGTAAGTTCAAACTCAAAAGGAGTAAAACCTTGAAATTGCATCTCTTTCTGCATCCTCTGAATCTCTTGCTAATTAAGTAGTCGATTCAAAGTCCAGAAAATTAATGCTGAATGGGTTATTGCTGCTTCTCTTCTGCTTTTCTTGGCTGCAAATTTGGAAAAAGAAACGAGAAAAGAGATTAATTTTCCGGGGCCATGTCACACTTAGCATAAAATTATTGATTTGTGCTATAAAAAAACAAAAATAAAAAAAATTATCCATCAAAATCATATCAACCACAACTATTTCAGATCAAGCTCCAAACTAAGGCAAATCATCAAATAAACAAAAATCAGCACACAAGAACAAGTATCCCATTACCTTAATTCCAGTAAACGGTTGACTGATCTCTTCTTCGGGGATAACGACAGGCCATTTCTCGCGGGCTTCGCGAAACATCTGCTCAGTCTCGAGAAACTGGCCCTTCTCGAGAATCAGGTTGCGGATTTTTTGCGCTGGAGTGGAGGTAGCTTCGAAGGTCTCCTCGACGCCGTTGACAATAGTTACTGTAATCTTGGGCGGGAAATCGTCGGTGCGGCGGTTGACCTGGACCTGGCAACTTGGGTTCGATTCTTTGGCCTTGCGAGCGTTGCACTGAGGTAAGAACTCCATGCACGATGCCATGCGTGGGTCAAGTGCGTTAAACTCGATCCTCACCTTCGACAAAAATTTCAACATTTTCTTCTCTATCCAAAGGTTCAGCAAGCTGGAGAAGTGTCCAGAGGTCACTGAGCCGAGAACATTTGTTTGGGTTTTTTAATTAAATAAAACGGTTAATTATATATACTTTCCCAGATATTTATCAAAAACTAAAAAAAAAATCAACTAATTGCGAAAATCAGATGTGCATCTTTTTAAATTTGTATCAAATTTAAACTACACCGGTAAAAGATACAGATGCATTTATTTTTATTTGATCAAATAATAATAAACAAGTAACATAAAATTTATATATATAAAAAATTAGAGTTTTTGCCAAAAAAAATAATTTCCCGCCAAAATGTCATTTCTAAAAAAGAAAAGATTTATCATGAATATTGATATATGTGTACTGCAATAAATGATCACTTCAATTATTGTTTGCATTGATTATATCAATTCATTTAGTTCAAATTTGAATTTAATTCATTTTTATATTAATTCAAATATAATTAGGTATTATATGTCTTTTATTATTTTTTATTCAAATTGAAACTAAATTCTATTGAAAACATAAACCACATTAAAATTTTTGCATTGATTATATCAATCAATTTAATTGTGATATGATTTGTGTTACCATGATATATTTAATTTTTATTACAAACTGTATAAATAAATTTTATATACAAATGTCATTTCTAAAAAAGACAGATATATCATGAATATTGACATATGTGTACTGCAATAAATGATCACTTCAATTATTGTTTGCATTGATTATATCAATTCATTTAATTCAATTTTGATTTTAATTAATTTTTATATTAATTCAAATGTAATTTATGTATTATATGTTTTTTATTTTTTTAATAAAATTGAAACTAAACCCTATTGAAAACGTAAAATATCTTAAAATTTTTGCATTGATTATATCAATCAATTTAATTAAAAACTCTATAAAATGTTCAGTATCACTCATGAGGTAAATCATTCAAAAATACGTTTTGTTATTTTAAATAATTTACTGCTCAAATTACATACTTAAAAAAGAAATACAATATTTAATTATTTTATTTAATTTTCTAAAAATAAAATTGGTTGAGTATTAAAGTTATCACTACAACAAGGTTTTTCAATGTACATTAAATTACCATTTAATAATCATAAACTTTTTATCCCAAATGCATATTATTTTGAAATTACCTTAATTAGAAAGAATTAATGCATTGTAGTTTTCTTCCAAAACCATATGTATATTGTATATCTTGAATTGTCTTATTAAAAATTCAAATAAGAGAGCACAAGAAAATTAAAAGAGATGGATTCAAAAGAGTTTCAAATGGACATTAAATTACTTTCAATAAACATGTATGTTACCCTCAATAGTCAGAAATGTTTAACACCCAATGCATGCAATTCGAGATTTTCTTCATTTGAAAGAGTTAATGTATAATATAATTCTGTCAAAAGCATCTAATGTATAATTTTTGTCCTTTGGTATGTCTTATTTGAATTTTAAATTTTAAATAATGCAATATTGCATATTATATTAGAAACTAATTTTATTTTATTTATCTTACTAAAGTTATCTATTCCAAAATTAAATTCTGAAATGATATGAGTTGAATCATTCCAAGATGTAATGTTCGTTGTATTAATCAAAAATATTAATCAACATGTGTTGTATTTAAGAAAGTGTTTTAAAATTAGCGAAAAAATTAGTTTTTATAATTATATTAGATTTTCAATTTAAATATATATTCATTTTTCACTAATTTTTAATAATATGATCATGTGCGTCACACGGGTTAAATGCTAGTTATTTTCAATTTAAAAGATTTGGGTATTCTTGTTTACATTTTCTTAATGTAAAATATGGATTGACTTGGAGAGGTTTTAAGTATATTGAGAAGGGTAATTATGAAATTAAATATTTTGATGTCATATAAGGTAGTTACTTAAGGGACTCACACTTAATAATATATTATAAATTCGTTTATCTAAAAAAAAAATATGTACACACCAATAGTTTTTTTTTTTTGTTTTTATCTTATCTACCTTACTTGGTTGAGAATGTTAAGTTACGAAATAGTATGTTTTAATTAATGTATTTTAAAATTAAAATCATACAACAAAGCCAAAATATATTTATGATTGAATTTTTAATTTGTTGTTTGCTTTTATTTTAAATTTTTGTTGACTTTTTACTTAAATATATTTAAAAAAAACTATTTCTTTAATACTCATTGAATGAGAAATTGAAAGATGATGTGAGTTACAAGGTATATGTAATTTTAAATTTAAAGAGTGTAAATATAAGATTGATATAAATCTGCAGGTATATGTAGTTTTCATAGCTAGTCAGGGACTGGGTTGAAACCCCTATTCCTTAGATTTATCATTTAATTTTATCTTTTTTTATAATTTGATAAATATATTTGTTTTTTATTATTTAAATAAATAATAATAATAATGAATAATATTATTAATAATGTTAGAAATTTTAAAATTAAACATTAGAATAATATTATCAAATTAAATACGAAAGAATTTTGTTAAACCAAAAAAATCAATAAAATATTGAAAATAGTATAACTATATGATAAAAAACCTAATAAATTCGAATGTAAATATATTGAATTTTATTTAAAAACTCGATTTATTTATTTTAATATATATTTTAGAAAAATAATCATAATCAGACTAAATAAAAATTGATTTTTTGAATTAATCAAACCTGTTATTCTAATGTGCAACACGTTATAACTAGAAACTTAAATATAAAGCTTAAATTATTCATATTTCAAAAAAAAATTATTCATATTTCAAAAATAAATTATCATATTTTAATTAAATAAATAAATACTTTCTAAACTGATATCCACCATTCTAAATAACATGCAATAAAAACAAATTTAAGTAAGTATAAATCTACAACAAACTTACAATCTGATTGTAGAAAATGCCGAAACACTGCGCATGCACAAAAAAATGAGCTGAAAACGATCTGAATTACAAGCTAACAAAACTCATGATCATAATCAACACTAAAATATTTATCAAAAATTGAAGCTAAAAAACTTAGCTCAACTCGAAAAAAATCGGAAGAGAGAAAAATGTATCAAAGAAAGGGAAGCGGTGAGTATAAAAAATGGACTGAGGATATATAGAAACTTGGCAACGGTATTCAGAAAACCCTCTAAAAGCGTCGCCATTAGCAACTGCTTAACAACCGTCGCAGATCTACATCGGGGACGGTTTGAAAAGCCGTCGCTAAATATATGTTAGCGACGGTCTTCGACTGGCGTACAATTAGGAAAACCGTCGCTAACATGACATACTTTCAATAAAAAAACCAAGAACAAGTACAGAAAATAATTGTGAAAGTAAAATAGTTGCACGATTTAATGAAGGTGTAATTTTTGGGTGTGAGTAAATAAATACAATTAATAATTAAATTAATAACTATTATGATGAAAAAGGCGCTGATTAATAACATTTTTTAATGTTTTGAAATTAAAATCTATTAAATATCTTGTTCATACAAATGCAAAGTTTCAAATTGTTGAATGTTTTCTCCGTAGTCAAACTAGGGTAGCTGAATCATTGCGAGGAGGAGGCCATTGGGAGACTGAGACTGAGACTGAGATAAAGATTAAAGAATTGCTACCCGGAGCTATTCGGTACGTTTTAATTTCGATGACGAAATTCTTTATAAGGTAAGAGGAATTGTAAGGTTTAGGAAATTCGAACTACGTAACTGTAACGCCCCGAAAATTTAAAGGTCCACGTAAACCACATGCATGCAATTATTAAATTCTCTTGTATTTTAAGTAATTGTTTTAATTGCATAAATTAATTATGTGGTGCATATTTGCATTTTTAAAATATATTTTTCTACATAGTTGCATTAAAATGTATTTTTTAAAAGATATTCGAGTTGCAATCGAGGAACGGAAACCGAAGACTGAAAAATAGAAAATGTTTTTATAGGTTATTTGTTTTTAATTATATAAATTAAGGGTTATGTTTTTTCTTATTTTTGAAACGATGGGGTTTTGAGGTGATTTTATACGTCGGGATGTAATTTTTATCGGTGTTAGATTTTCAACAAAAATATAAACGTTTTGGCAACCCGACTAAAAAATTCACAAACTTATTTAAACAAAACTATTTTTAATATTTTAATTAAATTCTAATTAAGCACTATTGGGCCTAATTATCTTCCTAATGGTCCTAAACTTTTGTTAGTGTTTTTAATTAGTATTTAATGTACAAAACCCCACCGCAATTCAACACATCACACGCCCCCTTCCCCAAAAAATTCAGAATTCTTTTCCTCCCAATATTCACACGACACACACTCCATAAATTGCAAGAAAAATTCGAAAGCTTCAAGGAAAATCAAGCCTAGGTTGTCGTCGCCGTTCTTCGCAATCGTCAACGAAAAATCGTGCGTTGAACACGCAAAGGCACGCCTTAATTCTTTTTTTACACATCCATCACACCATAATATTTATTTAAATGTGTTTTGCATTAAAAACAAGTTGCATCATGTGATATTTTCGGAACATAGTTGATTTTTAAGGCTTGTGTTTTCATCCAAAAAACTTGTTTAATACGTTTTAAGGGGCTGCCATGGATAGGGTATTGATCAAGGACGTTTTTCACAAGTTTTAGGGTCTTAATAACACACCCAAACACGCTGTATCATGATAGAGAACAAATGGGTACCATCTTTCTGTTATGGAGGAGTTGGGTTCGGTTTTATGGGGTATGTGGCTGGGCTTGAGTTCGGCTTGGACCAAGGCCTAGCTAGGGTTCAGGGATGAGTTGAGGGAAGAGTCCGAGAATTGAAGGAAAGTAGCGCGTAGGGGCTTCAACTAGTGCAGGGAAGAAGAGGCTCGGCCAGGGGGCTCTGGGCTAGGCTAGGCTAGGCCGACTCTTTAGGGTCCTAGGAGGGTGCATGAGGGGCTGGGTCAATGGCTGGCTCGATGGTTAAGCAGCTGGGCAGGAAAACGTAGAGTCCTACCATACAAAGATTCTCGGCCAAGCATGTACGTATCTAGTGATGTGCTTTGTGTGCGAGTTCAGGGACTTGAGTTGGTCTGGGCTTGGGCTGGGCATGGTTCAGGGAAGGTTAGGGTCATGAGGGGTCAAGTGGTTAAGGGCTGGAAGGGTCCTAGACTAGGTGGGAGTCTTATTGCTCAAGGGTAACACACGCACAACACATACAGATTATTGGGTCAAGTTCCAGAAGGTTTTTGAGCGGGCCAAGGCTGGGTTTTTCAGCTGGGCTTGGTCAGTAGGGTCCCTAGGTGGGTTGGCTAGGTTTTGGCTTAAGGTGGCTTGGGTGTGGCTCGAGTAAATTGGGAGATGGCTCGATGGATTCGTTAGTGTGTCAAAAAATAGATTTGAGAACTAAAAATTGGCTTAATGTTTGGTTTAATTCGCGATTAAAACGCATTAATACGTTATATTGAAAGAATAAAGTAAAAGTCCTCGATTTAAGCTAAATAAAAATATGAGAAAATTTATGCTAGCTTAAATAATTATTTGGGACATGTTAGAGCCAATGAAATTAAGAAAATGTCAAAAACGAGAAATTTGGGTTAAACGGTCATTTTACACTAGAAATTTTTGAACGTCATGGCAGTGTCCTGATGTTGTTTTACATGCTAATATGATTATTTCAAATGTTTATGAATTTTTATGACATTGATTTTAAATGTTCATGATTTAATATGTTAAAATGTTTATTTTAAATGTTATGATTTAAATGCATATTTTAAATGTTTATGATGTTAAAATGTTTATTTTAAATCTTTATGATTTAAACATTTATTTTAAACGTTTATGATGTTAATATATTTATTTTAAAATATTCATGGATATTTATGATTTTTAATATGTTAAATTATGATTTTTAAATGTTTACATATTTTTATGATTTAATCTTGACAATTAAAAGATATGTTGCATGCTTGGTTTAAAAGAAAAACATTATATGCATGTTTAATTTTTATTAAGTGATGAGAATACGAAACGTTGAAGGAAGTGAAGTAATTGCGACTAAATATGTTGGAGATATCGTGAGGGTTATGGTCCCAGTGGGAGCCCGACGATCATGTTTCCATTGATAGGAATACGAATACGAATACGTTGATATGTTAATATGTTGGCCAAGGCTCAGTTGACCGGTGAGAGTATTGCTGATGTCCCCGCCAGCCCAGTACTGTGGTTTTTATAGATGGATCCATCGCCCAATACGATTAAGAATACGAGTCACAATTATCGATCTGATTTCAACGAAAGGAATATGAATATTAATATTTTGATACGAATATGAATATGGATGCGAATACGGATATGAATATGAATATGAATATGTTTATGATGAAATGAAAAAGTTAATGAAAACGTTTACGAAAATGTTTATGAAAAGTTTAAGGACATGTTTATGTTTAAGTTGATGCATCATTATGAAATGTTTTTATTTAAAGTTTATGCATCATGAAAATGTTTATGAAAATGTTATTGTTTAAAGTTTATGCATGTTTAAAGTTTATGTATTTTCATGAAAACAATATTTTAAGTACAAATATTTTCACTGTTGTATGTGATTTGTATATGTAGTACTTATTATCAAGGATATGGTGTGTTGAGTCTTTAGACTCACTAGGTATGTTTGATGCAGGTGATATTGATTATGAATATGATAATAGAGATCTTGATGGTTGACTTTGCTGGACTGAAGGTGCACATACGAGAGGACCAACGCTAGTTTCCGCACTAGTTTATGATTATGATTTATGTTAAAAGATATTTTACGACGATTTATTTATGAGTGATTTTTGAGAGGTTATAATATGGGCTATACTTTTCAAATAATATTGTGAGGTAAAACGTTTGACGATTTTACGATGCAAACTATTTCCTTTGGTTTCAAATTATAGTTGGTTGATTTATTTTAAAATGATGTCAAAAAAATTTTATGGTTCTGTCGAATGCTACGTGAGGTTTTAAAAACAAAATTTCTAGCACGTTTTAAGAAAACGAATATCAGACGTCTCAGTAACATTACTGCATGCAATCTAGGGTTTTACTAATTACGTGTTTAATTATTTTATTGCATGATTATTGCATGGATATGTGGTTTACTTCATGATTTATTTAAAGTTTCATGCATTAGAGCTTTAAGTTGTATTTCGCACTCGAACGAGGAATGAAGACCGGGGATATTTAGGAAAAATATTTTTATTAAACAGGCTCATTTTCAAATATCAAACTTAATTACATCATATATTAAATAATTATTTAATATATGATGTAATTAAGTTTGATTTTCGAAAATGAGCCTTGATTGGATATTTTATTCGTCAGGCCATATTTTAACAGGTACGCAAATTTTAGCGAGTCGGATGACTTTTTGAGGGTTCAGACAATATTTACAAAAATGTACCTAAACGAAATATTTTTCTGGAGTGTTATTGGGCTAGATGAATTTATTTTATTACTTAATGGGCTCAAAACTCTTTTAATCCCTTTAATTTTTATTAAGAGCCCATTAGTGCGTAATTATGCTACTTAAACACCATTATATAACCCTAAACCTACCTCACAAACTGTAACGTACCGTACTTTTAAACTACTTTAAAATTTGCGAAAAAATAAATTTTCCTTAATTAAATAGAAACCTTCACATTTCAATAAAAATAAACTGATCATTCAAAATATTTGCAACGAAAATATCACAAATAAAGTTTGCCAAAAGCATTTGTTTGAATATCGTAAATAATAACGTGAAATCAGAGTATTTGAAACATAGCATAATTTCTTAAAAACATGGGCGGTCCTCGGTATAGCCTTCTGCTCAGTCTAAGTCGGCTCATTGGTCCCCACCCCTCGTCTCCTCAAATTCATCGTCACCTGCATCGATCAAGTCTAGTGAGTATAAAGACTCAACACGTATTGTTGGAACTTTTCAAGTTCGTAATCTTGATTTTGATGATAACAAAACTTGTTAATTGTGTTACAAATAATCTAAATTAGTGTGCATTATCTAGGATCACTCACGAGATGTTTACATCGCAAACAGAAGATACAACTGATCGCACAAAATGAATCAGTCTAACTGATTACGTCAATTGAGCAGTCCAGCTGATTGTCAAGTTGATAGGTGGTTCAGTAGGAGAACCTCAGAAGCCTGGCCAGCCGAAAAAGTATTAAACTGATGAAGAAACTCAGCTGATCAGTCAAACTGAACAAGAGTGAAATCAGTTCCACTGACGAGTCAACTGATTTCACCAGCCCAACTGAAGATCAGTTCAACTGACCAGTGCAAAGCATCAGTCAGAATCTTTCAGTTATGGATGAAGACAAACTCTTTCAAGTGGAATCCAACTGTACGTGAAGGTAAAAAGCCATTTCCAGTCAAAGGACAATAATGGACGTTGCATCGGAGTATTAAAGACAAAATGTTTCAGAAGGGCAGTCGAAAAGTCGAGACACAAATCCAAGAAACGAATTCAAAATGCAACGGATACAATAATTGGGTCTCACTGTACGATCAAACTTCGCGCCTATAAATAAAGGGTGAAGATCAGTGAAGAAAAACAACACTAGAGAGAAAAGAAAAGGGCACGCTTCAAAGTCATATCAGCTTAAGAGAGAAGCATTCAGCCTAGTCGAGGGAACACTTAAACGTGTTATCAGCTTTAGATTAGAATCATATTTCCCTCAGTGTGTGAGAACACTTTCGGGTAGTTTTCTGAGATCAGTTCTCACACACACACACACCACCACTCAAATACAGTCTTGCACAAAGACGTTAAACTTGTGTATGTAGTCTTTCTCACATAGACATTAAAGAAGTGTTGACTGGAAGGTGCTGCTTTCAGTCTAGTCTAGGAATTCAGTTTAGGCAGTGGTGTAAGTCCTAGCTGAGTGGGTTTGTACAAGATGTTGTATAAATCAAAGTCTTCTAATGGATCTTTCCCGAGGCGGTTGAAAGGGTGACGTAGGAGCAGTTGAAGTCTCCAACATCTATAAACATATCTTGGCTGTTTAAATATTGTTTTCAAACTGTTTGGATCAGTTAGAGTATTCATCAGTTCAATTGTCACCATAACTAAACTGATGAATTCAAAAACTAATATATTCTTTTTCGGTTATTCAGTTTACATAAGTTAAAATGTTTTCTAATATAACAGTCTTTTTCACAAAAGATTACTTCGAGTTTCTTCTGTTTGGTTTTTTGAACCAAGCTCGATTTAATTCATCGGTGTTAATATTCTTAGAACACGAGCTATTACAGCTCACTAGAGAATATTTTGTTTGAAGTATCCTAAATATGCTCAGCAAACGATCCTTCAATTGGTATCAGAGCAAGTAGTTCTAAGAAAAACATTTGAAGAAAATTGTGTTTTAAAATTTTATTTTAAAAATAGTGTTAAAAGCTATTTAAAAGAATTTCATAATTTTTTCAAAATTATTTGAAAATATTTATATGTCTCTCTTTAGTAAAGAGTTGAGAGGATTGGCTCTGCGACTAATATTGTAGCCACTTCTTTAGACTCTTTACTTTGCGGTTTTAATCAGCCTGCAGAAGACTGAGAATCATCTGCAAAGATGCACAGCTAAATTGCTCGTTGAACAAGTTTTCAGTTGCAAGTCTGTCAGGTCAGCTGTTCTTCAGACGAAACTCATCCATTATGGGACGTTGGTTGATTAAATCACCAGCTGTATTTCAGTTGAGCCTAGTCAGAGTCTGCTCGACCATTTAGTCTGCGAAGAAGTCAAGTTCAAGCAGTTTAACTCGTTTATCTAGCAAAATGAACTCACAACCGATGCATCAGTTCAAGCAGTCAAGCAACTAGTTGATGGTATATCCAGTTCTGTCGCATAAACCAACTGATATCTGATGTTGTTTAATATATGCTACTGTTGTAGTAATTTTTCTTGTTCAAACTGATGTATGTACTCAGATATAAATATAAGAAAATTTATTTATATAAACATCATATTTGTTCAGTTGTTTTTCATTGTGACTGAATGGATATTTCCAAATCTCTTGTCTACATTGCTTGAATGATTATAATATCTGAATGAATGACTATATAAATATCTTTTAGATACAGGTTTTATTCAGTTTCTGAGGGAGAGCTTTTCGTTTTTCTCTCAAACTAAAAGTATTGTCAAATCAGTTTTAAATTCAGTTGTTGAGAAAAATTCTTTCCTTTACATCAACTGAAAAGTAGTTTCTTAATTATGTCCATCTCTCTTAAGATTTTTTTTTATTCAGTTTTGATGAGGAAGTTTTGGTTTGTTTTCAAAATTTCCTTAAATTCATTTATAAAGGGGAGTTTTTTTTTGTTTGAATATACTATTCCTTGAACTGAATATATTGTGCTTAACTGCTCAGGTTTTGTAATCATAAAAAAGGGGGAGATTGTTGGAACTTTTCAAGTTCGCCATCTTGATTTTGATGATAACAAAACTTGTTAATTGTGTCACTAATAATCTACCTTATTGTGCAGCTTCTAGGATCACTCATGAGATGTTTACATCGCAAACTGAAGATCCAACTGATCGCACAAAATGAATCAGTGTTACTGATTACGTCAATTGAGCAGTTCAGCTGATTGTCCAGTTGATAGGTGGTTCAGAAGAAGATCCTCAGAAGCCTGGCCAGGCAAAAAAGTGTTCAACTGATGAAGAAACCCAGCTGATCAGTGCAACTGAACAAGAGTGAAATCAGTTCAACTGACGAGTCAACTGATTTCACCAGCCCAACTGAAGATCAGTTCAAGTGACCAGTTCGAAGAATCAGTCAGAATCTTTCAGTTATGGATGAAGAAAAACTCTTTCAAGTGGAATCCAGCTTTACGTGAAGGTACAAAGCCATTGTCCAGTCAAAGGACAATAATGGATATTTCATCAGAGCATTAAAGGCAAAATGTTTCAAAAGGGCAGTCGAAAAGTCGAGACACAAATCCAAGAAACAAATTCAAAATGCAACATATACAATAATTGAGTCTCACTGTACGATCAAACTTCGCGCCTATAAATAGAGGGTGAAGATCAGTGAAGAAAAACAACAAAAGAGAGAAAAGAAAAGGGCACGCTTCAAAGTCATATCAGCTTATGAGAGAAGCATTCAGCCTAGTCGAGGGAACACTTAAACGTGTTATCAGCTTTATAATAGAAGCATATTTCCCTCAGTGTGTGAGAACACTTTCGGGTAGTTTTCTGAGATCAGTTCTCACACACACACACACCACCACTCAAATACAGTCTTGCACAAAGACGTTAAACTTGTGTATGTAGTCTTTCTCACATAGACATTAAAGAAGTGTTGACTGGAAGGTGCTGCTTTCAGTCTAGTCTAGGAATTCAGTTTAGGCAGTGGTGTAAGTCCTAGCTCAGTGGGTTTGTACAAGGTGTTGTATAAATCAAAATCTTCTAGTGGATCCTATCCAAGGTGGTAGAAGGGGTGACGTAGGAGCAGTTGAAGTCTCCGAACATCCATAACATATCTTGTGTATTTAACTGTTTAACTATTGTTTTCAAACTGTTTGGATCAGTTAAAGTATCCGTCAGTTCAGTTATCACCATAACTGAACTGATTAATGCAAAAACTAATCTATCCTTTTTCGGTTATTCAGTGTACAGAAGATAAATTTTTTCTAATATAACAGTCTTCTTCATGAAGGATTACTTCGAGTTTCTTCTGCTTGGTTTTTTTTTTTGTGGGGCCCTTAGCTCTTAATCATTATTACAATGCACTTTGATTATGGTTAACTAATTACAGCGGAAAACGAGTTTAAAATTTCCTTTACAATGAGCCCGAAATATTTCTTCTATAATTTAAATACTAAAATAGTATTTCGTCTCACATCATAAACATGCCCACACGAACTCAAACCCAATCATATACAAACAACTCATATCCTCGGGACATGCCCTGGTATATAGATATATATACATATATACTGGGAACAAGACATAAACATAAAACCTCAGCCCAAGCTGTGGCTCCTTCCAGAAGTACCCTCTTCGGTCTCCTGATATCCTGGAGTACCTGCCATTGTCCACACACAAAGACAACAACAGCCCCCCCTTGGGGGTGAGCAAAGCTCCGTATGGAACAACCATCATATATACCACAAGTATCTAAATAATGATATATGGTATGCAATGCATGTATGTCGTGGAGGTATCGGGTCAAATGCCCATCCACTGAGCACATGTCAGAATCAAACGAATCACTATCAAATCAATGCTCGAGCTGGCACACCGGCCTCAATAAGGGATACTCGTATGATAGCGTCGACAAAGCGCCATCAAATCCCAAATCTCATATCCAATCATCGGGGCCACAATTGTCTATGCTTTACGGGTCATATAATACCAACATAGCAATTGTGTTCACAAACCCCAGAATCCAATCAAATCATATCAGGGTATCCAAGGATCATAGCTCAACGTGCATGTCATGTATCGATGTATGCATCAAACAATGTGTGTTAACAAAATATTTATTTTATACATCGATATTCAAATCACAATGTCATGTATGCCACATTAAATCATCACATACGGCATATAGACACACATTCTCAATCAAATCAATCAAACATATATCATATAATACAGATACATGTCGTATGTTACCCGGTTGAGACCCCGAAAATAAAATAGTATTGATGGAATTTTTGTAAATAAGTTGAAAAATATTCAATTTATTTTGATGGCATTTTCGTAAATAAGCTGAAAAATAATGAATTAATTTTAAAAAATAAAATATGACATATCTTGGTCATATGAAGTCCAAATGATTTAAGATTTGGATATAACGTAGAAAATTCAAATGTATAGAAGTTTCATGTATTGAGTTTTGAGAAATTTGATCGTTTGACTTGTCCAAAGGGATGTACCAGTGTTAAAATGTTAAATAGTATATATTTTATTTTATTATATTATTATTAATATAATATTATATAATATTATAATATAATATAATATATAAAAAAATTAAAAATATATAAAAAAAGGATAAATATGCAACTACTTTCGACAACAGAGGGCGAGAGAGGAGAGCTAAACGGGTTTTCGATTTTCTTTTCGATCGTGCGACTTATCGGTTTATCCAATCGACGAATCGACTTCAGTTCTGGGATCGTTGACACGAGGTCTTCGATTTGAGGTATAAATTTTATAGTTTTAGTGATGTTTGAAATTCGTCGATTTTTGGAATAAATCCGATAAATTGTTAAATCATACGGAAATTGAAGATTGTTGAATAGTGTATGATTTTAACGAAGAAGAGATGATTATATTGATGTTATTTTGAATTATTCTCAATTTATTATAATTAGAGAATTTTAATCGTAGGGTTGAGATTGAATAATTATTTGTCAGTTATTATTAATTCTGATAAATATATGCGGTAGAATAACCGACAAGAAACTAAGTTTTGAAGTCGGAATTGAATTATGTTATGATTTCGATTTGATATGAATTTTTGAAGTTTCAAAAGATATTTGAAACTTATATTGTTGAATTTGACTGATGTTATTGATTGAAATAAATATGTTATTGATGTAGATAGACTATTATACTGATATCTTCAAGCTACATCAACTGGAAACGAAGAATTGAGGTATGTTGCGACCGGGTAACATACGATAGGTATCTGTATTATATGATATATGTTTGATTGATTTGATTGAGAATGTGTGTCTATATGCCGTATGTGATGATTTAATGTGGCGTACATGACATTGTGATTTGAATATCGATGTAGAAAATAAATGTTTTGTTAACACACATCGTTTGATGCATACATCAATACATGACATGCACGTTGAGCTATGATCCTTGGATACCCTGATATGATTTGATTGGATTCTGGGGTTTGTGAACACAATTGCTATGTTGGTATTATATGACCCGTAAAGCATAGACAATTGTGGCCCCGATGATTGGATATGAGATTTGGGATTTGATGGCGCTTTGTCGACGCTATCATACGAGTATCCCTTATTGAGGCCGGTGTGCCAGCTCGAGCATTGATTTGATAGTGATTCGTTTGATCCTGACATGTGCTCAGTGGATGGGCATTTGACCCGATACCTCCACGACATACATGCATAGCATACCATATATCATTGTTTAGATACTTGTGGTATATATGATGGTTGTTCCATACGGAGCTTTGCTCACCCCCAAGGGGGGGCTGTTGTTGTCTTTGTGTGTAGACAATGGCAGGTACTCCATGGATATCAGGAGACCGGAGAGGGTACTTCTGGAGGGAGGCACAGCTTGGGCTGAGGTTTTATGTTTATGTCTTGTTCCCAGGATATATGTATATATATCTATATACCGGGGCATGTCCCGAGGATATGAGTTGTTTGTATATAATTGGGTTTGAGTTCGTGTGGGCATGTTTATGATGTGAGATGAAATACTATTTTAGTATTTAAATTATAGAAGAAATATTTCGGGCTCATTGTAAAGGAAATTTTAAACTCGTTTTCCGCTGTAATTAGTTAACTCTAATCAAAGTGCATTGTAATAATGATTAGGAGCTAAGGGCCCCACACTTTCTAATCAAACTCGATTTAATTCATCGGTATTAATATTCTTAGAACACGAGCTATTGCAGCTCATTGGAGAATATTTTGTTTGAAGTATCCTAAAGATGCTCAGCAAACGATCCTTCACGTATTGACTGGATATAACAAGTAATACGTAATAAAATCACAATCATCTTTAAAGTAGAGCGTACATACTTGAAACTTGAACGTAATAGCATAAACATACTTGAACTTTGAATTTAATAGCATAAACATAGACGTGTCATCATCATAAAACTTTTCATAAACATGCATGCTTCATACATACTTGAACATACATAAACTTCATCATTTTGCGTAGAGATATGTTTCAAAGCAAGTGACCCATACATAAATGCGCCTGATCAGACTAAACCACAGTATTAGGCTGACAGGGAAAATCCACTGCCACATACATGAGATCCCCGGTCATGCTTTACCGGGTGGTTTGGTCCCTGGTCATGCTCTATCGCTTTCCAATCTTGATCTAAATCCGGTCATGCTTTACCGGGGTGGAGAGGTCTTCGACCACGTTCACCGACTTCCAAATTCGTTCATAATTTGGTCACAAGACATTTACCATACCTCAAAAACATAAAATATTTTCTTTTGCACGTCGAACATACTTACATGGTGTTGAGGGATTCGTTGGATCTCGCTTGGGGTCACTGCTGCACATACTAACATGAGTTCGAATACTTATCTTTCATAACTTAGACGTATTAGTAATGCTCACACCAAAAAACGACAAATTTCCTTATGACATTTGAAATCTCTCGGGACTTGACCTCGTTTAATCATCGTACTAAATCATTACATCAAACCCCAAAACAATCCCTAAAAAAATAAAAAAATAAAAAAAATGCAAAGACATGCCATAAATCCTTCTTAGCAGCTTTCGAAAACCCTCTCAAGCTTTCAAAGAAATCTCTCCACGCCTCTCTGGTGCACGTCCTACGTGAAGGTCTCTAAGGTTTCGAGCGTAAAAATGCAAAGACATGCCATAAATCCTTCTTTTCTCATCATTCACTCTAATATAAGTTGATGTATGTGTGTTTTCATGAGGAGTGTTTAAATCTTTTATTTGGTATCGTTTGTGAAACATTTTCTATTCGTTTTCTTAACTTGAACTATAATTATTTTTTTAAAAAAACCTTACATAGCATCAGCCGAACCATACATATTTGTATAAAATATTTTTGACATCATTTTTAAAATAAACATCCAACTAACATTTAAAAATCCAAAAAAAATATTTTAAAGCATAAAATCGTCAAACGTTTTACCAACCTAAACACATTATGTAAAAAGTATAGCTCATACTATAACCTCTCAAAAATCTCTCATAACATAAATTAAAGTCGTAAAAATATCTTAAACATAACTTAAAATCATGAATCATAACGAGTGCGGAAAACTAGCGTCGGTCCTCGGGTTATGTGCACCTTCAGTCTAGCAAAGTCAACCATCAAGACCTCCATTAACATTATTATCATAATAACCTGCATCAATCACACCTAGTGATTCTAAAGACTCAACACACCATAATCTTGATAACAAGTAATACATATACAGATCACATGCACCGTAAAAATACTTGTACTTAAAATATCGTTTTAATGAAGACGCATAAACTTAAACAACAACATTTTCGTAAACATTTTCATGATGCATAAACATTAAATAAAAATATTTTCATAATGATGGATCAACTTTGAACAATAACATTTTTGTAAACATTTTCATGATGCATAAACTTTAAATAAAAACATTTTCGTAAACCTTTTCGTAAATATTTTCACATCGCCCTCAACATATTCATATGAACATGCATACTTTAAACCTCAACATTTTTCTTTTCCTCATTCATAACATGTATCATTTTATCATGATCATAAATATTTCCTTTTTATTGAATTCAGATCGTTAATTGTGACTTTTCTCATCCTCAAAAAGTCGATGAATCTATCTACATGTAACCACAGTACTGGGCCGCGGTGACATCAGCGTTGATTTCTCGTCCACTGAGCCTTGGCCTATCCTCATCGAATGGAAATACGATCTTTGGGCTCTCTCTGGGGCCTTTTCTTATAAATGGGCTCCCTCTGGGCCTTCTCCCTCACGATGTTCCCATTCTTACCTCAAATCCTCATATCCTCAATAGTCACAATTACTTCATTTCCTTCAACGTTTTTACCTTTTCATCACTTCATAAAAATCATGAATTTAATATCCTTTTCCATTTAAAACATGCATGCGACATATTCTTTTTAACTTTTTCGTTTCGTCGTAAATTCCATAAATTAATCATAAAATTCCATGAAACTTTAACATAGACATTTTAGCATAAAAAAATTCTTTAAATGTTCAAAATAATCATAATAGCATGTGAAACAACATTTAGGGAACTGCCATGACGTTTACTAATTTTTAGGTGTAAAATGACCGTTTTACCCCTAGAAGCATAATTTTTCGTATTTATCTTTAGACCTCGAAACGACATCCCAAATCATTCAAAACTTAACATTTGTCCTTAAAATATATCCATAAATATTTCTTAGACGTAAACTTATACCCTCGACTAATTTCTCAAATCGTTTTTAAAACTTAAACGTACATCCCGGTTTTGACTCGTATGACACGAAACTTAACCAAACTTTACCCAATTTGAACCAAAGCTTAATAACACCTAAATAAACTATTTTCAAGCCAATACAAGCCAATTAAATCCCTTGGACAGCCAATGATACCTACTGAAAATTTCTGCACAAACCTTAGTCCATATTTGGTTCGATCCTAAGCTAACCTCGACTCCAGCCCCTTAGCCACATGTCCAAACCTTAGTTTACCCTCCTAGGACCCTGACTAACCCCTAAGGACCTGCTGGACCGAGCCTCCCATGCCTAGAAGCCGAAACCATACCGTCGCGACCCTTCAAACCATGCACGGCCACCCTCATCGTCCGATTTCCTAGCCCTTTGAACCAGCGTCGTGCAGCCTCTCTAGGATACTAACGCAAACCCCTAGTGTCCCCTGATCGTGCCCTATCAACAACAAAGAACCGCAATTCTCTAAGTTCCCTAACCGAAACCCTAGTGCCCAAAAACATGCAATTTTCGTTCAAACTTTCACCCCTACTGTCCAGCCCCTTCAACATGCATCTATGGACTCTTAAACATGTGGAAAAACATTCTTTCAAGTTTCCCTACCATGACAGCCCCTTTGTGCATCAATAGGAGGAGTTAAAAAAAGTAAAACTCTTGTTTTGTGCATGTATAGCCATAAAAACGAAAATATGAAAAGTGTATCATGTTTTTCATGCAATCATGTACCAAACACATAATATGGTGTGAAAGATGAGAAAAGAAAGATTTATGGCGTGCCTTTGCGTATTTAGCGCACAAATTCTCGTTGACGATTGCGAAGAACGGCGACGAAAACCTTGGCTTGAATTCCTCCTTGAAACTTTCGAATATTTTCTATCAAATTGTGATGTGTGTGTCGTGTATTTGAGGAGTGAATTGTAGGCTGAATTCTGAAAAGTGGCGTAGGTTATGGTGTTAATGGGGAGGGTTTTTGGGTATATTATAGTTAATTAAGCTTAGGCCAATTAGGTAGGTTAATTAGTCCCATTAGTGCTTAATTAGAGTTCAATTAAAATATTAAAAATAATTTTGTTTAAACAAGTTTGTGAATTTATTAGTCAGGTTGCCAAAACGTTCGTATTTTTGTTGAAAATCCAACACCAATAAAATTTACGTCCCGGCGTATAAAATCACCTTAAAACCCCATATTTTCAAAAATAAGAAAAAGCATCACCCTTAATTTAAACAATTGAAAATAATTATTTAATAAAAACATTTTCCATTTTCAGCCCTCGGTCTCCGTTCCTCGATCGCAACTCGAATAATCTTTAAAAATACATTTTAAAGCAACCATGCAGAAAAGTATATTTTAAACATGCAAATATGCCTAACATAATTAATTTATGCAATTAAAACAATTAATTGAAACACAAAGGAATTAATAACTTGCGCATGTTGTTTGCGTGGACCTTAAATTTTCGGGGCGTTACAATCTTCCCCCCTTAAATTGAATTTCGTCCTCGAAATTCGCTTATCCTTAATAATCAAAAGTTTAGACTTAGTTCTAGTATCCCAAAAATACACACTTCCGCTACGCTACTCTGATAAAAAAATAAGTTCTAGAATGTTCTTAAGTCTCCTAGGTCCCAATTAATTTTCCTTCTAAATCCTTATTTTGCAATTGCAACTAAAAAAAATAATCCATAATGACTTAGTGCTATAATATTATAACCTCGAATCTCAACTTTTCTTACAATTCTCAATATAAAAAAAACAGATGACCACCCCTATTGTATATTACTTTCCTTATTTTATACCCAAAACGTTCATCAACTTATCAAATTTCAATCTTAAAATCTCAACCGCATCCGCTAACGCTTAGATTTTTCAAGCTTAATATTGATTCATTCTTAAAAACTCTTGATTAACATTTCTTATAACATTATAAACAAGATATCTCAAGATTCTAAATATTCTTACAAGTCTAACTCATCGAAAATTCTTATCATTTAATACATTCAATTCTCACTTATTGCTAAACTAGTTCCTAAATTTCTTAGCAATTTCAAAATTAATTCTTAGTTTCCTAAAAAATTATCCAATTGATCCTGAATTTTGAAAATCCTATGATTAACCCATAAGTTTTTGGCATTCTTCATTCCATTCTACGGGTTTCCCATAACATGAATTTTCAATTTTAAACTTATTTACCCAAAATCAAATCTCATAACCAATATTACACATCCAACAAAACATAAAATCCAATTTATACATTTTCTTACTCCCAAGTCATTGCAAATCTTCGAATCATGATTTCTTATGAGTAATTCTCAAAATTAATTCAACTAGTAACCATGAATCATAAATATTTTCTTATAAAATCTGCATGTTCCAAAAGCAATCATAATATTTACGATTAACTTATGACCCAAAAATAGAATGTCAATACTACAACACAAAAATCGACATAGTCCAATTCCACCACAAGCCAACATGCGTTGAAATCATATAATTTCTTATTTCATATCGTAATACGTATAAAATTTCTAGAGCATATAAAACATAAATTTCCATATAGCTTATTAACATGTGACATAAACATATATTTCATGTACTTATGCAGGTAACATCGTAAAATCATATAAAACATGTAAACTTACAATTTGAGGCTTGACGACTGATCTTTCCGGCGCTGATGGTGGCACAACCCTTTACATAACCATTGCTCTGATATCAACTGAAACTTCTGCTATTCGTTTTCTTAACTTGAACTATAATTTTTTTTAAAAAAACTTACATAGCATCGGCCGAACCATACATATTTGTATAAAATATTTTTGACATCATTTTAAAAATAAACATCCAACTAACATTTAAAAATCCAAAAAAAATATTTTAAAGCATAAAATAGTCAAATGTTTTACCAACTTAGATACATTATTTGAAAAGTATAGCCCATACTATAACCTCTCAAAAATCTCTCATAAAATAAATAAAAGTCATAAAAATATCTTTAAGATAACTTAAAATCATGAATCATAACTAGTGCGAAAAACTAGCGTCGTTCATCGGATTATGTGCACCTTCAGTCCAGCAAAGTCAACCATCAAGACCTCCATTAACATTATTATCATAATAACCTGCATCAATCACACCTAGTGATTCTAAAGACTCAACACACCATAATCTTGATAACAAGTAATACATATACAGATCACATGCACCATAAAAATACTTGGTACTTAAAATATCGTTTTCATGAAGATGCATAAACTTAAACAATAACATTTTCGTAAACATTTTCATGATGCATAAACTTTAATAAAAATATTTTCGTAAACCTTTTCATAAACATTTTCGTAAACATTTTCACATCGCCCTCAACATATTCATATGAACATGCATACTTTAAATATAAAGGCCCGAAAATTCGTGTTTGAAAATTTGCGGAAAAATTTGAAATTTTCTTTTTAAAGTAATTAAAATGCCTCATTCATAATTAAACCGAGAAAAAGATCCAACATTCAAAATTTTGCAGCGGAAGTAATTATTGTTTGAAAAAAAAATAACAATTAAAAAAAATTCAACAACTGATAAATTCTGAGTTTTGGAATAGAAATAATAAATGCTGAAAATGGGGTCCTCGGGTTCCACTACTGCCGACCCAAGATGGCTCACTGGTCCCCGCCCTCGGTCCCGACCTCATCAGTACCTACAACAATCAAGTCTAGCGAGTCTAAAGACTCAGTATGCATCTATCGTAAATAATGAGTAAATAATATAATAAAATTGCATGGAAGTAAAAATATCATGTCATGAGGCATAACGTGAAAATATCTTATCATTAGCAATTATAATACGTGCATAACTGAACTGAAAATCATAAGTGAAATGTTTGCTCAATAAAGCCCTGCAATGAAATAGCATGTAATAAATTTTCTGTTGAGAATATGTTCTACGCAAGTGGCCCCTGAACTGAACTGACTGGTAAGTGACCACCGGGTGAAGTAATAATCGTCTGATCAGACTAATGCCACATTATACTAGGTGGAACTGAACTGAACCAGTAAGTAACCACCGGGTGATACAATAATCCCATGATAGTGCAATGGCCACAAGCAATATCGCATATATCTCAAAAATGAATATTTTATGTTCTTGCACGTAATGTAAATAAACTACGTAATTAAATATCCTGTATTAATTTTACCGAATGGGTTGGATCGTTCCCAGGCTCGCTGCGACCTAAATCTCACATGAAAAATATGCAAATGGTTTAACTTGACCAAACTTTGTAATTGACTCCAAAAACGAGAGAATTACGCCCATCGACTTAGTATTTAATCATGACTCCGTACCAACCCGAACCAACACCGAACCATCAGTTAGTCATGATCAAAATACACCTAAAATGATGAAATAATGCTTCAAAAATGATACAAGTCGAAATTTTGGTGAATGGAGGCCAAAACATGAAACGCTCTTTCGAGAGTCAATATGGCACATCGCACCGTAATTTCTCGTACGACCTCTAAACTTAACCGAATCACAAACGGTCAAAAACATGACCTTCCTAACTCAATGAGGCACTGTCCAGTCCATGGCCATAGGCTAAAAGCCAACCAAGAACTCAAACGAGCCTCTGAACCGAAGCAGCAAGTTGCTGTCCAAAAATTCCAGCAACCGCACTTGTGCTTACATTGCTTCGTTTGCGAGACTATTGGCCATTGGGGCTTGCACAATTGACCAGAGCCTCTTCCCAACATCCTAAGGAATGGTTTGAACCATGGATAAGGGCCCTAGGCCAGCCACAATTCGAACCACACCAGACATGCGACAATACTCCCAGCCGAGAGCAAACCTACGCGCGTGGGGCATTGCTATTGTTTTGCTGTCATGGATCGTTCCAGTGGCCATTTGATTGACCATGGCACGATCTAGACATCAAGGGGTATTGTATGAACCGTGGCTAAGGGCCAGAGGCCAACCAAGATCCACACCACTCCACAAAACCGAAACATTACATGCAGTAAGGGGAAGGGGCCGAGGGGCTGTTCTTGTTGCTTCTATTTGAAAACCGATTACCCCATGGAACAAGCCTCGAAAAGGCGACTTGGTCACGTCTTAGACACAATAGGGAGGTGTTCTAACCATGGCTATAGGCCCCTAGGGCAGCCAAGATCAGGAACTTTCTCCCTTGACAGCAACAGTAAAAATCGAGACTCAAAGGGGGCATGTTCGGGGTGTTGCTGTCATTACTGATTTCCAGCGGGTATGGGACTTGAACGAATAGACCAACATGGTCCTAATACATCCTAGTACATGCCTAGGAGCAGCCTTGGGAGCCTGGACACGAGCCAACCACCTGAAAACATCAAACAATACCCAAAACCGTGAAGCAATGAAGTGACCGTAAAATTCTGCACATGATTTTTGAAAAGTGCTGATATGTATTTCGGTTTTCATGCAATTAAATCATGTACATGTGATGTTTAAAAATACCTATATGGCTTGATTGAAGAGTAAAAGAAAACATATACATGCCTTGGTTTGTTTTGAAGGAAAAACAAACGAAACGACAACGCGGCGCGGAGGAGACGGAGTGCTCTTTTCTTTTCTCACTTTCTCTCTTATTTTTCTCTTGAACCTCACGATTTCTTGGCTGGGTTTTCTTCTAAATATGATCTGAATTTCGAGATTGGGGGAGAGGGAAATGTCTAGGGAAGAGGATGGGAAGTTTGCAAGATAAAAGGGAGGAATGAATCTTGTTATCTTAGTTGTTGGTGAGATAATGTAAATGATTTGCTATCAAAAAGATTTTGAGGAATATTTTCTAGGGTGAGGGCCGAATTCTAGCTTTGTAAAGTGAGGGAGGATATTTCTTAATTGTTAATTAGTGGTGATTAAAATGAAGGGTATTATCTACTATGCAAAGAATAAGGAAATGAATCAAATGAATGAGTTGCCAAAAGATTTGAATCTAGAAATGGTGATGGCCGAAATTTAGTAAAAAAAATGGGTAGGAAAATTGCTTAATTAATAATTATTGAAGATTAAATATTGAAGGATTATCTATCTAGAAAAGGTTAAGGAAAGATAATAAAGAAATGGGTTGTAAAACTAATTTAAATCCTTTATAATAAGGGGTGACCGATTTTTTTTTTTAATTTAAAAAGTAAGGGAAAAGTTGCTAGATAACAGGGTAGAAATATTGCTTAAATAATAATTAAATGAGGATTAAATGTGATGGAATTATTTCCTAAGAGAAGATAAGAAAATAAATTAAAGATGGAGAGTTGACAATATTTAAAACTTTTTAAAGTGCTATGGCCGAAAATTTTAATAAAAATGGAGGGGAAAATATTTCTTAATTATTGAATTTTAAATCTCTAGTGTTTTATCTACCCATTAAATATTTTAGTGAATTAAGAAGTTGATTATTGAACTTTATTTACTACTCTTCTCAAATTATTTAAATAATTGCTTAGACATTCTTTTACATTAAACTAACTTATTATTTATCTTAAATAAATTTTAGGAATGTTTTCTTAATATTAAATTTTATCTCAATACTCCAACTCCAGTGCGGCCTCACTTATTTAACTGAAAAAGGTAACAATTAAACTAATGCATGAAATAATAAAATTTAAAGAAAGGAATTTAAGTTTTCATGCATAAAAATCATTTTAATTTAAATACTAGAATTATGCATGGCTTATACGTAGTCTAATTTACGGGTTCTACATTAAACCTCAACATTTTTCCTTTTCCTCATTCATAACATGCATCCTTTTATCATGATCATAAATATTTTCTTTTTATTGAATTCAGATCGTTAATTGTGACTTTTCTAATCCTCAAAAAGTCGATGGATCCATCTACATGTAACCACAGTACTGTGCGACGGGGACATCAGTGACGATTTCTCGTCCACTGAGCCTTGGCCTATCCTCATCGAATGAAAATACGATCGTCGGGCTCTCTCTGGGGCCTTTTCCCATAAATGGGCTCCCTCTGAGCCTTTTCCCTCACGATACTCTCATTCTTATCTCAAATCCTCAATAGTCACAATTACTTCACTTCCTTCAACGTTTTTACCTTTTCATCACTTCATAAAAATCATGCATTTAATATCTTTTTCCATTTAAAAACAAGCATGCAACATATTCTTTTTAATTTTTTCGTTTCGTTGTAAATTCCATAAATGAATCGTAAAATTCCACGAACCTTTAACATAAACATTTTAGCATAAAAAAATTCCTTAAACATTCAAAATAATCATAATATCATGTGAAACAGCATTTAGGGCACTGCCATGGCTTTTACTAATTTTTATGTGTAAAATGATCGTTTTACCCCTAGAAGCATAATTTTTCTTATTTATCTTTAGACCTCGAAAAGACATCTCAAATCATTCCAAACTTAACATATGACCTTAAAATACACCCATAAATATTTCTTAGACGTAAACTTATGCCTTCGACTAATTTCCCAAATCATTTTTAAAACTTAGACGTACATCCCGGTTTTGACTCGTATGAACCCGAAACTTAAACAAACTTTACCCAATTTGAACCAAAGCTTAATAACACCTAAATAAACTATTTTCAAGCCAATACAAGCCCCTGGACAGCCTATGGTACCTACTGAAAATTTCTGCACAAACCTTAGCCCATATTTGGTTCGATCCTAAGCTAACCTCGACTCCAGCCCCTTAGCCACATGTCCAGACCTTATTTTACCCTCCTAGGACCCTGAATAACCCCTAAGGAACCTGCTGGACTGAGCCTCCCACGCCTAGAAGCCGAAACCATGCCGTCGCGACCCTTCAAGCCATGCACGGCCTCCCTCATCGCCCGATTGCCTAGCCCTTTGAACCAGCATCGTGCAGCCTCTATAGGATACTAACGCACCCACTAGTGTCCCCTAGTTGTGCCATATCAATAGCAAAGAGCCGCAAGCCCCTAAGTTCCCTAACCGAAACCCTAGTGCCCAAAACATGCAATTTTCGTTCAACCTTACACCCCTACTGTCCAGCCCCTCCCACATGCATCTGTGGACTCTTAAACATGTGGAAAAACTTTCTTTCAAGTTTCCCTACCATGGCAGCCCCTTTGTGCATCAATAGCAGGAGTTAAAAAAAAGAAAAACTTTTGTTTTGTGCGTGTATAGCCATAAGAACGAAAATATGAAAAGTGTATCATGTTTTTCATGCAATCATGTACCAAAAACATAATATGGTGTGAAAGATGAGAAAAGAAATATTTATGGCGTGCCTTTGCGTATTTTGCGCACGAATTCTCGTTGACGATTGCGAAGAACGGCGACGACAACCTTGGCTTGAATTCCTCCTTGAAACTTTCGAATATTTTCTATCAAATTGTGATGTGTGTGTCATGTATTTGAGGAGTGAAATGTAGGCTGAATTTTTAAAAGTGGCATAGGTTATGGTGTTAATGGGGAGGGTTTTTGGGTATTTTATAGTTAATTAAGCTTAGGCCAATTAGGTAGGTTAATTAGGCCCATTAGTGCTTAATTAGAGTTCAATTAAAATATTAAAAATAATTTTGTTTAAACAAATTTGTGAATTTATTAGCTGGGTTGCCAAAACGTTCGTATTTTTGTTGAAAATCCAACATCGATAAAATTTACGTCCTGACAGATAAAATCACCTCGAAACCCCATATTTTCAAAAATAAGAAAAAGCATTACCCTTAATTTAAATAATTAAAAATAATTATTTAATAAAAACATTTTCCATTTTCAGACCTCGGTCTCCGTTCCTCGATCGCAACTCGAATAACCTTTAAAAATACAGTTTAATGCAACCATGTAGAAAAGTATATTTTAAACATGCAAATATGCACAATATAATTAATTTATGATATTAAAACAATTAATTGAAACACAAAGGAATTAATAACTTGCGCATGTGATTTGCGTGAACCTTAAATTTTCGGGGCGTTACAGTTTGTGCATCGTTTTGTCACGAAATATGCATTTGTTGACATGTAACTCACGGTTTTTGTTGTCGTCATGAAAGGGGCTGCCGATTTGTGATGCTAGTGGGTGAACACGTCGAAGGTTAGGGTATCTAAGTGCTAGAGTCGAGGGTTGGTCGAGATAAGTTGAAGGCAGATGGGTTTGGTGTAGGGTAATGCTCGATATGGGAAAGGGATGGGAGCAGCATGCAGGGGCTCGGTCCAGGCCATGTTTCAGACCCTGGTGGGTCTGTGTCAAGGCTGGGAATGGTTCATGGGCTGCTGGTCGTGAGGCTAGGGATGATGAGAAGGGATGTGGAAGGTTAGGGCGAATTTCAGACAAGCCGAGCAACTCGCATGCATGGGGCTGTAGGCGTGGGTTTGGTTGGTCTAGTAGTGAGTCCAAGACTTAATCCTGGTCTTGGGATAGTTGGTTGAGGGCTGGACATGTTGGTTTTGTGTCTAAGATCGAATTCGGGGCCGTGGGTGCAACTAGGGTTAGGGCTTAGACGTACAAATTTTTCCAGTAGGTTGCAACCAAACTTAAGGGGTTCCAAATAGCTGGAATATGGTTGTTTAGGGGCTGGTAGGGTGTTTTTAAGTTGTGGTTTAAGTTTGGAAAGATTTGGTTGAGTTTCGGGTTAATTCAATTTAAAACCGGGACCCCGGTCCAATTTTTAAAACGAATCATTTTATGAAACGGACTCGGGTTTACGTCTAAGAAAAGATTATAAGTATTTTTTGAGGTTTTTTAAGGTGTTTGGTTGGCTTCGGATCGAAATTATGAGGTTCAGGGATAAAACGGTCAATTAGGGTTTCCAGGGACAAAATAATCATTTTGCACCCAGATAGAGTTAGCAGTCTTGGCAACGCCCTGATCACAAAAATTTCATGATTTAAATGTTTATGATATCGCGAACATGACTTGTTACGGAAATATGAAAAATACGCTACATGCTTGATTTTAAGGAAATTTACGTATATGCATGATTTTTATAAGTGATGAATACGATAACATGTTTTCGGAGGAAGGGAGTTGGTTGTGACTAATATGATGATACGATAATACGATGACATGTAAGACCAAGACTCATTGGATGGGTAATACTGTCGCTGATGTCTCCGCCGCCGGGTACCACAGTTATATGTAGATGGATCCATCGACAAATACGATGATACGAATGTAACAACTAATGAACGGAATTCAAATAAAGAAAATGAATATGTATCTGCTGATATGTTGAGACATATTTTGGACACGTTATGCTTTGGCACGATATGTTTAAGTTCATGCTTTTAAGATCATGAAATGTATGTTGATTACAATACTTTTCACTATTGCATGTTATGTATATGAACTTGTTATAACGATTAATGTGTGCCGAGTCTTTTTGACTCACTAGGTGTGAATGATGTAGGTGAGCATATTGATTAGGAGACTGGAGGCGCCGAAGACTAAGTAGGCGGAGTTAGGTGTGCGAATGCTAACCCGAGGACCTTATTTTTTCCGCACATTACGTTTATGAATTAGGAAGAACTATGTATATTTTCATATACTTCCGTTTTTATAAGTTGATGGTTGTCACGACTTTGCATGTTGTTTGTGTGAACTCTTTTAAACAGTAGTTTCGAAATTTGTCATGTTTAAATATATTTAAAATCAATATTTTTTATTCAGTAGTGCATGATTATTTTTAAATGCATGCGTTGAGTTATTTTCGAAAATTAGTTTTACAAAAAAATAAAATAAAATAAAATTTCTAGCAATATTTTAAATAGTAGACATTTCATATTCTTTTTCTTAATTGAATTGAGATCATTAGTTGTGATTTTTGTATCAACTCTGATTCAATGGATCCATCTACGTATAACCGCGGTACCCAGCGACGGGGATATCAGCGACAATATTACCCATCCACTGAGATTTGGCCGTACATGTTCATGTTCGTGTACGTATTATTCACATCCAACTCACATCCTTCAAAACATATCATCATATTCATCACTTATAAAAATAATGCATATACATAAATTTCCTTAAAATCAAGCATGCAACGTATTTTCGTAAATCCATAAAAAGTCATTTTCTTGATTACATGTACATTTAAAACATGTCAATTTGTGATCATGGCGCTGCCAGGACTGCTAACTCGACCCGGGTGCAAATAACCATTTTGCCCATGGAAACCTTAATTGACCATCTTACCCTTGGACTTCAAAATTTCGACCCAAAGCCAACCAAACTCCTCAAAACACCTCAAAAATATTTATATTCGTTTCCGGACGTAAACTCGTGCCCATGCAAAAGCTTCTATAATTCCTTTTAAACTTGGACCGGGGTCTCGGTTTTAATCCGAATTAACCTGAAACTCAACCAAATCTTTCAAAATTTAAACCAGGCCTTGACCATTCCATACCAGCCCTTAAACCACCTAGAACAGACCACTTAAGACTCTCAAACAGCACCTGAAAGTTGCTGGATTTTTCTGCACAAACGCGAGTCGAATCTTAGTGCACATGTCCTCCTAAATCTCGACCCTAGACCAAACCAACGGGGACCAGTCTTGAACCATTAGTCATAGCATGGCTAGGAATCTTCCTCACACCTAACCACATCCAGCTCGAGCCCTGGTCAAGCCCTGGTCGAGACACATGCTTGCTTTCTCCCTGGCCGAACCCTAACTCACAATTCTTGCAATTTCCGTCCAAGCTTGGCTTGCCTACGACAAGCCCTTGTGCAGCCTTGTCTAGGCCCTTAAACCCTTTTAAATCCATACATTTTTATTGTCTTAGGATGGCAGCCCCTTTATGTATCATATACATGAGTTTTCAATCATCAAAGCATGGGTTATATGCATGTATGTCCATAAAAATGAAACTAAAACTTGTGCCATATATTTTCCACGCAAAGATAATAAAATAAACATAATATGGTGTGAATGATGTTTGAAAGAAAGTTAACGCATACCTTTGCGTATAATACGCACGAAAAAAAGTTGGCGATGCGAAGAACGGCGACGTAGAACCCTAGGCTGAATTCCCTTAAAAAACCGTGGCTTCCTTTTTTCAAAAACTTGTGTGTGCCTGTGGTGAGGGGGAGGGAGAGTCCTTGTAGTTTTTGTGAGGGGAGGGGGCGTGTAATTGGGATGTTTATGGAGAGGGTTTTGGCTTTTTCATTTAATTAAAGCACCTAATACAAGCTTAAGCCCATTAACATGATGTGTTAGGCCCATTAAGCCCATTAAGTAATAATAAAAAATATTTTTTTTAGAAAAGATTGTGAAGATATTAACCGAGTTCTCAAAAAGTTCATATTTTCATCGAAAATCGAATACTGTTAAAAATTTTGACTCGGCGTTGAAATAATTAATAATAATTATTTAGTAAAAATATTTTTCCTTTTTCAGCCATAAGTCTCCGTTCCTCGATCGCGTCTCAAATAACATTTAAAAATACAGTTTTATGCAATCTAACAGTAAACCCTATTTTTAAACATGTAATCATGCATATCATAATTAATTCATGACATTAAAACCATTTAATTAGTCATTTCTCATTTTTCATAGATTTGCATGCAGTTGGATTAAGTTACTGTATTTTGGACCTTACAGATCATATAAACACATAATTCACATATAATCAATAAATTCACATCAATTAAATTATACGTTGTTATATACGCTGTAAGGAATAAATCAATATGTACCTTAACCTTCAAATTAAATTACCACAATAATTTATGAACTCCTTGGCGCTTACCTGTGACAAAAAATTTATTTCCATCAAATAAATATTCAACTATTTGCAAAATACATGTTACTAATTCCAACTTGTACCTAGGCTCGATTTTAAGGCCATAGCTCAACCAAAACATAACCCAAATACACTTATCATACATAGCTAGAATTCTAACTCAAAATCCCATATTTCATCAGAAGACATCATAAATAAATACGATAATCTCGACATTAAAAAATGCTCAAAACTTGAAACCATGAGAAATAAATTATGCGACAGATTCAGGTTCGACACTTATGAGTATAAAATTCATATCTAACTCATGATTGACTCAAATCAATATCTGCTAATTAAAAATAAAATAAAACTCAGTTATCTAAGTTTTCCTAGAAGAAACTATTTTCAGAGTCTCAATAGATTAATCCAAGAATTAACAAGGACACGCTACTACATACGTAATTCACGGGCAGAAGTATGTAACTGAGCAGTTTCAGTAAAATGAGCATAACTATTTCAATTCTTAATCAAATTTAACGTTTCTTTTTCAATTTGAAGCCAACACATTGCTCTGCAACTTTCATTTGAACCAAAAGTCCAGAATCCGAATGCATAAAGGTCATAGCCTCGAATTACAGTAGTCGTTACAACTCAAACACAGAGTTTGATTGTGACACCTTTGGGTAGAAAAATCATATTAAATCCGTTTCTAATTGGAATTCCATTTTTCCCAGCTGCTATAGAAAGCTAAGAAATAGATCTACAAGTTCTTTATGAACCACAAGTCAAGATTCTTAATGCACAATACACATAAATCCGAAAATCAGAAGCAAAAGCTACAAACTCATATCATAACCCAAAATCTACTTCCATGAACAAAATTGAAACCCTAGACTTAGAAATTACCTTCAATCAACTCCTATAAACTGAAATAGAGTTGGAAATGAGATCTTCAAGTCCTTAAATACATGATGGAAGTGAGAAGAAAGGCTGCAAAAGGGACATATGCTCGCACGCAAGAGGTAGGAAGAAATGGACATCTTAGATAAGCTCGATTTGTACTTCTCAGACTGAAATCGAACAAATGACCACCTGGACTAGCTTGAGAAGATCCAGAAGAAGCTTTTCCGGTTGGATTTGAGCAGCAGCAACAGATGAGAAGACGAGCACGAAAGAGAAGAAAATGGACGCAGGGTTGAAGGCTTGAAGCTCGAGGAGAAAAGTGAATTGGGCTCCTATAAAAAAAAAGCCCACACACACACACACATATATATATATTTATACATGTATTTTATTATTTAGCCCAAAATACTAGAATGTGACCCAGTCCAAATATTAGAACTCTCGTGTGCTTTAAAACTCTGATATGTATTTTAGTTTCGTCTATAATTCTGATTTTTTCAAATACATATTTTTAACACACAATTAAAATTATTTGGCTTAATTATTTTAATTTAGCACTTTAAAATAATTATTTCAAATTCTTGCCAAATATTTAATAATTAAATTCGGGTTCTCACAGCCCATTAATGTTTTGTTTAATTAAAGAGCCCTAAACTTATAATTAAGGAAACTAGGTTAGGGACTAATCATTTTAAAAAAGGCCACAATTTCAAAAAACCCTAGCCTCCAAGAGACTAGCAATTCTCGAAAATCACTCTCCAATATTACGGATCATTCCTTGGACAGCTTTGGACTCCCACTTGATTCAGTGGTTCCTCGTTTTGCACATAAAAGGGATTGCAATCATGACGTCCTTCGCAAAATGTTCACCTCCACACTTATCACAAAATATCTCTTGAAGACGCATAGCCGTGACACCCATATTCAAGCCGTCCAATTTCATGTTCAAGACATCAAGTTGCACAGTAATAGCATAAAGTTCAGTTACCCAGTGAACTCCTGCACTTTTCTGCTGGTTGTTCCTCTTAGATTGAGGATGATAGCTGCTAGTAGCCATCTCCTCCAACAACTCATATCCTTCCTCAGCAGTTTTTCTCCATAGGTTCCCACAGACAACATCTATCATAGTACGATTAGGAGCAAGCAAGCCATAATAAAATGTTTTAACGACTAACCCAAGCGGCAGTTCGTGATGCGGGAAAATTCGTAATAAATCTTTGAAGCGCTACCAGGCCTCGTATAAAGACTCTTGCTCTAATTGAAAAAATATGGTGATGTCTGCCCGCAGTTTCATGGTCTTAGATGGAGGAAAGTATTTAATGAGAAATGCTTTCGCCATGTCCTCCCATGTGGTGATAGAACCTACAGGCAAACAATTTAACCAGGCTTTAGCTTAGTCATGTAAGGAGAAAGTAAATAAACGTAATCTAACAACATCATCAGAAACTCCATTAAATTTAATAGTATCGCAAATTTCAAGAAAATCTGCGATGTGCGTGTTTGGGTAATCCAACGCAGATCCTCCAAACTGGACAGTATTCTGGATCATCTGAATTATTGCTGGCTTGATTTCGAAGTGGTTTTCCCTTCACAATAGGCCTCACAATGCTGGGCGTGCACCATCCAAAGAAGGCTGGCCATACTCTGGCATCAATATGCGGTGTGGCACCTCAACATGTCTATCTTAATGATGTTCCTCCACATGCTCATGCTCGTGCCTCTCCATCAGTTCCTTAAGTCTCTGCTGCAGTCTCCTTCTGCTGAAAGTTCTTTCAATTTCAGGGTCACACTGCTCAAGCTCCACGTCAAGTGACTTTGGCATGCACTGGAAAAGAAATCTGGAATAGAATATGGAGTGTTAGCTCAAGAAAATAAAAAATAATGCTAAAGAAAATAACTAAAAATAAAATTATGAATTAACAGTCCCCGACAACGGCGCCAAAAACTTGATCGAGCAAAAATTGCACTGTAAAACTCTTGGTCAAAATTAATAATATTTAAACTCGAAATAATCGCAAGTGCACGATTTCAAGTTATAATATAATGTACTAGAGTACGAGTATCGTTCCGCTAGATACCATATTTTACAATTATTATTTTCAGTTATTAAATCTTTAGCAACGAAATTTGAATGATTGTTTACTACTACTATGTTAAAATGAGAAATGAAAAAAAAATCCGGAATTAAATGCAGAAATATATAATCTAGAATGGTTTATTTAAGTTCAATGAGAAATGAATTTGTTGGGAATTTCAGTTCACCTGCCCCTCGTTATTTACTTAATTCGTTCGACGGTGATTTACGCTTTTGACAGGATTTCCTATTCAATTGAACATGCCCTCTTGAGCTATGCCAAACTAATTCTACGAAGTGAAATAATTAAATTTCTTTAATTATTTATCAAATATGAATTTCATGCCGATCTATGAAATCCCCTGGTTTTCGACCCTTAGGACTATAACTATCAACATGTATCCAATTTTATATTTCTATGTAAATATTAGATCCACGGACTATACTACTCGTTCTTATCCCAAGCTATTCTCTCGAACTCACTCGCGATATAAAATCGTTATTAAAGTTAGCTATGCTCTAATAACGTGATAAAACAATAGCATAATCAAGAATAAACCAAGAATCGAAATATGAATTAACTAAACTCGGTTTTGGGGTAGGATCCCCTTTAAATCCCAACAAATAATAAAATTTTAGCTACTAGACTTCATATTAAAAGTCAGCAAAAAAATGTTTGAATAAGATAAAATAAACTCGAAATACTAGACGTGACGAAATCTGCGAAGAACGGTGCGCGGAAATCTCGAAATCTTCAATCCACGCACTTGCTCCAAGCTTTTCTCTCCTTTTTCTCTTCATTGGCTCTCAAAAATATCTGAATGCCCTCAAAATCGTCCAAATCCCCTTCATATCATCCACTTGCAGAAATAAGGGAAAAAATCGGCCAAGAATCTTTTCAAAAAATCAAATGCGCCCCGTGCGCATATAAGTTTCCGCCCGGGTGGATAGCTTGCGTAAATATTCTTTTATTTTTTTCCTTTGGCGCGCCCGGGTGAACATAAGTTTTCACCCAGGCGGATAGCTTGCGTAAATCTTCTCCAATCCACACCATGCAAGCGTCCGGGCAGTTCAAAGTGTTGGCCCGGGCGAATGTCTCTTGTAATTCGACCACTTTTCTTCGGTTTATTCACGAATTGCCTGCATTTTCAACCACGAGACATATGGGCAACAAGAAAACATAATATATGCCAAAACACCAGAATATGCATGCAATATAAACGATATGTGCAACGCAATGAGACATCACATAACATGAAAAACAAGTAAAATTCACCTATATCACTACCCTGTCTCACGGCATAGTTGTGTAACCTGTCCAACAGAAACAACCCCCGAAGGTTGAGCATATACAACAATCATCGTCATAATACATAACAATTATATTAACAACAACATAAAATATAACTGAAATCATAACAGAAACAACCTTTTGCTGTTTCTGGACAACCGGCCATTAATAACCTCAACAACATCACACTGCAACAATAACATCGACGAAACGTCGCACCCCTACTCCGGCGACAACAATATCGTCGATCGAACAACAACATCAACGATACGTCACACCCCTACTCCGACGACAGCAATATCGTCGATCGAAGAACAACATCAACGAAACGTCGCACCCCTTCTCCGGCGACAGCAATATCGTCGAACGAATAACATCAACGAGACCTCTCCCAACAACGACAGCCAACATCATCAACAATAATAAAAAACAATAATATAATATCAAATCACCCAATTTCAGTGATTTACCATCGCTCAACACAATAGTATTTATCAATAATATCCAATAACAACATATGCTCATACGTCAATACGTACCTGATAATCGAGTATATATAAAATATGGCTATTTATTTAATCCCGAGGCTTATGATGTATCTAAATAATTCAACAACAATTATCAGATCATTGTCACCGTATCAACACAATCATAACAGCCTCAATATATAACTTTAAATAGCCCAACAACCATTAATTCAATAAAATATAAAACTCGATTATAAATTCTTATCGTTCAGCAATTTAATATTTCGGTGTATTTAATTCACAATACTAACATCAAATACACCATAATAAATTAAATTCAAATACGATGATATTTTACAACATCCGTTAAACTACGAAAAATTTATATCAACATGTAGCCTATACTTCGTAGACTCCGAATATATAATCAGAATTAATAACAACTAACAATCAATTCTTCAATCTCAATCCAACGATTAAAATCCCTAATTATAATAAATTGGGAATAATTCAAAATAAAACCACTATTGTAAGGCCCGAGATTTTATCATTTTAATCCGAGATTATTTAATTTATGAATTTTGGAATATTGAGTCATATCCCATGGTTTTTATGATTCTGTAGGATTGAAATTGAATAAAAAAGAGTTTCGATGGCCGAATTGCAAATAGTGAAGAGTTCAGGGGCAAAAGTGCAAATAATGAAATTTGAGTGGGACACTTGTCTACATCATACATATAAAATGTTAAAATCCTTCATTTCCTTCAAATCTTCAGGAAGAAACCGAGAGTTCCCTAGAAAGAATTCCTCAAGCTTCATTTGATACTAGAAATTTAATTTTGCAAGTACCGGTGATCCGATTTTGAATCCGAGCACAGTTCTGAAATCCTCTTGTCAAGGGCTACACAAGGATGTAAGTTTCATCGATTTCTAACATGATTTGAAATTCATGTATTAGAGGAATTATGATTTGATATATATTATGTGTTCTGGGAATACTAGACTTCGTAGAATCGAAGTCAGATCGAAGAACAGATTGATTTTGGAATTGTTATGATTTTTCAGATTATATTGATTAAAATTGAACAGATTTGGATTATTGAATGATTCTGGATTGTATTGGATATGGGTTATAGATTATAATTTATATATGTTGATGTGGTATTGACGGGGATATCGAGATTGTTCCGTTATGCCGTTGATTTTGAGTTAGATTCAGATTGATTAGATTCAGTGTTGAATTGGGAATGAAATATTGATATTATTATTCTCGATATGTCATTTCAGATTGATAGAGACAGTCTTGAATTCAGAACTTCCAATTCGTCGGATCGAGATTACGAAAGAAAGGTATAAGTCAATGTGGTACCGGGAGAACGACTCGAGTATGATATACTTGAGTTTCCCTAAATCACATACTTATTGTTATTATGTGCATTGATTTGAATTGATATGCTTGTTCTATTGATTTATAGAAAACATGTATTAGACGAGTATTAGACGAGTGATCTTGTGACATAAATGCCAGATAGTGATGGAATCATCACTGGCACATTGCACATTGTCACAGGACAGTGATTTGAAGATAGTGCTAAAGTCTGTGACGGATATGTCAAGACACCGGATGTTTGGTTATATCGATTGAATAGAATTGGAGTTTCTTCTATTACTGAAATTCGATATAGGAATTCCAACGTCTGGAAACCGGGATCCCTAGACTAGGAATGAGTCTAGTCTGAGCCGTAGAGTCACGAGTCTGATTGACAGTTTTATATTGATTATGTTTTCAGATTTGATACATATTACTGATATTTGTTACATGCTTTTACATTGTTTATATGATCGCATGTTTCATTGATTTATACTGGGATTTTATTCTCACCGGAGTTATCCGGCTGTTGTCTTTTGTATGTGTGCATGGCAACAGGTGGGACCGGATAAGGGTCGAGGAGATGATGAGTGATCGTGATTAGAGTGGAGACTACGGACTTTGACGTTGCTGTAGATAGGATTCAACACTTGACATTTAGTTGTTGAACCTTAGTTTGAGTTTGATGCTTGTTGTACAAGACTTGTACCTTTATACTGATATGTATATTAGATTGAATTCCATTACATTCCGCATTTAAAAAAAAAATTTAGACCCTGTTTATTATAATGAATTGAATTGTCCCAATGATGATTAAGAATATGGTTAGCGTCCGGGTCCCCACAACAGGTGGTATCAGAGCGATAGATCCTCTAGATTGAGATAAGAGCTAGTGAGCGGGGTAGATTGAGTTTCTTCCTTGCTTTTACATGCTAGCAATCTATTATGTTCTACTGCTTTATAATG
This sequence comes from Primulina tabacum, assembly GCF_025594145.1. Lineage (NCBI taxonomy): Eukaryota > Viridiplantae > Streptophyta > Magnoliopsida > Lamiales > Gesneriaceae > Primulina > Primulina tabacum. The sequence continues at coordinate 6,050,928 of NC_134567.1, forward strand.
CATGTTTATCTGACTTGATTTGGAAACATGTGTTATTGAGAATGAATCAGAACCGATTCTTGATCAGCAGTAAGATGATCAGAGGAGGGATGAAACATATTTGTTGTATTTGGTTGCTAACCCTTTTGATAATCAGATATGCCTCCTCGAAAAATATCAGAATAGGGTAGAACTTTGAATCCTCCAATGGATGTGACAACAACACCAATGGAGACATTGTTGAAGAGATTTCAGTCGTTCCATCCACCGACTCTGAAGGGTACTGAGACTTCAGTGGATTGTGAGAGTTGGCTAGACGATATTGAGATGCTGTTTGAGTCCTTGGATTACACCGATGAGCGGAGAGTGAAATTGATTGGGCACCAGTTACATGATGTTGCAAAGAACTGGTGGATTACAACAAAGCGAGCCTTGGAGCATCGAGGTACGATTATTACCTGGAATGTGTTTAGAACTGAATTTTATCAGAGATTCTTTCCAGTGTCGTATAGGAAGGACAAAGGAGCAGAATTTGCAAACTTGAGACATGGTCAGCTGAACATTGAGGAGTATGTGGCCAAGTTCTCTACATTGTTGCGATTTGCTCCGCATGTGGTTGAGAATGAAGAAGCTGTTGCTGATCAGTTTATCAATGGTCTGAATTGACACTTTTACATTGGTGAACACTGGACTACCGAACAACTTTGCTGATGCTTTGAATAGAGCAAAGAGAGCCGAAGCTGGTCTAATTAGACAGAAAGGAGCTTCGTATGTCGCACCAGCACCGAGACCACAGCAACCATCCTCAGCTCAGTTTCCACAACCTCCTCCCAGATTTGAAAGTGGCAGTAGCAGCAGCGGAAAGAGAGATCAGTTGAAAGCTAGAGGGAAACAGTTCAAAAGATCTGGAAGCAGTTCATCCAGTTCTAGTGGCTCGAGACAGACCGGTCAGGGCCAGAGTTATACAGGACCTTATTGCAGCACTTGTGGAGAGAAGCATTCCACATAGTAGTGCCGAGGATTGTTTGGCAGTTGTCGTATTTGTAGGCAGCAGGGACATTTTGCTAGAGTCTGCCCACAGAGAGATTCTCAGGGATCCCAGGGAGCAGAGTAATCTGGATCAGTGGCTCAGACAGGGAGACGACCATCTACTGTTCACTCTTTTCAGCCAGCACCCTCTACCCAGTCACAGCATAGGCCCGGAGGAAGCCAGAAAGTGAGCCAGCCTCCTAGACAGCAGGCCAGAGTTTTTGCTTTGACTGAGGAGCATGCTTAGGATGCACCTGATGATGTTGTTGTAGGTAACTGTTTTATTTCTGGTTATCCTGAGTATGTATTGATTGATACTGGTGCATCACATAAATTTATTTCTGAGAGATTTGCATTGATGCATGGATTTCCTGTTGAGTCCCTAGCTGCTGTAGTATCTGTCTCTTCTCTTTTGGGTACAGGTTTGATATCAGTGACATCTGTTAGATCTTGTATACTGCGCTATGATGAGCATGAGATTGAGTTAGATTGCATTGTACTTGGGTTGTCTGATTTTGATTGTATTATCGGTATCGATATGTTGACCAAGTACAGAGCTACTGTTGATTGTTTCCATAAGATTGTTAGATTCAGACCTGAGATGGCTGAGGAGTGAAAATTTTACGGTAAGGGTTCTAGATCTAGGATTCCTTTGATATCTGCTATGTCTATGACTAGATTGTTACAGAAAGGAGAAGAGGGGTTCCTTGTCTATTCAGTTGATTTACTGAAATCGAGCCCATCATTGACGGACTTGCCAGTGGTGTGTGAATTTGCTGATGTCTTCCCAGATAAGATTCCTGGATTGCCTCCGATTCGAGAGATAGACTTCTACATTGAATTGGTACCAGGTACAGTTTCGATTTCTAGAGCTCCGTACAGAATGGCACCGATTGAACTGAAAGAATTGAAACAGCAGTTGGAAGATTTACTGACCAATGGATACATCAGACCGAGTGTTTCTCCTTGGGGTGCTCCAGTATTGTTTGTACAAAAGAAAGACGGTCCAATGAGACTCTGCATTGACTACCGGCAATTGAACAAAGCAACGGTAAAGAATAAATATCCAATGCCTCGTATAGATGATTTATTTGATCAGTTGCAGCGATCATCTGTCTATTCCAAGATCGATCTGAGATCTGGATACCATCAGCTGAGAGTCAGAGATTCTGATATCTCGAAGACAGCGTTTAGAACCAGGTATGGACATTATGAGTTTATTGTCATGCCTTTCGGTCTTACCAATGCTCCAGCTATTTTTATGGGTCTGATGAACCGAGTATTTATGAAATATCTCGATGATTTTGTCATTATTTTTATTGATGATATTTTGATATATTCGAAGAATATGATTGATCATGCTGAACATCTGAGAATTGTTTTGAGAACTCTGAGGGCTGAGAAATTGTAAGCCAAACTATCCAAATGTGAGTTTTGGTTGAGACATGTTGTATTTCTGGGTCACATCATATCTGGTGATGGGATTTCTGTTGATCCTAGCAAAGTCTAGGCAGTGATCAGTTGGCCGAGATCGACATCTGTGCCAGAGATACGCAGCTTTATGGGTTTAGCAGGATATTATCGACGATTCATTAAAGATTTCTCCAGTATTGCTAAACCTATTACGCAGTTGACTGAGAAGAATGCTCCATTTGTTTGGTCTGAGGGGTGTGAGTCCAGTTTTGTAGAGCTGAAGAAGAGATTGACCAGTGCTCCGGTGTAGACTATCCCGTCAGGTACTAGTGGATTTGTAATTTATTGTGATGCTTCTCACAGAGGTTTGGGTTGTGTGTTGATGCAGCGAGGCCATGTCATTGCCTATGCTTCGAGAAAGTTGAAGCCACACGAGACTCGCTACCCAATTCATGATCTTGAATTGGCAGCCATTGTATTTTCACTGAAAATATGGCGACATTACCTCTATGGTGAGAAATTTGAGATTTTTTCTGATCACAAAAGCCTGAAATATCTATTTTCAAAGTCAGAGCTGAATATGAGGCAGCGAAGATGGCTTGATTTATTGAAGGATTTCGATTGTGAAATCAAATATTATCCGGAGAAGTCCAATGCAGCAGCTGATGCACTAAGTCGAAAGGTATGTTCCTTATCCTTGTCGACGATTGGTGTTCCAAATTTGATAAAAGATTGCTGTTTGTCTGGATTAGTATTTGAGACAGATAGTAGACCACTGAGATTGTATGCTATTCAAGCTGAACCAGACTGATTTTGAGAATTAAGGCTGCTCAGAAAGTTGATCAAAAAGTGCAAAAATCGATTGAGATGGTCAGATCAGGACATCGATCAGTATATCAGGTACATGACAGTGTATTGTATGTGAATAATCGTCTTGTTGTGCCAAATGTTTCAGAGTTGAGACAACAGATATTGGCAGAAGCGCAAAATAGTCGATTCAGTATTCATCCGGGTGGCAGAAAGATGTATAATGATTTGAAGACACAGTTTTGGTGGAAACAGATGAAATCTGATGTTGCTGAATTTGTTTCCAAGTGTCTGAATTGCCAACAGATCAAAGCTGAAAGAAAGAAACCAGGATGTCTACTGCACAGTTTGTCTATTCCTGAATGGAAATGGGATCACATTTCCATGGATTTTGTGACGTAGTTACCGCGTTCCTCCCGAGGTTGTGATGAGATTTGGGTTGTGATTGACAGATTGACCAAATCAGCATGCTTTATTCCGTATCAGATGACGTACAGATATAACCAGATGGCAGAGATTTATATTAGAGAAGTGGTCAGATTGCACGGAGTACCAAAGTTGATTGTATCAGACCATGATCCTCGGTTTACTTCTCACTTTTGGCAGAGTTTGCAGCAGGTTCTAGGTATGAAGCTACATCTGAGTACCGCATATCATCCACAGACCGAAGAACAGTCAGAGCGGACTATCCAGACACTGGAAGATATGCTGAGAGCTGTAGTGCTTGATTTTAGCACTAGTTGGCAAGATGCATTGCCACTTTGTGAGTTTTCGTACAATAATATCTATCAGACGAGTATTGAGATGGCTCCGTTTGAATCATTGTACGGTAAGAACTGCAGATCCCCTTTGTATTGGGATGATATATCTGAGGTACCTAAGTTTGGACCTGATATGATTAGAGATATGAAAGAAAAAGTAAAGCTGATTCAGAAGAGAATGAAGACAGCTCAAGACAGACAAGCCAAATATGCCAATGTTCGACGTAGACCGTTGGTATTTGAGGCAGGAGGCCGAGTATTTTTAAAGATTTCACCTTTCACAGGAGTTGTCAGATTTGGCAAGAAAAGGAAGCTGTCTCCACGATATATTGGGCCGTACGAGATTCTCGAGAAGATAGGAGATCGTGCCTATCGAATCACATTACCGCCTTCTCTATCTGGAATACATGATGTCTTTCATGTATCTATGCTGCGGAAGTATCTCCCTGATGATTCTCACGTTATCCAGCCAGATGAGGCCGAACTGGATGAAAGTCTGAGTTATATCGAGAAACCGATTCAGATTATTGATCGTAAAGAAAAACAACTCAGAACGAAGACTATTCCGCTTGTGAAAGTCCAGTGGAGTCGTCATGGCATTGAAGAAGCTACTTGGGAGACTAAATCAGATATGAGACAGGAATTCCCAGAGTTATTCCACTGATGTGAGTTTCCTATTTAAGTTTCTGTTATTTCTGGTTTGATTGCCTGTGATATGATTGCTTGAGATTTCGAGGACGAAATCGTGTCTCAGAGGGGGAGAATTGTAAGGCCCAAGATTTTATCATTTTAATCCGAGATTATTTAATTTATGAATTTTGGAATATTGAGTCATATCCCATGGTTTTTATGATTCTTTAGGATTGAAATTGAATTAAAAAGAGTTTCGAGGGCCGAATTGCAAATAGTGAAGAGTTTAGGGGCAAAAGTACAAATAATGAAATTTGAGTGGGACACTTGTCTACATCATACATATAAAACGTTAAAATCCTTCATTTCCTTCAAATCTTCAGGAAGAAACCGAGAGTTCCCTAGAAAGAATTCCTCAAGCTTCATTTGATACTAGAAATTTAATTTTGCAAGTACCGGTGATCCGATTTTGAATCCGAGCACAGTTCTGAAATCCTCTTGTCAAGGGCTACATAAGGATGTAAGTTTCATCGATTTCTAACATGATTTGAAATTCATGTATTAGAGGAATTATGATTTGATATATATTATGTGTTCTGGGAATACTACGAAGTCAAATCGAAGAACAGATTGATTTTGGAATTGCTATGATTTTTCAGATTATATTGATTAAAATTGAACAGATTTGGATTATTGACTGATTCTGGATTGTATTGGATATGGGTTATAGATTGTAATTGATATATGTTGATGTGGTATTGACGGGGATATCGAGATTGTTCCGTTATGCCGTTGATTTTGAGTTAGATTCAGATTGATCAGATTCAGTGTTGAATTGAGAATGGAATATTGATATTATTATTCTCGATATGTCATTTCAGATTGATAGAGACAGTCTTGAATTCAGAACTTCCAATTCGTCGGACCGAGATTACGAAAGAAATGTATAAGTCAATGTGGTACCGGGAGAACGACTCGAGTATGATATACTTGAGTTTCCCTAAATCACATACTTATTGTTATTATGTGCATTGATTTGAATTGATATGCTTGTTCTATTGATTTATAGAAAGCATGTATTAGACGAGTATTAGACGAGTGATCTTGTGACATAAGTGCCAGATAGTGATGGAATCGTCACTGGCACATTGCACATTGTCACAGGACAGTGATTTGGCGATAGTGCTAAAGTCTGTGACGAATAGGTCAAGACACCGGATGTTTGGTTATATCGATTGAATAGAATTGGAGTTTCTTCTATTACTGAAATTCGATATAGGAATGCCAACGTCTGAAAACCGGGATCCCTAGACTAGGAATGAGTCTAGTTTGAGACGTAGAGTCACGAGTATGATTGACAGTTTTATATTGATTATGTTTTCAGATTTGATACATATTACTGATATTTGTTACATGCTTTTACATTATTTATATGATCGCATGTTTCATTGATTTATTCTGGGATTTTATTCTCCCCGGAGTTATCCGGCTGTTGTCGTGTTTGTATGTGTGCATGGCAACAGGTGGGATAGGATCAGGGTCGAGGAGATGATGAGTGATCGTGATTAGAGTGGAGACTACAGACTTTGACGTTGCTGTAGATAGGATTCGACACTTGACATTTAGTTGTTGAACCTTAGTTTGAGTTTGATGCTTGTTGTACAAGACTTGTACCTTTATACTGATATGTATATTAGATTGAATTCCAATACATTCCGCATTTTAAAAAAAAAAATATTTAGACCCTGTTTATTATAAAGAATTGAATTGTCCCAATGATGATTAAGAATATGATTAGCGTCCGGGTCTCCACAACTATAATCTTCCCTTCTTAGTTAAAATCATACATTACTCACCAATCTTCAATATCTGTATGATTTAACAATTTATTAGATTTATTCCAGAAATCGACGAATTTTAAACATTACCAAAACTCTAAAATTTATACATCAAATTAAAGACCTCGTGTCAACGATTCCAGTAATGAAGTCTGTTCGTCGATTGGATAAATCGAGAAGTCACAAAATCGAAAAAAACGATTCAAAATCATATTCTATTTCTTCTTCTCTCTCCTATGTTATAAAACTTTCGAATGAATTCTAATTCATTCAATCACATTTCATATTTATCTTTTTCTTTTTAATTTTTAAATATTAAATTATATTATATTAATAAAATAATATAACATAATATAATATATAATATTTAACATTTTTAACATCGGTATATCCCTTTGAACCAGTCAAACGATCAAATTTTCAAAATTTAAAACATAAAACTTCTAAATCTTTGAGTTTTCTACGTTATATCCAAATTTTAAATCATTTGGATTTCATAAGACCAAGATATGTCATATTTCATCATTTAAAATAATTAATTATTTAGTAATATCACATTACAAAAATCAACAAATTGTGATATTTACTTCAGGAATTACACTAATTGTGTCTAGACCGATTAGGAGTCCTAGGAATGTAGGAAGGACTGGTGCAGCTTGGAGTCTTAGACATCGGGCTCGGGCGTGAGTTAGGGGCTAGTTAAACAAGTCTAGGATGGTCAAGAGGGTCCGTGAGTGGGCTGGCTAGGGCCTGGCTCGAGGTGGCTCGGCCGTGGCTCGATGAAATTGGGAGTTGGCTCGGTGGGTTCATGCAAGGGTCACAAAATTGAATTTAATAGAAAAAGATTCGAACCATGGGTCCACGGGGGTGCTCACGACTCACTAGGGTAATTTAGGTAATAAAAATTCTATGTTTAAAATATGGGAAGAAAATATTAAAGTTTGAATTAATTCAGGAATTAAACGCTATACGAATTTTTAAATAGGAAATTAAATTGAAAACCCCGAATTTAAGCTAATTAAAATTATTTAAAAATTATATTTAAGTTTAAATAATTATTTGGGATAAGCCCATGTCAATAAAAGTAAGAAAAAAGTCAAAATCGAGAAATTTTACGTTTAGGGGCAAAACGATCATTTTACACTTGGGAAATACGGAAATGGTTGGCAGCGTCCCGAATGATCATAACGCATGTTAAATGATTTATTATTATGAATTTGATGAAAATATGATATTTTATGATTTATGGTAAAGCAGTGCACTTTTTACTGTTAAAATGCAATTTTTGAAAGTCATGATATTTTATGCTTTAAAAAGAAAAAAATTATTTTTATGGATGTGAATTGACTGTGACAAAAGATAGAGGATATGTTGGAGATCCGTATTAAGAATGAACGGTGAACTTACAATTTTATGAGAATGTCGTGAGGGAGAAGGTCCCAAAGAGAGCTTGTTTACGGAAAAATGCCACAGAGGGAGCCCGACGATCGTATTTCTATGGCGGTGCCTAGTGCCCATTCACATGGGCCATATGGAGCTGAAGACTGATCAGTCGACCAGAGGATAAAATGCTAGTCACTTTCGAGGATCAAACTTCACCCAAAATGATAAATGATTGAAAGATTTACGATTAAATGAACGTACAATTTACGATTTATTTATGCTTAAAAGCTATTTTAAATGAAATTATGATTTTTAATGCTTGTGATTGTAGATGTATTATTTTCTACGTATGTATAGAACGTGCCGAGTCATTAGAATAACTAGGTTTGAATGTCTTAGGATTTGATGATATTGAGGGAGGCGCTGACGCTTGAGTGGATCGAGTGCGGTAGTACACTCCCGAGGGACATTTATTTTCCGCATTAGCTTGATAGATAAAATATTTACAAGATTATTGGTAAAGAATTTATTAGAGATTTTTATGCTTTATTTTGATGTTAGTTTATCTTTTTAAAGAACGACGTAAGATTTTTGGTTAGTTGACGATTTAGTGATTTTTTTATTCATTTGAGATTTCAAATGTTAAATTATTATGATTTATGGAAATGTTAAGTTATTTTAATTAGTAATTTTCGAGTTTATGATTTATATATATATATATATATAAATAGAGGATGTATTAAATAATTTTTTGGTATTATTATGGATTATAAAGATTTAAAATTTTATAATTTCAAAGTTGTTGTTTGAGTTCATATTTTTTATCCGTTCATGCGGCGACAGTGTTTGCATGATTTATTTTTTTACCTAATTTTATATATTATATAATATGATAATTGAGTCCTTAATTTTGTGAGTCAAGTCAAATATAAATTTTTAAGGTTAATAGAGTGATACTATTAATTTTATTGAGATTTATACAAATCATTTATATAATTATCTCGAGTTCATTTATATAATTATCATATTATATAATATATAAAAATAAAAAAAATATTTATTTGATTTTAATTTTTACCTACAAGTGAAATGAGAGAATAATAAGGTCTGATTTTTATATATTGAGGGCAATTAAGTCATTTGTGGTGTTTTTATCATTAGATTAAAATTATCACATCTTATAAAAAAGATATTTTATCCCTATATAAAATTATTAATCACGGGCCCATGATATTATCATGAGCTTTCTAAAAAGATACCAAACGTGGGATAAAGATGATTATTTAACAGTCTCTCTCTTATCTCATGTACCAAACTATACCTAAGTGTTTGTCGTAAAAAACAAAGGATATAAGTGTTTAAAATAAGATTTAATCAATAATATTTTTATTTTGAGTTTTATCGTACAACATAAGAATTTTGGTTCAGCGATTACTATTATTTTGAAAGTGTGGGGAGTCTATATTTTAGATTTTTAAAATTTTAGCAAAACATTTGAGGGATCAGATGACGGAAAGAGAGAAACAATAATGAAATTTGCTTATGTTATAACATTAGGCTCATGACTTTGCGGATAAAGGAAAAATTTAGTACTAGAATGATTTATTTGAGATTTTTCATTGTAGTCCTTTGAAATGATATTTTTTTGTATGTAAGAAATTACAGTTGTTGAGATAAAAGAATAAAGTTTAAGATATGTACAAAGACTCATCTATAAATTGGATTTATTAGACATAAAACTATTGAATTAATGTTATGAAAAATCATGGAATACTAAGAATACTGAAGTTTTATATGATTTTGAGAAAATATTATGTGAGGATTATTATATGAGTTAATTGTGAATTTTTGGAAGTAGGTAAAATAATTATAAATTATGTTAAAATTGATTAACACTTGGGATTGCTATGATTTTTATGGTCCAGAAACCTCTATTTTAGAATTTAGTCGCTAAACCTTATAAAGATGAGGACACATGGAGAATTGTCTAAAGTTATTAAGAAATAATTGGTAGTGTCAGAAAATATATGTTTTTGGAGATTATGAAAATTTGAATCCAGGTTCTAATTGGTGATTGAGAGTATAGTTGTTGTCGGGAGACATTTATTTTGTATTATGGGACTTATTAGAAATATGCATTGTGATTTTGTAGTAACTTTTATTAAGTAAATAATATATGATTTTATAGATGTATGTTAGATTATGTGGACTATGAGATTTGTTAGACTTAATTTTATTGTGGTGATGAGAGTCAAAACCAGTAGGACGCGTTAGCTATAATCAGAAGACAATATAAAAGCAGAAGCTCTCGTATCGTATTAACAGAAGCAGTACTCTTCAAGTACTTAAACAGCTTAGAAAATCAGAAGCATCACTTAGCTTTAAGAGCAGAACTTAGCTTAAGCAGAAGTAACTTAACGTCTTTACTTGAATCGTTACAATCTTAAATGTTACCGTTACTTTATTTAGTACTAGCATTTATTGCACCACTAATGTTGAACAAAGACATTTAATGTTCCTTACTAGTTTTGGTATGAAACAAGACTGATTACTCCGAAAGCTTTCTGCAGGACTTTTTTTAGGTATTAAAGATGATTTTACTCAGGAGTCTCAGAAGCTGTTTTTGATTATAGACGTTGTACTCAAAGTTTTATATATATAGAGGTCAATCCTTTATAGAAAACAACGTTATTATTATTATTATTATCAACGCAACGATTATTCCAACGTGAATTTTGAGCTATCATCAACTACTTATCTTCAAGCTCAATATACAGAAAAGCAGCACACGCTTCATTATCTATATACAATCTTCTGAGATCATTTTGTGCTGACTGTTTTGTAAATCTCTTCGAGCTAAACACTTTATTATATTTTATTGAAAAGAGTTTGTAATATGGAAAAGAGTCTTTTCCAGAAATTTGTTGTATTCGTTTTACCGAGTTGTGTAACTAAGAGTTTCAGTAGGCTTACGGTAAGTCATACTGAAGTGGGTGTGTACAAGTGTTATAATGTAATATCCAAAGTCTTCTAGTGATACCTTCTGGAAAAAGAAGAAGGAGAGACGTAGAAGATTTTATTTTCGAACTTCCAGAAACAACAACTGTTCAACTGCCTACTTTTTTATTATTTCTCATCGTATTCCATTGGATCGTTTCCGCACTTATTATTGTGATCTACTGGACTTATATTCGAACAAGATCAGCTACAATATCTAACAGGATTCTAGCACCCTTTGCAAAATCATCCAACAAAGAAAATAGTTTATTCACCCCCCTCTAAACTCCTTATCAATCCCCAACAAGATTTATAGAATTAGATGAAACTAAAGTTTCACTCATTAATGAAATGATGACGGTCTTATTAACATAACATATTTTAAGTTCCTTTTTTTAAAAAATATTTATTAGAGTCAATTGGGTATTTATGTTGGGTATATTGTTTAGCTATATATAATGGCATTACTATAAAATGAAGACAACATTTTTCTTAATGGATTTAAGTGTTTTATTAAGATGTTCATCCAAATAGGAAATAGCTTTAACCCTCGATTAAATTCATATGTAGAAAATAAACACTTACGCATATTCTTGTGGTTAGTAGACTTTTATGTTCTCTTTTGCGATTTTCATTAGATTTCTTTTGGATGTTATGAGTTATTATTACTTAAGAATTTAGATGGGGAGCGTACTTATAAATGAATAAGTTGAATTAAGCTTACGATTTAAAGGAAAATTTAACTCAAGAATAATAAAATCTTTATGGAAGTTGGTACTTGAAAATCTTGGATAAAATTTTATAATCAATTTTTCATGTTCCAATATAGAAATTATTTTTTTGGATCAGTAATTAACCTTATGAATATTAAGTCAATTGGATTAAGTATTAAATGAATAAGTGAGCCTAAGCTTTTCATTAATCATGAATAGACAAATTTCGAGGATGAAATTTTTTTAGGGGAGGAGGAGTTGTAGTGCCAAAAAATCAGTACACGTAAATCGCATGCATATTTTAATAGGTTAATTAATTTAATTGATTTAAAATAATTAAATTTTGAATTAAACATGTTTAATTTATTTAAAATATTTATTTTTATGATATTTACAAGCATTTCTTGAGTTTGAGTATTTCAGGCTAATATTCGATGCTTGGCCAGAGATAGGAGCCCAGAGACGATTAAGGAGATAAAATTAAATGTTATATTTTAATTTTAAGCCAAAAAAATTAGTTATTTTAAATGATGTATGAATTTTAGCATTTTAAAGTTCAATTTAAATTATTAGACGATTTATAAGATTTTAAGCGCTTTAAATGTAAATTTGGAAGTTGAGGATTTAATCCTTAAATTGGGTGTAAAATATTTTTATAATGAATATTATGACTTAATTAAATTATTTAATTTTATTTAAGTTAAATTAGGATTTTAACTATTCCATTTAGCTATTTCAAAATTTGGAGATTTTAATCTAAAAATTTTGTACTTGAATATTTTATTACATTTTTGGGGCGTCTAAATAATTAAATTAGTATGAGTTTATCCTATTAGTTTATTTTATTACACTTTTTGTAATGTCCAAAAATGAGATAACATAACCCAACTCCATGCGAATATAGTGAAAATAGAAAATGATTAATTAAAGGGTTTTAACAACATGAATTAAATATAAGGTGCATGCTTGCATGTTTATAAGCACATGTCGCCACGAATGCATAAAACTGTGTTTTAAAGGTTATTCGAGATGCGATCAAGGAATGAAGACCGATAGCTGAAAAACTGAAAATATATTTATTAAATGATTACTTTTAACTATTAAAAATATGGTTTATGTTGTGTAGTATTTTCGAAAATGAGATGTTTTGAGGTGATTTTATACGCCGAGTCGTATTTTTAAACGGTATTCGATTTTCAACAAAAATAAGGGCTTTTTGAGAACTCGGCTATTAATTTCACGAACTTTCCTAAAAAAATATTTTAAATATGGCTTAATGAGCTTATTATGCCATGTTAATGGGCCTAAACTTATACGACGAGTTTCAAATTTTTGAAAAAAAGCCTCAAACCCTACCCCAAAACCCGAAAAACTCACGCACACCACACACAACATACACAAGAACTCCTACTTCATCAAACACACGCACACACACAAAAATTGTAGAAGGGAGGGCCACGGGTTTGAGGAGAATTCAGCCTAGGGTTTCCTACGTCCCCGTTCTTCGCATCGCCAACTCTTTTTCGTGCGTAATAAATGCAAAGGCATGACTTAATCCCTTTTTCTCATCCTTCAAACCAAAATATATGCTTGATAGATGTTTGCATGCAAAAACATGATAAACTTGATGTATTTTATTTTTATGGATACCCATGCATATAGTTCATGATTTTGTGGTTCCAAACTTGTTTTAATGATGCAAAAAGGGGCTGCCATGGTAGTGTAAATTAGAGGGACGTTTTTCCAACATGTTAAGGGCCTTAGATGCCAAGACAAAGGTTGAACACATATGGGAGGAGGCATGAACGAAAATTGCATGTTTTATGCACTAGGCTTTGCCTAGTAGGAAGAAACACGTGCAGCTCGACCAGCGCTGGACGTGGTTAGGTGTGAGGAAGAGTCCTAGCATGGATGGGACTCATGTGCAGTGGCTAGGGAAGAGTCCATGCGAGATAGGACTCTTCCCATGCAAACCGATGGCAGCAGCTGTGCGGAGGGAGTCACGGCTAGGCCAGGGGTCCAGGCTAGGTTTGAGGGTGGTCCAGTGAAGGTGACGAGGGTTCGGGCTTGGGTGAAGAGTCCTCGTCTAGTTGGAGTCGTGGAGGGCATGTCTCGGCCCCGGCTCATGCTGGAACTTGTGGCGTGGGCTAGGGGTTGGTTAAATTGGTCAAGGCTGGTCAGTAGGGTCCCTAGGTGGTCTGGTCGGGGGATGGTTCGAGGTGGCTCGGGTGTGGTTCGAGAAAAAGCGTGGATGGCTCGAAGGGAACTAGTAGGTTCGAACTAGCACTAGGGGGGAAAAAAGGGTTTGAGCCATGGTCCACGGGGGTCGGTTCATGTTTCACGAGGGTAGTTAGCTAATAAAAGTCTATGTTTAAATTTTGGGAAGAAAATATTAAAGTTTGAATAAAACGGGAATTAAACGCTTTACGAATTAGTAAATAGGAAATTAAATCGAAAGCCTCAAATTTAAACTAAATAAAAATATTAAAAATTAAATTTAAGTTTAAATAATTATTTGGGATGGTCTAGAGTCAATGAAAGTAAGAAAAAATCAAAATCGAAAAATTCTAAATCCAAGGGTAAAACAATCATTTTACACCTGAAAAATGTTAGATGTCATGGCAATGTTCTGAATGTTGTAATAAATGGTAATATGTTTATTTAAAATATTTATAGAATTTTATGATAAAACGTTAATACTAGAAGACATGTTGAATGCTTGGTTTAAAAGAAAAATGATTTATATGTGCATGAATTTTTACAAGTGATGGAAATATGAAAATTTGAAGGAGGAAAATTGATTGTGACAAATACGATGATACGATGATATTATGACACGATGATATGTAAGGCTAAGGCTCAGTTGACGGTGAGAGTGTCGCTGATGTCCTCACCGCCCGGTACCGTGGTAATACGTAGATGGATCCATCGACCTTAAGATAATACGAAAGTCACAATTGTGGATCTGAATTCAATAAAAAGGAAAACACATACGTATATGATAAAAAGAAATATAATATGAGATTTTGAAAGGAAAAAGTTAAATTTTATGTTTATGAAAAATTATTTTAAGTAAAAGTATTTTCATTGTTGCTTGTGAATGTACATGTATTACTTGTTATCAAGATTAAGGTTTGTTGAGTCAATAGACTCACTAGGTGTGATCGATGCATGTGAGCATGATATTGATGTTAATGGAAGTCTTGATGGTTGATCTTGCTAGACTGAAAGGTGCACACAACCCGAGGACCGAGTGGACGTTTCACTTTACCTAACCCTGATTACTTATACTAATCACACACAACTACACATAAACACACACACCAACGTCCACACACATACACGTTACTTTTGGAGGAAAAAGATAGGGTTCTGCCTCCCTTGAGCAGCAGCCTCTTGAGCACTCATCCTAGCAATATTCTGGAGATTTTGGTGAGTTTTTGTCAAGAAAAACGTCAAGGAATCATTCTCCGTTCATTCTCCACGTACCCTCGCGCCAGCATTCGTTTATTCGAGTGTTTAGACGCAAAGACATGTATAAAATTTTTTTTATGTATTTATCTCTTGATATTATGTATTTTGATGTATATAGTGCATGAAAATTTGTTCGTTATATGCAAAGTTCGATGGATTATGATCTAAACGATTTCTGGAAAATTTTGAGTCAGAAAACTTGCCATTTGTTGTCATATCGATTCCTGCGGTTTATTCGTCAGTTTTCTGGTAACGTTTTCAATATATGATTTTTAGCGCTCTGTGTTATTTTCGATTTGATAGCAAACTCGTAATTTTTTGATAGGAAACGAGAGAGATATTATTTGTATTGTAAAACCGTACAAGCTGTGAAATTTTTGTGTCAAAAAACTCGTCCCCTTTGTTTTTTCGAATTCTGCAACTTATAGTTTTGTTATCTGGAAACGTGTCTAACATATGATTTGTATAAATCTGTGTTATCTTTGATTTGATAGAAAATTCGTAATTTTTTGATAAGAAATGGGGGGATATGATTTTTATCGTAAAACCGCACAAGTTGTGAAATTTCTATGTCGCAAAACCAGTTACACTCTGTTATTTCGAATTCTTCGACTTATAGGTTGGTTTTCTGGAAGTTTTTGACATATGATTTTTAGCACTCTGTGTTACCTTCGTTTCGATATCAAATTTATAATTTTCTGATAAGAAATGAGAGAGATATGAATTCTATTGTAAAAACGGTCAAGCTGTGAAAATTTGTGCATGTTCTTCATGTTTTCTCAAGTTTTTTGTTGCAGGCTTCGTTGGGAATTTGTGCATGTTCTTCATGTTTTCTCAAGTTTTTTGTTGCAGGATTCGTTGGGATCTCCCGAATTTTTGTTGCTGTTGTTGGGGCAGCATGTCCAGAGCGTTCCAACGAAGCCCACGACGTTGTAAGTATAATTGGCGTGCAAAAAAAATTTTTATTTTGGAGGCATGTGATTTGTCTTGTGGCCACCCGGTAAAGCATGACTGGATATTTATGATTATAGGATTGGAAAGCGGTAAAACATGACCGGAGACCTCTCCACCCGGTAAGTATGACTGGAGATTTATGTATGTGAGAGTGGACATCCGGTCGAAAGGCTGTGGTGATCCCTGCCAGCCCAGTACTGTGGCTTAGTCTGATCAGACGATTTATGTTACGGGCCACTTGCTTTGAACATATTTCCACGCAAAAGTAAGTATGATTATGTATGTTATGATGGAAGCCCTTTTATGAAAATGTGTATACAGTTATTGAAACGTCTGCTTAATCGTTTTCTTAAAAAGTACTATAATTTTTTTTTAGCTCTCAAAATTCGGCCACTACACATACATATACATAAAAATGCTTTTGCACCTTTTTAAAATAAAACATCCAACTAATATTTTAAAATCAAAGAAAATAGTCAAAACATGAAATCATTAATCGTTTTACCAAACTTACAAGCAATAAATGTTGAAAAGTGTAGCCCACACTAAATCTCTCAAAATCTCTCAAAACATAAATAAATAGTCGTAAAATCTTTAATATAATTCATAAAATTAAATGCGGAAAATAGAAACGATGGTCCTCAGTTTGTGTGCACCTTCAGTCCAGTCAGGTCATCCATCAAGACCTCCATCAAACTCACCTGCATCAAACACACCTAGTGAGTCTAAAGACTCAACACATCATATCCTTGATAACAAGTAATACGTAATACAGTTCACATACAACAGTGAAAAATACTTGTACTTAAAATAACATTTTCATAATATTGCATAAACTTTAAACATAAACAATTTCACAAACATATCCATATTCATATTCGTATTCATGTTTGTTGAATTCAGATCGTGATTGTGACTCGTATTCTTAATCGTATTGGGCGATTGATCCATCTACATAAAATCACAGTACTGGGCAGCGGAGACATCAGAACAGTCTCACCGGTCAACTGAGTCCATGGACATTATATCAACGTATTCGTATTCGTATCAATGGAAACACGATCGTCGGGCTCCCACTGGAACCATAACCCTCACGATATTTCCAACATGTCATCATATTTAACCACAATCCCTTCACGTCCTTCAAAGTGTCGTATTTCTATCACTTAATAAAAATATGCACTTAATAACGTTTTTCTTTGAAATCAAGCATGCACATGTCTTTTAAATGTTCACGTTAAATCATAAAATTCATAAACATTTTTAAAAATGACATTTTAACATATACATATCCATGAGAATTAACATATAATACAGCATTTAGAGCACTGCCATGACGTTTACTAATTTTTAGGTGTAAAAAGACCATTTTACCCTTGGACGTAAAAATTCTCGTTCTTGACTTTTTCTTGATTTCATTGACCCTAACATGTCCCAAATAATTATTTAAGCTTAAATTAAAATTCCCATAATATTTTTTAGCTTAAAAACTAGGCTTTTTAATTAATTCATAATTAGACGTTTTGAAGGCGTTTTAATCCCGAAAAATACCAAACTTTAATATAAAATTCCTAAATTTAAAAATTAGTGTTTTTTTATTATTTTAGCCCTCGTGAACCACGACTCAACCCCCGTGAGCCATGTTTCGATTTATTTTAATTTTAAAAACCCTAACTTGACACTTGAAAGTGCACCCCGAGACATCTTTCGATTTTCTCGAGCCACCCTCGAACCATGTTGAACCAAACCTTGACCAACCCCTTACGCCACCCCCTGGACCCTAGGAACTCACGGACCTGACCCCTAGCCCAGAACCGAAGCTAACCAGCTGTTGCATGAAGTGGCCGAGACTTCACCCTTGACAAGGATTCTAGTTACTCGCCTAGGACTTAACCCACCGACTCGGCTCCCAAACCAGCCTCTCCAGCACTAACCTAGGACTCTTAGTACACACCCTAGCCCAGCCCTTGAACCCCAGGCCGAGCCCTTGACTCCTGCACAAGTCTGCAACCTGCGCGCAATATGGAAGGCTCTCAGGTAGGAGTCCTTCTTGGCAAGGACTCCTCCCAGCCCACATGACTCAAGTCCTACCATGGCTAGGACTCTACCCCTAACTCCCTCACAGTCCTGGCTAGCCCATGGTCCCAGCCAAAGCCCAGCCGAGCCATGAAGAACAACAACCGAAACATATTATCGTTTTCTGCCAAAGTTGGTTCCAGCTTTCGTGGTTCGGGTTTAGGTGATGTTTTGGGTGATAATATAGGACTCTAATACCCGTGAAAACAAGCTTGATCTATTCCTATATCATGACAGCCCTTAATCAATACAAAAAAAACATGCTTTTTGGATCATACCCATGCTTTAAATTCCATGCTTATGAACAAAAACGAAAATAATTAACATGTTACATTATTTTCATTCAAAGCATGCATAAAATCATAATATGGTGCGATGATGTTTGAAAGAAAAGGATTATGCATGCCTTTGCATTTTAAACTCACGAATTCTTGTTGACGATTGCGAAGAACGGGGCAAGACCTTGGCTCGACTTTTTCCTTGAGCTTGATTCGAATTTTTCCTCCAATTTTGGTGTGTGAGTTGTCGTGTATTTGAGTGTTTTGGTCTGCAACAAATTCTGAAATTTGAGGCGTGTGTTTGAGCGTAGGGTTTGAGGTGTTTTAATATATTATATACTAATTAAATCCCTAAATAAGGCTTAGGCCTAATAAGCTAACAATATAGGCCCATTAGTCTTAGTTAGGATTTAATTAAAATATTAAAATGGTTTTGGTAAAAATAAGTTTGTGACTTTATTAGCTAGGTTGCCAAAAAATTCGTATTTTTGTTGAAAATCCAACACCGATAAAAATTACGTCCCGACATATAAAATCACCTAAAAAATCCTTATTTTCAAAAATAAGAAAAAGTAACATCTTTAATTTAAATAATTAAAAACAATTATTTAATAAAAAACATTTTTCGTTTTTCAGCCATCGGTCTCCGTTCTTCGATCGCAACTTGAATAATCCTTAAAAATACATTTTTATGCATAATGATAATAAAATCATATTTAACATAAAATCATGCATGTCACATAATAATTTGAGCAATTAAAATAATTATTTAACCATTTTTCATATTTGCTAGATTTGCATGCAGTTCGATTAGGTCGTCTTAATTTTTGGACCTTACAGTTACGGCACGTCTATGTTTAGGTATGTTCAGCTGTTATTTCGTACAAGTTACTTTCAATTGAATGTGATTTTATTAAATACTATTTGATATTCATGGTTTATGCGTGTTGAATCTTTAGACTCACTAGATTTGATCGATGCAGATGTTGATGCTTTTGGGGAGACATGAGGTGTTGAAAAGTGAGTTTTTCCCGGACTGTGTGCTGTGCAAACCCGAGGACCTCTATCGTTATGAAAGGATTTTATGCACGTTAAACTTTTTTTACTCTGATTTTTATTTATTCAAAATTTTGTTGGCAAACAAGTATTTTCAAATGCTCGTTTTGGATAATGATTTTATAGTAGTGGTGAATGATATTTTTTTATGCCATGAAAATATTTTGTACTTAGATTATTTTCAAAAATTCAGTCGATCATTTTATTTAAATTCAGAAGGCGATAGTTTGCTATTTAAATAAGAAAAAATGTTACGCAAATTTTAAAGTAGTATTAGTTATTTTATTACGGGATGTTACAATTATAAATAAGAATTCGATTTGATTTCTCATTTTTAAATATTTTAAGAAAGCAAAGTCATTCAAAATCATAAATATAATTGAGTAAGAGTATTTTACATTGGTATTACTAAAAATAAGGCAATAGATTGCATAGAGTTAATAATTCAATATTAATCCATTCATCCAAATTCGTGTAATTCTAATTATTGTTTTTTAATATATCTTGACGGAAATCTAACTCGAATATCATATACGATTATTAAATAAATTCATATTTTGATTTAGGAACTTTGTAATTGATTTATTAACATTTGTTCCGGAGATAACAATGCTCTTGGATGGTCCGATCCGATCACGAACGGAAAAAAATCAAGTTTTTACAATCTAAATGGATAAACAATTGTGATATTTGTTTGTTTTCTTTTGAAAGACAAGTCACGGTCCTCTTTCACTTTTTTAATGAATAATGATCATCTTTTTTATGTAGAAATATTAGGAAAGTTATTAGATAATAACCACTCCATCCAATAAATTTAAGTTGCTAATTTGAATTGTTCGGGTCGGGTAGAATCGGGTCGGCTCCATTACCATTAACCCATATATATAAATTCTTACATATCTTATATAAAATATAATTCATATTTTCAAATATCTACTGGTTACTTTTAAATATTTAAATCTGTCACCAATTAGTTATATGATGTGATCACAGAGTCAAACATTTCAAATATCCCACAAAGAAGAGAAGTCGATTTTGCCTCTACGTACGTACCCAAAATAACACAGCCAAAATTGGTCAATGAGACCCTACTTACGTGAACACTGTCCTCACTTTATTTTAATGGATTAGATCTTGCTACACATACAATTTCAAAAAAAAATGAGTCCTATATATGCATGGGCAAATATTGGTCATCCATCCTATCATGGGGGCAATACCCACATGGATAAAATGAAATAAACCACAAAAATTATTATTTTATTCGATATCTCAGACTTACATTTCAACTGTAAAATATATACAAAACAAAATAAAATAAAATAAAATAAAAATAAAAATTAATACTATAATAATAATAGGTTAAATAAAATAATACAACATTAAAATACACCTGATCTGAAGAATAATCAACACAAACTCTCCCCCTTGTTTTCTGCTTTATTATTTGCTTTATCGTTTTCATCGACCTCTTCGTTCTGATTAAGAACTGAGTATTCTTGAGTCAATTCTTCTGCTTTTCGGGCTTCCATTTCCCAATCCGTTCGCAGCAATACGATCATCATTGTAACCACACATGAAGCTTGCGCGGCCAAAAGCCCGAGCCATAGGCCCTCGAAATCCAGTTTGGAGTAGAAAGCTAACCCCACAGCCACCGGCATTCCGACCAGATAAAAGCATCCCAAGTTGATGTTTGCTCCGACTTTAGGTCGAGCCGTACCTCTCAACACCCCGCAGCCGGTCGTCTGCGGGCAGTTCCCCAGCTCGCAAAGTCCGATTATGGGCAGAACGAGAGATGTCAAAGTGATTATCTCTTTATCCAGAGTGAAGATGCTGGTCCAGATGTTCCTTACCGATACTGCAAAGAACAAGGCAAAGAAGCCCATTATGAAGCTGCATTAGAGCCCCACAACTGCAGCGAATTTCGCCTTATCGGTCCTGCGTGCTCCTATCTCGTTACCTACTCTTGTTGACACGCTGAAGCTGACTGAAGATGGGAATATGTAGATTAATGCAGTGGTTTGAATTAGTATTCCCATTGATGCAACCGTTGCCTTCGGATTCATCAACAGCCCACATAGGAAGATCATTATCTCGTACCACCACCACCCGAGACAGACCGAAATGCAGCTGGGAATGGCTAAATTAAGAAGAGATTTCCAGCCCTTTAAGCATTCAGTAGATAAACCTCCCCACGTTCTTTTGTGCAATCCAGAAAATAATATATAGACCAATAATGACAGAACGAGGTTTACATTAGTCCAAACCCCATTTAATGCAACTCCCTTTAAGCCTAAACTAAGCTTCGAAACTAGGAGATAGTTGATAGGTACATGCAAAATAATAGAAATCGCAGCGCAAAATGTTAGCGGTAAGTTTATTGACTGAGTTCTTAGGTAGATTCTTAGTGGATGTGACAAAGCTTGAGCGAACAGATCAGGCAAAGAATAGAACAAGTATTCTTGAGCTTGCGTCGCAATTGCTTCGTCTTGTCCACATAACAGCAGAATCTTTTTCATGTTTAACCACAGAATGGATATCGGAAATGAAGTTAAAGCTAGTAAAAGTACAGTTCTTTGTAAAGAAAAACCAAGAATATGGTATTTCTTAGCTCCAAAAGCTTGTCCGCATATGGGCTCCATTCCCATGGCTAACCCGGAAAGGATTGAGTAATCGGTGATATTAGCAAACCCGACTGCCAACGAACCACCGGCTAAGGTCAAATCCCCCAACCTGCCTAGGAAGAGCATCGAAATCAATGACCGGGAGTAGAGAAGTAGACCGGTTAAGATCATCGGTAAGGATATTTTGGCTATGGAGAGGGATTCTTGAACAACAAGGGAGAGATGATCATTGGTGGTTTTGTGGGGTTTTTGAGTTTGGCTTGTTGGTAGTTGGGCTTGCTGTTGGTGGAGTGCTGGGGTTTTGGGGATCAAAGAAGTGAACATGTCGGGTTCTTGGGTTTTGGCTGAGAGAAGATCCATGTTTCTATAATCAATTCGATCCCCCGATTCAACATTATTGCTGTCTGGTTGTTGAGATATGAGTTGGGTTTGATTGTGGGGAGATTTGGTGTTGCTAGTTTGCACATTTTTATGTGTGAAAATATTGAGGAAACGGGATTAGGGAGAGAACTGATAGTTTGGGGGATTTGAAAGAGTGTTTGGTGATGGTATATACAAGTGGACATGGGTACAATATATTGAACGAGGATAGTGACTTGGGGAACCGATTATTGGTGAGACACCAACCAATTACTTGTCAGAAATAGATCAATGGTTTAACAATATATAATTTTATGCATTTGTAATTGTAAGATGTGTAATTCATTAGATAAGGACATGACTCTTAAATTAAATACACAAAAAATATTGCAAGATCATCTCATGGATCATTTTTGTGAAATAATTTTTGACTCGACTCAATCATTGAAAAATATTATTTTTATGTTAGAAGTATTACTTTTTATTTTAGGTATCGATCGGACCAACCGATCTCACGAATATATATGTGAGACGGTATTACAAGAGACATATTTAGATAAATATTAGGCCTCCAAAAATAATTAATAGCCTACAACTCAATTAAATGTCATCATCATGGTAACTCATTCTCGCTAGTTGTGGGGTTGTCTACATGTATATTAATTATCTAAACTAAGCGACTTTCTCACATGTCATGTCTTAAACCATGATTGTTAGAGTAGATGCCCTGTAAGCCAATTGTTGGCTAGGGAATTTATTGACTCAAGTGTAATAAACAATCTCTATTTTAATATAATTCATTATTTCATGGTTTAATATTTTTTTTCTGTATACCCATATGAATAACATAGATAAAGACCTCGATTATACTTTAATACAAATGAATCGTAATTCGATGTTGAAACTCATTTGTAAACACTGTATGATCTAAATTCGTTCCTAGTCGATTCAGCCGCCTAAAACATGGATAAATGTCGCTTGAGCTCGAGACTAGCATCTATGATATTGTGTACCACGTTTCTTGGTAAGGGCATAGATGTCCAAACATGCAGATGTGTAGTCATATGATGATTATACCGAACAACCCTCCCTCGGACTTTTCAAGTGGTTATCATTCATCGAGAGGATAAGTCCGTGGTTATGATTGTACACCATTAGTCCTTATGACCCGAGACAACACTGAGACTTTATATGCTAGTGCTGTACTTTGACTCGTTTACCGGCTCCATGAGAGTCATCAGGTGGCGAGATTGGGTACAGTTTCGACACGTGTAGGAGCCAGTGCATTGCAGTCGGGAATTCACCGCTCACCTACGGGTGTGGATATCGTATGTGATCTGATGAAATAATAGTGCATGGAATCTTTGGCCAGAGTATGAGATGTACGTTGGAAAAGGAGTTCTCCAATAATACATGCGGTGCCACTATTTATATGTGTCACATTGTTATCGAATTCTTATGCAACCCTCGATGAATCAATGGTTGCAGATTCGATCGGGATATATGAGAAGAAGGGACCGTACTGTACGTTAATCATAACCGACTAGTTCTTGCACGCACTATCAGTGATACCTAGGGAATCATGGGGCGATTGTGGGGACCTGGACACTAATTCATTTTCTTAATCATTATTTAGATTCAATATAACAATTAAGTAATGTGGGATATAAATTAATTTTTTAAAATGCAAGTGTGGAAACGTAATGTAATCAATCGGATATACATGTCCACATAAAAGTACAAGTCTTGTACAACATCTCTTTATCTCAAACTAGGGTTCAACAACTATACATCAAGTGTTGAATCCTATTCTACTTCTGAGCCCGGATCTCCACGCTAACCGTAATCTCTCATCCTCTTCCTGATCCTGATCCTGTCCCACATGTTGTCATGCATACATACAAACACAACAACAGCCGGATAACTTCGGTGAGAATATAATCCCAGTATAAACAATGTATACATGCGATCATATAAATAGATATAAAAGCATGAAACAGATATCAATAACATGTATCAAATCTGAGAGACATGAATCGATATAAAGCTGTAATCAAACTCAGGACTCGTCATCTCAGACTCGACTCATCTCTAATCTAGGGATCCCGGTTCCTGGACATTGGCACAATATACCGAATCTCAGCGATAGAAGCTGATCCGCTCCTAAGCAAACATCGATATAAACCAACATCCAGTGTCTTGGCAACTCCGCCAAAGACATGGCATCTCGGCCAATGACTAGGCACCTCCGCCCATGACTCGACACGTGCTTTGCTATAAATCAATAGACTAAGCATATCAATCTCATAAATTGAAAATATCAATGCAATAAAGTAAAGTATGTGGTTTTTGGGACACTCAAGTCAAATCAAACTCGAGTCGTATCTTCCCGGTTTGACATTGATTTATACCTTTCTTTCTGTCGATTTGCTGAAATCGAAGTCTCGAATTCGAAGCCTGTCAATACTCAATCTGGCAATGACAATATCGAGGAGTATAATATTAATACACCACTCAAATCAATACTGGATATAATCAGAACCCAATCTAATTCTGTTTTAATGGCATAACAACACAATCCCAATATACCCAGCAATACAATATCAGTCAGATATCAATCCCAACATCTCATAATCAATAACAACACAAATCTGATATCACATCTCAATCAATTAAACTCTGAAAATCATAACAATTTCATACGGTATCTGTTCTTCAATCCGGTTTCGATTATACGATGTCTAACATATCGAGAACATCTTATATGAATCATATCCGATTCCTTCTATATCATATTTTCGAAACATAACAAAACGTAATAAAACTTACGTCCAATTGAAGCTCTCGTCGATAGGAACACAGTACTGAAGTCGGATTGAAAATCTAACGGTCGGATCTTTCGCAAACTTCAAATTTCTACAATGAAAGGCGTAAGGATTTTCACGATATTCTCTAAAGCTCTTCTTGTTTCTTTATGAGGAATGAATGAAATGAAATAACTTATATATATACATCATGCATGCAAGGGGCAAGTGGCTCACTTCTTTAAGCAACATGTCTCGCGCATATGCGCGACCTATCTCGGCGCATATGCGCGAGACAATATGTCTCGGCGCGTAGCATCACAGCAACTCGCGCATATGCGCGCCCTCACTCGGCGCATATGCGCGAGGTTCTTTACAACTCTCTGCCATCCTCGCGCACATGCGCGGATCCATGTCGCGCATATGCGCGAGGTTCTCTGCCTACCTCGCGCATATGCGCCCGGCGGGGTCGCGCATATGCGCGAGGGCTCATCCTCGTACATACTTTCCATCTTCTTTCCGGCTTTCCCGGTCAGATCCGTTCCGTCTAAAATCACATCAATTATCAACAAATCATTTCAGATTACAATAATCAAAATCTCGGGCATTACAGCGATGCTACTAGACGCTCTTACCATGATTCGATGGGTTTAATCAGAAATATGATTTCTGACATTCTCATGATCAATTACATAGAATGGGGCAAATTATGGTAAGCCCGAATAAAGGATTGTTTCCTGAATCACAAGGAGTTGTGAACCCACAGATAGCTGTATCCTTGAACCATTGAGGGTCACACAAGGATTGGATCATTTGTTCTTGTTGAGAGAACAAATTCAAGAAGTTGAATTTATATTATGATATAGTAAATTTAAGGAGTTGAATTTATGATAATTAAATTTTGAGAAAATAAATTCAAGGAGTTGAATTTATGAGATAGTAAATTCAAGAAGTTGAATTTATGAATTTATAAAATTTGGACAGAATAAATTCATGGAGTTGAATTTATAAAATTTGAGAATTTAATTTATTAAACACAAAAGTTGAGATTATTGAATATTAAATTTTGCAGATGATAAATTCAAGGAGTTGATTTAAAATTTAAATATTAAATTCAAATTTTGAATTTATAATAGATTTAAATTAAATGTAATGAGTGTATGTATTATGGGCTTGCAGAAGTATAAGATCAACATACAAATTATTCAGGTTCTTAATTGGGCTTCAAAAGATTAATTATTTAATTAAATTAGCTGGACTAGAATAATTAATTGATTAAGCTCATTTTGTATTTAATTTAATTAATGGATCCTAGGCTTATATATATGTGTGTTAGGTTTGGGGTTAAAGAATTCCATTCATAATTTTTGAAAACCCTAGCCTCCTCAAGCTAGGAATTTCGAAAATCCTCATCTCCTCCTCTCATAATTTTCGGCCTCCACCTTTGTTTGTCAAAGGGTTTGGAGCCTTCTCTTGTTTGATTAATCTCAACGAAAAATCCTTCTATACATTCTAGTGCAAGTTGGAAGAGGAACAAGTAATCCAGTCATGGACCGGATTAGGAGATTGAAAAAAGAAGATTTGGAGAAAGTTTGTAGGATTTACAACAAGAGCTACGTTCGCTTATACCGGCGAAGTTGGAGCCAAGTGAAAATTCACTAAGGTAAGAGTTTTAAACATCTTATGTATGTTTATTTATTAAAACCATACGAGTGCTCAAAAATATCTTGAATGTCAAGATCTAAATTTTTTTAAAACTTCCGCTGCGTTTTGGGCACGAGAAAACCGAGATCCTACAGATATAATTCAAGTTTTCAATGATATACCCTCATTCTACTCATTACATTAACCTGACAATATAAGACATATCGGATTAGGGCCGTGTTTGATATCCTCTTCACATGACCAAACCATGTTACAAATTAATGTCCCCCTAATCTTATCCTCTATGGGGGCTACATCTAAATAGCTCATAATCATTTCATTCCTAATTCTATATTTGTGTGTTTTGCCACGCACCTCTATTAACATACACATATTTGTTTCTGCCATCTTATACATATGTAATATTGTTGTGGCTCAACACTCCGAGCCATAAAGCATAGTTGGTCGAACAATAGTCTTATAATATTTTCTTTCATCTCACAGACATTCTTCTGTCGCTGAAGACTACCAATGATATTTTTTATTTCATTCACCCTGTTTCAATTTAATAGTTTATATCTCTCTAATGTACATGATTCAAAATTACCAGTTATACTCGACAATACTTCATGGACAAGTATTAATCCAGTGTTACAAATGTACAAGTACTCGGTTCAAATATATTTTTTAAATTTCTGATATAAGTTTGATTATGTCAGGCCAAGCAATATATGAACATCTACTACTTAAAATGCTGCTAGAATTTTTTTTTAAAGCTATATATCGAAAATGTATTTAAATGCATTCATGCAATACTGCTATAAAACACTCATTTTAAAATAAAAGGATTTCAATACTGGTAAAAATATTGCATTTAAAAATATGTAAAAAATCATGTCGAACCAACAACATGAAAAAAAAAGTGTATAAAAATATCCATTATCACTCCTAAATCATAAATATAATGTGCAGAGAAATATAATCCTCGAGTTTGTGTGCGCACATCTAGCTTTGCCAACTCAGTCTTCGGCGCCTCCAGCCTCCTCATCAATAGGCTCACCTGCATTATTCACACCTAGTGAATCCAAAGACTCAACACACCAAAATCGTTATAACAAGTATATAAAAATAACATGCAATAGTGAAAAG
Source organism: Primulina tabacum (assembly GCF_025594145.1). NCBI lineage: Eukaryota > Viridiplantae > Streptophyta > Magnoliopsida > Lamiales > Gesneriaceae > Primulina > Primulina tabacum. The sequence goes on from NC_134567.1 coordinate 6,078,897, forward strand.
TACTGTATTCAACATATCTTTCATGATCTTAAAAACATGAACTTAAACATATCGTGCCAAAGCGTAACGTGTCCAGAACATATATCAACATATTGGCATATACGTATTCATTTTCTTTATTTGAATTTCGTTCATTAGTTGTGACTTTCGTATCATCGTATTAGTCGATGGATTCATCTACGTATAACCGCGGTACCCGACAACGAGGACATCAGCGACAATATTACCCATCCTATGAGCCTTGGCCTTACTTGTCATCATATTATCGTATTCATATTAGTCACAACCAACTTCCATCCTTCAAAACGTGTCATCATATTCATCACTTGTAAAAATCATGTATATACGTAAATTTTTCTTAAAATCAAGCATGCAATTTATTTTTCACAATTTCATAAAAGATCATGTTCATGATAGCATATGAATTAAAAACATGTAATTTTGCGATCAGAGTGTTGCAGGGACTGCTAACTCGACCCGGGTGCAAAATGACTATTTTGCCCCTGGGAACCCTAATTAACCATTTTACCCATGGACCTCAAAATTTCGACCCGAAGCCAACCAAACTCCTAAAAACACCTCAAAACATAATTATAATCATTTCCTGAGAGAAACCTCAAGCTCGTTCCATAACTTATTCGATTCGTTTTAAAACTTGGACCTAAGTCCCGGTTTTATCCAAATCCAAACGAAAGGCAACCAAATGTTCTCAGACTTAAATCATGACTTAACCATGCTTTATCAGACCTTAAACCACCAAGACCAAGCCTTTTAAGACCTTTGAAATGCACCTGGAAGTTGCTGGAATTTTCTGCACTTAAAGGACCGAAACCTTAGCATTACCCTAGCCTCAAATTCTCGACCCTAGACCAAAAAAGGTTGGACCAGACCCTCACCAGCCCTTCCTATCCCACCACTGGACCTACTGGACTGACCTAGCCGTAGCCCTCAGCCCCATGCATGCTGTTAAGCGTGAACAGTCGTGAGCCTTCGAACCAAGGCCTAATCGAGACACGCCTTCACTTATCTCTCTCGTCCGGCTCAATGACAAAAACCAACAGTGTTCAAGCCATCCTAGGCCATGATTCAAACCCATCAGGGTTTGGTCAAAGGCTTGGAAAGGCCCTTGCACCTCCGACACACTCATTTCTTCTGATCTAGCCACAACCGAGCCATTCGACCAAGACGTGCGATCGACCCTTACAAAAACACGACTACCTCGAGACTCCAGCACTTAGACACCTTAACCCTCGACATTTTCAGCCCCCAAGCATAAAAAATTGGCAGCCCCTTACATGACAACAAAGAAAATGTGAGTTACATATCAAACAATGCATATTTCATGTCAAAACTATAAAAAAAACGATACCGCATAAAAGATCAAAGAATTCATCATGCATCAAAACACAAACCAACTTATTATGATTTGAATGAAGAGAAAAACGAGATTTTGGGCGTGCTTTTGCGAATAAACGCTCGAAACCTTAGTTATCTATGCGTAGGAAGAGAACCAGAGACGGTGAAGGATTTTTCTTGAAAACCTTGAAGAATATTCGAGTGGCTGCTGAAGTTTGAATGAAAAGCTTCTGCTGCTATGGGGAGGGGTGGCTGTGAGGTTTAGAGAAGGGTTAGGGTTAGGTAATGGAGTGTTTAGGTTAATAAAATTATACACTAATGGAATAATAATAATAATTAAAGGAGTTAAAAGGGTTTTAGGCCTATTAAGCAATAAAATAATCCCTTCAAGCCCAACAACACTACCGAAAAATAATTCGTTTAGGTACGCTTTTGAAAATATTGCCCGAACCCTCAAAAAGTCCTCCAACTCGCTAAAATTTGTGTACTGGTTTAAAATATGATCCGACGAGTAAAAATACTCCACCAGGGCCCATTTTCAAAATTCTCCCTTAAGTACACCATATATTAAATAATTAAAAAATTATTTAATAAAAATATTTTTCCCGAATAACTCTGGGTATCATCTCCTCATCTCGGTCTCAGTCTCCCAAGAACCCTCCTCCTCGAAATGATTCAGCTACTTGACATTGACCATGTGGATCACCTTGTTCCAAAGCTTCCTCTCTTGCCTATCCAATATCTGAGTGGGTCTTTCCCCGAAAGACAAGTCCGGCTTCAGCTGAAGTGACTCATAATTCAGTACATGTGAAGGGTTCGACATGTACTTCCGCAACATCGAGACGTGGAACACATTATAAACTCCCGCCAAATTCGGTGGTAATGCAACTATGTAAGCTAGTGTCCCTACTCTCTTTAGGATCTCGAATGGTCCTGTGAATCTAGGAATGAGCTTGCCCTTCTTTCCAAATCTCATCACACCCTTCATCAGAGCGACTTTTACAAATACGTGATACACTACTGCAAACTCAGGATCCCTGCGGCTCTGATCTGCATAACTCTTCTGCCGGCTCTGAGCGGTCTTCATCCTGTCTTGGATCTTGACCACTAACTCTGCAGTTTTACTGACAATATCTGGTCCCAACTCTGCCCTCTCTCCTGCCTCGTCCCAATAAACTGGTGACCTACACTTCCTCCCGTAAAGTTCCTCGTATGGAGCCATGAGAATAGATGCCTAATAGCTGTTGTTGTACGTGAACTCCACGAGAGGTAACTTCGGCTCCCAACTGCCCTGAAAGTTGATCATGAAAGCTCTGAGTAGGTAGTCCAATATCTGAATCATCCTCTCTGACTGACCATCAGTCTGAGGATGGAAGGCAGTACTGAATAGCAGCTTAGTACCCAATGCCTGATGCAAACACTTCCAGAATGCAGACATGAACCTTGGATCCCTGTCTGACACGATGGACACTGGAATCCCATGCAATCTGACTATCTCTCTGATATACAGCTCTGCGTACTGAGTCATGGTGAAAGTCTTCCTGATCGGTAGAAAGTGTGATAATTTAGTGAGCCGATCAACTATCACCCAAATTGAATTATATCCTCCAGCTGTCCTCGGTAGCCCTTCACAAAGTCCATGGTAATGTTCTCCCATCTCCACTCGGGAATATGGAGTGGTATTAGCTTCTCTGCAGGTCTCTAATGCTTTACCTTGACATGATGACACGTCAAACACTCGGAGATGAAACATAGAATATCTCGCTTCATGCCCGGCCACCAATAAAGAATCTGTAGATCCTTATACATCTTCGTACTCCCTAAATGGATGGATGGGGTATGGGGTGCTGTGGGCCTCACTCATGATATCTTCTCTCAGAGAATCACTGCTAGGAACCCACAGTCGGTCACGATATCTGACTATGCCGTTCTCAACTATATACAACCTCAAGCCCTTAAACTCATCCCTCCGTCTCCAGTTCTGTAACTGCTCATCACAAGTCTGCCCTGCTCGGATCCTATCCCATAGTGTCGACTGCACTGTCAGGGTAGAAAGATTAGGGGCATCGCCCCTGCCATAAACTGCAAGCTCAAAACTTTGAATCTCTGCCTGCAACGGTCTCTGTACCGACAACTGACCGACCACTGCATTCTTCCTGCTCAGGGCATCTGCAACCACATTAGTCTTATCCGGATGGTAGCTAATGTCGCAGTCATAATCCTTCACTAGCTCTAGCCACCTCTGCTGTCTCATGTTCAGCTCTTTCTATGTGAAGAAGTACTTCAGGCTCTTGTGATCAGTGAAAATCCTGCACTTCTCCCCATACAGATAGTATCTCCATATCTTCAGGGAGAATACCACTGCTGCTAGATTGAGATCACGAGTCGGATAATTTTTCTCATGGAACATGAACTGTTGGGACGCGTAGGATATAACCCTGTCATGCTACATCAAAACCGCGCCCAAACCGAGCTTCAAAGCATCTGTATAAAGAACAAACTCTCCTTGCTCGGATGTCATAGCTAGAACTGGCACTGAAGTCAATGCCTGCTTCAGCCTGTCAAAACTCTCCTGGAACTCAGATCCTCAGATGAATTTGGCATTCTTCTTCATCAAGGCGATCATAGGCACTGCAATCAAAGAAAATCCCTGAATGAACTTCCGATAGTACCAAGCCAAACACAAGAAACAATGGATCTCTGTCACACTCTTAGGCGCTGGCCAAGCTCTGACCGCCTCGACCTTACTGGGATCAACCTCTACTCCTTCACGGGATATGATGTGGCCCAAGAATGCCACTCTCTCTAGCCAGAACTTGCATTTACTGAACTTGGAATACAACCGTCTGTCATGTAGGGTCTGAAGTACGATCCTCAGATGTTGACTGTGCTCCTCTCTGCTCTTCGAATAGATCAGGATGTCGTCTATGAAAACTATGACAAACTGTTCCAAATACGGCTGAAATACGTGATTCATGAGATCCATGAAGATCGCTGGCACGTTCGTCAGTCCGAAGGGCGTCACCATAAACTCATAGAGCTCATAACGCGTTCTGAAAGTCGTCTTATGCACGTTAAACTCTATCACCTTCAGCTGGTGGTATCCTGATCGGAGATCTATTTTCGAGAATATTGATGCTCCCTGAAGCTGATCAAATAAATCATCGATCCTGGTAGTGGATACTTATTATTGGCTGTGACCCGGTTCAGCTCCCGGTAATCAATGCAAAGCTGCATGCAGCCGTCCTTCTTCTTAACAAACAGTACCAGTGCACCCCATGGAGAAAAGCTCGAGAGAATGAAACCTTTATCTAGCAAATCATGTATCTGATCCTTCAGCTCTTTCATCTCTACAGGTTCTAGACGATAGGGTGCCTTAGAAATCGGCACTATACCTGGCATAAGCTCGATAGAAAAGTCCACCTCTCTGTCTTACGGAATGCCTGAAACATCGTCCGGGAAAACGCTGGGGAAATCCTTGACCATTTCGATGTCCTCTATCCTCTGAATGACTGGCTCGGTCACTGTTACAATACTCGCCAAAAATTCCTGGCGGTCTCTCCTCATGAGCTTCCTCTTACAGATGCAAGAAATGTTGCGCGACATCAGCTGATGTCTGGCTGCCTAAAAAATAAATGGCTTCCCGCTGGGCAGTTGGACTGATACTGACCTGCATCCAAAATCTATAGTGGCTTCGTTCGAAGAAAGCCAGTCCATGCACAAAATAATATCGAACTCCGACAACAGGAGCACAATCAAATATGTCTGCACCGTATTTTTCAGTAACCAAAGCTACAATCTCTTCACTATCTGTGGGGTATACATCTGATCTTCGGATAAAATCAAAACTCTGAATACCAAATCCATAGCCTCTGGTATGATTCTAGTTTCTAGACATATTACTCTGATATAAACGAATGTGTAGCTCCAGAATATAGCAATGCATACGTGGCTATACCTGAAATGTATATCCTTCATGCGACAAAACATACCATCAAATCTTTTCGTGTTGAAACTTAAGAGATTTTCTATCATTAATTAACCCAAAATCCTTGAACAATCATTGATTTACTTCTAGTGTCCCATAAAAAAATTTCGAATTTAAGCTCAAAAATTTCGGAAATTGCAAATTGACCCCAAAAGTTTTGACTTTCTTACCATTTGGCCATTCAAAATTTTGAAAATTGCATCTTAGTCCTCATGAAATTTTGAATTTAGTCAATTTAAACCGTAAAATTCTCGAAAATTATTACCTTCGCCCCAAAACTTTTCGAAATAAGTAAAACAGTCCCTTTACTTTTGAATTTTGCAGTTAGGTCCCTGTAATTTCAGTTATTGTAATTCGGCCCTTAAAGCTCTTAATTTCATCAATTCAACCCTTAAGTCCACCTTTTTGAACATGCAACCTAATTTATTCTAGGTTCTCAATCCCAAAAATATTTCCCACAACGAACATAATAATTCATGCAATAGAGGCGGTAAATAAAAATCTTAAACGTAAAGGTTATCGGTGATCAGTGTAGAGTCTGACTCAACCTCCGCCTCCTCTGCGTGCATCACATAGGCCCTGCCAGTCGTGGGGCTCTTGTTCCTAGGACATTCAGCTGCTTTATGGCCCTCCTTTTTACATATGAAGCACTTGAAGGGCCCCCAAGCACACCTGTCGTAGTGTAATTTGTTGCATTGCTTGCACGGTTGTCCTCCCTCCGGCTTAGGAGCCCCTGGTGCTTGTGGTAGCCGCTGCTGTCTGGGCTTCTTGAACTGACCCTGGGGCTTCTGTTGCTCCTGATGCCTCGGTGGCCCTGTGAACTGCCTCTTCTGTGGCTGCGAGCTCTACTGGGCCTGATGCCTCTTCCGCTGCAGCTCCATATCAATGTCCCTCATGGCATGCTCCGCCTGAAAATCACAAGTCGTGGCCTCATCACAGCTCGTCGGTCCCATCAGCATAACATCTCTATGCAAGGTGGGTCTGAGGCCATCCATGAAATGCCTCAGCTTCTGGGTGGCATCCCTCGCAATAAGGGGCCCAAAGTGACAGCCCCTGTTGAATTTCCTGATAAACTATGCCATAGACGAGTCTCTTTATCGGAGACTCATAAACTCTATCGTCAGGCATCCCCTGACATCCACTGGGAAATAATTGTTGTAGAAGACATCCTTGAACTGACTCCAAGTAAGGGTAGCCAAGTCCATCCCGTAAGCAGCTCCCTCCCACCATAAGGATGCTTCATCCCTCAGCATGTAAGTGGCGCACGTGTCCCGGTTTCCATCCCTCATCTCCAAATACTGAAAGTGTAGCTCCAATGACTGTATCCAACCCTCCGCCACAAAAGGGTCAGTAGTACCTCCGAACTCTTTCGGGTTGAGCTGTCTAAACTGCTCATAGATGTCTGTCTGGGATCTGGGAGCCTGCTGTGCGTGCTCCATCAACCTAGAAATACCCTCAAGGACTCGGGTACCTGCGTCTCCTGGCGACCGCGGTGATGGTGGGAGGCCTCTACCGCCTCCGGAAGTATCATCCTGTCTGTCAGTGCTAGGGGCGGGTCTAGGAGGCATAGTATCTGAATATAGTCCAAATTCTAAACTTAACCCATCATGCGATTTAATACAGTTTTCAAAACATTTAATCCTTAAATCATGTAAACAGCCAAACGTATACAGTAAATTGTTGTAAATCATATATCGTATAAAAATACAGGTGATAGCATTAAAAATGAAACGTTTACTACTTAAAATAACAGCTGAAATCTTTTTTTTAAGGTATGACCGATAATACTCACACACACATATCAACATTTAAATAAGTTAAACATGGGCTTTAAAAGGTCATCCAACCTCTGAATAAAAATAAATGCATTTAATTAAATCTTGAAAAGAAATAAATCTCCTAGTCTATTTATTTAAAAGAGAAACTCGAACAGATCACAAAAGTCTGGTGAATCGACAACGTATAACAAGGTTCAAAACAATTTAAATATATTGCTTAAACCCATGTCTCATAAACATATTATGCAGAAGAAATGCAAGATCCTCGGGTTTCCACGTGCACCCATAGCTCTGCCTACTCAGTCTTCAGCGCCTCCAGTCTCCATATCAACATACTCACCTGCATCATTCACACCTAGTGAGTCTAAAGACTCAACACACCTGAACCGTTATAACAAGTATATATACATATCATTCACTAGTGAAAAGTACAATAATTAAAATACCTTTCATGATCTTAAAAGCAAGAACTTAAACATATCTTGTCAAAGCATAACGTGTCAAAACATGTCTCATCATGTCAGCATATGCGTATACATTTTCTTTATTTGAATTTCGTTCATTAGTTGTGACTTTCGTATCAGCTCTATCGTATAAGCTTTATTCGATGGATCTATCTACGTAAAATCGTGGTACCCGGCGGCGGATACATTAGCGACAGTATTACCCATCCACTGAGCATTGGCCTTACACGTCATCGTATTCGTATTCGTATTATTTACAACCAACTTCCGTCATTCAAAACATGTCATCATATTCATCACTTATAAAAATCATGTATATACGTAAATTTATTTAAAATCCCATGCAATGTATTTTTCATAATTACATAAAAATTCGTGTTCATGACAGCATATGAATTACAAGTAAGGAAGGACCTATGCTTGGCCCGTCCTAGGCTGTAGCCCAGCCCAATTTTTTTTACAAGAGTTTATAGAGATTCGAGTTAATTCTAATTTTTTTTGGTAAATATACATAGAGATTTAAGTACAGTCTAATTTTTTAAAAGATATCACGAGATTCAATGTGTTTATAATATCAAATTCTTTTTACCAGAGACCGGGCTTATAGCCCAGTGGTCACACCCGCCAGATTAGCTGGCTCTCCTCCTCGCATGTGTTATAATAAAAAAATCAAAAAATCTTCGTACCAGGTATAGAAAAGCTAAAGTTATCGGCCACTTCATTTTTATTTCTCTCACGTCAGACATTTGTATCTCCACGAAAGCAAGCCACTTCTTTTTTAGAAAATTGTAAGTATTGCTTTTTATGTGGTTAAATTTGTGGGATCGGCTTTTTGTACAAAACTTTGTTCAAAGCGTGTAATCTCGTGTCTCTCTAAATATTCTTTATTCAAATTTTATTTTATAATATAAAGTGATCATTAAAATAAATTATTAGTCTTTTTATTAATGTATAAAGTTTCTTAGGCATATATTAGTTTGTATAGATTTCATAAATGTAAATGTAACAAGAACTTATAGCAAGTTGATAAAAGAACAATAAAAATATGAGTTATTTACACAAAACCCCACTGATAAATATCACAAATCCATACTTTTCCAATGTGAAAATTAAATAGGCATTATAGACTTTAATTTTTGGAAACGTTGCATGAACACTCCCTGCACCATCTGGAAATTTGACATGCTGATGTGTTTTGATAATATACCATAGACAAGTTATCAAAATGATCAGCGTCTAAAACAATTATAAAAAAACTCAAATTTATACAAGTAATATTTCCGACCGACTAGACTAATTTGAACGTTATATGTACTAACCAGAAGCTGCAAAATCCAGCTAAATTACATGAATACAGTAAATGGCGGCGTTTGATTAGCATGGATAATATTCGAACTAGTCTCGATGGTAAAAAAATATTATTTGTAGCAAATTGAGTTTTCTTTTTAACTGTTTTACCCCCTTGTCATTTTGATTATTTTTTTATGAGATACCATCAAAATACTTCGACTCGCTAGATTTCCAAATGTTATTGGAGGTGTTCGTGCAACGATTATAAAAAGTTAATGTATAGAATACCTATTTAATTTTCACAGTGAAGAAGTGTAGATTTTCGATATTTCAAAGGTGGTTTGGTACAAATAACTCAAAAAAATGATAGATTTATTTTTTCAATTCTTTTATTTAATAGAATTGAATTTTGAAAGTACATTTAAAATATATTAAAAATAGTTTTAAAATGTAAATTTTTAATCTAAATGAAACTTTTAACGTACCATACTTTTAAACTATTTGAAATTTGCGGAAAATAAAAATATTTCTTAAATATGAAATAAACTTTCAAATTGCGATCATCCATAATCCGTTCTAAAAAAAATAACTGCAACCAAACGTTAAAAATTAAAAATATTCCTAAAGCATTTGACTAGGAATCATGACAGTAAAATAAAATCATAGTATTTTAAACTTTCTTAAATTCTTAAAAATATGGCGGTCCTCGGGTTTAGCCTTCCGCTCAGTCGAAGCCAGCTCACTGGTCCTCACCCCTCGTTTCCTCAAATGCATCCTCACCTGCATCGATCAAGTCTAGTGAGTCTAAAGACTCAACATGTATAAACTGGGAGTAACGAGTAATACATATTAAAATCACATGAAACCTTAAAATAGAGCGTACGTACTTGAAACTTGAACTTGCATACTTAAAAGCCTGAACGTAACATACTTGAAACTTGTGCATACATACATAAACATAGACGTGCCATAATCATAAGACTTTTCTTAAACATGCTTTCATAATTGTACATACTTGAACATTCATAAACTTCATCATTTTGCGTAGAGGCGTGTTTCAAAGCAAGTGACCCATACATAAATTCGCCTGATCAGACTAAACCACAGTACTGGGCTGACAAGGAAGATCCACTGCCACATACATGAGATCCCCGTTAATGCTTTAACGCTTCTCAATCCTGATCTAAACCCGTTCATGCTTTAACGGGGTGGAGAGGTCCTCGGTCACGTTCACCGACTTCCAAACCCATTCATAATTTGGTCACGAGACATTTAGCATACCTCAAAAACTTAAAATATTTTCTTTTGCACGTCGGACATACTTACTTGGTGTTGAGCGATTCGTTGGATCTCGCTTGGGCCCGCTGCTGCAACATACTAACATGAGTTCAAACACTTAGCTTAGACGTAGGTACTCGTGCTCACCACCGAAGTAAATAAATAGCTTATGACATTCTAAATCTATCGGGACTTGATCTCGTGTAGTAATAATCTTACTAAGTCATGATATAGAACCAAAACAAAATCCTATATTTTTACATAAATAAATTTTAACCATCATACTAAACCATGATATAGAACCCCGAAGCAAATCTAAAATTTTTTTTTTAATTTTTTTTAGAGGGGGGTACACGGACCCCGTGTAGAGGTCCGGGTAGACATGAAAAATTCGTATTTTTGAATGAAAAAGGACACAGACTCCGTGTCGAGGTCCGGGAAGGGGTCCGTGTAGCCTCTGGACGTGGAAATTCACTAACTTAATGATTCATTCTTCCAACCCAAGCCTAAAAACCATGAACCAACACCTCAAGACTCATCCTAGGATGCTATTTCTTTGATTCGAACCCGTACAAACCCAAGCATCCCCAAGCATCGTCAAACAACTTCAATACACAATAACTCGTAATTCGACATCGTTTCGCTTCCTACGACTCCTATTACATCCCAAGCCAATCCCTACCCAAACGAACCACCAAATAACACCTAAACAGATCTCAAATCATATCTAAATGTAGTAGCACAACCCCGGCGGTACCCAACGAAGCCTGCAACAAATAACTTCAAAACATGATAACATCATTTTCATAAGATCGCAGGTTTGAGCATTCACCCGAAAACAACCATAACTCACTCGTTTCTTATTCAAATATTTCGACTTTACTGTCAAATAGAAGGTATCAAAAAGTTCTACGTTTTATTTGTTGAAAGTTTTTCCAGAATATCGACCAAAAAGTCGCAGTTTTTAAAAATGACAGCAAACTTGTGTTTTGAGATCCAAAATGTTTCAGAAATCGATTCAATGCATAATCACTAAAACTTTTCTCATAACAATCAAACTTTTATGCATAACATACATCAAAATATCTACTATGACGAGATCGATGCATAAAACGAAAGAATATACATGCCTTTTATTATTAAAACTCACGATACGGTGAATTTCGAAGCGACACGGTGCGGGAAATGATCCGGGCGATTTGAGGCACGATTTTTTTCTGCTAAATCAACGAAGGATTGTTGAAGGGAATTGGGAGAAGAAGATGGTGATATGGAGGTTGCTGAAAGAGAGTTTCAATAAAACTTCTCTTCTCCTCCTCCATAATAAAATAAAGGTATGTGTGTGGTGTGTGTGGTTTACGTGTGTTAGTATAAAGAAAAGTGTGTTAGGGGGTCAGTGGGAATGACATTAAAGAGTTTTAATTAATATATTAAAAATACTAATAATCAATTAGTATACCAAATAAAATAATAATTCCCCACTAAAAATAATATCCCTAAATTTGAATAAAAAAAATACACATGTTTTAAACCTCAAAAGTTTAAAATCTTAAAATCACTTAATAAATTAAATTAGACTTCTAAAAATGTTAAAACTTCATAAATCATTTAAAAGTCTCATTTTCTTGACTTGAAAAAAACTACCACATTTTAAAATTGCCAAAAATTGTCTCAGGTCTCTTTCCCTCGATCCTGCATCGAATATTCTTTTGAAACATAAGCTCGAGAAAACATTTTAACGTGTATCAAATAAACATATATAATTAAAATAATGAAATTTCATAAATCATGCATCTCTAAAATCATTTTAAAATTAAATAATTAATTTAACAAATTAAATAAATGCACGAGTTCCACGTATACTGAGTTTGGGCTCTACAGTTTCTCCCCCACTTAAATAAATTTCGTCCTCGAAATTAAATCTTACCAAACAGTTCCGGATAGCGACTTTTCATATTCTTTTCGGTCTCCCAAGTGGCCTCCTCCACTGATTGATTTAGCCACCGGACTTTGACCAACTTAGTCACCTTGTTCCGAAGTATCCGCTCCTGTCTATCTAAGATTTGGACAGGTCTTTCCTCATACGATAAATCTGGAGCCAACTGCAACGGCTCAAAACTCAAAACATACGAAGGATTTGTTATATACTTCCTCAGCATCGAGACATGGAACACATTGTGCACTTCAGCCATAGTCGACGGTAGGGCTACACGATAAGCTAGTGTCCCAACTGTGTCAAAAATTTCAAACGGTCCAATAAATCTCGGACTCATCTTGCCTCTCTTCCCAAACCTCATAACACCTTTCATAGGTGTTATCTTTATGAACACGTGGTCTCCTACGGCAAACTCAAGATCTCTCCTCCTCTTGTCAGCATAACTCTTTTGACGACTCTGTGCGGTCTTCAACCTATCTCGGATCTTGACCACCATATCTGCAGTCTGCTGAACAATCTCTGGACCAAGTTCTGATCTCTCACCGACTTCATCCCAATGAATCTCCGATTTGCACTTTCTTCCATACAGTGCTTCATAGGGAGCCATACCTATAGAGGATTGAAAACTGTTGTTGTAGGTAAACTCCACTAGAGGTAGTTTTGATTCCCAATTCCCATGGAAATCTATCACACAGGCTCGTAACAGATCTTCCAATATCTGAATCACTCGCTCAGACTGGCCATCTGTCTGAGGATGGAATGCAGTACTGAATAGAAACTTCGTACCCATGGCTGCGTGTAAACTCTTCCAAAAGGACGAGGTGAATCTCGGGTCCCTGTCGGACACAATATAAACTGGAATCCCGTGCAAACGAACTATCTCCCGGATATAGAGCTCTGCATTTTGAGTCATGGAGAAAGTCGTCTTCACCGATAAGAAATGTGCCGACTTACTTAGTCGATTCACTATAACCCAAATGGCATTGGATCCTTTGACTGACCTTGGCAAATCAACCACGAAATCCATGGTGATATTCTCCCATTTCCACTCGGGAATAAGAAGTGGCTTAAGCATCCCTGCTGGCCTCTGATGCTCTGCCTTCACTTGTTGACAAGTGAGACATTCAGACACAAATCGGCGGATGTCTCGCTTCATACCTGGCCACCAATAAAGCATCTGCAAATCCTTGTACATCTTGGTACCTTCTGGATGGATGGGATACGGAGATGTATGTGCCTCTGACAAAATATATTCTCTGATCGAATCAACACTAAGCACCTATATTCTCCCTATGTATCTCACAATATCATCAGACACTGTGTAAAGTACACTGCCCTTGGTCTCATCCTTCAGTCTCAAGTTCTGTAATTGCTCATTTGAAGGCTGTCCTTTACGGATTCGGTCCAGCAAAAAAGATTGGACTGTCAGATTAGACAGCTTGGGAGCTCTGTCCTTAAGATAAACTTCTAAGCCAAACCTCTCAATCCCTGACTGAAGAGGTCTCTGCACTGACAGCTGTGCTAAGATTGCTACCTTTCTGCTCAAAGCATCTGCCACAACATTAGCTTTCCCTGGATGGTAGCTAATTTTACAATCGTAGTCTTTTACCAACTCCAACCACCGTCTTTGTCTCATATTAAGCTCTTTCTGCGTGAAGAAATACTTGAGACTCTTGTGATCAGTGAATATCCGGCATTTCTCGCCGTACAAATAATGTCTCCAAATCTTCAACGCAAAGACCACGACAGCTAACTCTAGATCATGAGTCGGATAATTATTTTCATGCACTTTTAACTGTCTAGAAGCATAAGCTATAATCCGACCATGTTGCATCAAAACTGTGCCTAATCCGAGCTTAGATGCATCGGTGTACAACACAAATTTGCCTTGCCCTGATGGCATGGCTAAAATTGGCGCCGAAATAAGAGCTTGCTTCAAGGTATCGAAGCTCTTCTGACACTCTTCACTCCATACGAATTTGGCATTCTTCTTGGTCAATGAGGTGAATGGCACTGCAATTGAAGAAAATCCTTGAATAAACTTTCTGTAGTAATCTGCTAAGCCTAGGAAACAGCGGATCTCTGATGCATTCTTCGGCTCAACCCAATCCTTAACGGCTTCCACCTTTGCTGGATCCACCTCAATACCATTGCTAGATACTATATGACCCAAAAATGCTAATTTCTCCAACCAGAATTCACACTTACTGAATTTTGCATACAACTTGTGGCTCTGCAAAACCTGCAACACTATTCTCAATTGCTGACTGTGCTCCTCATGGCTCTTCGAGTATATAAGAATGTCGTCAATGAACACTAAGACGAAATGATCTAAGTAGGGTTGAAATACTCGATTCATGAGGTCCATAAAAATTGCTGGAGCATTCGTCAGTCCAAACGGCATCACCAAGAACTCGTAATGCCCATATCTGGTTCTGAAGGCTATCTTATGAACATCTGCATCCTTTACCTTCAGCTGGTGATACCCTGATCAAAGATCTATCTTTGAGAACACTGTAGCTCCCTGGAACTGATCGAATAGGTCCTCGATTCTTGGTAGTGGGTATTTATTTTTGATCGTTACCTTGTTCAACTTTCGGTAATCGATGCACAGTCTCATGCTCCCATCTTTCTTCTTTACAAAGAGCACTGGTGCGCCCCATGGTGAGAAACTAGGGCGAATAAATCCCTTGTCAAGAAGCTCTTGAATCTGCTGTTTGAGCTCTAACATCTCAGCTGGAGCTAGACGGTATGGTGCCTTAGAGATTGGCACGGTGCCTAGCGCAAAATCAATGGCAAACTCCACCTCTCTCTCTGGTGGAAGGCCTGTGACGTCATCTGAAAAAACGTCAGGAAAATCTCCTACTACTGGCACATCAGATATCGACGGAGTGGGTACGTCAGTTGCAGAAATAATACTTGCCAAGAAAGCCTGACATCCCTTGTGAATAAGTCTCCGTGCCTGCATGCAAGAGATCATGCGAGGGAAACTTCTCCATCTGTCTGGCTCAAAAAGAAACTGCTCCATGCCCAACGGCCTTACTAACACTGAACTTTTCTGGAAGTTAATAAGAACTCTGTTCATTGTCAGCCAATCCATTCCCAAAATGATATCAAATTCTGGAATTGGCAACACAATCAAATCGGCATACACTAGGTGGCCCTGTAGTTCAAGATCGATGTCTCTGACCACGCTAGTAGCTGATAACTCTTCCCCTGATGGGACTGTCACATAATAATTCACGTCGAGCCCAATGGACTTGATGTCCAAATAATTAGCGAACGTCTCCGAGATAAAGGAGTGAGTGGCCCCTGAATCTATTAGGGCCTTCGTGGCCAATCTCTTTATGAAAATATTTCCTGACAGGCGTTAGCACAACACAAAACTTATATCCCAAAATTATAACCTTAACCTCAAATACTGAAAGACACCAAATATACTAACTAGCACACTAATAATCCAAAATCAGTACGAAACATGTATGGCAAAACTAATACTGTGCTGAATTAAACAAGTTACCAGTCAACAAGGTCATGTCTAGGTCCTCTTCCTGAGCATGTATGGCGAACACCCTTCCCTGAGTCACCCTTCCCTGGGTCGGCTGCATCCACTGTAGGCAGTCATTCAACATGTGATCACTGGCTCCACATTTAAAGCATTTGCCCGATCCCCACAAACACTGTCCCGGATGTTGGCGATTGCACTTCGGGCACACCAGGAAATTACCAGGACTCTGAAGAGCCTTCTGCTGAGGGATAGGACCCTTGCCCTTCGGCGGTCCCTGAAATGGCCTCTTCCCCTGCTGTCCCTGGAAAGGTCTCTTAAACTGGGGTCGCTGCTGTTGCTGCTGTTTAGGTGCCTGATAAGGCCTCTTGCCCTGTCTATCATTCTCGATGTCTCTTTGGTCCTGCTCTGCCGCCAAGGCTCTAGATACGGCAACAGTATAGGAAGGCGGACCAGCAACCCTCACATCACGGCGCAAGATCGGCCGTAACTCATCAATAAAATGCCTCAGCTTCTCCCGGGCATCATTTGCAATTAATGGCACGAAGTGACACCCCCTCTCGAACTTCCTCACAAACTCTGCTACGCTGCTGTCTCCCTGTCGCAACGTCATGAACTCCCTGGTCAGTCTGGATTGTACTTCATCAGTGAAGTACTTGGAGTAGAAAACTTTTTTGAACCCATTCAACGTCAGTGTTTGCAAGTTTACTGACACTGATGCACTTTCCCACCAAAGCCTGGCGTCTCCTGACAGAAGAAATGTGGCACACCTGACTCTGTCTGCATCCTGCAGCTCCATGAAATCAAAAATCACCTCGATGGATTTAATCCATCCCTCAACCACCATCGGGTCAGTAGTCCCCGAGAACTCTTTAGGATCCATCCTCCTAAACCTTTCATACACTGCCTCTGGTTTGGGCCTCGTCTCTGTGTCCACTGCAGCATTGTTCCTCGCAAACTGTGCGAAGAACTGAGTCATACCTGCAAGCATCTGTGCCTGCATATCTGGCGGTGGGTGAGGAGGAGTGACCCTCTCCCCATCACAAGCCTCTCTGTCCTTATCCCTTGCCCAACGGGCAACCAAACGTCTAGGAGGCATACCGTTCTAAAATTTACCCAACACATAACCCAGCATACAATAACCTAATATCAGTATCGTAGGATGCACGATATTTGAACTTAAAACATGTACATACTGAAATTGTGACTTGATGCTTACTACATGAAAGAATTTAAAACTTTAAAACTTACAGACTTGATGTGTGACTTCGTGAGCTTCTCGCAACTGGCAGAAGACATAACCTTTTACAAGAACACCGCTCTGATACCAACTGTAACGTACCATACTTTTAAACTATTTGAATTTTGCGGAAAATAAAAATATTTCTTAAATATGAAATAAACTTTCAAATTGTGATCATCCATAATCCGTTCTAAAAAAATAACTGCAACCAAACGTTCAAAATTAAAAATATTGCTAAAGCATTTGACTAGGAATCATGACAGTAACATAAAATCATAGTATTTTAAACTTTCATAAATTCTTAAAAATATGGCGGTCCTCAGGTTTAGCCTCCCGCTCAGTCCAAGCCAGCTCACTGGTCCTCACCCCTCGTCTCCTCAAATGCATCCTCACCTGCATCGATCAAGTCTAGTGAGTCTAAAGACTCAACATGTATAAACTGGAAGTAACGAGTAATACATATTAAAATCACATGAAACCTTAAAATAAAGCGTACGTACTTGAAACTTGAACTTGCATACTTAAAAGCCTGAACGTAACATACTTGAAACTTGTTCATACATACATAAACATAGACGTGCCATCATCATAAGACATTTCTTAAACATGCTTGCATACTTGGACATACTTGAACATTCATAAACTTCATCATTTTGCATAGAGGCATGTTTCAAAGCAAGTGACCCATACATAAATTCGCCTGATCAGACTAAAACACAGTACTGGGCTGACAGGGAAGATCCACTGCCACATACATGAGATCCCCGTTCATGCTTTAACGGGTGGATTGGTCCCCGTTCATGCTTTAACGCTTCCCAATCCAGATCTAAACCCGTTCATGCTTTAACGGGGTGGAGAGGTCCTCGGCCACGTTCACCGACTTCCAAACCCATTCATAATTTGGTCACAAGACATTTAGCATACCTCAAAAACTTAAAATATTTTCTTTTGCACGTCGAACATACTTACTTGGCGTTGAGCGATTCGTTGGATCTCGCTTGGGCCCGCTGCTGCAACATACTAACATGAGTTCAAACACTTATCTTTCATAGCTTAGACATAGTTACTCGTGCTCACAACCGAAGTAAATAAATAGCTTATGACATTCTAAATCTCTTCGAACATGACCTCGTGTAGTAATATTCTTACTAAGCCATGATATAGAACCCAAAACAAAATCCTATATTTTTACATAAATAAATTTTAACCATCTTACTAAACCTTGATATACAACCCCGAAACAAATCTAAAATTTTTTTTTTTAATTTTTTTTAGAAGGGGGTACATGGACCCCGTGTAGGGGTCCGGGTAGGCACAAAAATTTCGTATTTTTGAAGGAAAAACGACACAGACTCCGTGTCGAGGTCCGGGAAGGGGTCCGTGTAGCCTCTGGACGTGGAAATTCACTAACTTAATGATTCATTCTTCCAACCCAAGCCTAAGGACCATGAACCAACACCTCAAGACTCATCCTAGGATGCTATTACATTGATTCGAACCAGTATAAACACCCCAAACATCCCCAAGCATCATCAAACAACTTCAATACACAATAACCCGTAATTCGACATCGTTTCGCTTCCTACGACTCCTATTACATCCCAAGCCAATCCCAACCCAAACGAACCACCAAATAACACCTAAACACATCTCACAACATATCTAAATATAGTAGCCCAAGCCCGGTGGTACCCAACGAAGCCTGCAACAAATAACTTCAAAACATGATAACATCATTTTCATAAGATCGCAGGTTTGAGCAGTCACCCGAAAACAACCATAACTCACTTGTTTCTTATCCAAATATTTCGAATTTACTGTCAAATCGAAGGTATCAAAAAGTTCTACGTTTTATTTTTTGAAAGTTTCTCCAGAATATCGACCAAAAAGTCGCAGTTTTTAAAAATGACAGCAAAATTGTGTTTTGAGATCCAAAATGTTTCAGAAATCGATTCAATGCATAATCACTAAAACTTTTCTCATAACAATCAAACTTTTACGCATAACATACATCAAAATGTCTACTATGACGAGATCGATGCATAAAACGAAAAAATATACATGCCTTAGATCTTTAAAACTCACGATACGGTGAATTACGAAGCGACACGGTGCGGGAAATGATCCGGGCGACTTGAGGCACGATTTTTTTCTGCTAAATCAACGAAGGATTGTTGAAGGGAATTGGGAGAGGAAGATGGTGATATGGAGGTTGCAGAAAGAGAGTTTCAATAAAACTTATCTTCTCCTCTTCCATAATAAAATAATGGTATGTGTGTGGTGTGTGTGGTGTACGTGTGTTAGTATAAAGAAAAGTGTGTGTGTGTGTGTGTTAGGGGTTAGTGGGAATGACATTAAAGAGTTTTAATTAATATATAAAAAAATACTAATAATCAATTAGTATACCAAATAAAATAATAATTCCCCACTAAAAATAATATCCCTAAATTTGAATAAAAAAATACACATGTTTTAAACCTCAAAAGTTTAAAATCTTAAAATCACATAATAAATTAAATTAGGCTTCTAAAAATGTTAAAACTTCATAAATCATTTAAAAGTGTCATTTTCTTGACTCGAAATAAACTACCACATTTTAAAATTGCCAAAAATCGTCTCGGGTTTCTTTCCCTCGATCCCGCATCGAATATTCGCCTGAAACATAAACTCGAGAAAACATTTTAACGTGTATCAAATAAACATAAATAATTAAAATAATGAAATTTCATAAATCATGCAACTCTAAAATCATTTTAAACTTAAATAATTAATTTAACAAATTAAATAAATGCACGAGTTTCATGTATACTGAGTTTGAACTCTACAAAACTTGTTTTATATTACACGGGTTACATATTAATTTAAATAATATATAAATTTCGAAAAATGATCTTGGTTAAACTTCTTTTTGGAAAAGTAACTTTTCTATTTCAAATACGCTAGGAACAATAGTTTTTTTTTATAAAAAAAATACCAAGGTCATTTGCTAATTATTTTCATATATATATATAATTAATATATTATATTAAGTTCAAGCCCATCTCAACTTTAATTTCTGGATCCGTCCCTGAATTTACAACGTGTAATTTTGTGATCAGGGCGCTGCCAGGACTACTAACTCGACTCGGGTGCAAAATGACCATTTTGCCCATGGAAACCCTAATTGACCATTTTACCCTTGGATCTCAAAATTTCGACTCGAAGTAAACCAAACACCTTAAAACACCTCAAAACATATTTATAATCATTTCTTAGACGTAAACTCGAGACATTTCATAACTTATAAGATTCGTTTTAAAACTTGGATCCGAGTCCCGGTTTTAATCCGAATCAACCCGAAACTCAACCAATTCTTTCACTTAAACACACCGTACCAGACCCTAACCAAACATATTCCAACTATTTTGAACCCCCTAAAATCGGCTGCAACCTGCTGGAAAAATATGCACGTATAACCCTAACCCTAGTTGCAATAAACGCTCGACCCTGCACTTAACCAGCTTGGACAAGCCTCGGACCAGACCCTCCTAGGATGTGACTGGACCATCCTGGAGTGACCTAGCCCTAGGTAGCAGTCCCATGCATGCGGATCCCTCAGTTCCACAAGGAATACACAATCTATCCCCAAACTTGTCCTAACTTGTCATCAAGCCTCGATCTGCGCTTGGCCTCCCTACCAGCCGACCAAGGACCATCCCAATCCCTGACACGTAGAGGGAATTGATCTTAACCGTTGATCTAAAGTTGAATCGGACGGTCAGGAGGCATCTTGGAAATTGTGCAGGCATATGAAATGATGTGCACGGATATCGAATCGTAGGACTTATCATATTCTCGGAATACGGAACGTTTCAGACAGTTGGAATTCTAGGACATACATCATCATGACATCAGCCCGACTGTCCGATAATACTAAACGACAAGAATATTCAAAGTCCGGGAGACATGAGGCCTCGCCATCTTGTGTAGAGACCGGGAGACTTGAGGTCCCGGCACCTCATCCCATCTTTGGGATATTTGAAGCCCCCGATGCTTTTATAGCCAGGATTGATCATCTTTCTGTTGGAGTCCAAACACGACTAATCGGGACAGCGAGTAAGACTCTAGTCCGACTATTTAAGGGATGGGTGATGATACCCTCATAAGAGCCCGGGTCATATGGATAGCCCAAATTAGAGTCAATATGCAGAATGCTTTCTTCAGCAGCCGGACAAGGAGACGCCTGGGACATTTTCTCCCCGGGCAATCAGGAGCCCGGGTTGTCATGCAGGCTCTCGGGAACTTTCTACCCGGGCTACCTCGAGAAGCGCACCTCACTCGAGTGTATCAGTATGGACTTGCTTAGCAATCATTGTTTTCAGAACTACAGAGGTTTGGCGTGACAAAGAAGTCATCAGAAGTAGAGTATGGGTAGCCGTCTTACCATATTTAGCAGGTGGACACTGAAAACTAGGTAATCATGGGATTTCATCCTATAAATAGTATGTATACTTCTCATTTGAAGGATTCTGGATTTCTGAATTCCTAAGCATTTCACGTATATTCACTCACATATACAGCTTTTATCCTTCTTCTTCACCTGCTGACTTAAGCATCAGAGTGGCCACGTCGGACACTCCTCCAGCGCCCATTTACGAGTTCATTCTCTTGTTCGCACGTCATAGTTGCAGAAATCATCTCAAAGAGAAAATATCTTCATCACAGATATCTTATTCCTTACTCATTTTCCCTAAACATTTGTATTATCATCTGGTGGATTACACCCAGCTCACCTGATTCACTCGAATATCATCTGACCCTTTCTCTATTTCTTGAATATGTCGATTGCTTGTTATGACAGAACATTGGGTTGTTGGGCCCACCAATGACCGTCGAGGATATGTTTTATTATTAAATTCATAATTAATATTGGATGTTCTTTTTAAATTTTTTATTGTCTGGATATATACATTAGTTTTGTTTTGTTTTTTTTTTTTATGCAAACTTTATGCATAAGTTACTCCATATACTCTTATACTAATGTATCATGCGGAGATAAAGTTCCTCTATTCGCCATAGACTAGAAAACTAATTAGGTATGTTTAGAGATAAAATTTTGAGAAATCGTTATGTAATAAACTACAGTTTTATTTTCTTTTAATTTTACATATCTAATCTTATTTTTGTTGGAGTAGTAACATGACATCATATATAGCTTATATAATGTAGGATATTGCTTATATGACATCAAATATTGTTAATTGAACGTCTGGTTTCAAGTCACTTAATCAAATGTGTAGAAAATCAAAAATTATTGTATCAATACTAAATTTTGACCAAATAAAGAATATTTTCATGATCAACTTTAGAATTTTTTTTCAATTTGCTGCTTGGTGTAGTATCTAGCAACTTATGAATTAATTATAGTGCATTGTTATTGAATGATAATTTTAACTTCTCTAGGATCTTTATACACTACAAGAAATTTTGCATACAACAACGCACATATAACAATGATTTTTATGAAAAACCGTTAACGTATGTTTTTAACAACGGTTTTAGCGAAAACCGTTGTCTTTTGGGTGTCAAAGGGAGGCCAAAGATAATGGTTTTTAAAAATCGTTGTCTTTTTGGGGTCAAGGACAACGGTTTTTAGGGTCAATGACAACGGTTCTACAAAACCGTTGTCTTTGAGCGTTTTTTTAAGGTCGTTGTCTACTAGCTTGTTTTTTTGGACAGTCAACAATGGTTTTAAGAAACTATTGTCGATTAGGGTGGTTTTTGGACAAACAACAACGATTTTGAAAAACGTTGCCATATTTAGCGACCATTTTAAGTTAAACTGTCGCATGTTTAAAATTAGCGACGACTTTACAATACCCATCGCTAAATATAGCGACGTTTTGTATAAACTGTTGCTACATTGAGCTACGATTTAAAGCCAAACCGTCGCATAATTAAACATACGACGGTTTTTCTAAAACCGTCGCTACATTTGGCGACGGTTTTAGGAAACCGTCGCTACATTTCGCGCGGTTTTATGAAAAACCGTCGCCAATTAAAATTAGCGACGGTTTAACCAAAAACCATTGCAAACTCTCTGTAAATATCCCCATTTTCGGTCCATTTTCCTCTACAACACTTCACAACACTTAAAATTTTTCTCTCTTATACGATTTTATCACTTCATACAACACTTAAAATTTTTCTCACTACTTCATAACACTTAAAATTTTACTCTCTTACACGATTTTAGTTTCGATTGTTAGTTTCTTTTAGATTTATTAAATTATTAAAAGAATTTTTTTTTATTTTTCGAAACAAATTAGCAACGAAAATCTTGATTAAAGACCGTCGCTAAAATTAGCGACGGTCTTATTGCTAACAGTTGTCGTATGCCGTACCCTGTATCTAGCAACTTATGACACTAAAACAATAAATGGTTATTGTGATATTTTTTTGTAGACACTTTTAATTAAATGTTGTTACAAATACTTAATAATGACACTTGTAAAAAATTAATAATGTGTAAAATAAAAAAACATATTAGATTAGTTATTCTGACATTTTTAATTGATGTCATTATTTATATGGAGGGAAACAATTATTGTTCCCACATCGTAAAAAATCATTAAAAAACTAAAAATTGTCACTATAAATAAATGTGGGAATATTTGGGTTGGATAAATTTTGGAGGAAAAAATGACATAATTAAAAATGTCACGATAACTAATCTAATATGTTTTTTTATTCTCACATTTATTTTACCTATTTTTCCCTCCTCCTATATTTATCCAACCCAAATATTCCCACATTTGTTATTGTCACTATAAATAACATACACGACACTTTTATTTCTCATTAGAAATGATTTTAACTAACATATAAATTTGTCATTATTACTATAATAACAAGACATGTATAAATGTATTTAAAACATGAATTTTCTTGACATTTAAAATTGTCGTTATATTAATAATTAGTAACACGTATGAAGTTGTCATTAACATCTTATAATGACATTAAAAAATGTCAGGAAGTTTAAGACGACATTGGAATATACGACATTTGTTGGAGGTGTCACTAAAACTTAAATGTCACTAAATATTGAATATGATGACATTTATGAATGTCACCATAAGCATTTATTCTTGTAGTGTGAATTAATTATAGTGCATTGTTATTGAATGATAATTTTAACTTCTCTAGGATCTTTATAACTTGAATTACTAACTTTTTTCTCTGATGAGTAATAACTCTCTTATGAACCAACGATGACGATCGATCACAAAATCAAAAGGAATCACTCTCACGAACCAAATACTCCAATAGTCATGGAATATTTTCCATATAGTTGTATAAACAGTGGAAGTTAGGCGATGGATAAGTAACCACCCCCACAAAGAAATTCAAAGAAATATATTTGAATTATTATTCGAGTAAGATCAACCCTTATGGATGCACCAAATAATAAATTTTTCCAAAAAAATTCTCGTGTAGACTGAAATTGCAAGTACCCTGTACGTAGTTGAATTTGAACATATCGATAGTTTAGCGGTTTGACTATATAGGATATTTACAAAAGTAGATTAAAACTTTGATATTGGTTTTATATACACATATTTGTCATATTTTTATTGACACGAATACTATGTTTTCTAGAATCTAAGTTCATTTAAATACAATGTGTTAGAGTAGGTATCTAGCTAGTCAACTTGTGTCTTGATCTTTATTTAATCTGATATAAAAACAATCTTTATTTTAATAATATTTTACGATTTTATCTACTTATGGCATTCAATTTATCTTTATATTCATGCAAGCAGCATAGATAATGTTCTTGAATATATAATTAGAATGTGTACGATAATTCTAAACAGGTTTCTAGTCGAATCAATCACCTAAAATAAATATAATGGTCGCTAAAGTTTGATACTAGCATATGTGATGTAAACATCATGTTTCGTTAGTAAGGGTATGAAGATGTTCATTTATACAGATGAATGATCATTTGATGATTCACTTAACAACCCTCCCTCGAACTATCCGAATGATTATCATTTATCGAGTGAAATAATCCGCAGTTATGATTGTACACCATTAGTCCTTTGGTTTGAGACAATGCAGAGGCTCTAAATAAAACTTCTACTACTCGTTTTTCTTTAAAATATACTAGAAATTTTTTTTATTCCTACTACTCTAGGCCGAAATATACATAAATATATTTTTAATTAATTTTTCACTATTTAAAATAA
The DNA here is from genome assembly GCF_025594145.1 of Primulina tabacum. NCBI lineage: Eukaryota > Viridiplantae > Streptophyta > Magnoliopsida > Lamiales > Gesneriaceae > Primulina > Primulina tabacum. The sequence continues at coordinate 6,103,969 of NC_134567.1, forward strand.
ACCAACCAACTATTATTTGAAAATTCAAAAGAACGCATTTATAACATAAAATCGTAAACGTTAACCAACCCTAAGCTAACATTATTTCAAAAATAAACTTAACTCTGAAATCCTCTAAAAACCATCTCAAAAGCATCATAAGTCATAAATCTTTAAAGTAGCTTAAATCATAAACTTAATTTTATTTGCGGAACACTAACGATGATCCTTGGGTTGTGTGCACCTTCAGTCCAGCTAGTTAAACCATCAAATCCTCCATCAATATCATGCTCACTTGCATCGATCACACCTAGTGAATTTATTGTCTCAGTAAACCTTAATTGTGATAGCAAGTAATACATATACATCCACAAGCCACAGTGAAAATATTTTTAATAAAATAACTTTTCATGAACAAAAGTAAAATTAAACAATTTTCTTTCATCATATACTTTTTCCTTTTTTTCCATATATATATACACGTTTCTTTTTTTATTGAATTAAGATCCTCAATTATGACTTTCGTATTAGCTGTAGGTCGATGGATCCAACTACGTATAACCATAGTACTGGGCCGCGGGGACATCAACGACACTCTCACCCGTCAACCTAGCATTGACCTTTTATAACATTGTATCATGATATAATCGTATTAGTCGCAATCAATTCACCTCATTCAACCTTTCATTTTTCCATCACTTTTAAAAATTCATGCATTTATAAATCATTTTTATTTTAAACCAAGCATGCAACATGTCTTTTAACATTAACGTTTCATCATAAAATTCCATAAATATTTTAACATTTATTACAGCATTCAGGGACTACCAGGACGTCTAACATTTTTTAGTGTAAAATGATCGTTTAGCCGCTGAAACCCTAACTTTCCCAATTTATCCTTAGACCTTAAAACGACGACCCAAATCCATCCAAAATTAACATAACACCTTAAAATACACCCATAAATATTTCTTAGATGTAAAATTTAGCTCCCAGACTAATTTCTCAATTCGTTTTTAAACATAGACATATATCACGATTTTGACTCGTATTGACTCGAAACTTTACCAAACTTGAACCATAGCTTAATAACACCTAACTATATCATATACAACCCAAATCAAGCCAATTAAGACCCTCAATCATGCCTAGGTCAGCTACTGAATTTTCTTATTCTAATTCAAAAACCCTAGCCTCCTACCCATGCAACCTTCGGCCCCAAAAATTATCCACCAAGACCAGCCCCTAGACCACCCTCCTAGCACCATTACCAGGCCCATAGCAAGCCACTTGACCCAACCTAACGGCCCCAAGCGTGGCTAGACCTTCACCCATGACAAAAAGCCAAGCGCGCCTCTTCCTCTTGCGCGGTTCCTCCCTAGACTTCATACCAGCCCTCATGTGATCATCCTTGGACCTTGAATAGCCTCTCTTAGGACCCTTGAATACATCCCAAGTGCATCAGACAAACCTCTCTTCGCTAGCCACCGTGATCGAAACCCTAACCTCCCTTAAATCCAAATTTTTGTTCAAGCCATCAGCCCTTCACATACAACCCTTATATATGCATCCAGGGACCCTTAAACTGTGGAAAAACATCCCCTCAAGTACCCCTACCATGGCAGCCCCTTTGTGCATCATTATCAAGAGTTTTAAAAAGAGAAAACTCTAGGTTTATGCATATATAGCCATAAAAACGAAAATAAAAGTAGTGCTTCATATTTTTCATGCAATAATAATTAAATATACCTAATAAGGTGTGAAAAATATTTGAGGTAATATTAAGGAGTGTCTTTGCGTATATTACGCACGAAAACAACTTGCGATGCAAGGGACGTTGGCTGCGAGACGAGGGAAGAAGCTTGCTGAATTGTTCTTCAAACTTGTGTGAATTTCTCTCAAAATTTTTTATGGTGTGTGCTGATGGGAGAGTCCTAGTTTTCTAGGTGATGGGGCGTGAGTTTGAAGGAAATAAAAGACTTTGAAGCCTTGATTATTTGATATAAAATACATGGTGCAAGTTTAGGCCTATTAACCAAGTATAATAGTTCCATTAAGCTCATTAGTTAGTATTTAAAATATCTTGCTTAAGAAAGTTTGCGAAAATATTATCCGAGTTTTAAAAAAGTCCCTATTTCATCGAAAATTGAATATCGGTTTAAATTACGTCTCGGCGTATAAAACACCTCATTTTCGAAAATTCCATTAAAATACACCACACATTAATAAATTAAAAATAATTATTTAATAAAAATATTTTTCCTCATATTGTCCCTGGTCTCCGTTTCTCGATTACGTCTCGAATACTAAAGACACATTTTTATGCATTCTAACAGAAAACCCTATTTTAAACATGTAAACATGTATATCATAATTAATTCCTGCAGTTAAAACAATTTAATTTAAATACATAAGAAATTTGATAACTTGCATGCATGTGGTTCACGTGAACCTTCAAATTTTCAGGACGTTACACTAAGTATTAACATGCACTTTGATCTTTGTGCTGACTCCATTGATGGTAAGGGTCATCAGGTGAAGAGGTTGTGTGTAGTTTTGAAATACGTAGGAGCAAATGCATTGTAGTTGGGGATTCACAGTTTGCTACGGGTAAAGATATCTTATGTGATTTGATGAGTTAATGGTATAAGAAATCTCTGACCAAAGTAATACGTGTGCATTTTGGAAAGGTGATTACTCATTTACACATGCCATGTCACTATTAGTACTCAAATATACATAACATCGTTATCGAATTCATATACAACTTTCGATATACCAGTTGTTGCATATTCGATCGGGATATATAAGTTGAAGGGACCAAACTGTACGATATCCATGATTTAAGGTTTTTGCAGGAACTATCAGTGATACTTATTGGATCATGGGGCGATGATACTAGACGCTTTAACCATGATCCGATGGGCGCAATCAAAAATGAGTTCTGACATTCTTGATCAAGGTATTGATGAAAGAAGGAGGCTAATTAGGGTTAGCCCGAATACAAATAAATGTTATTCTAAATCACATGAACATGTGAACCCATAATAGCTGTATCTAAAACATCTGCTCATTTTAAAATTATACTGAACATTTTTAAAAAAAAAAATGCAATGGCCGAAATCATGCCTGCATAAATACATAAAATTTGAAACATGCATATTGTAAAATCAACCGACTGTTTAATAAAATAACTACAATTAAAATTATGAAAAGAACAACCAATCTAAACAATTATCGTTTAAAAATATATGACTTCAAGCATATTAAAATCTGTAAAAACCCTCAACAAAATAAAAATCATCAACCATTTAAAAAGCTGTTTAAACGTGTTCCCGAAAAATCATATTTTTTCGGAAGAATACAAGGTTCTCGGGTTAACGTGTGCCACCAGCCCCCCGTTTAGTCATCATCACCTCCAGTCTCCTGATCAAAATGCTCACCTGCATCATTCACACCTAGTTAGTCTAAAGACTCAACACACCTGTAATGTTATAAAAAATACATATACATACCATGCAACAGTGAAAATACTGTAATCAATATATATTTCATGATCTTAAAAGCATAACGTAAACATGTCATAAAATAGCATAACATGTCAAAACATGTCTCATCATTTCATCATATAAGTATACATTATCTTTAATTGAATTCAGTTCATTAGTTGTTACTTTCGTATCATCATATTAGGCGATGGATCCTTCTATGTGTAACCGCAGTACCTGGCGGCGACATCAGCGACAATATTACCCATCCATTGAGCCTTGGTTTTACATACCATCGTATTAACGTATTTATATTATTCATAAACTACTCCCTTCCTTCAAAAACTTGTCATCATATTTATCACTTAATAAAACATGCATACACGTAAATTTTCTTAAAATCAAGCATGCAATGTATTTTTCATATTTACATAAAAAGCCATATACATGATGACATAAACGTTTAAAACATGTAAAATTTGTGATCAGGGCACTTCTAAGACTAAAAACTCGACTCCTGTGTAAAATGACCATTTTACCCTTGGACCTCCAAATCTCGACTCGAAGCTAACCAAACTCCTCAAAACACCTCAAAACATATTCATAAGAATTTACTAGACATAAAATCGAGCCCGTTTCAAAACTTAAACGATTCGTTTTAAAACTTAGACCAGGGTCCCGGTTTTAACCTGAATCAACCCGAAACTTAACCAAATTTCTCCCAACTTTATACCACACCTTATAAACTTCTTAACAGCCCTTAAACCATCTAGACCAGTCCACTAAACCCTTCGAATAGTCCCTACAAGCTGCTGGAAAAATCGGCTCTTGTACTCCTCAAACCCTAGTCGCACCAACTCGTAGTTTTGCCAACCCTGACCTAACCCTCTAGGACCAGCCTTGGAACAGCCCTCACTAGCCCACTTAGGACCCTCCTGGACCTAAGCCGAGCCCTCAGCCCCAATCAAGCGCACCACTCGAAACCTCAAGCAAACGCACACCCAACCCTCGTTCGAAGCAAGATCAGCTTCTAGCCTAGGGACCTCTCTTCTCCCCGAGACCAGCTGAGTATGGACCTCCCCTAGACCTTGGTTGGACCCTCCTGGATCACACCTTACCCTGGTTCAGCCCTCCCTCAACTGAGCCTATGATACCCTTCACCAAAACCATTTGAAACCCTAGCTGTCTATGTGCATCCCTTCGGCCTTCACCTAAACGATGCATCCCTTAGACTCCAGCATCATGTCACCTTAATTCATAGCATACACGCCCCTTAAAAATCATAAAAATCAGCAGCCCCTTGAACAAATACATGAAGACGTGAGTTGCACACAAGATATACGCATATACGTGTCAAAACATTTGCAAGAACGATGCTACAAGAGGGACCAAAGAAATTTCATGAAAAAATATAAACAACAGCATATAAACATGGTGTAAATGATGAGAAAGGAGATACATGGCGTGCCTTAGCGTTTATATGATCAAAAGCTTGAAGATACGCGCGTGGGACGTGAAACGGAGAGGCGGGAGAGACTTTTCTTTGAAGACTAAAGGAGTCAATGACTTGCTGGAGTTTTCTGCTAAAAATCATGGGTTGCTGCTGAAGAGATGAGGCAAGGGGGCGGGCACCTTGTATAATTAGGGTTAGGGTTACTTAGGTAGGGTTTAAATAAAATTTACATGCATATATGGGCCCTAATTAAAACCTAAATGGATTGTAAAGGGTTTTGAGCTAGTTAAGCATTAAAACAAACCCAAAAAGCCTAATAAAACTCCCGAAAAATATTTCATTTAGGTACGTTTTTGAAATATTGCCCGAACCCTCAAAAAGTCCCCCGACTCGCTAAACTTCGCGTACCGGTTAAAAATATAACCCGGCGGGTAAAAATACCCAACCAAGACCAATTTTAAAAAATCATACTTAAATACACCATCTATTAAAAATAAAAAATAATTATTTAATAAAAACATTTTTCCTTAATTATCCCCGGTCTTTATCCCTCGTTCGAGCGCGAAAACTATTAAAAGCCCTTATGCATAAAACTTTAATAACCCACGAATTAAAACACATATTTATGCAATAAACATGCATTTAATGCATTAAAACCATTTAATAAAATATAAAAGAAGTTTGATAACTTGCATGCATGTGGTTCACGTTGACATTCAAATTTTCGGGACGTTACAATCTATCCCCCTTAAATTGAATTTCGTCCCCGAAATTTGCTTATCCTCGATAAACAAAAAGTTTAGAATCTTAATTCTAGTATCCCAATAATCCATTCTTCCGCTGTCCTACTCTGATAAATAAGTGTTAGGCTGTCCTTAAGTCTCCTCAGTCCCAATTAAATTTTCCTTCAAAATCATCGTTTGCGAATTGCAACTTAGAACGACTTCTGACGACTCAGTTCTATTCTACTATGACCTCGAGTTTTGACCTTTCTCGCAATTCCTCGTACTAGAAATGGATGTCCAAACTTATCGCACCTTACATTTCTTGTACTATACCCATAATGTTCATCAACCTATTACATTATCATTTATGAAGTTCAACCTAAGAAATCTTAGCACCAAAATTACTAATCGACTTATATCTTCGGTAATATACTTAAAATTTAAGCCTTATCTCAACCTCATAATAATATTAGCCTAAGATCCTTGAATCAAATATTAATCTTACGCTACCAAACTAACGTAACTTAACTATTTACATGTACATCCCGAATATCAAATTGTTGCAAATCTTAAATTTCGAGTTGTGTTAATCCATAAAACCTAAAATATACAATATCGATCTTCTACCTAAATAATAAAACCCTTCTAGCATCAATTACATGCTTAAACTATTTTATTCCCAATTATAATATAGTTGAGGCCTAAGACCTTGGACTTTCCTCATTGGAACGAATGACGCATTCTGACGCATCCTCATTGCTTAATTAATACTAGCGTATAAAACTAATAAGTTATCTCATGATAGCATTAGAATAACTCTAATAAATCAACTTCACTTATAACACATAGAGTTCTAGAATCCCCCATATCAAGATTTTAGATTTCTTACTCGATAAAAATCTTCATATTCGTCCATTGGTAAAATATGTTGAACACAACTAATTCCTTTTTGCTTTTATTTCACCCAAAACTTCCGTATGAACTCCTATTTCATAAACATGAAATTCAAACTTACACAACCCAAGTAGTCTTAGGTAACCTAATTCCAATAGGCAGATTCACTTATTCCAAAGTTTCTTAATGACTTTCAAAAATTTCTTAAGACATGGTGTCTAACTCACTTCATACATGCGTCTATCGAGTAACCTAACTATCAATCATACCCAACTTTCTAGAAAAATTTAACCCTAACAAAGATATACATTTAACTGTTAAGATCATGACTAAAACTTATAATACTTCAAACTTAAGTCCCCAAAAATATGCTTACTAAATGTCTACTCTTATAACTTAACTAATTGATGATCAACTTTAACTTAAATCGTTATCACTCTAAATTCTTAATTTTTCACAACATTTTTCTACTAACGTTTAGATTTTGAAGCCCAATATCGATTCATCCTACAATGTCCTTGATTATCATTCCTTATAGCATTATAACCCAGATATCTCAAGGTTCTAAATATCCCTTCGAGCCTAAATCATCGAGAATTCATATCACTTAAACCATTCAATTCTCACTTATTGCTAAACTAGTTCCCAAATTCTTAAAAATTGCAAGAATAAATTCCTAATTGCCTCGAAAATTATCCAATTGGTCCTTAATTACAAAAATTCCATAGTTACCCATAAGTTTTTGGCGCTCCTAATTCCATTTTATAGGTTTCTCGTAACATAAAGTTCAATCATATTAAGCTTATTAAACCCAAAATTAATTCTCATAACCAATCTTGCATTTCCATAAATACTTAAAATCCTAATTTATACATTTTTATACTTCTAAATATTGTCGTAGTCTTCGAATCCTAATTCTTTACACGAAATCCTCAAAACTTAACTCAACTAGTAACCACGAATCATCATTTTTTTCTTAGAAAATCTACATGCCCCAAAAATATTTATAATCTTCAAGATTAACTTATGGCCCATAAGTTAAACATCAGTACCACTAACAAAAAATCAATAAAGTCAAATCTTTTCCAACCTTCCCTAACGCCCAATAATCGAATTCTTAGACATGTCCAATTCCAAACATAACCAACATGCAATCAAGTCTAGTTTTTAAAACATATAATCCGTAAATCGTGTAAACAGCTAAACATGTACTGTAAATCGCTGAAAACATGTATGATGTAAACATGCAGGTGATAGCAGTGAATTATTTAAAACATTTAAAACATAAAAGCTTACAGACTTGAGGGTTAAATATCGAGCTGCAGAAGCAGGCGGTGGCACAACCCTATACAAGGCCTTTTCTCTGATACCAACTGAAACTTCTTCTCATTTTAAAATTTTACTGAAAATTTTTTTTTAAATGCAATGGCCGAAACCATGCCTACATAAATACATAAAATTCGAAACATGTATTTTGTAAAATTAACCCACTGCTGAATAAAATAACTACAGTTAAAATTATGAAAAGAGCAAAAAACCTAAACAATTACCGTTTAAAAATATAAAACGTCAAGCATATTAAAATATGTCAAAACCCTCAACAAAATAAAATCATCAACCATTTAAAAAGATGTTTAAACGTATTCCCATAAAATCATATTCTCGCGGAAGAATACAAGGTCCTCGGATTAACGTGCGCCACGAACTCCGCCTGTTCAGTCATCATCACCTCCGCTCTCCTGCTCAAAATGCTCACCTACATCGTTCACACCTAGTGAGTCTAAAAGACTCAACACACCTGTAATGTGATAACAAATACATATACATAACATGCAACAGTGAAAATACTGTAATCAACATACATTTCATGATCTTAAAAGCATAACGTAAACATGTCATAAAATAGCATAACATGTCAAAACATGTCTCATCATATACGTATACATTATCTTTAATCGAATTCAGTTCATTAATTGTGACTTTCGTATCATCGTATTAAGCGATGGATCCATCTACGTGTAACCGCGGTACCCGGTGGCGGGGACATCAGCGACAGTATCACTCATCTATTGAGCCTTGACTTTACATATCATCGTATTAACATATTCGTATTAGTCACAATCAATTTCCTTCTTTCAAAACATGTCATCATATTCATCACTTAATAAAACATGCATATACTAAATTTTCTTTAAAATCAAGCATGCAACGTATTTTTCATATTTACATAAAAAGTCGTATTCATGAGGACATAAACATTTAAAACATGTAAACAATTTGTGATCAGGGCACTACCAAGTCTAATAACTCGACTCCGGTGCAAAATTACCATTTTGCCTCTGGAAACCCAAAATGACCATTCTACCACTGGACCTCCAAATCTCAATCCGAAGCTTACCAAACTCCTTAAAAAACCTCAAAACAAATTTATAAGAATTTCTTAGACGTAAACTCAAGTCTGTTTCAAAACTTAAACGATTCGTTTTAGATTTAACCCGGTTAAACCCGAATCTTAACCAAATTTCTCCCAACTTTTTACCACACCTTACACACGTCATAATAGTCCTTAAACCATCTAGACCAGTCAACTAAACCCTTCGAACAGCCCATACAAGCTGCTGGAAAAATCGATACTTGTACTCCTCAAACTCTAGTTGCACCAACTCGTCGTTTTGCCAACCATAGACCTAACACTCGAGGACCAGCATGGATCCATCTACGTGTAACTAATCCAAGCCCTCAGCCCCAAGCAAGCGCACCAAGCAAACTCACGCCCAACCCTCCTTCGAAGCAAGATCGGCTTCTAGCCTAGGGACCTCTTTTCTCCCCGAGACCAGCTGAGTATGGACCTCCCATGTATCTCGGTTGGACCCTCCTGGATCACACTTTGGCCTGGTTCAGCCCTCCCTCAACTGAGCCTACCATACCCTTCACCAAAACCATTCGATACCCTAGCCTTCTATGTGCATCCCTTCGGCCTTCACCTAAATCGTGCATCCCTTAGACTCAAGCATCATGTCACCTTAATTCAAAGCATACACGCCCCTTAAAAATCATAAAAATCAGCAGCCCATTGCACAAATACATGAATATGTGAGTTGCTCACAAGATATACGCATATACGTTTTAAACCTTTGCAAAAACGATGCTACAAGAGGGACCAACAAAATTTCATGCAATAATATAAACAACAGCATATAAACATTTCGTAAACGATGAGAAAGGAGATACATGGTGTGATTTAGCATTTATATGATCAAAAGCTTGAAGATACACGCATGGGACGTGAAACAGAGAGGCGAGAGAGACTTTTGTTTGAAGACTAAAGGGGGCCATGACTTGCTGGAGTTTGCAGCTAAAAATCGTGGGTTACTGCTGAAGAGATGAGGGAAGGGTGCGACCACCTTGTATAATTAGTATTAGGGTAACTTAGGTAGGGTTTACATGCATATAGATGGGCCATAATTAAAACCTAAATGGATTGAAAAGGTTTTTGAGTTTATTAAGTATTAAAACAAACCCAAAAATCCCAATAACACTCTCGAAAAATATTTCGTTTAGATACGTTTTTGTAAATAATGGCCGAGCCATCAAAAAGTCCCCCGTCTCGCTAAAATTTGCGTACCGGTTAAAAATATTATAATGGCCCGAAAATTCATGTTTGATAATTTGCGGAAAAGTTAAAATTTTCTTTTTAAAATTGCCTCATTCACAAAATCAACTGATAAATCAAGTTTAAATGTTCAAAATAGCAGCGGAAGAAATTATTATTCGCCAAAATAACAATTTAAAGTATCCAACAACTGATAAAATGTTTGAGCATAAAAAAATGGCAAGTGCTGTAAATGAGGTCCTCGAGCTCCACTACTGCCGACCCCAAGCTGGCTCACTGGTCCCCGCCCTCGGTCCCGACCGCATCATTACCTACAACAATCAAGTCTAGTGAGCCTAAAGACTCAGCATGCATATATCGTAAATAACGAGTAAATAATGTAATAAAGTTGCAAGGGAGTAAAAATATCATGTCATGAGGCATAATGGGAAAATAACTTGTCATGAGCAATTATAATACGTGCATAACTGAACTGAAAATCACAGTGAAAATGTTTGCTCCTTGGAGCCCTGAATAAAATAGCATGTCATAAATTTTCTGTTGAGATTATGGTCTACGCAAGTGTCCCCTACACTGAACTGAATTGAACTGACCGATAACTGGCGACCGGACCGGTAATTGGCAACCGGAGGAAGTAATGAACGTCTGATCAGACTAATGCCACAGTATACTGGGTGATACATAACTGAACTGATCGGTAACTGGCGACCGGATAATACAATGCTCCCATGATAGTGAAATGGCCACAAGCAATATCGCATAAATCATAAAAATGAATATTTTCTATTTTATGCACGTAATATAATTAAATGGCATAATGAAATATCCTGTATTATTTTACCACATGCATTGGATTGTTCCCAGGCTCTGAGACCTAAATTTATCATGAAAAATATGCAAATGGTTTTCTTGACCAAACTTAGTAATTGAATCCAAAAACGAGACAATTACGTCCAACGACTTCGTATTTAATCATGACTCCGAGCCAACCCGAACCAACACCGAACCATCATTTAGTCATGATTCAAATACACTTAAAATGATGAAATAATGCTCCTAAAATGACAAGGGCCGAAATTTTGGTTAATAGAGGCCAAAACATGAAACGCTTTTTCAAGAGTCAATTTGGCACATCGCACCGTAATTTCTCGTACGACCTCAAAAATGATCCGAATCACAAACGGCCAAAAACATGACCTTCCTAACTTGATGAGGCACTGTTAAGTCCAAGGCCATAGGCTAAAAGCCAACCAAGAACTCGAACGAGCCACTGAACCGAAGAAGCAAGTTGCTGTCCACAAAAATACAGCAGCTGTGCTTTGGTTTCCTTGCGTCGTTTGCGAGGCTAATGGCCATTGGGGCTTGAACCACCGAGCAGAACCTCTTATCAACAACCTAGGGTATGGTTTGAACCATGGTTAAGGGCTAAAGAGCCAACCAAGATCCACACCAACACCCACAACCGAGAGGACACATGCAGAATTTAAAAAGGGTCGAAGGGGCTGTTCTTGTGTTTTGATTTAAAAACCGATGCAACCATGGACCAAGCCTCAAAAGGGCGACTTGGTCTAGAGAAGTGTTCTAACCCTGGCTATAGGCCCCTAGGGCAGCCAAGATCAGAAACTTCCTCTATGGACAGCAACTCAAAAAAAAACGAGCACACAATGACACTTAGTGGGGTGTTGCTGTCATCTCTTGATTTCGGCTAGCATGGGACTCTAACCAATGGACAAATGTGTTCCTAACATGTCCTAGTATATGCCTAGGAGCATCCTTGGGAGCCTGGAATCGAACCAATACCTGAAACCATCAAAACAATGCAACCCGTGAAGCAAAAGAGGAACCGAAAAATTCTGCATCTTTTATTTTCGAAATGTTCTTGATATATTTCGGTTTTGGCTATCAAAACATGATCATGTAATGTTTAAAAATCATAATACAACTTTATTGAAGAGCAAATAAGAACATATGCATGCCTGGTTTCGTTTTGAAAAGAAAACGAACGAAACACAACGACGCGGCGCGGAGGAGATGGAGCGCTTTGCTACCTTGTTTTTCTTTCTCGGTTTTCTCTCCTAATCTTGCTATGATGCTCACGTTTTTTTTCACTCTGAAATGCTCTCAATTTCGGTCATGGGGGAGGGGAAGTGATGGTTAGGAGAGTGAGGGGGATCCAATAATAAAGGGATACAAATGGTATGACCAAGTCTCCCTCTTTTCGAATTTTGAATTTGCTTGATATCAAATGATTTGTTGGAGGGATCAATGACCGATTTTTACATGCCATAACGAGGCTAGGATAAGGTTGATTATTAATTAAATTGTGATAAAAAAAATGAAGGGATTATCCTACTAATAAATAACAAGAAAAGGGTCAAAGGTGAGTTGGCAAAGAAATGTTGATCAACTAGGGGTGGCCGAATTTTAGCTTATAAATGGAGGGAAAATATTGTTTAGCTAGTAAATTTTTAAACCTTAAGAGCCTTACCTATCCTTTAATTAATTTATTGAATTAACACCTCAATTAAGGAATCTAAATGAACTTATTTCCTACTCACCTCCAGTTGTTCTACAACTCTCCCCCCCTTAAAAAAAATTTCGTCCTCGAAATTAAAACTTACCGAATAACTCGGGGTAACGATCCCTCATTTCTGACTCAGACTCCAACGTAGCTTCCTCCTCTGAATGGTTGAGCCATTTGACTTTCACACGTATAACTAGCTTGTTCCAAAGCTTCTTCTCCTGCCTGTCTAAGATCTGCACTGGTCTCTCCTCATAAGATAGGTTCGGAGTAAGCTGCAACGGCTCAAAGTTCAAGACATGCGAAGGATTTGCCATATACTTCCTCAGCATAGAGACGTGGAACACATTGTGTACTCCGGCCAGATTCGGCGAAAGAGCCACACGATAAGCTAGCGTCCCAACTCTGTCGAGGATCTCAAATTTTCCAATGAATCTCAGACTGAGGTTCCCTTTCTTTTCAAATCGCATGACACCCTTCATAGGTGCTACCTTCATAAAGACATGGTCGCCAATGGCGAACTCTAGATCTCTCCTCCTCTGATCGGCATAACTCTTCTGTCGAATCTGAGCAGTCCTCATCCTATCACGGATCTTTACTACTACATCGGCAGCCTGCTGAATAATCTCCGGACCCAACTCTGCTCCTCCTACTTCGTCCCATTGAACATGAGATCTACACTTGCGGCCATACAGTGCTTCAAATGGTGCCATACCAATAGACGACTGGAAGCTGTTGTTGTAGGTGAACTCTACTAATGGCAAGTTCGACTCCCAACTCCCAGAGAAATCCATCACACAAGCACGGAGAAGATCCTCCAAGATCTGAATAACTCGCTCTGACTGCCCATCTTTCTGGGGATGGAAAGCTGTGCTAAACAGCAACTTCGTACCCATTGTCGAACTTTTATCGCTCGGGCTCTCTCCTAGAGACCCCAGCGCGCAAACTCTTCCAAAATGAGGAAGTAAATCTGAGATCTCTGTCAGATACGATAGAAACTAGAATACCATGAAGTCGGACTATCTCCCGGATATACAACTCTGCATACTAAATCATGGTGAAAGTCATCTTAATAGGCAAGAAGTGCGCTGATTTGGTAAGACGATCTACAATCACCCAGATAGCATTTGACCCTCTGACTGACTTCGGCAATCCGGTCACAAAGCCCATGGTAACATTCTCCCACTTCCACTCGGGAATGGGAAGAGGCTTGAGCAAACCTGCTGGTCTCTGATGCTCCGACTTCACTAACTGGCAAGTCAGACACTCGGATACAAATCGTCTGATGTCTTTCTTCATCCCAGGCCACCAATACAATGACTGCAGATCTCGGTACATCTTCGTACTCCCTGGATGAATAGAGTACGGTGACATGTGGGCCTCTGATAGAATATCTGCTCGAATAGAACCACTGCTGGGAACCCACATCCTGTCTCGGTATCTCACAATACCATCGCTGACTGAATACAAGATACTGCCCTTGGCCTCATCTCTCTGCTTCCACTTTGCTAACTGCTCATTTGCTGACTGACCACTGCGAATACGGTCAAGGAGAGAGGACTGAATAGTCAAGGTAGATAGACGGGGAACTCTACCTCGAGGATATGACTCTAGATCAAACCTCTGCATCTCAATCTGGAGAGGTCTCTGAATCGTCAAATGAGCCATCACTGCGACTTTTCTGCTCAATGCATCCGCAACTACATTAGCTTTACCCGGGTGGTAGCTAATGTCACAGTCATAATCCTTCACAAGCTCCAACCAACGACTCTGACGCATGTTCAGCTCCTTCTGCGTAAAGAAATACTTGAGGCTCTTGTGGTCGGTAAAGATCTGGCACTTCTCCCCATACAAATAATGCCTCCAAATCTTCAAGGCAAAAACCACGGCGGCCAACTCTAGATCATGGGTAGGGTAGTTCTTCTCATGGATTTTCAGCTGACGAGAAGCATATACTATCACCTTCCCATGCTGCATCAATACTGCACCCAAACCGAGCTTCGAAGCATCGGTGTACAAAACAAACTCACCGGGCCCTGACGGCATGGCCAAAACTGGCGCTGAGATAAGAGCTTGCTTCAAAGTATCGAAGCTCTTCTGACACTCCTCGCTCCACACAAATTTAGCATTCATCTTGGTCAATGATATGAGTGGAACGGAAATAGATGAGAATCCCTTAATGAACTTCCGATAATATCCTGCTAGCCCAAGAAAACTGCGGATCTCTGATGCATTCTGCGGCACAACCTAATCTCTGACTGCTGCAACTTTCGCTGGGTTTACCTCAATACCACTGCTAGAAACAATGTGGCCTAAGAACGCCACCTTCTCTAACCAAAATTCGCACTTACTGAACTTTGCGAATAACTTGTGCTTATGCAAAGTCTGCAGCACTGTGGTCAGATGTCTGCCGTGATCCTCCTGATTCTTCGAGTAGACGAGAATGTCGTCTATGAATACTATCACAAACTGGTCAAGATACGGTTGAAATACGCGATTCATGAGATCCATGAAGATCGCTGGCGCATTCGTCAGACCGAACGGCATCACAAGGAACTCATAGTGGCCATAACGAGTCCTGAAGGCTGTCTTGGAAACATCAGCATCTCTCACCCTCAACTGGTGATAACCGGAACGCAGATCTATCTTGGAGAATATCGAAGCTCCCTGCAACTAGTCAAAAAAATCCTCGATCCTCGGAAGTGGGTACTTGTTCTTTACTGTGACCCTGTTCAACTCCTGGTAGTGAATACAAAGTCTCATAGAGCCATCCTTCTTCTTCACAAATAAGACTGGCGCGCCCCATGGTGAAAAACTCGGGCGAATGAACTCCTTATCTAGAAGTTCTTGAATCTGTTTCTTAAGCTCGGCCATCTCTATCAGTGCTAGTCGGTACGGTGCTTTTGAGATCGGAACTGTACCTGGCATAAGCTCGATAGAAAACTCCACCTCTCTCTCGGGTGGCATTCCTGAGACGTCTTCCGGAAAAACGTCTAGAAAATCCCTGACAACTGGGACATCTGAAGCTGACTGACTGGGTACCTCGGGGACAAATATAAAAGTTGCTAAAAACGCCCGACACCCTCTATGCATGAGCTTCCTAGCCTTGACATAAGGAATAATGCGCGGTAAAGGAAAGTACCTGTCCGGCTCGAATAAGAACTGCGTCATTCCAGGCGGTCGGACTAGAACAGATCTCCGCTGGAAGTCAATCAAAACTCTGTTTCGCAATAGCCAGTCCATCCCTAGGATGATGTCAAAATCTGGCATCGGCAACACGATCAGATCCGCATAAACGAGGTTGCCATGGAGCTCAAGATCTATGTCTTGGATCACATTGATAGCTTTCATCTCCTTACCAGAAGGCAATACTACTGAATAGGCTACATCTAGCCCAACGGTCTTGACCTTGAGTAAATTAGCAAATGCCTCCGAAATAAATGAGTGAGTGGCCCCTAAATCTATCAAGGCCTTCGTAGCGGAACTAGATATAAAAATTCTCCCTGAAAGATCGGAACTCTAAGTTGAACCCAATAATCACAAGAACTAACTTATAGATATGCAAAGGTCAAAGTTCTTCTAACCTAATTCTCGAAAATAATACTGAGAAGAGCATGCAATCCTATCACAATTCTAAGTTCAAGATCTCAATCCCGATTCCCGAAACATTAAATCCCAATTGTAAACTTAAAGCTTAAATGTACCTGTCATGAGCATTGTATCTGGGTTCGTCTCCGTAGCATGGAGAGCAAACACTCTGCCTTGGGTAGGCAGATTCCTCTGAGAGCACTGCAGCAACATGTGGTCTGGACTGCCACACTTGTAACACTTCCCTGAGCCAAACATACATGCTCCAGGATGGCGACGTGAGCATTTAGGGCAAAGTGGGTGCTCAAAAGTCCTCGGGGCTGGGCGTCCCCGCCGCCGCTGCTGCTGCTGACCTCTGTTTCTAGGCGGTCCGTGAAAAGGTCTCTTGTTCTGCTGCTGATGCTGCTGAGGAGAAGGGTGGTGCGGTACCTGGACTGGGCGCTTGCCCTGGCGGTCTCTCTCGATATCACGCTGATCCTGCTCTGCGGCTAGAGCTTTGGAGATAGTAACCTCATAAGTAGTAGGGTCAGACACCCTAACATCACGGCGCAAGATCGGCCGTAGACTCACCAAGAAATGCATCAACTTGGCTCTAGCATCGTTCGCGATCAGGGGCACAAAATGACAACCCCTCTCAAATTTACGGATGAATTCCGTAACAGTCAGATCTCCCTGTCTCAGGCTCATGAACTCAGTGGTCAACCTGGTGCGCACTTTCTCAGTAAAATATTTGGAGTAGAATACCTCCGTGAAGCGTGTCCAGCTCAGTGTAGCCAAGTTCAGGGCTACCGATGCTCCTTCCCACCATAAACAGGCATCTCCTCCAAATAAATATGTGGCACATCGGACTCTATCTGCATCTCCAAGCTCCATGAACTCGAAGATAACCTCGAGGGACTTGATCCAGCCCTCGGCAATCATGGGGTCCGTCGTCCCTAAAAACTCCTTAGGACGCATCTTCATGAAACTCTCATAGACAGCCTCGGGCCCTGTCGGCCTGGTCGCCGCAGCATGGTTCCCCGCAAACTGTGCGAAGAACTGAGTCATCCGAGCTAGCATCTGGGCACTCATGTCAGGTGGAGGGGTGGTGGAGGTGGTAAGTCTCTCTCCTGCTTCTGCTCCTCCCTGTCCTCTTGGCGAGGCTCCTCATTTCTAGTGCGCTCGAGAATGCGTCTAGGGGGCATACTGTTCCACACATAACCCATACATAACCAACATGCATAATTCCATAATTTATTTAAATTTAAATACTGAATAATGAAAATCTGGACGTAAAATAATTCATGAAAACATGCTGTCAAATAATTCATGCTTTAAATAAAATGCGCAAATGTAAAACTTACAGACCGAAGACGTGAGTTCATGAGCTTCTCGTGGTCAGTAGTAGTACAACCCTTTACAGAACCATTGCTCTGATACCAGCTATAATGGCCTGAAAATTCATGTTTGAAAATTTGCGGAAAAATTAAAATTTTCTTTTTAAAATTGCCTCATTCACAAAATCAACTGATAAATCAAGTTTAAATGTTCAAAATAGCAGCGGAAGAAATTATTACTCGCCGAAATAACAAGTTAAAGTATCCAACAACTAATAAAATGTTTGAGCATAAAAAAATGGCAAGTGCTGTAAATGAGGTCCTCGGGCTCCACTACTGCCGACCCCAAGCTGGCTCACTGGTCCCCGCCCTCGGTCCCGACCTCATCAGTACCTACAACAATCAAGTCTAGTGAGCCTAAAGACTCAGCATGCATATATCGTAAATAACGAGTAAATAATGTAATAAAGTTGCAAAGGAGTAAAAATATCATGTCATGAGGCATAATGAAAAAATAACTTGTCATGAGCAATTATAATACGTGCATAACTGAACTGAAAATCACAGTGAAAATGTTTGCTCCTTGGAGCCCTGAATAAAATAGCATGTCATAAATTTTCTGTTGAGCTTATGGTCTACGCAAGTGGCCCCTGCACTGAACTGACCGGTAACTGGCGATCGGACCGGTAACTGGCGACAGGGTGAGATAATGAACGTCTGATCAGACTAATGCCATAGTATACTGGGTGGTACATAACTGAACTGACCAGTAACTGACGACCGGATAATACAATGCTCCCATGATAGTGAAATGACCACAAGCAATATCGCATAAATCTCAAAAATGAATATTTTCTATTTTATGCACGTAATATAATTAAATGGCATAATGAAATATCTTGTATTATTTTACCACATGGATTGGATCCTTCCCAGGCTCATTGCGACCTAAATTTATCATGAAAAATATGCAAATGGTTTTCTTGACCAAACTTAGTAATTGAATCCAAAAACGAGACAATTGCGCCCAACGACTTCGTATTTAATCATGACTCCGAGCCAACCCGAACCAACACCGAACCATCATTTAGTCATGATTCAAATACACTTAAAATGATGAAATAATGCTTCTAAAATGACAAGGGCCGAAATTTTGGTGAATGGAGGGCAAAACATGAAATGCTCTTTCGAGAGTCAATTTGGCACATCGCACCGTAATTTCTCGTACGACCTCAAAAATGATCCGAATCACAAACGGCCAAAAACATGACCTTCCTAACTCGATGAGGCACTGTTAAGTCCAAGGCCATAGGCTAAAAGCCAACCAAGAACTCGAACGAGCCACTGAACCGAAGAAGCAAGTTGCTGTCCACAAAAATACATTAGCTGTGCTTTGGTTTCCTTGCGTCGTTTGCGAGGCTAATGGCCATTGGGGCTTGAACCACCGAGCAGAACCTCTTATCAACAACCTAGGGTATGGTTTGAACCATGGTTAAGGGCTAAAGAGCCAACCAAGATCCACACCAACACCCACAACCGAGAGGACACATGCAGAATTTAAAAAGGGTCGAAGGGGCTGTTCTTGTGTTTTGATTTAAAAACCGATGCAACCATGGACCAAGCCTCAAAAGGGCAACTTGGTCACGTCTTAGACATGCTAGGGAAGTGTTCTAACCATGCCTATAGGCCCCTACGGCAGCCAAGATCAGAAACTTCCTCTATGGACAGCAACTCAAAAAAAATCGATCACACAATGACACTTAATGGGGTGTTGCTGTCATCTCTTGATTTCGGCTAGCATGGGACCCGATCCAATGGACAAATGTGTTCCTAACATGTCCTAGTACATGCCTAGGAGCAGCCTTGAGAGCCTGGAATCGAACCAATACCTGAAACCATCAAAACAATGCAACCCGTGAAGCACAAGAGGAACCGAAAAATTCTGCATCTTTTATTTTCGAAATGTTCTTGATATATTTCGGTTTTGGCTATCAAACCATGATCATGTAATGTTTAAAAATCATAATACGACTTGATTGAAGAGCAAAGAAGAACATATGCATGCCTGGTTTCGTTTTGAAAAGAAAACGAACGAAACGCAACGACGCGGCGCGGAGGAGATGGAGCGCTTTGCTACCTTGTTTTTCTTTCTCGGTTTTCTCTCCTATTTCTTGCTATGATGCTCACGTTTTTTTTCACTCTAAAATGCTCTCAATTTCGGTCATGGGGGAGGGGAAGTGATGGTTAGGAGAGTGAAGGGGATCCAATAATAAAGGGATACAAATGGTATGACCAAGTCTCCCTCTTTTTGAATTTTGAATTTGCTTGATATCAAATGATTTGTTGGAGGGATCAATGACCGATTTTTACATGCCATAACAAAGCTAGGATAAGGATGATTATTAATTAAATGGTGATCAATAAAAATGAAGGGATTATCCTACTAATAAATAACAAGGAAAGGGTCAAAGGTGAGTTGGCAAAGAAATGTTGATCAACTAGGGGTGGCCGAAATTTAGCTTATAAATGGAGGGAAAATATTGTTTAGCTAGTAAATTTTTAAACCTTAAGAGCCTTACCTATCCTTTAATTAATTTAGTGAATTAACACCTCAATTAAGGAACCTAAATGAACTTATTTCCTACTCACCTCAAATTACTAAAATAATTCCTTAAACCTCCTTTTAACTTAAATCAACTTATTAGCTAGCTAAAATAAACGCTGGGAATGATTTCTTAATCTTAAATTCTATCTCAAAACTCCAACTCCAGTCCGGCCTCACTGAATTAATTGAAAAGATAAAAAATTAAACTACTGCATAAAATAATTAAATTTAAAAAAAATCATTTAAATACTCATGCAATAAAATCATTTTAATTTAAAATACTAGAATTAAGCATGGCTTATACGTTGTCTAATTTACGGGTTCTACAAATATAATCCGGCAAGTAAAAACACCAAACCAAGATCCATTTTTAAAAAGCGTACTTAAATACACCATCTATTAAATAATTAAAATTAATTATTTAATAAAAAAAATTTTCCTTAATTATCCCTAGTCTCTATCTCTCATTCGAGCGCGAAAACTATTAAAAGCCCTTATGCATGAAACTTTAATAACCCACGAATTAAAACACAAATTTATGCAATAAACATGCATTTAATTCATTAAAACTATTTAGTAAAATATAAAAGAAGTTTAATAACATGAATGAATGTGGTTCACGTTGACATTCAAATTTTCGAGACGTTACAGTATCCCTGAACCATTAAAAATCACACAAGTACGGAAAAATTCAAATCTCACGGAGTTGAATTTGACGACTGTAGCTTGATGGAAATCAAACAGAATGGTCTATAAATATTTAATTGATGGTCATATATAGGAAATAATATTGTTTTTGCACACAAAGATTTTTCCTTTCTCTCCCCATCTTAAATTTTTGGCCAACATAATTTTGAGAAAAGACTTTTCCGTCGCCCCCTTTCACCCTTCCAACGTGCGCCCTTCGCCACCCGATGACCTTTAATAGAGTCGGTAGACAAATCAAAATGCATGACAATACGTAAAGCCTCTATGTTTCCTGGGTCAAAGGACTGATATTGTACAATCATAACTGCAGACTATTATACTCGATAAATAATAACTACTTGGACAGCCAGAGGGAGGGTTGTTAAGAAAATCATCAAATGATCATTCATCTGTATGAATGAACATCTCTTTGCCCTTACTAATGAAACCTGACATTTACATCACAAATATTAGTGTCAAGCTCAAGCGAGCTTTATACTAATTTAGGTGGATGATTTGACTAGAAACCTGTTTAGAATATATAATTCCCTTCCTAATGAGTTTAATTCTCTTACGTTAAGAGGCAGAACTCATGGTAGCTATTATATATTCAAGGACTTTATCTACGAAACTTACATGAGTATAAAAATAATGTAAATGTCATAATTGGATAAAACCGTAAAATATTATTAAAAAAAAGATTGTTTTGACACATTAGAATCAATAAAGCGAAAGTCACAAGTTGGCTCGCTGAGAACCTATTCTAATATTTGAAATTCATCCTAATTAAGATGAAACACTACTTAAACATGCAAGGAGTATATTTGAAGTTTATGATCTGGCTTATCTAAAACTATAAAAATACATTAGAATATATTTGAAATCCATCAATATAAATACAACAAGAGGTTTTAAAATGCCCTTCTTACCGTCCCGATATCGCGAATGCAATTTAACCTTTATTTCATGTAGATTTAAGCTGAGCCTGACTTAATTTTTTCAATCTCTCTTTTGGAAATATTTAACACACCTTAATATATAAATATAATATTAGAAATCATTTGTTTTAAGAATTCGAACTCAACAAGTACTTTTGAATAAGATGATTTTCAAATGCACGGTTTCTCTTGTTTAATTTAGATACCATCCAATTCTCTAATGTTTAAGTAATAGTCGTCCAGGTGAAGTTGTCCTTCGGTTTTTTTGTGTGTCGCGTAGCGCAGGCCATAACAAATAATTGGGAGACATCATAGTGTTGGAGTATTTTTTTCTCACACCAAGGCACAACAGAAATTTAAAATTTTTGGTTTTGACGTTCGAAACTTTCCTTGGACGTCGTAGGAATTTAAAATTTCATAGGGTATTTAGAATAATTATCTTCTCCTATATTACGTTGGACATCAAACCAGTCTGAGATTAGCGGATATGACCCTTCTTATATATCCCTTCGAATGGATCTCCCTCCTTTGTTCCTCAAATTAAGTTCACAATTAGAGACTGAATTCTTTGTTTAGATCGCATTAGAGATCTTAAACAAAGTTGGCGTTAAGACAAATCGGCACAGTTTCAGGGATCTTGCAGCAATAATAGCTGTGGAAGTGGCCGTGAATTTTTCTTGTGGAAAAACCCATGTGTCCAAAATTATGGTTGAAGGGACGAGAGGACAAAATTTTGTTTTAAAAAATTCTTGTTTGATATGACCCTCAATGAAATATTTATAGAACTTGATTTCTGATCACATAGGAGTCCTTTTATTAGGATTTATAATCCTACTCTAGCAGGATTCCTTATTTTCATTAATAAAATTATTATGTTTATCATTTAATGTATTAAACAACTATTGATAATACATTATATACACACACATACACATATATATACTTGCACATTATATTATATGTAGAGAAATAATAATTAAAATTAAATGACCATTATTTAATTTCGTTAATTTACTCATTAACTAATTAATTCTAGAATCATCTAGGATATTTTATGGGAATTTTTTAAATATTAGTAGTCAATACTATTAATACAATTTTTCAATTAGTAAATTTCAAATTTACTAAATAAATAATTGTCAACTCAATATAATCCTGATCGACGATCCGACAGTGCTGATGGAACAAGGATACAAATTTTGAACAAATTTTGTTCAAATAATTAAAATTTTCAAAATTTTCACTGTCTATGTTTGATAGCTGCCAGTTTTGTGAACTCATTCACAAAAAATAGCAGTTCCACTATCCTTCTTCAATTAAAAATTAAGAAAATTTCCAATTTTTTGATCTTGTGGAATCAACATATAAACTCCTTTTTATAAGCATTCTTTTTTATCTCTATCAAGATACAGTCACCAAATTCAACTCCTTGCAATTAGACTTTTTCAACGGGAACACAGAATCCGTACTTGCGTGATCCTCAATGGTTCAGAGATACAGCTAGTTGTGATTTCACATCTCCATGTGATTCAAAATAACATTTATTATTATTCCGGCTTACCTTAATTAGCCTCATTCTTTTCATCAATACCATGATCAAGAATGTCAGAACTCCTTTCTGATTGCACCTATCGGATCATGATAAAAGGATCTAGTAACATCGCCCCATGATCCACTGGGTATCGCTGATAGTTCCTGCAAGAACCTTAAATCATGGTTAGCGTACAGTATGATCGCTTCAATTTATATATCACGGTCGAATATGCAACCACTGGTATATCGAGAGTTGCATATGAATTCGATAACGATGTTAAGTATCTTTGAATACTAATAGTGACATGGCATATGTAAATGAGTAAACACCTTTCTAAAATGCACACGTCTTACTTTGGCCAGAGATTCCTTGCACTATTAACTCATCAGATTACATAAGATATCTTTACATGTAGGCAAAGTATGAATTCTCGACTACATTGCATTTGCTCTTACGTATTTCGAAACTACACACAACTTCATCACCTGGTGACCCTTACCCTCAATGGAGTCGGTACACGAATCAAAGTGCATATTAGTACTTAGAGCCTTTGAATTGTCCCAAGTCAAAGGACTAATGGTGTACATCATAAATGCGGACTATTTCACTCGATAAATGATAATCGTTCAGATAGTTCGAGGGAGGGTTGTTAAGTGAATCATCAAATGATCACCCATCTATATAAATGAATATCTTCATACCCTTACTAATGAAACATGATGTTTACATCACATATGCTAGTATAAAACTTAAGCAACCATTATATTTATTTTAGGTGAATGATTCGACTAGAAACCTGTTTAGAATATATCATACACATTCTAATTATATATTCAAGAATATTATCTATGCTGCTTGCATGAATATAAAGATAAAGTGAATGCCATAATTAGATAAAATCGTAAAATATTATTAAAATAAAGATTGTTTTTATATCAGATTCAATAAAGATCAAGGCACAAGTTGGCTAGCTAGATACCTACTCTAACACATTGTATTTAAATGAACTTAGATTCTAGAAAACATAGTATTCGTGTCAATAAAAATATGACAAATATGTATACACAAAACCAATATTAAAGTTTTAATCTACTTTTGTAAATATCCTATATAGTCAAACCGCGCTAAACTATCGATATGTTCAAATTCAACTACGTACAGGGTACTTGCAATTTCAGTCTACACGAGAATTTTTTTGGAAAAATTTATTATTTGGTGCACCATAAGGGTTGATCTTACTCGAATAATAATTCAAATATATTTCTTTGAATTTCTTTGTGGGGGTGGTTACTCATCCATCGCCTAACTTCCACTGTTTATACAACTATATGGAAAATATTCCATGACTATTGGAGTATTTGGTTCGTGAGAGTGATTCCTTTTGATTTTGTGATTGATCGTCGTCGTTGGTTCATAAGAAAGTTATTACTCATCGAAGAAAAAGTTAGTAATTCAAACTATAAAGTTCCTAGAGAAGTTAAAATTATCATTCACTAAAAATTCACTATAATAAATTCATAAGTTGCTAGATACAGGGTACGACATACGACAACGGATAAAATCGGTTGTCGTAGCCTTTTTAAAACTGTTGTAACTGAGAGTGTTGTTGAAAGTCCGTTCAACGACAACAGTTTTTATCCTTTGTGATAGGTAGAATTTGGGACGGTTTTCATTTGAAAACCGTCGCTAATAAACTTAGCGACGGTTCAAAACCGTCACTAGCGACTGTTTATTAAACCGTCGCTAAAATTAGCGACGGTTAGCAATCAAGACCGTCGTTAATTTTAGCGATGATCTTAAATCAAGATTTTCGTCGCTAATTTGTTTCGAAAAATAAAAAAAATATTCTTTTAATAATTTAATAAATCTAAAGAAACTAACAATCGAAACTAAAATCGTGAAAGAGAGAAAAATTTCAAGTGTTGTGAAGTAGTAAAATCGTGTAAGAGAAAAAAATTTTAAGTGTTATGAAGTAGTGAGAAAAATTTTAAGTGTTGTATGAAGTGATAAAATCGTGTAAGAGAGAAAAATTTTAAGTTTTGTGAAGTGCTGTGGAGGAAAATGGGGATATTTATAGAGAGTTTGCGTCGATTTTTAGTTAAACCGTCGCTAATTTTAAATTAGCGACGGTTTTTCATAAAACCGCGCTAAATGTAGCGACGGTTTTAGGAAAATCGTCGCCAAATGTAGCGATGGTTTTTCTAAAACAGTCGCATGTTTTAATTATGCGACGGTTTGGCTTTAAACCGTAGCTCAATGTAGCGACAATTTTGTACGCTATATTTAGCGACGGGTATTGTAAAGCCGTCGCTAATTTTAAACATGCGACAGTTTAAGTTAAAACCATCGCTAAATATGGAAACGTTTTCCAAAATCGTTGTTGTTTGTCCAAAAACCACGCTAATCGACAACAGTTTCTTAAAACCGTTGTCTACTCTCTAAAAAAAGCGCTAATAGACAACGTATGAACCGTTGTCATTGACCCTAAAAAAACACTCAAAGACAATGGTTTTATATAACCGTTGTCATTGACCCGAAAAATCGTTGTCTTTGACCCCCAAAAGACAACGGTTTTCGATAAAACCGTTAAGCTATATATGATGTCATGTTACTACTTCAACAAAAATAAGATTAGATATGCAAAATTAAAAGAAATTTATCTCCGCATGATACATTAGTATAAGAGTATATGGAGGAACTTATGCATAAAGTTTGCATAAAAAAAAAAACAAAACAAAACTAATGTATATATCCAGACAATAAAAAATTTAAAAAGAACATCCAATATTAATTATGAATTTAATAATAAAACATATCCTCGACGGTCATTGGTGGGCCCAACAACCCAATGTTCTGTTCTTGGCCCGAGATTTGCTGTGTTTGATCCACGATGACATAGAGAGGTTCATCGAGCAGAAATTCAGTCCATTTTGTTGTGGCACGGCGCATCATTAGTGCGACTTTATTTACTTTTAAAAGAGAACTATCATAACAAGCAATCGACATATTCAAGAAATAGAGAAAGGGTCCTTTTATGTTAACATTGTTTACAAAATTTATATTTACTTCCATCTTCCCTTATACCCCTTTTCTCCACGGTAAAAAACATTGTTCGACAGATGTAAGTGTATATAACAATATTAGTATAAGATGTAAATTTGTGTTTTATCAGAATTAAGTGTTGTGCCAAATGTTACAACATTTGAGACAACATGCTGCGGAATATTAAAGTTTATAACACAAATTCACGTTAAATGAACAGATGGACAATATTAAATTTGCTAGAAAACTAAAACGTTTACACAAAAACCAATCACTATTTATCAAGACTAAAATCAATTTTCTCAACACGTTGAGAAAATTAAAACCAAATAATCAGAATAAAACTTATTCAAGAAAGAACAATAATGTGAGCCAAAAACTAAATCTGCAAAACGAACTCCAGCCAACTTCGTCACAGATGTTGTCTGCAGATGTATCCAACATTCAAGGCAACACGCGATTTCTGCACTCTTCAAAACAGCATGTCCATTGATGAAAGATTTCAGTGAAATTTCACAGCGTGCACAAGTGCGTATATGTTTGATCGAGAGAAGAGAGTCTATGATTGATCTTCGGTCACCCCCCGACTATCCTCCTCTTCTCTTATTTATCAAATTCCTTGCTATCAAATCTATAAGATAAGGATGGTTTAAAATTTGATTAGTAAATCAACTCTACTTTTAAATATCATACCATATCATGATAAAACTTATCATACTTATCTCATTATCTAGAAAGGTAAAATCTCAATAAATATTTTACACAATCAACTCAACAAGGAAAGATAATATTAGGAAAATATTTAAGATAAGAAATTATATCACTTAAATAAAGAAAATAATATTTTCCTTCATCCACCATTTAAGAACATGCTTCTATTTCCATGTAATGTAACATATTATTTGCACTCTATTTTTTATACCTAAATTTTATTTTAAAAAGAAAATAAGAAAAATTTAATTTATAAATTGAAATAGTAACATAAATTAACTCGTAAATAAAATCAGGCCTAATAAAATCATTATTATAAGTAGACTGTATGATTACGGTTTAAATGAATTATGAGTGAAAATTAAAGTCATCTGATTACTAAACAAGATTTGTTACTTGATGTGAAAGAGATTCTTGATATGGTAGGGTATGATAGATATCTACTAAGAGGTCATGTGTTCAATTTTTTTATGTCTCTGTCTTCTAGCTTGAGTCAGTCACACAACGCTTAGGCATTGAGGTTTACCTACTCAGTTTAGTTTATAAGCTAATACATTGATCCTTTAGGTTTATCAAAATGTAGCGGCTGCAGGTTTCCAAAGTTAAAAAACAAAAAATTGCTAAACAAGAATTGTTACTTGATGTGCAAAGGATTGTTGATATAATAGGGTATGATAGATATCTACTAAGAGGTTACCTGTTCAATTTTTTCATGTCTCTGTTTGATTCAGTCACACAATAAGTCAATGGGGTTTACTTAATCATTTTGATTCGCAGGCTAATAAATTTATCCTTTGGGTTACCAAAATGTAGTTGCTGTAGGTTTCCAAAGTTAAAAATCAAAATATCGCTAAACAACAATTGTTACATGATGTGCAAAGGATTGTTGATATGGTACGGTATGATAGATATCTACTAAGAGGATATATGTTAAATTTTTTCATGTCTCTGTCTTCTAGTTTTAGTCAGTCAAACAACGCTAGCTAAGCTAGTGAGATTTACCAAGTCAGTTTTGTTTGCAGGCTAATATATTGAATCTTTTGGCTTACCAAAATGTAGCGACGGTAGGTTTCCAAAGTTAAAAAACATAACAATTGCTATTTAATGTATTTAAAAAGTGCAAGTTGGAAGAGTCACAAATACTTACTAATAATAAGAAGTTAAATTTCCCATGCCAACATATTTTTGGACGACCCTGTCCCAAAGCCTAATTTGTTAGCTACTGAGTAAGCCCAGAAGTTTAATAATTTTGTACCAAAATATAATGGTCGGGGGTTCTTTCTACTTGATAAATAATTGAATTTCAGAAATAAAAAGATAAATACAAAGAAAAATAAAATAGACGTAAAATGGAAGCTTTCCCCACTTTTTCTCCTACTCCCGTTTCTGGCACATATTGTTTGGTCCTACAAATAATAATTAAGTGTCACAACAGTAGAAAAGGGGTGGGTCAGCTTTTGCTTTTGGAATTTGATATCAATAATTTGAAATCTAAATTATATAATCATTGATGAAAATATAATAATGAAAATAGAATTCATGATGGTAGGAAAGTAATAGTTATTTTGTTAAAAGATTAAAGTTCACATATTATGCAAATTATAATTTTTGGTAAAATTACAAATATTTAAGGTCAATTATCGATTTCTACAAGTTGAATATTGATATAATACTTCTGAGAAGAAACGCTTGAAGATCAATAATTATCTGGGGTAGAAAGCAATTAAACATGAAAATTTGAATCCGATTTAAAAATTTTGAGTGATCACTTATATTTTTGCATAAAATGACAATTCCACATGGGTTTCCATGAGTAGCAAGCAAGAAAATTTTGAGGAGGACTACTGTTATAAAAACTCTATTGGGATATAAACCAAAACATGAATATGCTTAGTGAAATGAATATTTTATTCTTGAATTAATTTTTATTGTTGATAATATTATGATATTAACATATGAATTTTTTCCTTGCTAGACTAATAATACTTTCTAGACTTATAAGATTTTCTAAAATATTGATATTTATCTCTAAATATTGTACTATTGTTTAAAAAAGTTGATTTTCAAATTAAATTCTTATTTTTATATTTGTGTAATACTCCATATGTAAGGCCCGGGGCCGAAGAGGGCGGGGAGTGATCGCCGGTACCATCAGTTGCACGGACAATGAGCGGCTCCTGGCAGGCTTCTAGGTAGAGGGAACATGAATGAACCGACCCACACGGGAATGAGAGGGATTCCGAGACTGTTCAATGTAATGGACTGTACAGTTGAAGAGGGATTAAAAGATTTGATTAGTACTACTCATATCACGAAGGTTCATCTTCTTTTCGGTAGCTCATCACATAAGAACTACAAAGTTAAGCGTGCTTGACTTGGGGCAATTTTGGGATGAATGACCTCCTGGGAAGTTTCCCAGGGTGCGTGTGAGTGAGGACATAAGCACGCTGGAAAGACTCGTCTTGATACAGTGAGGACAATCGTCGAATCTGGGGCGTTACAGTTGGTATCAGAGCCAACCTCTCTTAGTACGGTGTGGTTCGGGGACGAACTAAGCGGAAGCTGGTGGGCATGTAAGGCCCGGGGCCGAAGAGGGCGGGGGGTGATCGCCGGTGCCATCAGTTGCACGGACAATGAGCGGCTCCTGGCAGGCTTCTAAGTGGAGGGAACATGAATGAACCGACCTACACGGGAATGAGAGGGATTTCGAGACTGTTCAATGTAATAGACTGTACTGTTGAAGAGGGATTAAAAGATTTGATTGGTACTACTCATATCACGAAGGTGCATTTTCTTTTCGGTAGCTCATCACGTAAGAACTCCAAAGTTAAGCGTGCTTGACTTGGGGCAATTTTGGGATGGGTGACCTCGTGGGAAGTTTCCCAGGGTGCGTGTGAATGAGGACATAAGCACGCTGGAAAGACTCGTCTTGATACAGTGAGGACAGTCGTCGAATCTGGGGAGTTACAAGTTGGATACTAAAAGATCTCAAGGGCATTAATCCACTAATTTGCACTCAAAAAATTCACTTAGAAGAAAATGCTAAAACATCTCTACAACCACAAAGGAAATTAAATCCACACATGAAAGATGTTGTGAAAATGAAGTTCTCAAACTACTTGATGTTGGGATTATCTACCCTATTTCTGATAGTAAGTGTGTATGCCCAACAAAAGTAGTTCCAAAAAAATCTGGCATCACAGTGATAAAAAATGAAAAAGGTGAATTGTTAACAAGTCGTGTTCCATCTAGTTGGCGAATGTATATTGATTATAGAAAATTAAATGGCGCCACTAGAAAAGATCGTTTTCCATTGCCATTTTTGGATCAAATTTTAGAAAGAGTAACGTGTTATCCTTACTATTGTTTTCTTGATCGGTATTCATGCTATTATAAAATTCTCATTGCACTCAAAGATCAAGATAAAACTACATTCATATGTCTTTTTGGAACATTTGCATTCAGAAGGATGCCATTTGGTTTATGCAATGACCTAATAACATTTCAAAGATTTATGATAAGTATTTTTAGCGACGTAGTTGAAAATTGTTGGGAGATTTTCATGGATGATTTAACTGTTTTTGGGAAAACGTTGTATAATTGTTATGAAAATTTGGAAATAAATTTAAAAAGATGTGAGGAAAAATGTCTTATTTTAAATTGGGAAAAATGTCTTTGCATGATTACTTTTGGGATTGTTTTGGGACATGTCGTGTCATCTCATGGAATTGAAGTTGATAAAGCAAAAGTTGATGTCATTGCCAATTTAACCCCTCCAAAAACTATTAAAGAACTTCCCTCATTTTCGGTAACTGCAGGATTTTATAGGAGGTTTATAAAGGACTTTAATTTAATTTCTAAACACATTTGTAACCTCTTAACGAAAGACACTGCATTTGAGTGGACTCAAGAATGTCAACATTCTTTTGATAAAATCATTCGACGTTTAACATCAGCTCCTATCATACAACCTCCTGATTGGTCTTTACCATTTGAAATCATGTGCGATGCGAGTGATTATGCAGTTGGTGCAGTATTGGGTCAAAGAAGAAACGATAAACCTTATCTGATATATAATGCAACTAGAATTTTAAACAATGCTCAAATGAATTACTCCACAACTGAAAAAGAACTACTTGCTGTAATATTTGCATTAGATAAATTTAGTTCTTATTTGATTGGATCAACGACTATTGTGTTTACTGATCATTCTGCTATTAGATATTTATTGATGAAACAGGATGCGAAGCCACGACTGATACGATGGATTTTGTTTCTCCAAGAATTTGACATTGTAATCAAAGATAAAAAAGAACCAAGAATGTCGTAGCTGGTCATTTATCGAGACTAGCAACAAGATCATCTTGTTAAATGACACCAATTGATGATAATTTTCCTGATGAACATCTATTTTTAGTTACTACTACACCTTGGTTTGCTAACACAGTAAATTTTCTTGTGACAGGAAAAATGCCACCGCAATGGAGTTCCCAAGATAAAAGAAAATTTTGAATGAGTTAAAAATCTTTTATTGGGTCGATCCGTATCTATTCAAGTATTGTCCAGGTCAAATTTTTCAACGTTGCATACCCGAAAATGAGGTAAATAGTGTCATTAAATTAAATTATGTCATTCAGAAGCATGCGGAGGACATTTTTCTTCAAAAAAAACGGCTGCAAAAATCTTGCAGTGTGGATTTTATTGGCCCACTTTATACAAAAATTGGGTGTGATTTCAAAAAGAAACATGATGCCTTTGAATCCTATCATTGAAATTGAAATCTTTGACTGTTGGAGAATTGATTTTGATAGGACCGATTAACGTATCAAGAGTGTTTAGAAGGGGGGGGGGGGGAGGTTGAATAAATACTCACAATTAAAACTGATCTTTTCGAATTTTGAGTTCAGTTTGGTGAAAAACCGATTCTCGGGATCTTGTTGGTCAATGACAATAAGTTAAACTAAAGTAGTTGCGGAAAGTAACTGACTGAAAGATAGAATACAAAAATAAAATACACAAGGATTGTTTCTGGATGTTCGGAGATTTCAATTACTCCTACGTCACCCCTTCTATCTCAAGGATAGGATTTCCACTAAAAAACTTTGATCGAATACAAGATTTGTACTGACCCACTTCAGTTTGGACTTATCACTGCCAAAAGCTGAAACTCTTAGTATTACAAAATGTTCTCAGTGCGTAACTGATCTTAGCACTATCGAATTTAACGATTATTACAAAGTGCTAGTGAGCTCAAATTGTAGCCTTGACTGCTACGAATAAATCAAGTAAGAGTGAGCTAAGATTTTGGCAGAATAACAGCAAGCTTTGAATGGAATGATCTTCTCTTTTTCTTCAGCTGTTCTTCTGTCATATTTATAAGCTTCCCTTCCAATGGTAACTTGAGATATATTTGAATCTTTGTATCCGTTGATTGTCACTTCAGTATTGTTTGCTTCATTTATTGTAATGCGGCGTCTTAACTGCTTTAGCCGAAATGCGTTGTTCTAAGTTGTATTGATTGAAGTGCGGCGTTTCATATTCAGTTGCAGTCTTCTATGTCTCTTTGTCGGTTGAATGATCTTTTCCGAGACATGTTCAGTTGAAGGATGCTTAGCTTAAAAGCATACGGCTGAATGTATCAACTGATCGGTTTCCAACTGATCAGTTTTCTTTATAAGATCAGCTGATTTCAGTTGTTAAGTCCAGTTTCTGAATATAATCGCGCGTTTCAGTTGGTTGATCAGTTTGTCAAACTCCAGAATTTTAGAGTCTGGTTTTCAACAATTTCCCCCTTTATGGTGTTTGACAAAACTTAGCAAATAATAATAACTGAATACTGAACTTTATGTGGATAAAATAAGATATGAGTTTCTTGAACTGATAGAGGTCTTGATTCAATAACAGCTGAATCTAATAATCTGATTAACTGCTTTTTAACAAGATGGTTTCTTCTGCTGTTTCTCAAGATGCTCTTTGATTTCTTCCCCCTTTTTGTCAAAAAAATCCATCTTCTCAGATAATCTTCGAACGTCAGTGGAAAGAATTTTGACATCTGAGGAGATACTTGAGACAGCAGATTGTAAAAGAGTCTGCAGCAATTCCATTTTATTAGAAACATAAGTTTCCAATCGCTCAACTCGTTTGCTGATAACGTCTTGAGTGATGGAGAGACTCTCAGCCAAACCTCTGTTATTTTTCATCTCAAGCACAGTTCGGGTAAGAGACTCCATGTTTGCTTGAATGGCTTTCAGTTTTCCTGAATCAAATTCAATTGAAGAATCCAATTTGACAGTATGAGACAATTGTGTGGATTGAATTTTCTTGATTTCAGTAATCATCTGCTGCATATTGTTCTGCATATTCTGGATTTCTTCAAGGACAAGATCCATTTGTGTGGATTGAAAATGAGGTGACTGATCAGATGTTCTTGGTTCATGTGAGACTTGATCAAAGACCACCATGGTCCTATCAGATAGTATCGTTTCAGAAACAGTCTGTGCCGGAACATCTGTTTCAGTTACTGCTACTTGGACTGGAGGAGAGGAGGATTGATGTTGATCAATAATTGGGCTTTCCTGCTGAATAAGATCTTCAGTGAGAGGGTCATGAACTGATACATCTATTTGATAGTCCTCTGATATTCGTGCTGGTTCATCAGTTGGAAGTTTTTCAGAAGAAATCAACAATGCCTCCATATTTTCAGCAATCTGTTGATTTGGTGATTGAGTAGGCATCATTCTTGGATCATTTGGTTCATAAATGGGGGTCTTAACTGGCTCTTCAGTTAAGATTGGATTCTCTTTAGCTGCTTGATCAGTGGAGTGATCAACTGATAAAGGTTAATTAATAACAGATTCTGTCACCACTGCTTGAATAATTTCATCAATGTTGGAAAAATTCAACTCGGCTTCAGAGTACAGCTGATGTTCCACAGCAGATGATTGTGGCACATCCTGAACTGTTTCTTCAGTTGTAACAATAGTTTGTTCTGAGGATGGCTCTTTCTGCTGAGAGGAGGGTTCTTCTTCTTCAGAGGCTTCCTCAGAAAGAACTAACTCCTGAACCATTTTTCCCACACTTTTATCTGAACTTGCAAGCTAGTAAGATCTGTATCTAGCTGAGTGATCACAGCTCGATCATTATAAGCAGTTGGATTGGTGGGAATGTAGTTTGCCTTCAATTTCTCAAGCAGTTGAGATAGCTTCTTAGCTCGAATTTGGTCAAAAAAATAGGTTTTCCTCTCCAAAGCCTGAACAATCCTGGCAGCTTTGACCATCTTGAGGACAATTGCTTCCAGTTTGATAAACTTGTTCAGCTGGGATTTTTTTTTCAGCTGCTTAGCAAAAATCTGAGTTTTGTAAGCGGTCCAGGCATCATAAGATTGAAGTTTTGATGCTGCAAAATTATTAACCTGTTCCCAAACAAGGTCAATATGAGTTTGAATGGGATTGGATGGCCTGGGCTCTTCAATCAATTTGCCCTTGCCTTTTTCAGTACTGAGGATGTCTGGAATTTCCAATCCAGTACGAGTAGTATCCACCAGTTCTATAATCTTTATATCTTTGGGTCTGGCAGATGCTAGAACAGCAGGACGATTGATATGGATTAGAGGAGCTTTGATCCTAACTGTTTCCTTTGTTGCACCAGCTGAGATTTCTGGTGGGATGATCTTCAGAGGAACTGCTTCGATAGACTGTTGGGCATCCGAAGATTTCAGTATTTCAGTAGGAATAGATTCTACTGTGGTTGGTAATTTTGTCCTTTGTGTTCTTGGTTTCTTGGCAACTTTTGGAGAGGGCGTCTTCTCGGAATCGGATTCACTGATAATCAGTTTTCTTTTAACTGTCTTCAGTTGAGCCAATGTCTTGGCCTGTTTAACTGATTTGGGAGCTGCATGTTGCGTCCCAATCTCCTTCTTGGTCTTCACGAACTGATCAGGAGAGATATCTAATTTAGTCTTGAGTGGCAGAACATTCTTCCCATTGAAAATTTTGAATTTAGATAATCGCTCCGAATCATCAGCCACCAACCCTTTGACTTTCATCAAATAGCTCAGCGGCACTGCAAATCCTTTGGATTGCTTGGTGGAGGAAAACATATTCTTCAAGATACTGAAAATAAGTTGCTTCCAGTTGAATTTTCTTCCAGCCATAATAACCGTAATAGCTTGAAACTTTTCCAAAGTCAGGGCGGCATACGATCCTGCCTTAGCCAATAGCCCTTTGGCTACGATATCAGCCAGCAACTGAACCTCATGCTTCAGTTCCTTCTTAGGATCCGAAACTTTGATTTTCCGTCCATCAGTAGAGAGTGCAATTTGCATTTCTTCAATATATGATGCTTTAACATCAGCAAGGTGTACCAGTCCATCAGAAGGTAATGAAAAGATTTCTCCGAAAGAATCTTTAGAAATGGTCACCAACTGACCATTAATAGTGGAAATGATGCTTTCATCAGAGTTGATATATCCATTTGAGTAGAGGTCCTGGAGTTCTTTTGGGTAAATCTCCTGCGAGTATTGCCCCAAGAATATCCTCAGCCCAGCTGATTCAAACTTCATAAATACATTTTTCACATCGACTTCTTCGACTGATAAAGCTGATTCAAAGTTGATAGCCGTAGCGTTCAATATATGAGCATGGATCTGATTTGCCATTGCTGAGAGTAAGGAAACCTGAAATTTTGCGAAATACAAGCTCCGAGTGTATAAGTTTGAAGCGGGGAATTATTTATATGTATGTGACTGTTTAAATTCTGGACACGTGTCAGTCCATCAAAATTTTGAATAAAAACGTGTGTACGTGTGCTGTAAGCGTGTGTACAATTTAGACGGTTCAAATGCTTCCACGTTTTTAAAATAAGATTCATCATTAGATAGAGACAGTCACGTCACTTGATTTTGTGATGAATATAATATGGTTAATTAGTTAACTTATATGAGAAGATTAGTGAAATACCCAACTGAACGATCAGTTGTAAGACTGTGTCCTTTCAGTTGAGAGTTTACTAACATTTGTCTTCTTAGTTAACCTCTTGAAACCATTATTCCCCCTTAATCGGTGCATAGAATAATTAAAGTGACGATATAAAATAAATTTAAAGGTCAGAAAGATTATCGTTTGCTGAAACGTTGACGGCCCTTCAGCTTCCATGATTTTCGTCTATAAATAGAAGTAACACGGTTAGTTTCAGTCATATTGGTGAAGATATTCAAGACAAAAAGAATGGCAGATACGAGTAGCTCGAGTGCTTCGCCGTTTGCCCTGGAGACCAGGAAGGCTATTATAGAAGATGAAGTCTTCTATAAGAGTCTTCACTACTGAGAAAAGTTACAGAAGCTTGAGTTCCTGTATAATACTGGAGATGCTACCACTCCCGAACTGGTGGCAGAGTTGAAAAGAGTGCGGGAGCACTTGAACATAGCTGTGTGGGTGGACATCTTTAAGGATGGTCATATCTATCAGCTAATGTTTTGAAAGGAACTGAAAATCCTTAAGTGCATAGCTGTTTCTCAGAGCTTTGTCAAGACATCTACCGCACCTTTATCCACTTGGTTGAAAATGTGAATAATTGTTGTAGAGGAAAAATATGATGATGTAATCCGTGCAAACATTTATGGTTGAATGAAGTATTTATATAAGCTTAATTTTGTTTTTCTCTTTCCTGTAAATGATAAATTTCATCAGTTGTTATATATGAATTGCGAACTTAAGCAGATGAACTGATGAAAGACTAATTTATATAAGTTGACTATGAACTGAAATCAGTTAAGCATTAAGTAATAAATGACAAACTGATATCAGTTGATAATGAACAACTGATAAATAAGAAGTCTGGGTAAATGAGAAAAACGCTTCGGTTGACTTGAGACTCTTTGGTTTCTTCAATTTAATGTCATCTGTCTATAAACAAGACGAGAGAGATAAAATGTGAGACAATAACAGTTCAATATGTCGGATTCAAGTAATTTTGATGCATGCAGCAGTACGCATATTCAAGTTACTGAACAATTAAGTCCTTATTTAGAAGAGTTGAAGAACACGATGGAGGAATATGTCTTGACAAAAGTGATGTCAACATGGTTCAAAATTCATGATTTGCAGAGGATAAGTAGTAATGGTGCTACTCCTTCTCGTGCTCAAGTAGCAACAGCAAGAAAATACATTGATCGTTTTGAAGTCAGGCATGTTACAGACCTGGTTGTTGACAATGTTCTGTTACAAGCAATGCTATGGAAGGAATGGCATGTGATTGAGAAGATTTCTACAACTGAATCATTTTCTAGAATCCGAATTTATGAGTTGAATAATTGGATTACAGAATGGCAAGATTCAGTTGGTCCTAAGTTATCTTCTGTAAGATGGAATCGATTTTATTCTTAATAAAGTATCATTTCTAATTTGTTGTTGTGTTCTTATTTTCTGCAAAGAATTTTATTAGTAAAACAACATCAATAATAATTTTTAGGACAAGTCAATTAATCTAAGTATATTGCGAAATTAAGAAAACTTAGTCTCGGGTAATGGTTTGGTGAAGATGTCAGCTGCTTGTTGCTCAGTTGAAATATACTCCAGTCTAATGTCCTTCTTCAAAGCATGATCTCTAATGAAGTGGTGCCTGACGTGTATATGCTTGGTCCTTGAGTGAAGAACTGGATTATAGGTGATGACAATTGTGCTCGTATTGTCATAAAATATGGGTGATTCATTTGTAATTACTCCATAATGTCTCAGTTGTTGCTGGATCCAAATCAGTTGTGCACAACAACTACCAGCAGCAAGGTATTCTGCATCAGTTGTTGAGGTAGCTATGGATGTCTGCTTTTTGCTGAACCAAGAGATCAGTCTGTCTCCTAGAAACTGACAAGATCCACTTGTACTTTTACGATCAAGCTTACATCCTGCATAATCTCCATCTGAATATCCAACTAAATTGAAAGTAGAGTCTTTAGAATACCATAACCCAACATTTTGTGTACCCTTAAGATATTTCAAAATTCTTTTAGCAGCTGAGAAATGTGATTGCTTAGGATTTGCTTGAAATCTAGCACACATACAGACAACAAATACAATATCAGGACGACTGACAGTTAGGTACAACAATGAACCTATTAAACCTCGATATAATGTCGCCTCAACTGATATTCCCCCTTGATCAGTGTCCAATTTTACTGATGAGCTCATGGGAGTATTTGCAACTGAACATGATTCCATGCCAAATTTCTTCAGTAGCTCCTTTGTATATTTAGTTTGACTGATGAATATACCAGTCTCCAGTTGCTTCACTTGCAGTCCAAGAAAGAATGTCAGTTCACCCATCATACTCATTTCAAACTTATCCTGCATTAGCTTAGCAAACTTTTCGCATAATTTGGGATTAGTTGACCCGAATATGATATCATCAACATAAATTTGAACTAATAAAATGTGATCATTCTTGGAAAATTTGAACAAGGTCTTATCAACTGATCCAACAGAAAAATCATGATCAGTTAGAAATTTTGAAAGAGTTTCGTACCAAGCTCTGGGAGCTTGTTTAAGACCATATAAGACTTTGTTCAAATGATATACATGATCAAGAAAGTTGTGATTGACAAAACCTTGAGGTTGTTCAACATATACTTCCTCTTGCAACTGGCCATTTAGGAATGCACTTTTTACATCCATTTGGTAGACTTTGAAGTTCTTGAATAAAGCATAGGCAAGGAATATTCTGATTGCCTCCAGTCTTGCAACTGGTGCATATGTTTCATCGTAATCAATTCCTTCCTCTTGCCTATATCCTTGTGCTACGAGTCTTGCTTTATTGCACACAACTGAACCATCCTCGTTCAGTTTATTTCTGTATACCCATTTTGTACCTATAATAGTTTTTGAAATTGGTCTTGGAACTAAGTTCCAGACATTGTTATAAGTGAACTAATTTAGCTCTTCTTGCATTGCATTTACCCAGTTAGGATCAGCAAGAGCTTCATCAGTTTTCTTCGGTTCTAGTTGTGAAACAAAAGCTGAATAGATAAATAAATTTAGCATTTGATTTCGAGTTCTTACTGGATCAGATGGATTTCCTATTACCAGTTCAGGTGGATGTGATTTTCTCCATCTGTACTAAGTATTTGTTGTATCAGCAATTTCTTCATTTGGTAACTGAACACAGTTTTCAGTCTCAGTTGGTGCTTCGTCAACTGATATTTGAATGTTATCATTATGCTCTATCAACTGATCATCAGCAACGACTTCCTGCACATCTGATTGGTCCAGTACTTCTGGTTCAGGTGTTTGAAGTATGTTCTGATTGCCATGACTTTCATTTTTGTCATCATCTTCCAAACCGATATCTGTAAATCGATCAACTAGCTCGACTTGATTAGTTGGCTTATCAGTTAGTTCAGTTTCATCGAAATCAACATGAGCAGATTCTTCAACATTTAGGGTTTTCTTGTTGAAGACTCTATAAGCTATACTAACTGATGAGTATCCAAGAAATATTCCTTCTGCAGATTTAGCATCAAACGCTTTTAAATAATTTTTACCATTATCAAGAATAAAACATATGCAGCCGAATATTTTGAAATAAGTAATTATACTTTTTCTTCCATGTCAGATCTCATATGGTGTTTTCATATGATTTTTATTAATCATTGATCTGTTCTGAGTGTAACACGCAGTGTTTATTGCCTCTGACCAAAATCTTTGAGAAATACCAGAATCAGCAAGCATCGTTCTAGCAGCTTCTTTAAGGGTCCGATTTCTTCTCTCAGCTACACCATTTTGCTGAGGAGTTCTGGCTGCTGAGAGCTCATGCTTAATTCCAGCATTTTCTAGGAAGTTTTAAAGAGTTTGATTGATGAATTCAGTTCCTCGATCAAATCTGATTCGATCAATTCCAACTGATTTTTCATTTAAAATTCTTTTGAAGAGCTTTATTAGTTGCGAAGCAGTATGGTCTTTAGATTTGAGAAAAATAACCCAAGTAAATCTTGAAAAATCATCTACGACTACCAAGGTGTATTTCATTCCCCCTAAGCTCATGACTGATATAGGACCAAAGAGATCCATGTGCAACAGTTCTAAGCATCGGGATGAAGATTTACAGCCCTTGTTTTTTAAAAGAGGATCGTACTTGTTTACCATACTGACATGCTGAGCAAAGTTTTTCTTTTGAAAAGTCTATTTTGAGCAAACCAGTTACAAGTTCATGTTTACTCAGATAGGCAATGTATTTAAAGTTTAAATGATTTAGTCTCTTATGCCACAACTAGTTTTTAGATGATTTGGAAGCAATAAAACAAACTGGTGCATAAGTTTGATCATTCCAACTAACTTTATATGTGTTTCCACAACGTTTGCCAGTTAGTATGATTTTATCAGTTGAAGTTTTGACTGAACATGAATTTTTTTCAAATTGTACTGAGAATCCACTGTCGCATAACTGACTGATGCTAATCAAGTTATACTTCAGGTTTTCTACTAATAGAATGTCTTTAAAAGTAAAGTTACCATGGATAAGCTTACCCTTACCCACAGTTCTACCTTTGGAATTGTCCCTGAAACTGATGTTTGGACCACTGTATTTGATCAGTTGAGATAACGCACTTGCATCTCCTGTCATATGTCACGAACATCCACTGTTCAAATATCATATTGAGTTATTGTTTGTACCTGTTACCTGCAATCACACACATAATATAACTTGGTACCCATATATATTTGGGTCCTGAACTGATTAGTCCCTTAGGAACCTACACTTGGATTAGGCTAACAGACTTTCCAGTAGCTGTATTCCTAATGGTTTTTCTCGGCTTTTGTGTGCTTCGTGTGTGGCGTACAGATGCTACAATATGTGTTTTAGCTTTAATCAACTGATTGTTCAGTCTATATCTCTTCTGAGTTGGCTTGCAGTTATAGTAATTGAAATAACTATTCGAATAGTTCTTGTGAAACCTCTTTGATGACTGACTTTGTGAATCAGTTGAGAATTTTTGACTATAACCAATCCCATATCTTCTAGCCTTGTTCATATTCTCAGTAGGTTGCTCAATC
Organism: Primulina tabacum; assembly: GCF_025594145.1. NCBI lineage: Eukaryota > Viridiplantae > Streptophyta > Magnoliopsida > Lamiales > Gesneriaceae > Primulina > Primulina tabacum. Next base: position 6,145,105 of record NC_134567.1, read on the forward strand.
AGTTTATTGAGCTCAATTTGTTCTTGTACCTCTGCTGTTTTGACAAAGTGAATGTATTTCCTTTTGTCTGTTTTTAGCTTTGGTTGAGTATCATTTAGATACATTTCTCCTTGAGTGTTGAACCCTAAACCAGTTTTATCAGAAACTGATTTTTGTGAATTCTGCATCTCATTCAGTGCAGTAGATGACTTGTTCCAAGACTGAATGAGCTCAGTCTGTTTTGAGTTTTCAAGAATCAACTTCTGGATTAATGACTGATTTTTGTTTCTCTCTGCTTTTAACTCAGCAATTTACCTTTTTAGACTCAACCCATCAACTGATTCATCAGTTTTGGTTTTATTGTCTGTGTGATCAGTTTTCTTTGCTTTGATTTTTTCAAATGATGATGCAAGCTTTTGATACTCATTTACCATGTCATGTAGTGTTAGAATGAGTTCTTCTCGTGTGAAATCAGTTGAGCTGAAATCAAATACCTGTTGGCTAGATGATTCTTCTTCTGCATCTTTAGCCATCAAGCACTTGACTTCCTCATCATCACTAGAGCTGCATGAGCTTTCTGGTTCTGACTCCTCACTGTCAGTTTCTGGCCATTTAGATTTGTTTTCTTCAGCTAAGAGTACCTCATGTTTCTTTCTGAAGGACTTCTTATCTTCCTTGGGTCTTCTTTTGTGCTCTTATGATTTCTTTCTTCTATCAGTTGAGCCTTGACTATCCTTCTTGGGTTTAGGACAATCAGCAATAAAGTGACCTGATTTGCCACAGTTGTAGCAGGCATTTGATTAATCTTTGGAGCTGTTTCTTTGGTATGGATTCTGGAAGTTTCCTTGATTCTTTGTCATGAGCCTTCCAAATTTTTTGATGAACAATGACATAGCATCACTGCTCAACTGATCAGCAGATTTCTCGACTGAATTGATTGGTTCTGTTCTGACAGCAGCTAGAGCAGTTGTGGCTGCATGGGTAGATGGTTCTCCTTCTCTGGTCTGCAGCTCAAATTCATAAGCCTTTAAATCAGCAAATAGATCATGAAGTTCAATCTGCTTCAGATCTTTGGACTCCCTCATTGCCATGGTCTTGACATCCCATTCCTTGGGAAGACCTCTCATTACCTTCAGTGCAATCTCTTTGTTGGTATACACTTTTCCAAGTGTATTTAACTCATTGATGATACTGCTTAGTCTTTCATCATACTTGTGCATTGATTCTCCTGCTTTCATTTTGATGTTATCAAACTTTTGAACAGCTACAGAAAGTTTATTTTCTTTGGTTTGATCATTTCCTTCACACAGCTGGATCAGCTTTTCCCAAATTTCTTTGGCTGTCTTACACATCTTTATTTTGCTGAGGTTTACTTTGTCCAGCGTTTTGTACAGAATGTCTTTAGCCACATCATCAAGATTTGCTTTTCTTTCATCTTCAGTTATCCATTCATCTCTGGGCTTTTCTATTCTTTGTGGTGCCCCTTCTGTTATGGCAACTGCTGTACTTGTTTTTAGAATCTTCATGGGTCCATCAGTTATAACATACCACATGTCATCATCTTGTGCAGCTAAATGAGCCTGCATTCTGATTTTCCAATCATCAAATTCTTCTTTGGAGAACATAGGAATTTTGTTGAATGAAGTCATGCTAACAAGTTTATAGATCAAAAGTATTCAAGAACAAGATTCAACCGCTCTGATACCACTTGATAGGATCGATTAACGTATCAAGAGTGTTTAGAAGGGGGGGTTGAATAAACACTCAAAATTAAAACTGATCTTTTCGAATTTTGAGTTCAGTTTGGTGAAAAACTGATTCTAGGAATCTTGTTGGTCAATGACAATCAGTTAAACTAAAGTAGTTGCGGAAAGTAACTGACTGAAAGATAGAATACAAAAATAAAATAAACAAGTATTGTTTCTGGATGTTCGGAGATTTAGATTACTTCTACGTCACCCCTTCTATCTCAAGGATAGAATTTCCACTAAAAGACTTTGATCGAATACAAGATTTGTACTGACCCTCTTCATTTTGGACTTATCACTGCCAAAAGCTGAAACTCTTAGTATTACAAAATGTTCTCAGTGCGTAACTGATCTTAGCACTATCGAATTTAACGATTATTACAAAGTGCTAGCGAGCTCAAATTGTAACCTTGACTGCTACGAATAAATCAAGTAAGAGTGAGCTAAGATTTTGGCAGAATATCAGCATGCTTTGAATGGAATGATCTTCTCTTTTTCTTCAGCTGTTGTTCTGTCATATTTATAAGCTTCCCTTCCAACGGTAACTTGAGATATATTTGAATCTTTGTATCCGTTGATTGCCACTTCATTATTGTTTGCTTCATTTATTGTAATGCGGCGTCTTAACTGCTTTAGCCAAAATACGTTGTTCTAAGCTGTATTGATTGAAGTGCGGCTTTTCATATTCAGTTGCGGTCTTCTATGTCTCTTTGTCGGTTGAATGTTCTTTTCCGAGACATGTTCAGTTGAAGGATGCTTAGCTTAAAAGCATACGGCTGAATGTATCAACTGATCGGTTTCCAATTGATCAGTTTTCTTTATTAGATCAGCTGATTTCAGTTGTTAAGTCCAGTTGCTGAATATAATCGCGTGTATCAGTTGGTTGATCAGTTTGTCAAACTCGAGAATTTTTGAGTCTTGTTTTCAACAGATTTTATGGCCTTTTCCACCTTCGTTTGGATACTTGTATATTTTAGTTGCAGGTAATCATGTTTCCAAATGGATAGAGGCAATTTCATGTCGAACTCACTTTGTTAATAAATCATTTGCTTCATTAATGAAAAAATATGGTATTACTTACAAAGTAACTACTCCTTATCATCCTCAAACAAATGAACAAGTTGAATTAGCTAATAGAGAGATAAAACAAATTTTGAAAAAAATTGTAATCCAAATAGAAAAGATTGGTCTCTGCGACTTAATAATGCACTTTAAACGTATCAAACAACTTTTAAAACATCATTGAATATGTCTCCCTATAGATTGGTTTACGAAAAACATTGTCATTTGCCTGTGGAATTGGAATATAAAGCTTATTGGGCGATCAAACCTTTCAATTCAAGCATGAATGATGCCAAAAAATTGCGCAAATTGAAACTTAATGAACTTAATGAAATCAGAAATGACGCGTAGGAGAATTCAATGATTTATAAAGAAAAAATAAAATCATTTCACGATAGAACAATTCTTAGAAAATCATTTGAGATTAGTAAAAAAGTTTTGCTTTTTAATTCTCGACTTCACATACTCCCAGAAAAATTACGATCAAGATGGACATGCCCATATGTTGTAAACCATGTGTATCCTTATGGAGCTGTTGACATTGAAAATCTTAAAAATGATGATGTTTTTAAAGTGAATGGAAAAAATTTTAAACTACTTTTAGAAAATGAAATCTTTCAAGAAGAGTTTATTTGTGTTTCCGATCCTTGATTTTTTTGTGTTGCATTTAATTTTGTTTGTTTTTATTTGAGGTTTCCTTAGTCTTTTTATTTTCCCGGTTAAATGACGGATAAAGGTACTCTGTGGCTCTCATAGTCTGTTAAATCAGTTTCCCACAATTGTTGTAAAAAAAATTAAAAAAATCATTTCTTTTCTTTTCAAAATGGATGAAATTCTCTAAAAAATTTGTAAATATTTTTCCTCTGTTTCTAAAAATGTTCTAAGAAAAATTTATGCAGGTATGTGTGAAAGATTGAGATTGATAATGTAAAAAGAAATTCTAGACGATATTTGTCTTGTAATAGAAGCTAAGGTTCTATTAGGAGGAGAAGTTCCACAGCCATTGCTCGTTCGGTATATGTCTGGATTAGGAAAAATTACTTATGCGAAAAAATAGAGGGACAAAAGGTTAGAGGATTGTCACAAGTGTGCAAGATAGACTTGTGACAAACGATGCAGATCTTTCGGATGTGTTTTCAATAACAGAGAAGATAAAATTGATTTAATTAAGAATGAGCTGAGTAAAGAGTCTTCAGATGACATCTTATTGACTCTTGAGACCCATTCTAGTGGACACGTGCATATTGAAATTTTTCATTTATAGAAACAATTCCAAGATGAACGTCATCGTAATAGTCGTGGGAATCCGACTAAAAAAGACACTGTTCGCCAATTTATAAGAAAATTGGATGGGAAGCATATCCTTGACTCATTGAAGGAGTTGAAGCCGTTTTTGGACGTAAAACCAGAGGAAAATTAACAAAAATAAAATAAAAACACGGCTGGATCCTCTGCACAAATGAAGTGTTTGTAGAAGCAGCGAATAATCTTGGAAAGATATTGGCTGAGAGAAAAATTCACTTGGTATATGGGAGAGGTAATAATGGGTTAATGAGATCTTCAATAAAATTCTAGGTGATATCTCTTTCATTATGTAATCTTTATTAATAGTTATTTTAACATTAGGGACAATGTCATATTCTGATTGGGGGGAGAACAAACTTATAAAAAAAATTAAAAAATATTATTTTAAAATAAAACTATGTTTATTGTTTGTATCTTAGTATTTTTTTGCAAAAATATCATACATTACATGTTTGAAAGGTTTAAATTAGAAAATGTATTAATCTATCTAAGGATGTTTAAATTTTTATTTGAAAAAAAATGTCAATTTTAATATTCTGATCATTATAAAAATATGATTTATGAAATCTATTTGAGTGATTAACCATTGTGATAAAATCAGTTATTAAAGTATGTGGCCTAATATATAACTGATAAGAGTGCCTAAAATTTTAAACTCACACATATTTTGTGAGTGAGTGGAGAGTATTGAGAAAACAGCTTTCGAGCCTCTATTGATCATCAGAGAGGCAATATATTGTTTAGATCTTGAGTTCTTATTTTGAAGAAGAAAAAAAATTGATATTTCTTGAAAAAAGAGAAAAAAAAGATTTTGAAGATCTATGTAATTTTAAAGTTATATGCTACGACCAATTTATCTATCATAAAAAAAGAAAAAAATAAAAAGAGAGAAATATAATATAGAAATTAAATAAATATGCGTTCAAGGAACATAAACTTAGTCTGATTCCATGATCTCATAAAAAAAATGATCTGGGAAAAAAATATATATAATAAGAATAACTAGATTTTGAATCAATGAATTTCCTATCTTTTAATTATTTTGGTTCATTTGTCTCTCTACATTATGTAAACCATTTTCCTGTGCATTTATCTGTATTCAAACTCAATGCGAGAAATCGTTCCCATGAATTGAAACATTTAATAACATATGATGATATGCAGTTGATAATCTTACTAGGAATTTCTGAAGGCCATATACATTTAATTACCTGAAAATAAACTTTGAATTGATCAGCTCAGAGTATTTCATAAATTATAATTATGATTATCTTGATATAACTTTGACAGTTTTCAACTTTAATTTAAACAATTGGATAGTTTCGATTACATTTCTATTTAATTAATCAATATGTTTTGTGTTGCTATTAACGCTTAAATTGGTGGCAAGCATGAGATAAAAATATTCTCACAATTGAGATCAAATTAAGCAACAAATAAAGTTACCAAAAGAGTGACAATTTTACCATGTTAGAGCATTTTGATCATATCTCTCAATTTACTTGGTCAAATGGTAAAAAAATACCACAATTCAAACGACTCAATTATTTACATGTTTTGTTTGATGTGGAAAAGCAAAATCGGATGGGAATATTTTCAAAAGTGATGTGTATGATGACTCAATTTCTTGGAACGCGAATGAAAACTTATGTGTAAAAAAATAATATTTTATTTATGGTTGTCTCCCCAAATTTGACTATAAATAGGGGTGCATTGTAATGTATTGAGATATCCCTAATTCTATGAACAAATCTCTGATTTCATAATATTTCTCTTTTTTTTTCCTTTATTTCTTCATTTAAATATAATTAGCATGTTAATTTCATATTCAAATTTTATACTTTGAATAATGAGTAGCTAACTTCCCAAAGTTGAGATGAAAATGTGAAATTTTTGGTATGATAATAAGGTTATTAAAAGGTAATAATCTATGTTTTATATTATTTAAACATTATTTATTGTTTATGTTTATTTATTTTTTAAGCATTATTATACCGTACTTATAATTGGGAGTTTTGATTTATTGTTGCTTTATGTTACACTAAATTCTCGGAACCATTTAAATGTTAGTTTGATATTATTAACCCTTTAAAGTGGATGCCTTGATTTATTATATATAATGTTGGAAACTTAATTTCGGTGGTTTGATAAACTAAAATATTAAATCTACAACCCAACTGATCAGTTGAGCAGAACTGAACTTTCGAGGACAACTGACTGATCAGCTGGAAACAAATCAGTTGATATATTCAGATATAAGCTTACCAGTGAGTGCCTATCAGCTGATCCTTCAGCTGTACATGTCATCAGTTGAAAAGGACATTCAACTGACAATAGTACAAAGCAGATTGTAACTCGTAGTGGAACGCCGCATTTCAGAGAATACAGTGTACGAATGTCAGAAGAATATTGACGTGGTAATCAACGGATACAAATATTCAAATTATATTTATTGTTACCGTTGGAAGGAAGCCTATAAATAGGCAAGAAGCGCAGTTGAGATATAGCGCTGAAAAATACGATTCATCCATTCTCTCAAGCTTGCTGTTATTCTGCTAGATTTATTACTCTCATTTGAGATTCAAAAAGCTCACACTTATTAGAAATATTCGTAGCATTTGAGGCTACTTTTCGAGCTTACTAGCACAAACTACTGTATTACTTATATTAGTCGTGGTAGATCCAGTCGAAGAACTGTGAAAATTGTTGTTAACTAATAGTTTCAGTTTTGGAAGTGTTAAGTCCAAACTGAAGTGGGTTTGTACAAATTTTGTATTGATCATAGTCTTTTAGTGCATATCCTATCCTTGTGATAGAAGGGGTGACATAGGAGTTATTCAGTCTCCGAACATCCATAAATCCTTGCATTATTATTTCAGTCATTTATTCTATCTTTCAGTCAGTTTATGTCCGCAACTATATTTAGTTAAACTGATTGTCATCGACTGACAAGATTTCTAAGTTTCAGTTTATCACAAAACTGATACTTCATTCGAAAAGATTACAAAAATCGAAAGAGTTTATTCAACCTCTCCCCTTCTAAAAACTTTTCTACCTTTTAACCGATCCTATCAAGTGGTATTAGAGCAGTTGAATCTTGTCTCAAAATATTCTTACTTACAACTGTTCAATATGTCTTCAGTTCAAAAAAATGCCTATGTTTTTCAGAGAAGATTTTGATGACTGGAAAATAAGAATGCAGGCTCACTTAGCTGCACAAGATGATGACATGTGGTATGTCATCACTGATGGTCCAATGAAGATATTAAAAGCAAACACTGCAGTTGCCATCATTGAACGGGCACTCCAACGAATAAAAAAGCCCAGAGATGAATGGACAACTGAAGACAAAAGAAAAGCAAACTTGGATAATGTGGCCAAGGACATCCTATAAAAAACGCTGGACAAAGTCACGTTCAGCAAAATCAAAATGTGAAAAACAGCCAAAGAGATATGAGAAAAACTTATTTAGCTGTGTGAAGGAAATGAACAAACCAAGGAGAACAAGCTGTCAGTTGCTATTCAAAATTTTGATAATATCAAGATGAAAGCAGGAGAGTCTATGCACAAGTATGATGAAAGATTCAGCTGCATCATCAACGAATTGAATGCACTTGGAAAAGTGTACTCAAATAAAGAAATGGCACTGAAGGTGGTAAGAGGTCTTCCCAAAGAATGGGATGTCAAGACCATGGCTATGCGTGAATCAAAAGATTTTAACAAAGTTGAACTACATGATCTATTTGCTGATCTAAAGGCATATGAATTTGAACTACAGACCAGAGAAGGTGTGGGGACCCGGACGCTAATCATGTTCTTAATCATCATTGGGAGAATTTAATCAATTACAATAAACATGGTCTAAATTTTTTTTAAAGTGTGGAATGTAAAGGGATTCAATCTAATATACATATCAGTATTAAAGTACAAGTCTTGTACTATATATACAATCATTCAACTAATGTTTAACAACTAAATGTCAAGTGTGCAAACTCTATCTGTAATCAAAGTCCGCAGTCTCCACTCTTATCACGATCTCTCTCTTCATCTCCTCGACCCTGAACCTGTCCCACCTGTTGTCATGCAAACATACAAACACGACAATAGCCGGATAACTCCAGTGAGAATAAAATCCCAGTATAAATCAATGAAACATGCAATCATATAAACAATGTAAAAGCATGTAACATATATCAAAATCTGAAACATAATCAATACAAAATCGTAAATCAGACTCGTGACTCCACATCTCAGACTAGACTCAATCCTAGTCTAGGGATCCCGGTTTCCAGATGTAGGTATTCCTATATCGAACATCAGTAATAGGAGAAAATCCAATTCTATCCACTTCGATATAACCAAATATCCGGTGTCTTGACCTATCCGTCACAGACTGTGGCACTACCGCCAATTCAACTGTCTTGTGACAACGTGCAATGTACCAGTGACGATTCCATCACTATCGGCATTGATGTCACAAGATTACTCGACTAATACCTGCTTTCTATACATTCATAGGACAAGCATATCAAATCAAATCAATGAACATAATAACAATAAGTATGTGATTTAGGGAAACTCAAGTATATCCTACTTGAGTCGATCTCCCAATACCACATTGACTTATACCTTTCTTTTATTGCAGTTCTGACGACATTCCTGTCTTGAATTCAAAGTCTGTCAATCCCTCAATCTGACAATGACAATAACAACAAAATCATATCAATATACTGCTCGAATCAATACCAATCTTATCAATCTGGATTCAACTCAAAATCAACGGCATAACGGAACAATCTGAATATCCCCGTCAATACCATATCAACAGATAATAATTACAATCCATAACTGATATCCAACACAATCTGTAATCAATCCATAATTCAAATCTGTCCAATATTAATCGATATATTCTAAAAATCATAACAAATCCATAATCAATATGTTTCTAAATCTGACTTCGATTCTACGATATCTAACATGCCAAGAACATCATATATGAATCATATTCGGTTCCAGCACTATCATAATTTCAAGACATATCAAAACTTAAAAAAACATATGTCCAGTTGTAGTTGTCGATGATAAGATCACAGTACTGAAGTCGGATTCAAAATCAGACGGGCGGATCGAAATCTAAAGGCGTAAAAATTCTTCAATTCTTTCTCGTGCTTCCTTTCCTTGTTTCTTTTTCTGATTGCTGAGGAAAGGAATTGTATATATATATATACATCTCGTGCATGCCAAGACAAGTGGCTTACCTTTCAACTTGCACGTCTCGCGCTCGGGCGGACATAAAGTTCTGCCCGGGCGCGGAACTCACGGCCCTCTCATTTTTGACAATCGCGCTCAGGCGGACATAAAGTTCCGTCCGGGCGGATATCTTCGGCCCTCCTTTCTTTAAAACAGGGGCGCTCGGGCGGATAAAAACTTCCGCCCGGGCGCGTGACATTCGGCCCAAATTCTTCCCTTCTTCTTTTTAATTCCTATACTTTGTCCATTCTGGTCTCGGATTGGCCCGGCTATAATCATATCAATTTATAATCAATAATCCCAGATTCACATAATCAAAATCTCGGGCCTTACATTTCTCCCCTCCTAAGATATGATTTCGTCTCCGAAATCACAGGCAATCAATTTCGAAATCACAAGTACTCATATCAGATACCAATCAGATAAAAGAAGGAGATATACAGAAATTAAGAAGAAACTCATCTCAATGACACAATTCTAGAATCTCGATCTCACCTCGGATTCGGTCTTTCCAGTAGCTTCTTCGATATTCTAACAACTCTATTGAACTTTCAACAGCAGAATAGTCTTCATTCTGAATTATCCTTTTTCTACTGATTCTGATTCTCATCTTGAATAATAATTCAAGAAGTATAATATCATAATATAACTCGAATTAACTCTGATAAAATCAATCTCAGAACACTGGCTATACCATGTCCGTATATACCAATCCACAGCTCATAGCAAATCAACATCAACAGCTGTTATCAAATCTGTTTAATTCTAGTTAATTCAATATTCAGTCTTCTGCCTCAATTATCAACGGTCATCTTCTGACGTTGGCATATTTAATCTGTCTATTCTGAGCTGTCTTCATTTCTTTTCCGAATCAGCTTCACTTTTCAGTTACATCTCTAATCATATCAGTTTCAATGTCCCGAACCTTCGAGATATCATTTCAAATCAAGACGAGATCCATACCTCTTACCGTACAACGTTTCAAATGGTGCCGTCTCGATATTCGTCTGATAGTTGTGGTTGTACGTAAACATATCACATGTCATAAATCCTGCCAACTAGTGCTAAAATCAAGCACTACAACTCTAAACATATTCTCCAAAATCCGGATAATCCACTCTGACTGTCCGTCAGTTGGTGAATGATATGCAGTACTCGGATATAATCTTGTACCCGCTCTTGCTGTACACTCTGCCAAACATGCAAAGTCAACCAAAATCACGGTCTGATATAATCAACTCTCGATACTCTATGTAATCTACTCACTTTTCTGACAGAATTCTCAGTAATATAATCATATCTGTACGTCTTCATGTACTAGTTAGCACTCGCAGACTGGGTCAGTCTGTCATTCCTAACTCAATCCATGCTCAATTCCGAGAGTAATGCGATAGCTTCATCACGATTTCCCTGGAAATGTAATTCCATTTCTGTTCAGGAATCGATAAGCTATATAACCAATCTCCTAGTTTCATTCTTTCAATCTTCATCTGTCGGCAATTCAGACGTTTTAATAAAAACTCAGCCATATCTAATCTCATCTGTTTCAATTAAAACTATCTTTTCGATCATCAGAATAAATATTGCATTAATTATTGTGTACTTCAAACAATACCTGTCGTTTTAGATCTGAAATATTCGGCACACAACAATTATTAACATATAACACACTGTCACAAACCTGTTATTCTGATCAATGCCCTGCTCTAACTATCAATATCAATTTTTGAACATTCTGATCAACTTTCTGAACTGTTTTAATTATCAAAATCAGCTCTGATTCAGCCTGTATAATCTAAATTCTCTACTGTCTACTATCTGTTTCAAACACGGATTCAGAACAACAGCAATATTCAATCAAATTCAAAACATCACTCATCGATACTGATCTGCTAACTTATAAAACATTTTATTCTCACAATGCTCTCGGTCTCAGCTAACGGATTAATTCTCCACCGGGCTCAGATCAACTGATATACCATCTTTGGATGAAACATACCCCGAATAAAATCTGTTTCGGCCCACATTTTAATAGTTTCTGTATACCACTTTCCAATTTTCAGAATATTCAATACAATATTCATATATTCAACCAAATCAGTCATATTCTTCGAATATATCATAATATCATCGATAAAATAATCATAGATAAGACGAGCATAAAATCACCAGAATATTTCTGAACACGGGTTTATCAATCCACAAACATAGCTGGAGCATCCCAAATAGAAACACTCAATCAAATGTAACTCTCGGCTAGAAATCTTCTAACTGGTCTTTCCAATCTTTCGATTCAATCAATATCATGATGTACGAAGTTCTAAAATAAGAATAGTACCTGGTATCAAGTCAAGACTGAAATCAATTTCTCGAACTGAAAGTAAACTCGGAGTCTCATCTGTGGAAAATATCAGCAACTCTGATTCCACTGGTAAATCGGCCGATTGTAAGCTATGTTCTAGTAAATGAACTGAATACATAAGGAATTCCTCCGTTCCTTTCGATACTCATCGAGTCATAAACATTACATATATCAAAGGTATTCTAAATCCAGAATCCTTACCGTACCATGCTCATTTTTCGGCCATTTCAGGTCCGAATCTTACCATTTCCTGGAATTAGTCTGCAATAGCTCTGTACTTGGCCAACACATCAATATCAATAATGTAATCACAATCAGTCACTACCAGTACACACCAGCTAACCCAATCTCATTCTCATTTCACTGTCATATACAATGTTTTACAGAATTCACTGATATCAAAACTCTTCCCCAAAAGGTAATGAGATAAATATTACAGCAGATACGGACTCAATAGATAAAGCATATATCAATGCAATTCATTCAGAAATCATATACAGGATGTAATAATATTTCTCAATATATATACGCAGAATAATCATAAAAGATCGATTACCTGCCACTATATCCTCAAGTGCATCCTGTGTCTGCTCCTCGGTCACTGTCACTACTCTGCCTTCCTTCTGGCTCTGGTTGGGTCTGAGTAAGGGGTGGTTGGAAAGAGTGAACAACCGGTGATTGTCTATCAGGCGGTGCCACTGATCCAGATGGTTCTGCTTCCTGAGCTCGTCGGAAACCTCTCTGTGGACAAACTCTAGTAAAATGTCCTGACTGTCTGCAGATATGGCAACTACCAAGTACTCCTTGGCATTGCTCTGTGGAATGTCTACCTCCACAAGTTCTGCAATAAACTCCAGTATAACTCGGGCTAGAACTACTGGAGCTCGACGAACCATTCCCTAATTTCTTAAACTGTTTTTTGTGAGCTTTCAAGAAATCTTTCTTTCCTCCACTAGTACTGCCACTATAAAATCTAGACAGTGATTGTAAGAATTGGGCTGGAGGTTGTTGTTTCTGGGGGTGAGCAACATACGACATTTCTCGTTGTTGTATCAAACTTGCCTCAGCTCTCTTTGCCATGTTCAAGGCGTCCGCAAAATAAAGGGGTCGTTCCACATTCACCAATGTAGATATTTCAGGATTCAATCCGCTGATGAATTGATCAACTATAGCTTTATCATTCCCAGCCACCTGAGGAACAAAACGTAATAAAGTAGAGAATTTTGCCACATATTCTTCAATATTCATGTGGCCCTGTGTCAAGTTGGCAAACTCTGTACTCTTATCTTGTCGATAAGATACTGGAAGAAATATTTTATGAAACTCAGCTTTAAAGATTTTCCAAGTAATCACGGTACCCTGCTGTTCCAAGGCTTCCTTGGTTGCGATCCACCAGCTATTTGCGACTTCGTGTAACTGGTGCCCAATTAATCTAACTCGGCGTTCATCTGAGTAATCAAGTGAATCAAACAGCACTTCAATATCAGTCAGCCAACCCTCACAGTCATCAAATGTCTCAGTACCCTTCAGAATCGGCGGTTGAAACGACTGAAACCTCTTCAACATTATTTCCATCGGCGTTTCTGACACATCCATCTGATAACTCGAAGTACTACCCGGTTCTCGAATTCTTCGAGGAGGTATATCTGATTACCAAAATAATTAGTAACCAAATACCCCAAACCTGTTTCAGTCCTCCTCTGATCATCTTACTGCTGATCCAGAATCGGCTCTGATTCATTCTCAATAACACATGTTTTCAAATCAAGTCAGATAAACAGATAAACATGCATTATAAAGCAGTAAATCATGCTAGCAATCAAAAGCAGGAAAGAAAACACATTCTACCCCTCTCACTAGCTCCTATCTCAGTCTAAAGGATCTATAGCTCTGATACCACATGTTGTGGGGACCCGGACGCTAATCATGTTCTTAATCATCATTGGGAGAATTTAATCAATTACAATAAACAGGGTCTAATTTTTTTTTTAAAGTGCGGAATGTAAAGGGATTCAATCTAATATACATATCAGTATTAAAGTACATGTCTTGTACTATATATACAATCATTCAACTAAGGTTTAACAACTAAATGTCAAGTGTGCAAACTCTATCTCTAATCAAAGTCCGTAGTCTCCACTCTAATCACGATCTCTCTCTTCATCTCCTAGACCCTGAACCTGTCCCACCTGTTGTCATGCACACATACAAACACGACAACAGCCGGATAACTCCGGTGAGAATAAAATCCCAGTTTAAATCAATGAAACATGCAATCATATAAACAATGTAAAAGCATGTAACATGTATCAAAATCTGAAACATAATCAATACAAAATCGTAAATCAGACTCGTGACTCCACGTCTCAGACTAGACTCAATCCTAGTCTAGGGATCCCGGTTTCCAGATGTTGGTATTCCTATATCGAACATCAGTAATAGAAGAAAATGCAATTCTATCCACTTCGATATAACCAAATATCCGGTGTCTTGACCTATCCGTCACAGACTGTGGCACTACCGCCAATTCAACTGTCTTGTGACAACGTGCAATGTGCCAGTGATGATTCCATCACTATCGACACTGATGTCACAAGATCACTCGACTAATACCTGCTTTCTATACTGTAAGGCTTGAGATTATTAGTCTTCATTGATGTGATACTCGGAAGATATGAGTATGCATGACATGCAACGGGAAGTATTAAGTGAGATGAGATGAGGAAATATTCTAAATAGGACAGAACAGATGGCGCACATGCGCGAAGAAATGCGTGCACATGCGCGACAATTCCAGAAGCATCGGCGCACATGCACGAGATAAGGCGCGCATATGCGCGACACGTCCTGAGACATTGGCGCACATGCGCGAGATAAGGCGCGCATATGCGTGACACCTCCAGAAGCTTTGGCGCATATGCGCGAGATGAAGCGCGCATATGCGCGAGGTGTTAATATTTGCATTGCCGAGACAAGTAGGTCTCGCGCATATGCGCGGGTGATGTCGCGCATATGCGCGAGACGTGTTGCTTGAAAATGATAACACTTGTCCTTGCCATGCAATATAAGGGATATGTGTCTTCTTTCCTTCCCATTTCAGCTGAAGAATACCGAGAAGCTCCAGAGAAATTCTTCAAAGCTTGAACTCTTTTGGGACTTTGATTTTACAAGATTCAATCATCCAAACGTTAATCCGATTTCGGTTTTGAGCTCCTCTCTTCAAGGGATACAAGAGGATGTAAGTTTCATTCAATTCCTGCATGATTTGAGATATTGTGATTGAGGAAATTGTGAATTAGACTAGATTATATGTTCTTGTGAAGTTGGTGATCGTATACTCGCAGTTGGATCGAAGAAATATTATTGTATGAAATTATTATGATTTTCAGCATGTCTTGAATTGGAAATATGGAGGTTTCAGAATTGATATGAGTTTATGATGTATAGAGTATGAGGGATATGAGTTGATGATATTGATTCTTGTTGTGTGAGTTGATCGGTATCGAAATAATACGTCGTTATGCTGTCCAAAATGTACCGAGAATGAATATTGTTACGTACATGTATGGATTGAATAGAATGTTGATCTTGTATCTAATGAACATTACCATTTCAGATTCATTGTGCCTCACTTCGACTTCGAGACCTCGTCATCGATAAAGGTTCAACAAGAAAGGTATAATTCATGTTTTGTTTGGGGAAGACACAACTCAAATGAGATTTAATTTGAGTTTCACAACCAAATCATATACTGGAATTGTTGTTTATCTTTGGATATAAATTTGATTTGTTTATAGATTTATAGTCAAATCTCTTGATAGCATGAGGTCTTGTTTATAGATTTATATTCAAGCCTTTGAGATAGGAGAGTCATTGGCAGACTTGCCAAACTAGACATTCGGTGGTATCGACACTTCGGATCAGATTCACTCCGATTGTAGACATTCGATACAGACAGGGCCGAAGTCTAGGAATAAGACGTACAGTTACCCCGATTGGGAGGGTAGGTAACAGACAGTGACGTCTTATTCACACCGGGATCCCTAGAGTAGAGTCGAGTCGAGTCAAGACATGATTTGATTTGAATTGCATGTTGATATAGATTGGTTTCCTAGACTATGGAGCCCATTGTTATTGCTTTCACGCATGATTTATGATTATGTATTAGCATGCATACATGTTTTATACTGGGATGTATTCTCACCGGAGTTTCCGGCTGTTGTTATGTCTGTATGTGTGCATAACAACAGGTGGGGCATGATCTGGGTCACGACAGAGATGAGATCGAGATAGCGTGGTGCCTACGGGCGCAGAAGATCACTAGTAGTTTGTACAGTTGATATGTAATGTATTTAATTACGGGTTTGTAGAATATGGATAAAACAAGACATGTATATTATGTTTGTGTAATAAAATAAATACAGACCTTGTGCTTGTTTATAGACATTCGAATTAAGGTTAAAAAGCAAAATTCTGACCCACATTTTTTAATAAAGATCCGATTAATCCCGAAAAGAATTGAGTTAGAGCCCGGGTCCCCACAACAGGTGGTATCAGAGCGATAGGTCCTTTAGACTAAGATAAGATAGGATGAGCGGGGTAGATCGAGTCTTCTTCCTTGCTTTTGATGTGATAGCATGATTTAATGCTTTCCCTATTATATGTTTTATTGTATCTGAGTTGATTTACAGCACATAATTGTCGAGACTGAATCAGAACCGATTCTGGATCAGAGGAGGACTGAGACAGGTTGTATAGACTGTGTACTAATCTGTTTGATAATCAGATATGCCGCCTAGAAGAATACCACAACCAGCTGCAGGTCAAGTGCCGGAACAGGGTAGTACGTCTGGTACTCAGATGGACGTTACTGCGACACCTATGGAGACCTTGTTGAAGATGTTTCAATCATTCCATCCACCTACCTTAAAGGGGACGGCGAATGCAGTGGATTGTGAGAGCTGGCTAGACGATATAGAGATGTTGTTTGAATCTCTTGCCTATACAGACGAACGAAGAGTGAAACTAATCGGGCATCAGTTGCAAGAAGTTGCGAAAAGCTGGTGGTTGACCACAAAAAGAGCCTTAGAACATCGAGGTATCGATATTACTTGGAAAGTATTTAAAGATGAATTTTATCAACGTTTCTTTCCAGTGTCGTATCGAAAGGATAAAGGGGCAGAATTTGCAAATCTACGACAAGGGCAATTGAAAATTGAAGAATATGTTGCCAAGTTTTCTTCCTTGCTTCGGTTTGCACCCCATGTGGCAGGAAATGACGAGGCTGTCGCGGATCAGTTCATCAATGGCTTAAATCCTAACATTTTCACCTTGGTGAACACGGGACGATCCAATATCTTTTCTGATGCATTGAACAGAGCGAAGGGAGCAGAGGCTGGCTTGATTAGGCAGCGAGGGGCTTCCTATAGTGCTCAGAGTCAGAGACCGCCACAGCCCGCCGCCCAGTTTCCACCACCTCCTCCTCGATTTGATAGTGGAAGCAGTAGTAGTGGCAAGAAGGATTTTCTGAAAGCAAAGGGCAGACAGTTTAAGAAGTCAGGGAGCAGTTCGTCGAGCTCCAGTGGGTCAAGACAGAGAGGTCCTGGCTAGAGTGCATAGTATACTGGTGTTTATTGCAGTTCTTGTGGTGGTAGGCATGCCACTGAGCAGTGTCAGGAAGTGATGGGCAGATGTAACATATGCAGGCAGCAGGGACACTTTGCTAGAGTTTGTCCCCAGAGAGGTGCACAGTGATCCTAGAGTGCAGGGTCCTCTGCATCAGTGCCTCAGATTGAGAGACAGACATCAGTACATTCATTCCAGCCACCATATGCACAATCCTAGACTAGAGCAAGAGGTGGCCAGACAGTGAGCCAACCTCGTAGACAGCAGGCTAGGGTGTTTGCACTGACCGAGGAGCAAGCCCAGGATTTGCCAGATGATGTGATTGCAGTTAACTGTTTTCTTTGCGTTTATCCTGCATATGTATTGATAGATACAGGTGCATCACATACATTCATATCAGAACGTTTTGCATTGACACATGCATTGCCTGTAGAGTCATTGTCTACTGTAGTGTCTATTTCTTCTCCGTTGGGAAGTGGTTTTATATCTGTGACTACAGTTAGAAATTGTATATTACAATTCGAGGGTCGTGAGATTGACTTAGATTGCATTGTTCTTGGTTTGGCTGATTTTGATGGTATTGTTGGGATTGATATGCTAACCAAGTACAGAGCCACCGTAGACTGTTTCCACAAGATCGTTAAATTCAGACCTGAAATGGCAGAGGAGTGGAAATTCTATGGGAAGGGGTCCAGATCTCGGATTCCCTTAGTATCTGCTTTGACTATGAGGAGATTGTTGCAACAAGGAGCAGAATGGTTCCTTATTTATTAAGTAGATTTACTGAAGCCGAGCTTGACGTTGGCAGATTTGCCAGTGGTTTGCGAATTTGCGGATGTATTCCCAGAGGTAGATTTTAGCATTGATCTCATTCCAAGTACCGTTCCTATTTCGAGAGCTCCGTAGAGGATGACACTGATAGAGCTGAAAGAATTGAAAGCACAACTAGAAGATCTTCTAGCCAAGGGATATATCAGACCTAGTGTGTCTCCTTGGGGCGCACCAGTGCTATTTTTACGGAAGAAAGACGGTTCTATGCGATTATATATTGACTACCGGCAACTGAACAAGGCGACGGTAAAGAACAAGTACCCATTGCCTCGCATTGATGATTTATTTGATCAGTTGCAGGGATCCTCTGTTTATTCCAAGATCGATTTGAGATCTGGATATCACCAGCTGCGAGTACGAGATATTGATATACCAAAGACAGCATTTCGAACCAGGTGTGGACATTACGAATTTATTGTCATGCCTTTTGGTTTAACAAATGCTCCAGCGGTGTTTATGGGACTGATGAACCGAGTCTTTTAGAGGTACTTGGATGAGTTTGTAATTGTTTTTATTGATGACATTCTGGTGTATTCTAAGAGTATGACTGAGCATGCCGATCATTTGAGAATTGTGTTGCAAATATTGAGAAATGAAAGATTATATGCTAAACTGTCAAAGTGTGAATTTTGGCTGAGACAGGTTGTTTTCTTGGGTCATATCATATCTGGAGATGGTATTTCTGTGGATCCGAGTAAAGTTGAAGCTGTGATCAGTTGGCCGAGACCGACTTCGGTGCCTGAGATACCCAGTTTCATGGGTCTAGCAGGGTACTATAGACGGTTCATCAAAGATTTCTCCAGTATTGCGAAATCGATTACCCAGTTGACACAGAAGAATGCACCATTTGTGTGGTCTGAGGATTGCGAGTCTAGCTTCCTAGAGTTGAAGAAGAGGCTGACCAGTGCACCTGTTTTGATGATTCCTTCAGGTACTGGCGATTTCATTGTATATTGTTATGCATCCCACAGAGGGCTAGGATGTGTTCTTATGAAGCGGGGTCATGTAATCGCATATGCCTCTCGACAGCTGAAGCCACATGAGACCCGATACCCAATTCATGATCTTGAATTGGCGGCTATCGTATTTGCATTGAAGATCTGGCGTCATTATCTCTATGGCGAGAAGTTTGAGATTTACTCTGACCATAAAAGCCTGAAGTATTTGTTTTCTCAATCAGAGTTGAACATGAGGCAGCGTAGATGGCTTGATCTACTGAAAGATTTTGATTGCGAGATCAAGTACTATCCTGGAAAGTCAAATGCAGCAGCGGATGCCTTGAGTCGAAAGGTATGTTCCTTATCATTATCGACGATAGGTGTTTCAAATATGATTGAAGATTGTTGCTTGTCGGGTTTAACATTTGATACAGCTAGTAGACCTCTACGACTTGCTTCAATTCAAGTTGAACCAGATTTGATTATGCGAATCAAAGAAGCGCAGAGAACTGATCAGAATATTCAGAAGTCGATTCAGATGGTTAGATCAGGACATCAGTCAGAATATCAGGTACATGAATATGTTCTGTACGTGAATAACCGTCTTGTAGTGCCAGATGTACCAGAATTGAAACAACAGATTATGTCAGAAGCGCACTGTAGTCGGTTCAGTATTCATCCTGGTGGCAGGAAGATATACAACGATCTAAAGACACAGTTCTGGTGGAAACAGATGAAGTCAGACATTGCCGAATTTGTGTCTAAGTGTTTAAATTGCCAACAGGTGAAGGCTGAGAGAAAGAAGCCCGGAGGTTTACTTCAGAGTTTGTCTATTCCAGAATGGAAATGGGATCACATTTCCATGGATTTCGTGACGAAGTTACCTCGATCATCCCGAGGCTGTGACGCGATTTGGGTCATTATTGACAGATTAACCAAATCAGCGTGTTTTATTCCATACAGAATGACATACCGACACGATCAGATGGCTGAGATATATGTCAGAGAGGTAGTCAGATTGCATGGTGTGCCGAAGTCTATCGTATCAGATCGTGATCCACGATTCACTTCTCACTTTTGGCACAGTTTGCAGCAGGCTTTAGGAACGACATTGCACCTGAGCACTGCTTATCATCCCCAGACAGATGGACAGTCAGAGCGGACTATCCAGACTTTAGAGGACATATTGAGAGCTGTAGTGATAGACTTTGGCACTAGTTGGCAAGATTCACTACCGTTGTGTGAATTCTCATACAACAACAGCTATCAAACGAGCATAGAGATGGCACCGTTTGAAACTTTGTATGGCAAGAAGTGCAGATCTCCTCTATATTGGGATGATATCTCTGAGGCACCAGAACTTGGGCCTGATATGATTCGTGATATGACTGAGAAAGTGAAGATAATTCAGAAAAGAATGAAGACGGCACAGGATAGACATGCCAAGTATGCCAATATCAGACGTAGACCGTTAGTATTTGAACAGGGAGAAAGAATATTCTTGAAGATTTCACCTTTCCGAGGCGTTGTCAGATTTGGCAAACGCGGGAAGTTGTCTCCTAGATACATCGGTCCATTTGAAATTCTTGAAAAGATTGGCGATCGAGCATATCGATTGGCTCTTCCTCCTTCTCTATCCGTGTTGCAAAAATATATGCCTGATGATTCTCATGTCATTCGGCCTGACGAAGCTGAGCTGGATCAGACGTTGAGTTATGTTGAACAACCGATACAGATTCTTGATCGGAAAGAAAAACAGCTCAGAACGAAGACTATTCCGTTAGTGAAAGTCCAGTGGAGTCGTCATGGCATCGAAGAAGCGACTTGGGAGACAGAAGAAGATATGAGAAAGAAACATCCCGAACTATTTACATGATGTAAGTAATTCTTCAGTTTTGATTATATTACTTTTTATGTATGATTCGATAGATTGCCTACGATTTCGAGGACGAAATCATTTCTTAGAAGGGGAGAAATGTAAGGCTTGAGATTATTAGTCTTCATTGATGTGATACTCGGAAGATATGAGTATGCATGACATGCAACGAGAAGTATTAAGTGAGATGAGATGAGGAAATATTCAAAATAGGACAGAACAGATGGCGCACATGCGCGAAGAAATGCGCTGACAATTCCAGAAGCATCGGCGCACATGCGCGAGATAAGGCGCGCATATGCGCGACACGTCCAGAGACATTGGCGCACATGCGCGAGATAAGGCGCGCATATGCGTGACACCTCCAAAAGCTTTGGCGCATATGCGCGAGATGAAGCGCGCATATGCGCGAAGGTGTTAAGATTTGCATTGCCGAGACCAGTAGGTCTCGCGCATATGCGCGGGTGATGTCGCGCATATGCGCGAGCCGTGTTGCTTGAAAATGATAACACTTGTCCTTGCCATGCAATATAAGTGATATGTGTCTTCTTTCCTTCCCATTTCAGCTGAAGAATACCGAGAAGCTCCAGAGAAATTCTTCAAAGCTTCAACTCTTTTAGGACTTTGATTTTACAAGATTCAATCATCCAAACGTTAATCCGATTTTGGTTTTGAGCTCCTCTCTTCAAGGGCTACAAGAGGATGTAAGTTTCATTCAATTCCTGCATGATTTGAGATATTGTGATTGAGGAAATTGTGAATTAGACTAGATTATATGTTCTTGTGAAGTTGGTGATCGTATACTCGTAGTCGGATCGAAGAAATATTATTGTATGCAATTATTATGATTTTCAGCATGTCTTGAATTGGAAATATGGAGGTTTCAGAAATGATATGAGTTTATGATGTATAGAGTATGAGGGATATAAGTTGATGATACTGATTCTTGTTGTGTGAGTTGATCGGTATCGAAATAATACGTCGTTATGCCGTCCAAAATGTACCGAGAATGAATATTGTTACGTACATGTATGGATTGAATAGAATGTTGATCTTGTATCTATTGAACATTACCATTTCAGATTCATTGTGCCTCACTTCGACTTCGAGACCTCGACATCGATAAAGGTTCAACAAGAAAGGTATAATTCATGTTTTGTTTGGGGAAGACACAAATCAAATGAGATTCAATTTGAGTTTTCCAACCAAATCACATACTGGAATTGTTGTTTATCTTTGGATATGAATTTGATTTGTTTATAGATTTATATTCAAATCTCTTGATAGGATGAGGTCTTGTTTATAGATTTATATTCAAGCCTTTGAGATAGGAGAGTCATTGGCAGACTCGCCAAACTAGACGTTTGGTGGTATCGACGCTTCGGATCAGATTCACTCAGATTGTAGACATTCGATACAGACAGGGCCGAAGTCTAGGAATAAGACGTACAGTTACCCCGATTGGGAGGGTAGGTAACAGACAGTGACGTCTTATTCACACCGGGATCCCTAGAGTAGAGTCGAGTCGAGTCAAGACATGATTTGATTTGAATTGCATGTTGATATAGATTGGTTTCATAGACTATGGAGCCCATTGTTATTGCTTTCACGCATGATTTATGATTATGTATTAGCATGCATACATGTTTTATACTGGGATGTATTCTCACCGGAGTTTCCGGCTGTTGTTATATCTGTATGTGTGCATAACAACAGGTGGGGCAGGATCTGGGTCACGACAGAGATGAGATCGAGATAGCGTGGTGACTACGGGCGCAGAAGATCACTAGTAGTTTGTACATTTGATATGTAATGTATTTAATTACGGGTTTGTAGAATATGGATAAAACAAGACATGTATATTATGTTTGTGTAATTAAATAAATACAGACCTTGTACTTGTTTATAGACATTCGAATTAAGGTTAAAAAGCAAAATTTTGACCCACATTTTTTAATAAAGATCCGATTAATCCCGAAAATAATTTAGTTAGAGCCCGGGTCCCGACATATACATTCATAGGACAAGCATATCAAATCAAATCAATGGACATAATAATAATAAGTATGTGATTTAGGGAAACTCAAGTATATCCTACTTGAGTCGATCTCCCAATACCACATTGACTTATACCTTTCTTTTATTGCAGTTCTGACGACATTCCTGTCTTGAATTCAAAGTCTGTCAATCCCTCAATCTGGCAATGACAATAACAATAAGATCATATCAATATACTGCTCGAATCAATACCAATCTGATCAATCTGGATTCAACTCAAAATCAACGGCATAACGGAACAATCTGAATATCCCCGTCAATACCATATCAATAGATAATAATTACAATCCATAAGTGATATCCAACACAATCTGTAATCAATCCATAATTCAAATCTGTCCAATATTAATCGATATATTCTAAAAATCATAACAAATCCATAATCAATCTGTTTCTAAATCTGACTTCGATTCTACGATGTCTAACATGCCAAGAACATCATATATGAATCATATTCGGTTCCAGCACTATCATAATTTCAAGACATATCAAAACTTAACAAAACTTACGTCCAGTTGTAGTTGTCGATGATAGGATCACAGTACTGAAGTTGGATTCAAAATCAGACGGGGGGATCGAAATCTAAAGGCGTAAGAATTCTTCAATTCTTTCTCGTGCTTCCTTTCCTCGTTTCTTCTTTCTGATTGCTGAGGAAAGGAATTTTATATATATATATATACATCTCGTGCATGCCAAGACAAGTGGCTTACCTTTCAACTTGCACGTCTCGCGCTCGGGCGGACATAAAGTTCCGCCCGGGCGCAAATCTTCGGCCCTCCTTTCTTTAAAACAGGGGCGCTCGGGCGGATAAAAACTTCTGCCCGGGCGCGTGACATTCGGCCCAAATTCCTCCCTTCTTCTTTTTAATTCCTATACTTTGTCCATTCTGGTCTCGGATTGGCCCGGCTATAATCACAACAATTTATAATCAATAATCCCAGATTCACATAATCAAAATCTCGGGCCTTACAGAAGGGGAACCTTCTACGCCAGCTGCCACAACGGCTTTAACTGGTGTCAGTCAGGAACAAACTGGTTCAGCTGACAGATCTGCTGATCAAATTAGCAATGATGCCATGTCATTGTTTGCCAGAAAATTTGGAAGGTTCATGAGGAAGAATCAAGGAAACTTCCAAAAGCAATACCAGAAGAACCAATCCAAAGAAGAATCATATGTTTGCTACAACTGTGGCAAATCAGGTCATTTCATAGCAGACTGTCCTAAGCCAGAGAAGGACAATTGAAGATCAATTGAAAAAGCAAAGAAGCCGTATGAGCACAAAAGACGTACTAAAAATGAAAAAGAGATCATCCAAAAAGAAGCATGAAGTGCTCCTGGCTGAGGAGAGAAGATCAAAGTGGGCTGAAACTGACAGTGATGAGCAAGAATCAGAAACCCCAAGCAGCTCAAGTGATGATGAAGAGGAAATCAAGTGCTTGATGGCAGATGATGCTGAACTGGATTCAGCAAGTGAACAAGTATTTGATTTTAGCTCCACTAATTTCACTCGTGAAGAACTCATTACCACATTGCATGACATGGTAAAGGAGTATCATAAACTGGCTCGATCATTTGAAAAGGTCAAAGCAATGAAAGAAGATCCGAATGATAACAAAAATGAAACTAATAAGTCAGTTGAAGTGATAAGTTTAAAAGGAGATATTGCAAAGCAAAATGCTAAACTTATCGAAAACCAAGCTTTGATATGTCAGTTGAAAACTGAGATTTCAAAAAATTCTGAACTGATTCAAGCTTGAAACAAGTCTTCAGTTACATTAACTTAAATGTAGAATGCTCAAAAATCAGTTGCTGATAAAACTGGTTTAGGTTTTAACAGTCATGTTGAAAACTATGCAAGTGATACTCAGCCAAGGTTGAATAATAACAAAGGAAAATACATTACTTTTGTAAAATCAACCATGGTAAATGAACATTCAGAACCAAGTAAACCAACTGTTCAAACTACCGAAAGTAAGAACAAAGGCAAACGATATGGTATTGGATATAGCTTAGAGAGTTCAGCTGATACAAGAAACCGGTCTCCTAAACGATTCAGTTACAAATATCAGTACTCAAGGAATGGCTATTACAATTATCAAAACTGTAAGCCAGTTCAAAAATGGTATCAAAAGAACAGTAAGTTGAAAAAGGGAATAATTCATATTGTCTCATCCTCACACCATACACATACTGCTAAAAATTCGAGAAAAACCATTTGGAACACAGAAACTAAGAAGTCAGTTAGACTGATCCAAGTCTGGGTTCCTAAAGGACTAATCAATTTAGGACTCAAATGAATATGGGTACCAAAGTTATATACTGTGTGTGATTGCAGGTAACAGGTACAAGCAAAGAATCAGCTTGGTATCTAGACAGTGGTTGTTCACGACATATGTCAGGAGATGCAAATTTGTTATCTCAACTAATCAAGTATAATGGACCAAATATCAGTTTTTGACAACTCCAAAGTTAAGACTTTGGGTAAAGTTAAACTTATCCATGGTAACTTTAAAATTAAAGATGTTTTGCTTGTTGAGAATTTGAAATATAACTTGATTAGCATTTGTCAGTTATGCGACAACAATTTCTCAGTTCAGTTTGACAGACAAACGTGTTCAGTTAGAGACTCAACTGATGAGGTCATTCTAAATGGAAATCGTTGTGTTAAAATTACAAAGTCAGTTTGACTAAACAACCTTATGTACCAGTCTGTTTCATTGCTTCCAAATCTTCCAAACACTGGTTATGTCACAAGAGATTGGACCACCTGAACATTAAATCTATTGCATATCTGAGTAATCATGATCTTGTAACTGGTTTGCCCAAAATGGATTTCTCCAAAGATAAAATTTGTTTAGCATGTTAGTTTGGTAAACAAGAAAGATATTCTTTTAAAAACAAGGGTTGTAAATCTTCGTCTCGATGTTTAGAATTGTTACATATGGATCTATTTGGTCCTATACCAGTCATGAGCTTAGGGAGAATGAAATACACTTTGGTGATTGTAGACGAATTTTCAAGATTTATTTGGGTTATATTTCTCAAATCCAAAGACCGAACTGTTGCACAACTGATCAAGCTCTTTAAAAGATTACTAAATGAAAAATCAGTTGGAATTGATAGAATCAGGTCTGATCAAGGAACTGAATTCATCAATCAAATTCTTTCAAAAATTTTAGAAAGCACTGGAATTAAGCATGAGCTCTCAGCAGCTAGAACCCCTCAGCAAAATGATGTGCTGAGAGAAGAAATCGGACCCTTAAAGAAGCTGCTAGAACAATGCTTGCTGATTCGGGTATTTCTCAAAGGTTTTGGGCTAAAGCAGTAAACACTGCGTGTTATACTTAGAACAGATGAATGATTAATAGGAATCATGTGAAAACATTTCACACCATATGAGATCTGGCACGGAAGAAAAAGTGTGGTTTCCTATTTCAAGATATTTGGCTGCAGATATTTTATACTCGATAATGGTAAAAATCATTTAAAAACTTTTGATGCTAAATCTGCAGAGGGAATATTTCTTGGATATTCTTCAGTTAGCAAAGCATATAGAGTCTTCAATAAAATTTTGTTAAATGTTGAAGAATTTATCCATGTTGTTTTTGATGAAACTATACTAACTAATAAGCCAACTGATCCAGTTGAGCTACTTGATAGATTTACAGATATCAGTTTGGAGGATGATAATGAAGATGAAAATCATATCAATCAAAATATCTTTCAAACACCTGAACCAGAAGTGTTGGATCAACCAGTGGAACAGGAAGCTGCTCCTGAAAATCAGTTGGTAGAGTCTATTGATAATATTCAGTTACCAACTGATGCAGCAGCAACTAAAACTGAAGAAAATACTCAGTTGGAAACTGAAGCTGTTGCTAACTTGGATGTAACAAATGCAGAGTACAGATGGAAGAAATCACATCCTCTTGAATTGGTAATAGGTAATCCATCTGATCCGGTAAAAACTCGCAATCAAATGCTTAATCTATTTATTCATTCATCTTTTGTTTCCCAACTGGAACAAAAGAAAACTGATGAAGCTCTTGCTGATCCTAATTGGATAAATGCAATGCAAGAAGAGTTAAATCAGTTTACCCATAACAATGTCTGGAACCTAGTTCCAAGACCAATTTCAAAAACTATTATAGGTACCAAATGGGTGTACAGAAACAAACTGAACGAAGATGGTTCAGCTGTGCGCAACAAAGAAAGGCTAGTAGCACAAGGATACATGCAAGAAAAGGAATTGATTGCGATGAAACATAAGCACCAGTTGCAAGACTGGAGGCAATCAGAATATTCCTTGCCTATGCATCATTCAAGAATTTTAAAGTCTACCAGATGGATGTAAAGAGTGCATTCCTGAATGGTCAGTTGCAAGAAGAAGTCTATGTTGAACAACCTCCAGATTTTATTAATCACTCTTTTCCTGATCATGTTTATTATTTGAACAAAGCTTTATATGGTCTTAAACAAGCTCCAAGAGCTTGGTATAAGACATTTTCAAAATTTCTAACTGATCACGACTTTTCTATTGGATCATTTGATAAGACATTGTTTAAATTTTCTAAGAATGATCATATTTTACTTGTTCAAATTTATGTTGATGAAATCATATTTGGGTCAACTAACCCCAAATTATGCGAGAAATTTGCTAAGATGATGCAGGATAAATTTGAAATGAGCATGATGGGTGAACTGGCATTTTTCCTTGGACTGCAAGTGAAGCAATTGGAGACATGTATTTTTATCAGTCAAACTAAATACACGAAGGAGTTTCTCAAGAAATTTGGCATGGAATCATGTTTAGCTGCAAGTACTCCCATGAGTTCATCAGTAAAACTGGACACTGATCAAGGGGAATATCAGTTGAGACGACAATCTACAGAGGTTTAATAGGTTCATTATTATACCTAACTGCTAGTCGTCCTGATATTGTATTTGATGTCTATATGTGTACTAGATTTCAATCAAACCCTGAGCAATCGCATTTCTCAGCTGCCAAACGTATTTTAAAATATCTTAAAGGCACGCCAAATGTTTGGTTATGGTATTCTAAAGACACTTCTTTCAATTTAGTTGGATATTCAGATGCAGATTATGCCGAATGTAAGCTTGATCGTAAAAGTACAAGTGGATCATGTCAGTTTCTAGGGGACAGACTGATTTAATTGTTCAGCAAGAAGCAGAAATCCATAGCTACTTCCACAACAGAAGCTGAATATCTTGCTGCTGGATACTGCTGTGCTCAATTGTTCTGGATCTAGCAACAACTAAAATATTACGAAGTTACTGCCAAAGAATCACCCATATTTTGTGACAATACTAGCATGATTTCTATCACTAACAACCCAGATCTTCACTCAATGACCAAGCACATAGATGTCAGGTATCACTTCATCAGAGATCATGTCTTGAAGAAAGCCATCAGAATGGAGTATGTTCCAACTGAACAACAAGCAGCTGACATCTTCACCAAACCTCTACCTGAGACTAAGTTTTCTTACTTTCGCAATATACTTAGTTTAATCGATTTAACTTGATTATATCATAGTTATTACCATTTTCTTGTAGTAACTGAGTCTTTTATCATCTGTAAATTACTCAGTCAATTAGTTGCCAGTTAATAACATTTCAGTTGAATTATTTTCAGTTGCATGTTATTCGTCTAACACCTGTTTGTATGCAAAAAAGTAAAAGACAACGATAAAATAATTAAACATTTCATTTATTATAAACGGAGCGTACATTGGTGATTTCTTTTTTAACAGCAGACCGCCATGAGGTCAACCAACCGTTTAAAACCCCAGTGGTAGTCTTAAGGAAGCCCTCTGAAATAGCTATGTGTTTCAGAGTCCACTTCTCCTTCTTAAGCATCAGCAGGAAGACACCTTCATCTGTGAAGATGTCCACCTCATCAGCAAAGCGCAAACGCCGCCGATATTTCTCATTTGTGTCACCCGTTTGGGGGTGGCAACTGCTCCTCCTTGCTGAAAGAACTGAAGATCTTAAAGCTTTTGCCAGAATCGGAGAATCTTGTGGAAGACTTTATCTTCCATAGCAGTCTTTCTTGTTTCCAGCGCTGTATCCATGAAATCTTCTGCCATGTCTGGAACCTTAGAACTGCTTGCACCTGCCATTATATCTTTTGGAATGCTTATTTACTAATTTGTTAAGACTAACCTAGTGATGCTTATTTATATCCCAAGTTCAAAGCAACTGAAGAGACATAATCATTACACTCGACGTTTCATCTTCTGAAGCATAAGATTTATTACGTCATTTTGTTTGCCGTTTAAATTTTCGTAACTTAAACATGCATTCATTAAGGGGGAATATCGGTTTTGAGAGGTTAACTGAGAAGACAATAGTTAGTGAATTTTCACCTGAAATGATTCAGTCTCACAACTGATCGTTCATTTGATAATTTAGCTAATCTTCACATATAAGTTAACTAATTAATTGTATTTTATTCCAAATCAAGTGACGTGACTGTCATTTTTCGCATTAAATGATGAACATTGTTTTAAAACGTGGACCTACATGAACCATTTAAAATTGTACACACGTTTGTAGCACACACACACAATGTTTTTAAATTTCCGTGGACTGACACGTGTCCAGAAATTTTACAATCACTTACATATGTACAAAACCCCGTTTCATTTCAGTTTTTCCTTTACCCATACATTCAAGCAACAAGAGCAAAACTCTACTCAAGCAAATTTGTTTAGCAAATTTCAAAGCTATTCAATGACCAACCAAATTCCTGCTCATATGATGAACGCAATAGCGATTGATTTTGGCTCTATCTTCACTGTGAAAGACGAAGGAGTCAAGAATGTCTTTCTGAAACAGGAAACAGCCGGTTTGAAGCAATTTTTGGGATTATCTTCCCAAGAAATTTATGTTAAAGAGGTTCAAGAACTCTACGCCACCGGCTATGTCACTCAAGAAGGCAATATAGCGTCGACTGTAAATGGTCAGCTGCTGATCATTGAGGAGGAGTTCTTCTGCAACCTTTTCCAACTATCCATTGAGGGGCAAGTCAATATTTCAGAGGTAAAGGCATCCGATATTGAGGAGATGCAAACTACTCTTTCTGCTGCTGGTCAAAAGATTAAATTTTCTGATCCGAAGAAGGAACTGAAGCCAGAGATACAACTGTTGGCTGATATTGTAGCCAAGGGCCTCTTGGCAAAGGCATGATCATTTGCTGCACTCACTCTCAAGAAGTTTCAAGCTATGACTGCAATCATGGCTGAAAAGAAGATGAACTGGAGAAACATTATTTTCAACATTTTGAGAAATATGTTTCAGTCATCAAAGCAGTCAAAGGGATTTGCAGTGCAGCTCAGCAATCTGTTGAAAGTTAAAGGAATGATGACTGATGATTCGGATAAGTCATCAAAAATAAAGATTTTCAATTCCAAGTCTGTCCAGCCACCTAAGCAAAAACTGGACATGTCACCTGAGCAGTTCATTCAGGTGAAGAAGGAAATTGGGACGGAAGGAGCTCCCAAATCAGTCAAGAATGCTCGGAAGGAGGTTCAAAAGAAGACAACCAAGCGCAAGCTGATTGTCAGCGAAATTGATTCTGAGAGGACTCCATCTCCCAAGGTTGTCAAAAAGCCAAGGACCTTGAAGACCAAGCCATTTACTGCAGTTGGAACCATCCCAACTGATTGACTAATACAGTCAGGAGCTGAACACCCTATCAAGGCTGTCCAACTGAAGGCTATCCCAACTTAATCCTCAACTGAAGACTAGTTGCCTCTATCTAAAATCCTACCAAAGAAGAAGGTCACCGAATCTTGTGACAAGAAGAAACTTGTTGGAGTCAAGGCTCCACTGATCACTATTTCTGGTTACTCTTTCCTACCTCCTTCCAGAACTAAGGGAGTAGTGATCAGAGAGAAGATCGACGCAACAACAACTGGGTTGAGCATTCCCCATGTCCTATCTGACTCCAAGGGTAAAGGGAAAATGCTGGAAGAACCCAGACCATCTAATGCAATTCAAACGCACATTGATCTCATTTGGCAAGAAATCAATGAATTTTCTGCAAACAAGCTCAAGACCTACGATGATTGGGTGAGATTTAGGACTGAAGCTTCAGTCGAAGTCTAAACTGAAGAAGTATATTGATTTGGAGGGTGTTTTCCTGAGAGTAATCAAGGCTTCAACAATCGTTTAGGCCTGGGACGCAAGAATTATTTCTTCGATCAGTTGAGAGCCAAGAAGCTTCAAAAGATAGTTGCTGAGTTGCGACAAAATTTTGATCCTACAAGTCCAACAACATGTAATGATACAGCTGTTCACGCTCAACTGGACTCGGATCTTCTCTATTTGCAGATGAAAACAAAAAATTGAGAAATGGATCAAGAACTGATCATTCCAGCGGCTTCATAATAGTTATCAAGTATAGAAAAGCCATCTGAACCATCAGTTCAGGAGCCATCCAATGGCTCAGCTGCTGAAGATACTCTACAGGCAACTGAACCTTCCACTTCAGTTGCTCATCCATCCTCATCTTCAGCACCTCAATCATTCGCTGCCGATCCAACGCCATATTCTGAATCTGAATTATCTTTGGCTAATCTCGAAGAGGTCATCAAAAAAGTAACCTTAGATATTCAGCTGGACAATTCAAGATCAGTCGAAGATATGATGGTAACTGAAGAACTAGCTGTTCAAGCTGTCAACATCGTAGAAACAGCCGAGGAGCCCATTTTTGAACAAACTAGAGAACCGGTTCAGTCACCAGCTATGACTGAACAAGCAATTTTGGAACAAACTGAATAGGAAGTCTCTCAACTGAAGAGGCTCAACTGCATTCAGTCCCAACTGAAGAAATGCAAGCTGAAGTGCCAGTTCTACAACCAACTGAAGAACCAGTTGTTGAACCAATCGAAGAACCTTCTAATGCTTCTGCTCTTCTAACTGTCTCGTCTGTTACCCAGGACCCTCAAACAAAGATATTTCAGAAATAGTTGTGCATGGAACATAACCAACTTACGGTGCGATGGTCGTATTTAATCAACTGGAAAGGGAACAGATTTCTGAAACTTCTGGAGCCATGTCTCCTAGAATTTCAGCCACTGATACTCTATTTGAAGAACTTCAAACCGTTCAGTCAAACCTAGTCAGTATGATGAATGTTATTTCTGCAATACAGGCTACTCAACTCACACACACTTTGAAGCATAACTCGACCAATGAATTTACTACGAACAGATTGAATCTACTCAATCAAACTGTGGCTTCTCTATACCTCCAGTTGGAAGAAATAAAGAAAGACAGACTGTCGAAAGAATCTCATTTCCAAACTCAAGCTTTAGTCGGCAGACGTTTTGATTTTCTGGAGAGTAAAGTCACTAAGAAAATAGATATTTTGCAGACTATTGTGTTGAATGCCGTATCAGATATTGCAACAGATGTTCGTATATTAACAAAGAAAGTGGATGTGCTTGACAAAAAAGGGGGAAATTATTCGAGAGATAGAAGAAGACAAAGGGAAAAAGAAGATATGAAGATCAACTGACTGACTTCAGTTGAAGATCTGAAAATTCTTTATTATTTATTCTTTATATGAATGTGTACATCAGAGAGTTATTTTATCTACATTGAAATCGGAGCTTATCGGAGTTTATCCTTAGTTTAGTTGATCAGTTCATATCTTACAAGTTTTGTCAAACACAAAAAAGGTGAAAATTGTTGGAAACTTAATTTTGGTTGTTTGACAAACTAAAAGATTAAATATACAACTAACTGATCAGTCGGAAACTGATCAGTTGAGCAGAACTAAACTTTCGAGGACAACTGACTTATCAACTGGAAACAAATCAGTCGATATATTCAGTTATAAGCTTACCAGCGAGTGCCTATCAGCTGATCCTTCAGCTGTACATGTCATCAGTTGAAAAGGACATTCAACTGACAATAGTACAAAGTAGATTGTAACACGTAAAGGAACGCCGCATTTAAGAGAATATAGTGTACGAATGTCAGAAGAATATTGACGTGGCAATCAACGGATACAAATATTCAAATTATATTTATTGTTACCGTTGGAAGGAAGCCTATAAATAGGCAAGAAGCGCAGTTGAGATATAGCGCTGAAAAATACGATTCATCTATTCTCTCAAGCTTGCTGATATTCTGCTAGATTTATTACTCTCATTTGAGATTCAAAATGCTCACACTTATTAGAAATATTCGTAGCATTTTAGGCTGATTTTCGAGTTTACTAGCACAAACTACTGTATTAATTATATTAGTCGTGGTAGATCCAGTCGAAGAACTGTGAAAATTGTTGTTAACTAAGAGTTTCAGTTTTGGCAGTGTTAAGTCCAAACTGAAGTGGGTCTGTACAAGTTTTGTATTGATCATAGTCTTTTAGTGCATATCCTATCCTTGTGATAGAAGGGGTGATGTAGGAGTTATTCAGTCTCCGAACATCCATAAATCCTTGCATTATTATTTCAGTCATTTATTCTATCTTTCAGTCAGTTTATGTCCGCAACTATATTTAGTTAAACTGATTGTCATCGACTGACAAGATTTCTAAGTTTCAGTTTATCACAAAACTGATACTTCATTCAAAAAAATTACAAAAATCGAAAGAGTTTATTCAACCTCTCCCCTTCTAAACACTTTTCTACCTATTAACCGATCCTGTCAAGTGGTATTAGAGCAGTTGAATCTTGTCTCAAAATATTCTTACTTACAACTGTTCAATATGTCTTCATTCAAAAAAATGCCTATGTTTTCCAGAGAAGACTTTGATGACTAGAAAATAAGAATGCAGGCTCACTTAGCTGCACAAGATGATGACATGTGGTATGTCATCACTGATGGTCCAATGAAGATATTAAAAGCAAACACTGCAGTTGCCATCATTGAACGGGCACCCCAACGAATAGAAAAGCCCAGATATGAATGGACAACTGAAGACAAAAGAAAAGCAAACTTGGATAATGTGGCCAAGGACATCCTATAAAAAACTCTGGACAAAGTCACGTTCAGCAAAATCAAAATGTGAAAAACAGCCAAAGAGATATGAGAAAAACTTATTTAGCTGTGTGAAAGAAATGAACAAATCAAGGAGAACAAACTGTCAGTTGCTATTCAAAATTTTGATAATATCAAGATGAAAGCAGGAGAGTCTATGCACGAGTATGATGAAAGATTCAGCTGCATCATCAACGAATTGAATGCACTTGGAAAAGTGTACTCAAATAAAGAAGTGGCACTGAAGGTGGTAAGAGGTCTTCCCAAAGAATGGGATGTCAAGACCATGGCTATGCGTGAATCAAAAGATCTTAACAAAGTTGAACTACATGATCTATTTGCTGATCTAAAGGCATATGAATTTGAACTACAGACCAGAGAAGGGGAACCTTCTACGCCAGCTGCCACAACGGCTTTAACTACTGTCAGACAGGAACAAACTGGTTCAGCTAACAGATCTGCTGATCAAATTAGCAATGATGCCATGTCATTGTTTGCCAGAAAATTTGGAAGGTTCATGAGGAAGAATCAAGGAAACTTCCAAAAGCAATACCAGAAAAACCAATCCAAAGATGAATCATATGTTAGCTACAACTGTGGCAAATCAGGTCATTTCATAGCAGACTGTCCTAAGCCAAAGAAGGACAATTGAAGATCAATTGAAAAAGCAAAGAAGCCGTATGAGCACAAAAGAAGTACTAAAAATGAAAAAGAGATCATCCAAAAAGAAGCATGAAGTGCTCCTGGCTGAGGAGAGAAGATCAAAGTGGGCTGAAACTGACAGTGATGAGTAAGAATCAGAAAGCCCAAGCAGCTCAAGTGATGATGAAGAGGAAATCAAGTGCTTGATGGCAGATGATGCTTAACTGGATTCAGCAAGTGAACAAGTATTTGATTTTAGCTCCACTAATTTCACTCGTGAGGAACTCAATACCACATTGCATGACATAGTAAATGAGTATCATAAACTGGCTCGATCATTTGAAAAGGTCAAAGCAGAGAAAGAAGATCCGAATGATAACAAAAATGAAACTAATAAGTCAGTTGAAGTGATAAATTTAAAAGGAGAGATTGCAAAGCAAAATGCTAAACTGATCGAAAACCAAGCTTTTATATGTCAGTTGAAAACTGAGATTTCAAAAAATTCTGAACTGATTCAAGCTTGGAACAAGTCTTCAGTTACATTAACTTAAATGTAGAATGCTCAAAAATCAGTTGCTGATAAAACTTGTTTAGGTTTTAACAGTCATGTTGAAAACTATGCAAGTGATACTCAGCCAAGGTTGAATAATAACAATGGAAAATACATTACCTTTGTAAAATCAACCATGGTAAATGAACATTCAGAACCAAGTAAACCAACTGTTCAAACTACCGAAAGTAAGAACAAAGACAAACGATATGGTATTGGATATAGCTCAGAGAGTCCAGCTGATACAAGAAACCGGTCTCCTAAACGATTTAGTTACAAATATCAGTACTCAAGGAATGGCTATTACAATTATCACAACTGTAAGCCAGTTCAAAAATGGTATCAAAAGAACAGTAAGTTGAAAAAATGAATAACTCATATTGTCTCATCCTCACACCATACACATACTGCTAAAAATTCGAGAAAAACCATTTGGAACACAGAAACTAGGAAGTCAGTTAGACTGATCCAAGTCTGGGTTCCTAAAGGACTAATCAATTTAGGACTCAAATGAATATGGGTACCAAAGTTATATACTGTGTGTGATTGCAGGTAACAGGTACAAGCAAAGAATAAACTTGGTATCTAGACAGTGGTTGTTCACGACATATGTCAGGACATGCAAATTTGTTATCTCAACTAATCAAGTATAATGGACCAAATACCAGTTTTTGACAACTCCAAAGGTAAGAATTTGGGTAAAGATAAGCTTATCCATGGTAACTTTAAAATTAAAGATGTTTTGCTTGTTGAGAATTTGAAATATAACTTGATTAGCATTTGTCAGTTATGCGACAACAATTTCTCAGTTCAGTTTGACAGACACACGTGTTCAGTTAGAGACTCAACTGATGAGGTCATTCTAACTGAAAATCGTTGTGTTAAAACTTACAAAGTCAGTTTGACTAAACAACCTTATGCCCCAGTCTGTTTCATTGCTTCCAAATCTTCCAAACACTGGTTATGTCATAAGAGATTGGACCACCTGAACATTAAATCTATTGCATATCTGAGTAATCATGATCTTGTAACTGGTTTGCCCAAAATGGATTTCTCCAAAGGTAAAATTTGTTCAGCATGTTAGTTTGATAAACAAGCAAGATCTTCTTTTAAAAACAAGGGTTGTAAATCTTCGTCTCGATGTTTAGAATTGTTACATATGGATCTATTTGGTCCTATACCAGTCATGAGCTTAGGGAGAATGAAATACACCTTGGTGGTTGTAGACGACTTTTCAAGATTTACTTGGGTTATATTTCTCAAATCCAAAGACCGAACTGTTGCACAACTGATCAAGCTCTTTAAAAGATTACTAAATGAAAAATCAGTTGGAATTGATAGAATCAGGTCTGATCAAGGAACTGAATTCATCAATCAAATTCTTTCAAAAATTTTAGAAAGCACTGGAATTAAGCATGAGCTCTCAGCAGCTAGAACCCCTCAGCAAAATGATGTGCTGAGAGAAGAAATCGGACCCTTAAAGAAGCTGCTAGAACAATGCTTGCTGATTCGGGTATTTCTCAAAGGTTTTGGGCTAAAGCAGTAAACACTGCGTGTTATACTTAGAACAGATGAATGATTAATATGAATCATGTGAAAACATTTCACACCATATGATATCTGGCACGGAAGAAAAAGTGTGGTTTCCTATTTCAAGATATTTGGCTGCAGATGTTTTATACTCGATAATAGTAAAAATAATTTAAAAACTTTTGATGCTAAATCTGTAGAGGGAATAATTCTTGGATATTTTTCAGTTAGCAAAGCATATAGAGTCTTCAATAAAATTTTGTTAAATGTTGAAGAATTTATCCATGTTGTTTTTGATGAAACTATACTAACTAATAAGCCAACTGATCCTGTTGAGCTAGTTGATAGATTTATAGATATCAGTTTGGAGGATGATAATGAAGAAGAAAATCATATCAATAAAAATATCTTTCAAACACCTGAACCAGAAGTGTTGGATCAACCAGTGGAACAGGAAGCTGCTCCTGAAAATCAATTGGTAGAGCCTATTGATAATATTCAGTTACCAACTGATGCAGCAGCAACTAAAACTGAAGAAAATACTCAGTTGGAAACTGAAGTTGTTGCTAACTTGGACGTAACAAATGCAGAGTACAGATGGAAGAAATCACATCCTCCTGAATTGGTAATAGGTAATCCATCTGATCCGGTAAAAACTCGCAATCAAATGCTTAATCTATTTATTCATTCATCTTTTGTTTCCCAACTGGAACAAAAGAAAACTGATGAAGCTCTTGCTGATCCTAATTGGATAAATGCAATGCAAGAAGAGTTAAATAAGTTTACCCATAACAATGTCTGGAACCTAGTTCCAAGACCAATTTCAAAAACTATTATATGTACCAAATGGGTGTACAGAAACAAACTGAACGAAGATGGTTCAGTTGTGCGCAACAAAGAAAGGCTAGTAGCACAAGGATACATGCAAGAAAAGGAATTGATTGCGATGAAACATAAGCACCAGTTGCAAGACTGGAGGCAATCAGAATATTCCTTGTCTATGCATCATTCAAGAATTTTAAAGTCTACCAGATGGATGTAAAGATTGCATTCCTGAATGGTCAGTTGCAAGAAGAAGTCTATGTTGAACAACCTCCAGATTTTATCAATCACTCTTTTCCTGATCATGTTTATTATTTGAACAAAGCTTTATATGGTCTTAAACAAGCTCCAAGAGCTTGGTATAAGACATTTTCAAAATTTTTAACTGATCACGATTTTTCTATTGGATCAGTTGATAAGACATTGTTCAAATTCTCTAAGAATGATCAAATTTTACTTGTTCAAAT
The DNA here is from genome assembly GCF_025594145.1 of Primulina tabacum. Taxonomy (NCBI): domain Eukaryota; kingdom Viridiplantae; phylum Streptophyta; class Magnoliopsida; order Lamiales; family Gesneriaceae; genus Primulina; species Primulina tabacum. The sequence continues at coordinate 6,183,170 of NC_134567.1, forward strand.
TTATGTTGATGAAATCATATTTGGGTCAACTAACCCCAAATTATGCGAGAAATTTGCTAAGATGATGCAAGATAAATTTGAAATGAGCATGATGGGTGAACTGACATTTTTCCTTGGATTGCAAGTGAAGCAATTGGAGACTGGTATTTTTATCAGTCAAACTAAATACACGAAGGAGTTGCTCAAGAAATTCGGCATGGAATCATGTTCAGCTGCAAGTACTCCCATGAGTTCATCAGTAAAACTGGACACTGATCAAGGGGAATATCAGTTGAGACGACAATCTACAGAGGTTTAATAGGTTCATTATTATACCTAACTGCTAGTCGTCCTGATATTGTATTTGATGTCTATATGTGTACTAGATTTCAATCAAACCCTAAGCAATCGCATTTCTCAGCTGCCAAACGTAGTTTAAAATATCTTAAAGGCACGCCAAATGTTGGGTTATGGTATTCTAAAGACTCTTCTTTCAATTTAGTTGGATATTCAGATGCAGATTATGCCGGATGTAAGCTTGATCGTAAAAGTACAAGTGGATCATGTCAGTTTCTAGGGGACAAAATGATTTCTTGGTTCAGCAAGAAGTAGAAATCCATAGCTACTTCCACAACTGAAGCTAAATATCTTGCTGCTGGAAACTGCTGTGCTCAACTGCTCTGGATCCAGCAACAACTGAAAGATTACGAAGTTACTGCCAAAGAATCACCCATATTTTGTGACAATACTAGCATGATTTCTATCACTAACAACCCAGCTCTTTACTCAATGACCAAGCACATAGATGTCAGGTATCACTTCATCAGAGATCATGTCTTGAAGAAAGCCATCAGAATGGAGTATGTTTCAACTGAACAACAAGCAGCTGACATCTTCACCAAACCTCTACCTGAGATTAAGTTTTCTTACTTTCGCAATATACTTAGTTTAATCGATTTAACTTGATTATATCATAGTTATTACCATTTTCTTGTCGTAACTGAGTCTTTTATCATCTGTAAATTACTCAGTCAATTAGTTGCTAGTTAATAACACTTCAGTTGAATTATTTTCATTTGCATGTTATTCGTCTAACACCTGTTTGTATGCAAAAAAGTAAAAGACAACGATAAAATAATTAAACATTTCATTTATTATAAACGGAGCGTACATTGGTGATTTCTTTTTTAACAGCAGACTGCCATGAGGTCAACCAACCGTTTAAAACCTAAGTGGTAGTCTTCAGGAAGCCCTCTGAAATAACTGTGTTTCAGAGTCCACTTCTCCTTCTTAAGCATCGGCAGGAAGACACCTTCATCTGTGAAGATGTCCACCTCATCAGCAACGCGCAAACGCCGCCGATATTTCTCATTTGTGCCACCCATTTGGGGGTGGCAACTGTTCCTCCTTGCTGAAAGAACTGAAGATCTTAAAGCTTTTGCCAGAATCGGAGAATCTTTTGGAAGACTTCATCTTCCATAGCAGTCTTTCTTGTTTCCAGCGCTGTATCCATGAAATCTTCAGCCATGTCTGGAACCTTAGAACTGCTTGCACCTGCCATTATATCTTTTGGAATGCTTATTTACTAATGTGTTAAGACTAACCTAGTTATTCTTATTTATATCCCAAGTTCAATGCAACTGAAGAGACATAATCATTACACTCGACGTTTCATCTTCTGAAGCATAAGATTTATTACGTCATTTTGTTTGCCGTTTAAATTTTCGTAACTTAAACATGCATTCATTAAGGGGGAATATCGGTTTTGAGAGGTTAACTGAGAAGACAATAGTTAGTGAATTTTCACCTGAAATGATTCAGTCTCACAACTGATCGTTCATTTGATAATTTAGCTAATCTTCTCATATAAGTTAACAAATAATTGTATTTTATTCCAAATCAAGTGAGGTGACTGTCAGTTTTTGCATTAAATGATGAACAGTGTTTTAAAACGTGGACCTACATGAACCATTTAAAATTGTACACACGTTTGTAGCACACACACACAATTTTTTCAAATTTTCGTGGACTGACACGTGTCCAGAAATTTTACAATCACTTACATATGTACAAAACCCCGTTTCATTTCAGTTTTTCCTTTACGCTTACATTCAAGCAACCAGAGCAAAACTCTACTCAAGCAAATTTTTTTAGCAAATTTCAAAGCTATTCAATGACCAACCAAATTCCTGCTCATATGATGAACGCAATAGCGATTGATTTTGGCCCTATCTTCACTGTGAAAGACGAAGGAGTCAAGAATGTCTTTCTAAAACTGGAAACAGCCGGTTTGAAGTAATTTTTGGGATTATCTTCCCAAGAAATTTATGTTAAAGAGGTTCAAGAACTCTACGCCACCGGCTATGTCACTCAAGAAGGCAATATAGCGTCGACTGTAAATGGTCAGTTGCTTATCATTGAGGAGGAGTTCTTCTGCAACCTTTTCCAACTATCCATTGAGGGGCTAGTCAATATTTCTGAGGTAAAGGCATCCGATATTGTGGAGATGCAAACTACTCTTTCTGTTGTTGGTCAAAAGATTAAATTTTTTGATCCGAAGAAGGAACTGAAGCCAGAGGTACAACTTTTGGCTGATATTGTAGCCAAGGGCCTCTTAGCAAAGGCATGATCATTTGCTGCCCTCACTCTCAAGAAGTTTCAAGCTATGACTGCAATCATGGCTGAAAAGAAGATGAACTGGAGAAACATTATTTTCAACATTTTGAGAAATATGTTTCAGTCATCAAAGCAGTCAAAGGGATTTGCAGTGCAGCTCAGCAATCTGTTGAAAGTTAAAGGAATGATGACTGATGATTCGGATAAGTCATCAAAAATAAAGATTTTCAATTCCAAGTCTGTCCAGCCACCTAAGCAAAAACTGGACATGTCACCTGAGCAGTTCATTCAGGCTTTGAAGGAAATTGGGACGGAAGGAGCTCCCAAATCAGTCAAGAAAGCTCGGAAAGAGGTTCAAAAGAAGACAACCAAGCGCAAGCTGATTGCCAGCTAAACTGATTCTGAGAGGACTCCATCTCCCAAGGTCGTCAAAAAGCCAAGGACCTTGAAGACCAAGCCAATTACTGCAGTTGGAACCATCCCAACTGATTGACTAATACAGTTAGGAGCTGAACACCCTATCAAGGCTGTCCAGCTGAAGGCTATCCCAACTTAATACTCAACTGAGGACTAGCTGCCTCTATCTAAAATCCTACCAAAGAAGAAGGTCACCGAATCTTGTGACAAGAAGAAACTTGTTGGAGCCAAGGCTCCACTGATCACTATTTCTGGTTACTCTTTCCTACCTCCTCCCAGAACTAAGGAAGTAGTGATCAGAGAGAAGATAAACGCAACAACAACTGGGTTGAGCATTCCCCATGTCCTATCTGACTCCAAGGGTAAAGGGAAAATGCAGGAAGAACCCAGACCATCTAATGCGATTCAAACGCACATTGATCTCATTTGGCAAGAAATCAATGAATATGCTGCAAACAAGCTCAAGACATACGATGATTGGGTGAGATTTAGGACTGAAGCTTCAGTCGAAGTCTAAACTGAAGAAGTATATTGATTTGGAGGGTGTTGTCCTGAGAGTAATCAAGGCTTCAACAATCGTTTAGGCCCTGGGACGCGAGAATTATTTCTTCGATCAGTTGAGAGCCAAGAAGCTTCAAAAGATAGTTGCTGAGTTGCGACAAAATTTTGATCCTACAAGTCCAACAGCATTTAATGATACAGCTGTTCACGCTCAACTGGACTCGGATCTTCTCTATTTGCAGATGAAAACAAAAAATTGAGAAATGGATCAAGAACTGATCATTCCAGCATCTTCATAATAGTTATCAAGTACAGAAAAGCCATCTGAACCATCAGTTCAGGAGCCATCCAATGGCTCAGCTGCTGAAGATACTCTACAGGCAACTGAACCTTCCACTTCAGTTGCTCATCCATCCTCATCTTCAGCACCTCAATCATTCGCTGTTGATCCAACGCCATATTCTGAAGCTGAATTATCTCTGGCTAATCTCGAAGAGGTCATCAAAAAAGTAACCTTATATATTCAGCTGGACAATTCAAGATCAGTCGAAGATATTATGGTAACTGAAGAACAAGCTGTTCAAGCTGTCAACATCGTAGAAACAGCCGAGGAGCCCATTTTTGAACAAACTAGAGAACCAGTTCAGTCACCAGCTATGACTGAACAAGCAATTTTGGAACAAACTGAATAGGAAGTCTCTCAACTGAAGAGGCTCAACTGCATTCAGTCCCAACTGAAGAAATGCAAGCTGAAGTGCCAGTTCTACAACCAACTGAAGAACCAGTTGTTGAACCAATCGAAGAACCTTCTAATGCTTCTGCTCTTCTAACTGTCTCGTCTGTTACCCAGGACCCTCAAACAAAGATATTTCAGAAATAGTTGTGCATGGAACAGAACCAACTTATGGTGCGATGGTCGTATTTAATCAACCAGAAACGGAACAGATTTCTGAAACTTCTGGAGCCATGTCTCCTAGAATTTCAGCCACTGATACTCTATTTGAAGAACTTCAAACCGTTCAGTCAAACCTAGTCAGTATGATGAATGTTATTTCTGCAATACAAGCTACTCAACTCACACACACTATGAAGCTCAACTCGACCAATGAATTTACTACGAACAGATTGAATCTACTCAATCAAACTGTGGCTTCTCTATACCTCCAGTTGGAAGAAATAAAGAAAGACAGACTGTCGAAAGAATCTCATTTCCAAACTCAAGCTTTAGTCGGCAGACGTTTTGATTTTCTGGAGAGTAAAGTCACTAAGAAAATAGATATTTTGCAGACTATTGTGTTGAATGTCGTATCAGATATTGCAACAGATGTTCGTATATTAACAAAGAAAGTGGATGTGCTTGACAAAAAAGGGGAAATTATTCGAGAGATAGAAGAAGACAAAGGGAAAAAGAAGATATGAAGATCAACTGACTGAATTCAGTTGAAGATCTGAAAATTCTTTATTATTTATTCTTTATATGAATGTGTACATCAGAGAGTTATTTTATCTACATTGAAATCGGAGCTTATCGGAGTTTATCCTTAGTTCAGTTGATCAGTTCATATCTTACAAGTTTTGCCAAACACCAAAAAGGAGAAAATTGTTGGAAACTTAATTTTGGTGGTTTGACAAACTAAAAGATTAAATATACAACTAACTGATCAGTCGGAAACTGATCAGTTGAGCAGAACTAAACTTTCGAGGACAACTGACTTATCAGCTGGAAACAAATCAGTCGATATATTCAGTTATAAGCTTACCAGCGAGTGCCTATCAGCTGATCTTTCAACTGTACACGTCATTAGTTGAAAAGCACATTCAACCGACAATAGTACAAAGCAGACTGTAACTCGTAGTGGAACACCGCATTTAAGAGAATACAGTGTACGAATGTCAGAAGAATATTGACGTGGCAATCAACGGATACAAAGCTTCAAATTATATTTATTGTTACCGTTGGAAGGAAGCCTATAAATAGGCAAGAAGAGCAGTTGAGATATAGCGCTGAAAAATACGATTCATCCATTCTCTCAAGCTTGCTGTTATTCTGCTAGATTTATTACTCTCATTTGAGATTCAAAAAGCTCACACTTATTAGAAATATTCGTAGCATTTGAGGCTACTTTTCGAGCTTACTAGCACAAACTACTGTATTACTTATATTAGTCGTGCTAGATCCAGTCGAAGAACTGTGAAAATTGTTGTTAACTAAGAGTTTCAGTTTTGGAAGTGTTAAGTCCAAACTGAAGTGGGTCTGTACAAGTTTTGTATTGATAAAAGTCTTTTAGTGCATATCATATCCTTGTGATAGAATGGGTGACGTATGAGTTATTCAATCTCCGAACATCCATAAATCCTTGCATTATTATTTCAGTCATTTATTTTATCTTTCAGTCAGTTTATTTCCGCAACTATATTTAGTTAAACTGATTGTCATCGAGTGACAAGATTCCTAAGTTTCAGTTTATCACAAAACTGATACTTCATTCGAAAAGATTACAAAAATAGAAAGCGTTTATTCAACCCCCTTTCTAAACACTTTTCTATCTATTAACCGATCCTATCATATGAATATATCATAATATTAATTTTTTTGTACCATTTAATTGTTAGTTTGATATTACCAACCATTTAAAGTGGGAACCTTGATTTATTGTTTACAAATATATATATAGCACAATAAATACTTGACAACATTTATAAGTTTTGATATATATTACATACTTACAAGATAATAATATATAAATAATATAAATATGATTATTTAATATATTGGAACAATTTTATTAAGTGGATTTCAATAACGTTCATTAATGTTAACTTTATTAAAATATTAAGAGTGGATTCTCTAACTTCAAGTACTTATATTAAAATTTGTACAATTAAACATTACCAATTAAAGATTCAAACAATTAAAAGAATAAAAAAACAAAACTAAAGGATATTGTAGTGGACTTGTAATTACCTTAGCTTCCCTGTGTATACGATATTCGGACTCATCTAATTATACTACTTGTGGACAACCTACTCTTGGGAGTGCAACAATCAAAGTCGCATCACTTATCTGTGGTATCATTATTATTAATGATGTCTTACTTTTTGATAATTTGAAGTATAACTTGATTAGCATCAGTCAGTTATGCGACAATAAATTTTCAGATCAGTTCAACAAACACAAGTGCACAGTTGAGAACTCATCTTATGACATCATTATATCTGGTAATTGTTCTGGTAACACCTGCATGGTGATTTTGACTAATCAACCTAATGCATCAGTTTGTTTTGTAGCTTCAAAATATTCTAAAAATTGGTTGTGGAATAAAAGGTTGAACCACTTGAATTTCAAATCCATAGCTCATCTGAGTAATCACGATCTTGTAACTAGTCTGCCTAAAATTGATTTCTCAAAAGATAAAATTTGTTTAGCATGTCAGTTTGGTAAACAAGTAAGATCTTCATTCAAAAACAAGGGTAGTAAATCTTCATCAAGATGCTTAGAACTGATGCATATGGATCTTTTTGGTCCTATATTAGTCATGAGTTTAAGGGGAATAAAATACACCTTGGTAATCGTTGATTTTTTTTCAAGATTTACTTGGGTTATTTTTCTCAAATCCAAAAACTAAAATGTTGCACAACTAATTAAGATTTTCAAAATATTATTAAATGAAAAATCAGTTGTAATTGACAGAATAAGGTATGATCGAGGGACTTAGTTTGTCAATCAAAATCTTTCTCAATTTTTAGAAAATACTAGAATTAAGAATGAGTTCTCAGCAGCTAGAACACCTCAGAAAAATGGTGTAGCTGAAAGAATAAATCGTACGCTTAAAGAAGCAGCTAGAATAATGCTTGCTGATTCCAGTATATCTCAATGATTTTGGGCAGAAGCAGTAAAGACTACGTTTTATATTCAGAACAGATCAATGATTAATAAAAATCATTTGAAATCACCGTATGAGATCTAATATGGACATAAAAGTGTGGTGTCCTGCTTCAGAATATTTGACTGCAGATGTTTTATTCATAATAATGGCAAAAATTATTTGAAAATTTTTGATGCTAAATCTGCAGAAGGAAATTTCTGGGTTATTCATCAGTTAGAAAAGCTTGTAGATTGTTTAATAAATGTACTCTGAATGTAGAAGAATCAATTCATGTCGTATTTGATGAATCTGCAATAACTGATAATCCAACTGATCCAGTTGAGCTAACTGATTGTTTTACAGAAATCAGTTTGGAGGATGATAGTGAAGAAGAAGTTCACATCAATAGAAATATACTTCAAACACCATAACCAAAAGTAGTGGATCAAACGGTTGAACAAGAAATTGTTCCTAACAATCACTTGGTGGGTCAACACGATGATATCCAAGTTCCAACTGAAACTGCAGCAACTGAAACTGAAAGAGACATTCAGTTACAAAATGAACCAGTTGCTGAAGTTGATCCGACTAATCCCTACTACAGATGAAACAAATAACATCCACAAGAATTGGTGATATGTAATCCATCTGATCCTGTAAGAACTAGAAATCAAATGTTTAATTTATTTGTTCATTCAGCATTTGTTTCTCAACTTGAACCGAAGAAAACTGATGAAGTTCTAGCTAATCCTAACTGGACAAATTCTATGCAAGAAGAGCTAAATCATTTTACCAATGACAATGTATGGACTTTAGTTCCAAGACCAGTTTCTAAAACAATTATAGGCACAAAGTGGGTCTACAGAAACACACTGAACGAAGATGGTTTAGTTGTGCACAACAAAGAGAGTTTTGTAGCACAAGGATATAGGCAAGAAGAAAGAATTAGTTACGACGAAACAAATGCACCAGTTGCATGACTGGAAGCAATCAGAATATTCCTTGACTATGCCTCCTTCAAAGACTTCAAAATATACTAGATGGATGTCAAGAGTGCATTCCTGAATGGTCAGTTGCAGGAAGAAGTATACGTTGAACAACCACCAGGTTTTGTAAATTACTCTTTTCCTGATCTTGTTTATCACTTGAACAAAGCTTTGTATGGTCTTAACGAAGCTCCAGAGCTTGGTATCAAAATTTATTAAAATTTTAATAGATAATGATTTTATTGTTGGAATAGTGGATAAAATTTGTTAAAATTTTCAAATGAAGATCATATTTTACTTGTGCAAATTTATGTTGATGATATTATTTTTGGGTCAACTAACCCCAAATTATGCGAGAAGTTGGCCAAGTTAATGCAGGATAAATTTGAGATGAACATGATGGGTGAACTGACGTTGTTTCTGAAAGGGGATCGGTTACGGTGACCGAAAGCGCAACGAAAGTTTAAAAATCGAAATTTTGCTTGGAATTTTCGGCGACCCCACATTTTGTGTAGCAAATACAAAAACAAATACATGTCTACATAGGGTGTTTGAGAGATATACCTATCAATCTTTAAAAGATTGATTGTGGCTCCAACTTTGTTGTTAAACAACAAAGCTCTTGAATGGCAAGAAGATCTACAAGCTTCCTCCTTGAGCACACCTTGCTCAAAATTAGGCCCACCACTTGCTAAGAAGATCCCCTCTTGTTTTGCACTAGAAAAACAAAAGGATTTTCAAAGAGAAGTGTGCATTTTTCTTCAACAATTGAAGAGCAAAATGGAGAGGGGGAAGACTTGCCTTGGATGGGAAAAGTTGCATGCAAAGCAATATTTTAATCAAAAGTATTCACACCCCTTCACTTCCCAAGCATGCAAAACCTAGTGGGCTTGTAACTATTACAAGGCCCATGGACTATTTAAATTGTCTCAAACATATTTGAGCCCAATTAGACTTTACTTGATTTTACTAAAGCCCACTAGTTAAATAATTATTTCTAATTGGGCTCTACAAGGCCTAATGTTATTTAATTAATTCAACATTTGAATTAATTTAATTATTTAGACTCTACTAGGCCCACTAGTGTTTAATTAATTCAACACTTGAATTAATTTAATTTAGTCCATAATAATGTTTATGAAAATCATAATTTTCAAATACATTATTTACTTGGCCTATTTTTAATTTAGGAACACATTCATAAATTAAAAATTACATTTCTCTCATAGAAGTCATACTTCTATTTTTCTCAACGCTTATAAACTCATTTATAATCCGTTCAACACATTGAACTATTTTTACTTCTCAACGGGATCTAAAAAGCTAGTACTTGTGTGGCCCTCAATGGTTCATTGATACAACTAGCCGTGGGTTCACATCTCCATGTGATTCGGACTAAACATGTCCTTATTTGAGCATACCCCAATTGCTCCATTCTTACTTATCAACTCCTTGATAACAAAAACGTCAGAACTCAAGTCTGATAGTACCCAACCAATCATGTTAAACGCCTAGCAGCATCGCTTACATGATTCCCTAGGTATCAAATGATAGTGCCTGCAAGAACCATTCAATTATGGTTAGCGTACAGTACGGTCCCTTCAACTCATATATCCTGACCGATTCGACAACCATTGGTATATCGAGAGTTGTCAATGAATCGATACTATGTGTCATGTCGTAGTTGCATCGATGGTGTAATCTATGAAACCCCTTTCATAATTACAACCATACTCTGATCAGAGATTTCAACATACATACACATGATAACACATAGGATATCCATACCCGAAGGTAAGCGGTGAATCCCCGACTACAGTGCATCGACTCCTATATGTTTCGACAGAACACCCAACCTTGCCACCTGATGACCCCATGAGAGTCGGTAAACAAGTCAAAGTGTAATTCTAGCACATAGAGTCTCAATGTTGTCCCGGGTCATAAGGACTAATGGTGTACAACCTTAAAATAGGACTTTTCCACTCGATAAGTGAGAACCACTTGGAAAGTCCTTTTATGGAGGGTTGTTCAGTACACTCTACCAGGAGCACCTATCTGCATGCTCGGACATCACAATGTCCCCTACCAATGAAACATGGTACTCACATCGCAGATACTAGTCTCGAACTCGAACGGCCTATATCCTTCTTAGTGGCGGCTGAATCGACTAGGAACTGTTTAGAATATACAGTATTACAAATATGAGTTTCATGATACTCATCATATGAGCATCTCATATTCTTTCTACTATTTGTATATTCAAGGGCTTTATTTATGCAACTAGCATGGATATACAGATAAAGAAGTGCAAAAATAATAAATTCAAATATTATTAAAATAAAGACTATTTATACATAGAGTTTAATCATGAACCCTCGGCCAACACTTGGCTCGACGGGCACCTACTCTAACAATCTCCCACTTGCACTAGAGCCAACTACCCATATGCTTCAAATCCATCGATTCGCGATGCTTCTCGAACAATGATCCAGGTAAAGGCTTAGTTAGTGGATGAGCAACATTATCTGCGGAGCCGACTTTGTCAATCGTGACATCTCCTCTCTCCACGATCTCTCTGAGGATGTGGTACTTTCTCAATACGTGTTTGGACTTCTGATGAGACCTCGGCTCCTTTGCTTGAGCAATGGCTCCCGTGTTGTCACAAAACACCGGGACAGGAGCAACTCCATTAGGAATGACGCCCAACTCTTGGATTAAATTCCTTATCCAAACTGCCTCTTTTGCTGCAGCTGATGCAGCAATATATTCTGCCTCAGTGGTGGAATCCCTTGTACTGTCTTGCTTGGAACTCTTCCAAGAGACAGCAGCACCATTGAGCATGAATCTGAATCCAAAGGTTGACTTCGAGTCATCGATATTGCTTTGGAAGCTAGTGTCGGTATAGCCTTCCAATTTCAGTTTTCCACCCCCATAGACCAAGAAAAATTTATTGGTCCTTCTCAAATACTAGAGGATGTCTTTCACAGCTTTCCAGTGTGGAAGACCAGGGTTGGATTGATATCTACTCACTACACTTAGTGCAAAAGCCACGTCAGGACGTGTAGATATCATCCCATACATGATGCTACCAATCGCAGATGCATAAGGAATGCTGGTCATCGCCGCTATCTCTGCATCAGTATTGGGAGACATAGACTTGGATAGGGACACGCCATGACACATTGGTAGATGTCCTCTCTTGGACTCATCCATCGAGAACCGCTTCACGATGGTATCAATGTATGTGGACTGGGTGAGACCAAGCAATCTTTTTGATCTATCTCTATAGATCTGTATTCCCAATACAAAAGATGATTCACCCAAATCTTTCATTGAGAACTTACTCGCTAACCATATCTTCGTTGATTGCAACATTCCTACATCATTCCCAATGAGTAGAATGTCATCAACATAAAACACCAGGAATGTCACAGCACTCCCACTGACCTTCTTATACACACAGGGTTCCTCAGGATTTTTAGCAAAACCAAACTCTTTGATTGTACTATCGAATCTGAGGTTCCAACTCCTAGATTCCTGCTTTAGACCATAAATAGATCTTTGAAGTTTGCTTACCATATGCTCACTTCCGATAGATGTAAACCCTTCGGGTTGAGACATGTAAATCTCTTCCTTAATATCCCTATTAAGAAAGGCTGTCTTAACATCCATCTGCCATATCTCATAGTCATACCATGCAGCTATGGCTAGAAAAATCCTTATGGACTTGAACATTGCAACTGGAGAAAAGGTTTCCTCAAAGTCAACTCCTTGTCTTTGAGTATATCCTTTTGCCACCAATCGCGCCTTGAAGGTCAATACCTTCCCATCCGCCCCAAGTTTCCTCTTTTAAATCCATTTACACCCTATGGGAACAATTCCCTCAGGTGGATCCACGAGATTCCACACTTGGTTCGAATGCATGGAATTCATCTCAGATTCCATCGCTTCAAGCCACTTGGATGAATCGGCATCAGATAATGCTTCCTTGAAGGTTCTTGGATCACATCCATGGTTAGGCTCATCATGGACCTCTTCAAGAAGCAGACCATACCTCATAGGTGGTCTCGAGACTCTCTCGGATCTTCTAGGAGCTTGTATCTCCTCTCTTGGCTCTTCGGGTGTGGGTTCTACAATTGTGGGTGTCTCTCGAACCTCTTCGAGTTCTATCATCTCCCCTTTTCTATCTAATAGAAATTTCTTTTCCAAAAAGGTTGCATTCCTAGAAACAAACACCTTAGTTTCTTGGGGATGATAGAAGTAGTATCCAATCGAATTCTTTGGATATCCCACAAAGTAACATAAAATGGATCGACTATCCAATTTATCTCCCACTACCTGCTTCACATAAGAAGGGCACCCCCATATTCTAAGATAAGAATATTTGGGTGGCTTACCCATCCATATCTCATATGGTGTCTTATCAACTGCCTTTGTATGGACATTGTTTAACAACATTGCCGTTGTCTCAAGCGCATATCCCCAAAAGGATGGTGGCAACTCCGTGAACCCTATCATAGACCGAACCATGTCCATCAAAGTCCGGTTACGACGCTCCGAAACACCATTCAACTGTGGTGTAGCGGGCGGAGTCCACTACGAGAGAATCCCATTCTCCCTAAGATACTCTTGGAACTCGGCACTCAAGTACTCACCACCTCGATCCGATCGAAGTGTCTTGATGCTTCGTCCCAATTGCTTCTCTACTTCACTTCTGAATTCTTTGAACCTTTCAAAGGCTTCACACTTGTATTTCATCAAATACACATACCCGTACCTCGAAAAGTCATCGGTAAAGGTGATGAAGTAGGCATGTCCATGCTTAGTGGTGATGCTAAGCGGACCGCACACATCGGTATGGATCAAATCCAATAACCTTTTGGCTCGCTCCACATGGCCTTTAAAGGGAATCTCGGTCGTCTTTCCTTTTAGACAGGATTCACAAGTCGTGAGAGCATTAATATCAGACATATAAAACATGACTACTCCCACTAACTTGTTCATCCTTCTTAGGGAAATATGTCCTAATCGACCATGCCATAATTGTGCCGAATTTAGAGTATCTTGTTTGCGCTTTTTTGTTGTTGTTATAGCTTGGACATTGTTCAGTGGAATATCTTTCAATTTTAAGGTGTAGAGATCGTTTTCAAGTTCTCCAGTACCAATTAAACATTCATTCTTGTAAATATTGCAAACACTTTTGCTAAATAAACAAGAAAATCTATCTTTGTCTAACATAGAAATGGAAATAATGTTTTTCACCAAGTCTGGTACAAACAAAACATCTCTTAACAACAACTTAAAATCATTGTTCAAAATTAAAGAAACATCTCCAACAGCTTTGGCAGCAACTCTTGCCCCATTGCCCATCCTCAAGAAGGTCTCACCTTCCCTGAGCCTCCTACTTCTTCCCATCACCTGCAAATCATTACAGAGATGTGAGCCAAAGCCGGTATCCAATACCCAAGAAGTAGAGTTAATTGAAATGTTTACTTCGATATAGAACATACCGTTTCCAGAACTCTTCTGGGCAAGATATTCTCTGCAGTTACGCCTCCAATGTCCAGGCTTCTTGCAGTGATGACAGATGTCAACAGTCTTGTCAGCCTTCACTGGTGTGGCTGCCACTACGGGATCCGGAGTCTGCCTCTTCAAGGGCACGCTCTTCTTGGGACGTTGGAAAGAACGCTTCTTTCCCTTCCCAGGTGGACCGGTCTTCGTACCAGATGAAGAGCCCACAAAAAGAACCGGCTTCTCTTTCTTGATGGTGGACTCAAAAGTCACAAGCATGTTCACCAACTCCTCAAGGGTCGGCTCCATCTTGTTCATATTGAAGTTCACCACAAAAGGATCAAATGAGCTAGGCAGTGATAAGAGCAACACGTCGGTGGTCAACTCCGAAGGCAAGATCAGATCCATGCCAACGAGCTTGTCCACGAGCCCAATCATCTTCAAGCCATGCTCATGGACCGAGGCCCCATCTCGCATGCGCATAGTGATCAGCTCCTTGACGGTAGCATGCCTAAGAGGCCGAGTCTGCTCACCAAAGAGCTTCTTGAGGTGCATATGAATGTCAGCAGCATTCTTTGCATCCTCAAAACGCCTCTGCAGCTCATCATTCATAGAAGCCTGCATATAACACCTAGCCTTCAAGTCATGGTCACACCAATCCTTGTAGGTCTACAATTCCTCAGGAGTGCAGCTAGTCGGAGCCTCAGCAGGGGGCGACTCAGTCAGTGTATATGCAATCTTTTCCGAGTTTAGGACGATTTTCAGATTTCTTAGCCAAGTGAGATAGTTAGGTCCGGTTAACACATGTTTTTCGAGTATAGAGGATAGCGGGTTGCGAATTTAAGACATTGTCAAAGTTTTGTACTGAAAAGTAAAACAGATAAATGTTAATGACTATTTTAAAATATTTAATAAGATATAAAGTTTGAACTTTAACTTCATAAATTTTTGCCCCCAATGTTTTGACATTTCCACTACCCTCTAGTGAAAACGGGAAACTCTTTTCGTCAGTAGGTACGTAAGGTCCAATTAGCGAATCATGATCCCGAATAATATCAGCCAATCATAATTCCTAAAAGGTAGTTTCCAATTGCATCACAATGCAACCCTCTACGTAAACTTTTGTCTCACGTTTGATTAGGACCCAATAATATGACGTCGTTCATCTTTACGTGTCAAGCCTTACCCATCGATGTTGAACCTTAATGGACGGTCGCCATGAGTTTCATCAATAATATGAGCCGAAATCATGGGAGTTCCACGTAGTTCACATCACAATGTCAATGGATGTCACAGCTTACCGGCACCCAGAGCTCCCCCAATAATATGAGCCGAGCCCCGAGTATGGGTAGCGTTCATCATGCACCCATTGTCGTTGGAAGACAAGGAAATTATAAAAAAATTTATAATTCCCCTTTTCGGGCTTGATATTAATTTTGAATCTTATTCAAAATGAGGGTTTTTAATTTTGAAAGGTCTCATCATTAATTTTATTTAAAAGCTCGCCATGGTTGATCGTATGTTTGCCGGATTCATGCAACTTTGTTATTATCATAATAATAACGCACATACTCATTATTTATAACATATCATGCATGTATTATAAACAGTAAACAAACAAAGATGATCAATCGCCCCAATACTAATGGCCCGTGTGAGCTAAACACGGGCCTAGGTCCATTCCTAGGGAAATGCAAGGGATGCAAATGCAACTATTACATTAGCTTCCAATATTTATATGTCTTCGATCTTCATAATCATCATGGCCACCATCTTCCAATCTTGATTATCCACTATACTAATATTTACAAATAAATATCCATAGCAAATAGGGATACATCTCATGGGGGTGGGAACGGGCCATAAACCAAGCCCACTTTATAAATTGATAATTATTACAATCATTCAACACAAAATATCATAGCATACACCTAGCAAATTGGGCTTGGGCTTTTGATCATCCTTCATGCATAATATCACATATCATACACCATCAATTAATTATCACAATAATCAATTGATCCAATATTATATATCTTGATCCAATCACTAACCGCCACGATTATAAACTAAATTAACAAAGTATACAAACACCTTTGTCTACTTTCCAATTAATTTATTTATAACCGAATTTCTTATAAATCACAATTTACTATAAATAATTAAAGTCCAACTTCAATTATTTATTTTATGAGAAAAATTTGCAACTTTTGTAATTTTAAACTTAAGGGCCCAAAAACTTATTTTTCACCAAAAACATTTTGGCCCATTCAAAATTCACAAATATGTTAGCCATCCAATGGCCCAACAACTCAAGGCCCATGACACTTTGATAATCCAAAACACTTTTGGAAACCCTAGTCGTCATCGCCGTCGCCGGATTCCGGCAACAAAAATTTTTTTTTTATTTAAAAAGGGGGGTTTTCGGGCAGCCCTTTGAGCTGCCCTTGCTGCCCGTTTTGGGCAGCCCCTCGGGCAGCTTGGGCTGCCCTAAATGGGCAGCAACAAGCTGCCGAAATGTGCCCCAAGGTGGCCTTGATTTTGTTGCAAAATTTTGTTCTCATGCGGTTAGAAATCAATCTCAATATAATATCTTGTAAATGCTACACAAAATCGTAACCATAGCTCGGATACCACTTGAAAGGGGATCGGTTACGGTGACCGAAAGCGCAACAAAAGTTTAAAAATCGAAATTTTGCTTGGAATTTTCGGCCACCCCACATTTTGTGTAGCAAATACAAAAACAAACACATGTCATACATAGGGTGTTTGAGAGATATACCTATCAATCTTTAAAAGATTTATTGTGGCTCCAACTTTGTTGTTAAACAACAAAGCTCTTGAATGGCAAGAAGATCTACAAGCTTCCTCCTTGAGCACACCTTGCTCAAAATTAGGCTCACCACTTGCTAAGAAGATCCCCTCTTGTTTTGTACTAGAAAAACAAAAGGATTTTCAAAGAGAAGTGTGCATTTTTCTTCAACAATTGAAGAACAAAATGGAGAGAAAAATTTTGAGAGTGTTTTTCCACAAATTTCGGCCACCACACAAAAATGAGAGGGGGAAGACTTGTCTTGGGTGTGGGAAAAGTTGATCCAAAAAAGTTGCATGCCATGCAATATTTTAATCAAAAGTATTCACACCCCTTCACCTCCCAAGCATGCAAAACCTAGTGGGCTTGTAACTATTACAAGGCTCATGGACTATTTAAATTGTCTCAAACATATTTGAGCACAATTAGACTTTACTTGATTTTACTCAAGCCCACTAGTTAAATAATTATTTCTAATTGGGCTCGACAAGGCCTAATGTTATTTAATTAATTCAACACTTGAATTAATTTAATTATTTGGACTCTACTAGGCCCACTAGTGTTTAATTAATACAAAACTTGAATTAATTTAATTTATTCCATAATAATGTTTATGAAAATCACAATTTTCAAATACATTATTTACTTGGTCTATTTTTAATTTAGGAACACATTCATAAATTAAAAATTACATTTCTCTCATAGAAGTCATATTTCTATTTTTCTTAAAGCTTATAAACTCATTTATAAGCCGTTCAACACATTGAACTATTTTTACTTCTCAACGGGATCTAAAAAGCTAGTACTTGTGTGACCCTCAATGGTTCATTGATACAACTAGCCGTGGGTTCACATCTCCATGTGATTCGGACTAAACATGTCCTTATTTGGGCATACCCCAATTGCTCCATTCTTACTTATCAACTCCTTGATAACAAGAACGTCAGAACTCAAGTCTGATAGTACCCAACCAATCATGTTAAACGCCTAGCAGCATCGCTTACATGATTCCCTAGGTATCAAATGATAGTGCCTGCAAGAACCATTCAATTATGGTTAGCATACAGTACAGTCCCTTCAACTCATATATCCCGACCGATTCGACAACCATTGGTATATCGAGAGTTGTCAATGAATCGATACTATGTGTCATGTCGTAGTTGCATCGATGGTGTAATCTATGAAACCCCTTTCATAATTACCACCATACTCTGATCAGAGATTTCAACCTACATACACATGATAACACATAGGATATCCATACCCGAAGGTAAGCGGTGAATCCCCGACTACAATGCATCGACTCCTATATGTTTCGACAGAACACCCAACCTTGCCACCTGATGACCCCATGAGAGTCGGTAAACAAGTCAAAGTGTAATTCTAGCACATAGAGTCTCAATGTTGTCCCGGGTCATAAGGACTAATGGTGTACAACCATAAACTAGGACTTTTCCACTCGATAAGTGAGAACCACTTGGAAAGTCCTTTTATGGAGGGTTGTTCAGTGCACTCTATCAGGAGCACCTATCTGCATGCTCGAACATCACAATGTCCCCTACCAATGAAACATGGTACTCACATCGCAGATACTAGTCTCGAACTCGAGCGGCCTATATCCTTCTTAATGGCTGCTGAATCGACTAGGAACTGTTTAGAATATACAGTATTACAAATATGAGTTTCATGATACTCATCATATGAGCATCTCATATTCTTTCTACTATTTGTATATTCAAGGGCTTTATCTATGCAACTAGCATGGGTATACAGATAAAGAAGTGCCAAAATAATAAATTCAAATATTATTAAAATAAAGACTGTTTATACATAGAGTTTAATCATGAACCCTCGGCCAACACTTGGCTCGACGGGCACCTACTCTAACAATTTCTTGGTCTTCAAGTGAAGCAACTGGAAACTTGTACATTTATCAGTCAAACAAAATATACAAAGAAACTGCTTAAGAAATTTGGCATGGAAACATGTTTAGCTACAAATACTCCCATGAGTTAATCGATTAAATTAAATAAAGATGAAGGGAGAATATCAGTTGATATGGTACTTTACAGCGGTTTAATATCTTCTTTACTTTACCTAACTGCTACCTGTCCTGATATTGTGTTTGTTGTTTGCATGTGTGCTAGATTTCAAGCAGATCCTAAACAATTGCATTTTTGAGCTGCCAAACTAATATTGAAATATCTTAAAGGCACACAAAATGTGGGCTTATGGTATTATAAGGACTCGTCTTTCAATTAAGTTGGCTATTCAGATGCAGATTATACAGGATGTAAACTTGATCGAAAAAGCACCAGTGTATCACGTCTGTAAGGTCTAGGAAATTCAAACTATGTAACTCGATTGTATGCAATCTAGGGTTTTATTTAAAATATTTGTTTAATGATTTTTATGCATTTAATGCATGATTATTATATGGCTAGGGTTTCTTTCAAGATTATTTTTAAGTTTCAAGCATTATGGTGTTTAGATGCTTTTCGCACTAGATCGAGTAACGGAGACCGGGGGATAATCAGAAAAAATATTTTTATTGAATAATTATTTTTAATTATTTAATATAAGGTTTATTTAAGGTAGAATTTCAAAAATGGACCTTCGTTGGGTATTTTTACTCGCCAAGCCGTATTTTCGCCGGTACGCAAATTTTATCGAATTAGATGACTTTTTGAGGGTTCGAGAATTATTTTAAAAAACTTACCGACATGAAATATTTTTCGGTAGTTTTTTTGGGCTTGATATATTAATTTTAGTGTTTTGTGGGCCCAAAACATTTTTTTAAATTCATTTAATTTGACTAGATCCCATTTATGCATGTATTTTCTATTTTAAACCCTGCACCCTCAAACCCTAGAGCACAGTCACCCCCCTCCAGCAGCAGCCATTTTCGAAGCTAAACCAGCAGCCTCCATCGATTTCTTCTTAGGTTATCAAGAAAGCTTCTTCCCCGCCTCTCCGGTGCAAGCCCTACGCGCGTATCTTCGAGGTTTTGAGCATAAAAACGTTAAGGCACGCCATGTATCTCTTTTTCTCATCATTTACACTATTTATACGCTGTTGTATATGTTTTTTTGCATGAAATTTCATTGGACTATCATATAGCATCGTTTTTGAAAAGGCTTTGACAATAACATGCATATATCTTGTGTACAACTCACGTTTTTCATGTCCTTGTCCAAGGGGATGCTGAATTTTTGTGTTAGAGGGCTGTTTAGGATAGGAGTGAAGGTGGCACATTGCTGAAGTCAAAACTTGGTTGGTTTAAGTAAGGGGCCGATCGGTACTTGGTGTAGGTTGGCTCGGTTTTGGCAAGATCGAAGGCTTTGGTGTGTGCCGCCGTGCATGGCCTGATTTCCAGCAAAGAAACCGACTCTCTTGGGTACGTGACAGGGCTGGGAGCGGGCCATGAATATCTAGTCGTGGTCTAGAGTTGGTCGAAGGGCTATGTTGATGGATGGCTCGGTTGTCTTGTGCGGCGCGTTTTTGTGGGTACCGCAAGGGGCTGATGTTGTTTGCAGTAGGGTTAGATAGGGTTGGTCAAAGAGATCCTATTGGCTTCGAACTTGGTCTCAGTATAGCTGGTTAGGTGCTAGTCCGCTTGGTCTTGAGCTTGGATCGAATGATAGAAAGTTTGGTGCACTAGGGTTTCGAGTATGTACGTATGGAAAATTCCAGCAACATTCGGTTTTTTTAAGGTAATAAGCGGTCTGAAATATTTTTTTTATAGGCTGGTCACATAGGTTTGAGTCATGGTTTGAGTTGGGAAAATTTTTGTTAACTTTCGAGTTGATTCGGATTAAAATCGGGACCCCGGTCCAAGTTTTAAAACGAATCGTATAAGTTTTGGAACGGGCTCAAGTTTACGTCTAAGAAATGCTTACTATTACGTTTTGAGGTGTTCTAAGGAGTTTGGTGGGCTTCGGGTCGAAATTTTGAAGTCCAAGAGTAAAATGGTCATTTAGGATTTCCAGGGGTAAAATGGTCATTTTGCACGCAGGTTGAGTTTTTAGTCCTGTCAGCGCCCTAATCACAAATTTAGCATGTTTTAAATGTTTACGTATCACGTATATGACCTTTTTTGGTAAATATGAAAAATACGTTGCATGTTTGGTTTTAAGGAAAATTACGTGTATGATGTTTTATTAGTGATGATGTTTTTGAAGGATGGGAGTTTGTTGTAACTGACGATATATGTATATGATGAGCTGTAAGGCCAAGGCTCAGTGGATGGGGGTAATATTGTCACTGATGTTCCCACCGCCGGGTACCACAGTTATATGTAGATGGATCCATCAAATAGAGCTGATATGAAAGTCACAACTAACGAACTGAATTCGATTAAAGAAAATGAATAAGTATATGACGATATGATGAGATGTTTTGACACATTATGCTATATTAAGACCTGTTTATGTTTATGCTTTTAAGATCATGAAATGTATGTTGATTACAGTACTTTTCACTGTTGCATGTTATGTATTTGTATTTGTTATAATGTTACAAGTGTGTTGAGTCTTTAGAGTCACTAGGTGTAAATGATGCATGTGAGTATGTTGATGAGGAAGCTGGAGGTGCCGAAGTCTGAGTAGGCGGGGCTGGATGTGCGCACGTGAACCTGAGGACCATATATTTTCCGTACATCATGATTTGAGATAGGAGTGGACATGAATATTTTTACTTATTCATTTTATTATGTTATTGGTTATCAGGATTTTTACTCTTTCATATTTGTTTAATTTTAAACTGTAGTATATACATACGTTAGATGATTACTATTATTTTTCAAAGGTGGAATTTTCAGCAATGTCGCATGCATGCATGATTTACGAATTTTCGAGAAATGAGCTTGTAAAAAAAAATTAGTAGCATTTTTAAGCAGTAGACGTTTCAATGTCAGTTTCTAGGAGACAGACTGATTTCATGGTTCAGCAAGAAGCAAACATCCATAGCAACTTCCACAACTTAAGCAGAATACCTAGCTGTTGGAAGGTGTTGTGCCTAACTGCTTTGGATTCAGCAACAACAAAAAGACTATGAAGTCATTGCAGAAGAATCACCAATCTTCTGTGATAATACAAGTACTATTGCGATTACATACAATCTAGTTCTTCATTAAAGAACCAAACATATTGATGTCAGACAACACTTCATCAGATATCATGCTCTCAAGAAGGAAATCAGACTAGATTACATATCAACTGAACAACAAGCAGCTGACATCTTCGCCAAGCCACTTCCTGATACTAAGTTTTCTTTCTTACGAAATATTCTTGGCTTAATTGATTTGTCTTTATATTATTCGCATTATTATATATTATTGTTGTTATTCAATTATTACCAGTTTGAATTCAGAATAACAAAGCAATAAAATAATGAACAACAATGAACAAAAATATGAATTTTATTGATAATATCGAGCTGCTATTACACGGTTCAGTTCCCTATGTACTGCATCCTACCAAAGGGACATCCAACTGGATATATCCTCGGAGGAAGTTCTCCTGAAGCCTTCTGAGAAGGCAATTCTTCCCAAAACTATATGCTCCTTCATGAGCATCAGGTAATAGAGACCTTCATATGTGGAGCGATCTGAAGTATGAACGAGGGAGAGACGCTATTTGAATTTTATTTGAGTTGCCTTTTCTTCACTTGTGGCAACTAGTCCCTCTTTTTGGAGAGAATACAGCTCCTGAATCTTAGTCCATGTTGACATTGTTTTCACGAAGACAAAGTCTTCGATCTCTTTCTTCTAAGATGCTTCGAATGCCAGCCTCTTCTTCTATGGAAGATTGGGTTGCTTGGAACTGCTAGCTTTGTCCATCTACTCTTGATTAATATTTTCTGCTGACTTATTTTGTATCTAATGAGTTTGATCTTATTTATAGAGAGATTCAAACTAACTGAAGAAATGAACAGAAGAATAGGAAGACTTTAGTCAACCGTTTACATTTAGATTATCCGAGGATGAGATTCTCTTACTTTATTTTATTTAATGCATTTATTTAGGGAGAATGTTGTTTTTTAAATTGATTAACTAATAAGACAATTATTAGTTTGTCTTAAACTGAACTGAATCAGTTTTCAACTGATCACTCAGTTATTGACGTAACTGATCTTATCACGTAGGTTAACTGATTATCGATAAAATTTCACATTAAATTTTGTGACCGTCAAAATTATGTCATTAATTATAATTCCTTGTATAGTGATTGACAACGTGGCCCCACGTATTTTAATCGACTTATTTATAGTTACACATCATGTACACACGTTTTTCTTTATTCAAATTAATCTTGGACTGACAAGTGTCCCAAAATTTGAACAGTCGCCAACATAAGTAATCGTGCCGCCCTTATTCAGTTTTTTTTTACGTCATTTCATTCTCTCAGAGCTTCAATTCACTCAGAGCATTCAAAATTCCAGAGTATTCTTCTTGCAGAAATTCACAACTCGAGCAAATGTCAAGCAAAACACCAGCTTTCATTCTCAATGCTATGGCTATCGACTTTGAATCTGTTCTATCGGTGACAGATGAAGCAGTTTGGAGTGTGACATCTACTATTTTAAAATTGCGGAAATATTTTTTTTAAAGCTCACATTTTCGAAATAACATTTAAAATAATCGTAACTATTTGACAGTAAAAATAGTGCGGTTTAAATCAACCAAACTAATCCAAAATCAAACGTAAACAAAAACGACTAAAAATCTTATATTCATCAACGTATGAAAATGTTCATCTCCTCTCAAATCTCATAAATCATAATGCGAAAAACATGCGGTCCTCAGTTCGTGTCACCGCACCAGGTCTGTCTATTCAGAGTTCAGCACCTCCAGTCCCCTCACCATCAAGCTCACCTGCATCACACACGTCTAGTGAGTCTAAAGACTCAACACACCTGTACCAGAAATAACAAGTACATATACATGGCACACAACAATGAAAATACCATACTCAACATATATTTCGTGAACTAAAAAGCATGAACTTGAATGTCTCGTGTAAAATCATATCGTGTCAAAACCTGTCATCTCATGTCATCATATACGTATACATTTTCTTTCAATTGAATTAAGTTCGTTAGTTGTAACTTTCGTATCAGTTCTATTCGATGGATCCATCTACGTAAAACCACGGTACCGGGCGGCGGGGACATCAGCGACATCATTACCCGTCCACTGAGCCTTGGCCTCAGGTCATCATATATCATGTCATCGTATACATATATATCGTCAGTCACAACCAATTCTCATCCTTCAAAAACATCATCATATTCACAACTTAATAAAAACATGCATATACGTAACTTTTTCCTTATAACCAAGCATGCACCGTATTTATCATAATTTCATAAAAATCATAAATGTGATGCGTAAACAATTAAAACATGATAAAATGTGCTCAAGGCGCTTCCAGGACCAAAAACTCACCCCGGGTGCAAAATGACCATTTTGCCCCCGGAAACCCAAAATGACCGTATTGCCCTGGACCTCTAAATTTCAACCCGAAGTTTACCAAACTCCTTAAAATATCCCAAAACATAATTAAAGGATTCCTTAGATGTAAACCCGAGCATGCTTCAAAACTTAATTGATTCGTTTTAAAACTTGGACTGTGGTCCCGGTTTCAACCCGAATCAACCCGAAACTTAACCAAATTTTTTCTAACTCGAACCATGACTCAAACATCCATGACCAGCCTCAAACACACTTATTTTAGACCACTTAGGGCCTAGAAACAAGCCCAAAGGTTGCTGAAAATCTCCAGCGTATGCGCAAAAAATTTCCCAGCTTGAGCGATTTTACGTTAAAAATCATATCTCCCTCGTTTCTTATCAAAAAGTACGAATTTGCTATCGAATCGAAGATAACAGAGAGTGCTACAAATCATATTTTGAACACATTACCAGAAAACCAACTAATAAGTCGCGGAATTCAAAATAACCGAGGGTGATGTGTTTTGGTGAAACAAAAATTTCACAACTTCCGCGGCTTTACGATAAAAATCATATCTCCCTCGTTTCTTATCAGAAAATTAAAAATTTGCTAGTGTATCGAAGTTAACACAGAGTATTAAAAATTATATGTTGAACACATTTCGAGAATACCAATTTATAAGTCACAGAATTCGAAATAACAGACGGGTTTTGTGACACGGAAATTTCATCCGAAGACTCAAGATATCGATCGACCCTCTCCTAAAACCCACAAACGTCGATTACAGCCTTATGTACCCCTCTTACTCGACGTGTACAAACCTTACCAACATAAAATTGGCAGACCTTCCCACAATTTCAGAAAAACGTGAGTTCATGACAAGAGGATGCAAGTTTCATGTCAAACCAACACAAAAACGCAACCACAAGCGAGATCTAAGGGCGCACATACATATAAATATATTTCAGCGTACTAGGGCATAAATGATGAGAAAAATGAAAGTAAAAACGTGCTTTGATGATATATACGCAAGAAGATCGAAGAAACAAGCGTTGGGAAAGCGCCGAGAGAAATTTTCTTGCAAGAAAAATGCTTGGCCGAAGGGGCTGTCACCCTTTATGTGCAAAGCTGCTGGAGGCCGAGAGGAAAGTGTTGAGTGGAGGGGGTGGGCAGCTGATTAGTTTAGGTTTAGGTTTAGGAATAGTTTAGTGCTAATTAAATAGAATATTACAAGCTAATGGGCCTTAATTTATCATTTAAAAGTTTAAAAAGAGTTTTGAGCTCACTAAGCTTAAAAATAATCCCATCAAGCCCAAACACACCCCCAGAAATTATTTCGTTTCGGAAAGTTTTTAAAATTATTGCCCGAGCTTTCAAAACGTCCTCCGAATAGCTAAAATTTGCGTACCGATTAAAAATATGCTCTGGCGGGTAAAAATACCCAAGAAATCCTATTTCTTGAAAAATACACTTAAAACCACTTATATTAATAAATAAAAATTAAACATGTAATAAAAATAAATTTCCTGATATTCCCAGTCTCCGTTTCTTGATCGAGCGCGAAATGCAACTTAAAATTCTAATGCATGAAACTTTAAATAAACCATGAATTAAAACATAAATTAATAAGATAAATATGCAATTAATGCATTAAAAACTATTTAATAAAATAAAAAAGAAATTTAATAACTTGCATGCATGTGGTTCACGTGGATCTTCAAATTTTTGGGACGTTACACGGAGTGTATTTCTGAAACTTGAAGCTGCTGGTTTGAAGAAATTTCTTGGGCTAGAAAACCAGGTTATTTACCCAAAGAAAATTCAAGAAATCTATGCAAACAACACTATCTCCGATGAAGGTAAAATCATATCAACTGTCAACAATCAGATGTTGACCATGGATGAAGACTCTTTCAACACCCTCTTCCAACTACCCTCTGATGGTTTATCTCATTTCTCTTAAATAAAACTTGCTGATATTGAGGCAATGCAGACTCTGCTATCTGCTGATGGGAAGAAGATCAAGGTATCAGATCCCAAGAAAGAACTGAAGCCAAAGATACAGTTGTTGGCTGACATAGTTTCCAAGGATGTTCTTGCCAAGGCAGGCTCATTTGCAACCTTCACTCTTGAAAAATTTCAGGTTATGACAACAATCATGAATGACAGGAGAATGAACTGGTCGACCATCATCTTCAACATACTGAAAATTATGGTCCAGTCTTCCAAACAGTCTAATGGTTTTGCCATGCCACTCAGCTACATGCTGAAGAAATCCGGTTTGGTGGATGAATCAGCTGAGAAGTCATCCAAATTAAAGGTCTTCAATGCCAAGAATGTTCAGCAACAAAAGACAAAGCTGGACATATCTCCTGAGCAGTTTATCAAGGTCAAGAAGGAGATTGAGATGCTGGTAGCTCCCAAATCAGTCAAGAAGGCCAGAACAAAGGATTTGGCGAAGACAAAGATAATCAAAAGGAAAATGATTGTCAGCGAAACTGAATTGGAGAAAACTCCATCTCCGAAAATTGTTAAGAAGCCAAGGTCCCAAAATACCAAGCCAGCTGTAGTTGAAGCTAGTCCAGCTGATCGCATTATGCCAATAGGAGCTGAACTGTAACTTACCGTACCTTAAAATTACTTAAAATTTGCGAAAAATAAAAAATTTTCTTAAATAAGTAACAGTCTCTCAAAATAAAATATAAATAAAATTCTTGACTAAATATTTGAAATATAAGCGAGTACAAACTATCTCCGTGTCATCAATGTCACAATCAAAACGAGCTTGCCAAAAGAACTTGTTTAAACAACATGAAGTAGTTTAATTAAAAACAGAGTAAATGAATTTAACATGCATAAAATTTTTGAAAACTTGAGCGGTCCTCGGGTTAGGCCTCCGCACAGTCTGAGCCAACTCACTATTCCCCACCTCTCGCCTCTTCGTACTTGTCCTCACCTGCATCGATCAAGTCTAGTGAGTCTAAAGACTCAACATGTATAAACTTAGAATATCAAGTAATACATAATAAAACCACATGCATTATAAAGTAGCACATACATACTTAAACTCTGAACATATTTTAGAATCAGTTGATTGGTTGAGATGTAGTTAAAATGGGGGATTGAATAAACACTCATGATTTTAGAATCTTTTCGAATAAAGTGTCAGTTTTTTGACAAACTGAAACTAGCAATCTTGTCAGTAAATAACAATCAGTTTAACTGATAACAATTGTGGAAATAAACTGACTGAAAGATAGAATAAATAATTGAAGTAAGAACACACAAAGATTTATGGATGTTCGGAGATTTTAATTACTCCTACGTCACCCCTTCTATCACAAGGATAGGATATGCACTAAAAGACTTTGATCGATACAAAACTTGTACAGACCCACTTCAGTTTCGACTTAACACTGCCAAAACTGAAACTCTTAGTTTACAAAATATCTTACAGTTTTTCGACTGAACTTAGCACAACTGATCTAGTTAAAGATCAAATAAACAACAGAACAGTTTGTGCTTATAAGCTCGAAAAGTAGCCTCAAATGCTACAAATATATCTGATAAGTGTGAGCTTTTTGATTCTTGAGTAAGAACGATAATTTCAGCAGGGTAACATCAAGTTTAAGAGAATAGATAGATCGATTCTATATAGATTCCTTAACTGCTCTTCTCATCTATTTATAGGCTTATCTTCAACGGTAACATTAAATATAATTTGAATCTTTATACCCGTTGATTGCCACGTCAATATTCCTCTGACATTCGTACACTATAAGCTCTTAAATGCGGCGTTCCACTATGAGTTGCAGTCTGCTTTGTACTGTTGTCGGTTGAATGTCCTTTTCGACAACTGATGACGTGTACAGCTGAATGATCAACTGATAAGCAATCGCTGGTAAGCTCACAACTGAATATGTACACTGATCAGTTTCCAATTGAGCAGTCAGTTGTCTTCGTAAATTCAGTTCAGCTGGTTTCAGTTGCCTTCGATAAACTGCGCATTAATATTTAGTTAGGCAACTGTCAGTTGTTTTATGTAGTTCAGTTACTTCACGCTACTTGATCAGTTGGTCCAATAAATTAAACACTTAGTTTGTCAAACAACCGAAATTAAGTTTCCAACAACATACTTACATAAACATAGACGTGCTATCATTTTATAAACTTTTCATAAACGTGCTGCATCATACATACTTAAACATGCATAAACATCATCATTTTGCATAGAGATATGTTTTAAAGAAAGTGACCCATAACATAATGCGTCTGATTAAACTAAACCACAGAATTGGGCTGGCTGGGATCATCACAGCCTTTCGACCGAACGTCCACTCTCACATACATAAGATCTCCGGTCATGCTTTACCTCGTGGATTGGTCTCTGGTCATGTTTTACCGCTTCCCAATCTTGATCAAAACCCGGTCATGCTTTACCATGGTGGCGAGGTCCCCGTACACGTTTTTCGGCTTTCAAACCCGTAACATAATTGGTCACCAGACAATTCGCATACCTTAAAAACATAAAACATTTTCTTTTTGCACATCAAGGATACTTAAAAATGTGAAGGGCTTCGTTGGAACACTCTGGACATGCTTCCATAACCACATCAGCAAAGATACATGAGATCCCAACGAAGCCTGCAACCAAAACTTGAGAAAACATGAAGAACATGCACAAATTTTTACAGCTTGAGCGGTTTTACGATAAAAATCATATCTCTCTCATTTTTTATCAGTAAATTTCGACTTTGGTATCGAATCGAGGATAACACAGAGTATTAAAAATCATATGTTGAAAACATTTTACAGATAACCAACCTATAATTCGCAGAATTCGAAATACCAGATGGTGACGGGTTTTGTGACACAAAAATTTCACAGCTTGTGCGATTTTACGATAAAAATCATACCTCCCTCGTTTCTTATCGGAAAATTACGAATTTGCTATAGAATCGAATATAACACATTGTACTACAAATCATATGTTGAAAATATTTCCAGAAAACCAACCTATAAGTCGCATAATTCGAAATAACAGACGGTGCCGGGTTTTGTGACACAGAAATTTCACAGTTTGTGCAATTTTATGATAAAAATCATATCTCCCTCGTTTATTATCAGACAATTATGAATTTACTATAAAATCGAACATAACATAGAGTAATACAAATCATATGTTGCAAACATGTCCAGAAAACCAACCTATAAGTCGCAGAATTCGAGAAAACAGAGGGTGACGGGTTTTGTGACACAGAAATTTCACAGCTTTTGCGATTTTGCGATAAATATCATATCTCCCTCGTTTATTATTAGAAAGTTACGAATTTACTATCGAATATAAGATAACAAAGAGTACTACAAATCATACATTTCCAAAAAACCAACTTATAAGTCGCAGATGTCGAAATAACAGAGGATGACGGGTTTTGTGACACAGAAATTTCACATCTTGTGCGATTTTACGATAAAAATCATATCTCCATCGTTTATTATCAGAAAATTACGAATTTGCTAAAGAATCAAATATAAAGCAGAAAAATACAAATCTTATTTTGAAAACATTTCCAGAAAATCGATCGAAAATTCGCAGGATTCGAAATGACAGCAGATTTGGTTTTTGAGATCTAAAAGTTGTTCTAAAATCGTTCCAAGAATCATCGCTCAAACTTTGCATAACATATATGGATTTTTACACACAATATGCATCAAAATATTTACTATTACTAGATTGATACGGAAAAATGAAAGATTATACATGCATTGATGATTTATACTCACGGTACGACGAATATCAAAACGAGGACATGCGAGAACCGATCCGGGACGAATTATGGCATGTCTCTTGTTACTAATCAAACATGAGTCTGGGGGTTGGCTGCTGGAGGAACTTAAGAACCCTAGTTTTTCTTTCAAAAAGAAGAATCACAAAGTGGGTGTGTGTGCAAGCCGATGAGAGTGTGTGTGATTAGGGGGTTAATTAGGCTAATAAACATAGCTAATAACAAATTAACATGTTAATTAAAATACTAATCCAATACTATTAATCCAACACTAACTTTACTAGAAGCCTTAATTTTAATAAAATACACATGTGTCAAATTTTCAAGATTTAACATCCCAAATATTCAAACTAGTATTTTTTTGAAACGTTTAAAACCTTAAAATACCTTCTAAATTAAATTAGGCTTTAAAATGCTTAAAATTTCATAAATCATTTAAAATACTATTTTTCTTAACTTGAAATAAAATATCACATTATTCATAAATCGCCTAAATCGTCATCGGTTTCTTTTCTCAATCTCGTATCAAATATTTGCCTGAATCATAAAACTCAAGAAAACATTTTAACGTGCATCAAATAAACATGTAATAATTTAAAATAATACAAATTATAAATCATGCATCGTTAAAATCATTTTAAAATTAAATAAAAAAATTAACAATTTAATGAATGCATGGGTTTACGTGTACTGATTTTTGGGCTCTACATGAACCATCGCTAACTGCTATACCAATTTGAGCAGTTCCAATTGCATCATCAGCTGAAGAACCTCAGCAAACGAAGCCAACTGCTCCTCCAAAGAAGATTATCACCGAATCTGGTGAAAAATTGACATTGGTGGGACTTCACGCACCATCCGTTGTTGTCGACAGACCAACTGTTCTACAAGTTGCTCGACCTAAGGGTGTGGTAATTCGAGAGAAGGTGGATGCCACCACCTTAGGTCTGAGCATTTCTCACGTCCTAACTGATCCAATAGGTAATGACAAGTTGATTGAAGAGCCTAGACTTACCAACCCGATTCAAACTCACATCAATCTTATATCGAATGAAATATATGAGTTTTCTAAATCGAATTTGGAAACTTATGATGAATAAGTCAGATATAGGACTGAAGTGCTTGCCAGGCGTTTGAAGAAGAAATCAATTTTAAACAAGTTCATCGCCCTGGTGAAAATAGTCCTGAAGACAGTTAAAGCTGTCACAATAACTCAAGAAGTGGAGAGGAGAACCTACTTTTTCGATATGACGCGGGTGAAAAAGCTAGCTGAAGTAGCAGCTCAGCTGAGAATGAATTATGATCCGATCAGTCCAACTGCCTACAATGACATAGCAGTTTTTCAGCAGTTGGACT
The DNA here is from genome assembly GCF_025594145.1 of Primulina tabacum. Lineage (NCBI taxonomy): Eukaryota > Viridiplantae > Streptophyta > Magnoliopsida > Lamiales > Gesneriaceae > Primulina > Primulina tabacum. Next base: position 6,214,453 of record NC_134567.1, read on the forward strand.
CTGATCTCTTATCATTGCAAATGAGGATCTAACCTTGGGAATTAAATCAACAACTGCACATACCAGTTAATTCCCAGAGCCCAACATCGGTGGAGCAGGCTGAAACATCTACAGCTCAACCAGAGCCATCCAAGGAACCAATTGCTGAACAAATTTCTGAGAAAGTGACTGTTCCTACTTCTCAGGATGCTCAACCATCATCTTTTTCTGCTCCTACAAAATTTCCTCCAGTTAGTCTTCAGCTGTATACAGATGTTGAGTTGTCACTAGAAATGTCGACGAATTGATACAATCAGTTGCCACTGACATCCATCTGAATCTTATAACTGATCAATCAGTTGAAGAACAGAGCACAACAGAACTACCAGCCTCAGAGGCTGTGTTACAAGAAGCCGAAGAACTAGTTCAGTAGGTTGCCACGACTGAACAACATAATCAAGCTAAAATGGCTCAGTTGCACTCAGACCAAACTGAAGATGTGCAAGTGCCAACTGACGAGCCAACTAGCTCCACTGCTGAGCAGCTCTCTATCTCAGCTCAAGACCCTCAAACGGAAGCAGTTGAAGAAATTGCAATCGAACAAAATCAAACTGAGACTGAATTACAAAAATTAGCCATGGTAATTTTCAGTGACGAAGACAAGGGAAAAGATCCAGCTACATCCGAAGTCTGATCTCCTGAAATACCCATAGCTACTGATCTTATGCTTGAAGATATTCAGTCCGGTTTGCACAATCTAATTTCAATTGTTTCTGATATGAAATCAACCCAACTGTTGAATACGTTAAAGATTGATTCTATGAAGAAGAGTACTATGAAGAGCCTCCAGCAGGTTACTAAAGATATTAATTCCTTTTTCTCCTAGTAGATCAGTTGAAGAAAGACAGAGTGACAGTACCGGCTCTTTTCCAAACTCAAGACATGATTATCAATCGGATTAATTTCATACAAACAAACTTGACAAAGAGAATGGATTTGATGCAGGAACAAATGTTAAATGCTATATCCCAAGTCACTTCAGAAGTCCGTATTTTATCCATTCAAGTTGGTGGTGTTAATAAAAAAAAGGGAAGAATAGCAGCAGCAGCAATCGAAGAAGAGACTGATCAGTCAACCATCTTATCAAAAGAACCGACTGATAAAAGAACTAAGAAATAAAGATAAGTTAGAAGACCGTCTCTGTTCGTTTATTCTTTGATTTGGCAGAAATATCATTTAACATGCATTATGATCCCTCGGAATACTGCCAACCCATCTCGTACTACTCAGGTGTAAAATGACCGTTTTGCCCCTAGACTTAATATTTCTCGATTTTGACTTTTCTCATTTTTATTGACTCACGAATATCCTAAATAATTATTTATGTTTAAATTTAATATTTAATATTTTATGCAACGTAAACTCGGGATTTTTGATTTAATTCCCAAATTAATAATTCGTAAAGCTTTTTAATTCCGAATAAATCCCAATTTTAATATTTTCTTCCCAAACATTAAATATAAACTTTTCATTCCTAAAATACCCTTGTGAACCATGAACCGACCCCCCCATGGGCCATGGTTCGAACCCTCTTCACCTAAACCCTAAGTTCGAACCCCTTTCTTGCTTGCACCGAGCAACCCCCCGATTTCCTCGAGCCATGGTTAAGCCACCTTGGCCCAGCCCATGACCATACCCCATAAGGACCCTACTGAACTCTCTTGTATCAGCACCGCAGCCTGCAGCCTAGGCAAAGATCCCCTGCGCAATCCACAAATCACGACACCTTCTCCTTTACTTTTTTTTCTTTTCTTCGAGCCACCGTGAACCAACAGACCAGACCTCTAACTAGGCCTCTAAAGAACCCTCTTGACCAACCCTAGCCAGCCCCAAACAGAGCCGTGATTTGCCCCTGCAGTATTCGCCCCTTGCGCGGATGGGAAGAGTCCTAGCACATGCGAAATCTTCCTTACGCGTTGCCACTTGAGTCATAGCAATGCTAGGAATCAGTCTAGCCCTTGAACATCGCTTGCACAGGGCCGAGACCAAGCCTGTTTGAGCCCTGATGCAGCCCTCCTCATGGCCAAACCCTTGCAAGCCATAATGCCATGAAAACCCTAGAACACTACCCTCACCTTGCCCGGCTCCTTCTAGCTCTTGTCCAGCCATCTTCTCGTGCCTAAACAAAACTTTTTCCATCCCTTAAACGTCCTATGTTGGCAGCGTACTTGTCGGAAATCATGACACGTTCATATATGCTTGAAAATCGTCAAAACTTGCAAATAATTGTTCTATCGTTTAACAAATCGTGCATATGTAATTTTCATGCAAAAATAAACAAAACAAGCATAATATATATTGAATGATGCGTCAAAGGAATTTAGAAACGTGCTTTTGCGTTTTAGAACGCTCAAATATACGATCGTTGGCGTGGGGCGCGAAGAAGATCAAATGGGCGACGAAGACTCCTTTTTCTCTCCCTCTCCATTTTTTTGAAAATTAGGTTTGTGTGGAGTGTGTCATTTCGGCTGATATGTTGTACAAAAGGCCTAGTTTTCTATTTTATATATTTTAATTTACATGATAATGGGCTCGGGTTTTGGGCTTTTGAGTTTAGGAGCAATTGGGTCTACTAATCTTAGGTAAATTTGGCCCAATAACACATATTTAATTGAAAAATAAAAATTTATAAAACTAGTTTTCAAAAATAATAATTTTGATCTTTTAAAAAATTCCTCGTTTGCCCAAAATCGGCTTCCCGGATAAAATCGAGCACGTCTCGTAAATAATTTGAACTCTATCATTTTTAGAAAAATTTAATCATATTAATAAGCCTTGAAAATTATTTATTTTATCTGGCCGTCCCTAGTCTCCTTTCCCCCCACCTAATATCGAATATTCGGATAATTTCAATCTCATGAAATCCTGTCATCTAATCATTTAATCATGCAATGAGACCTTAATCATATAATATGCATCATTTAAGCATTTAAAATCAATTAAATAAACAAATATGCAATTTAAATCATTTGCATGCATGTGATTTACGTAAGTTGACTTTTGGACGTTACAACCAGTTACTAAGTTTAAATGACCAACAGTTAAATATCTTACTTATTTGTTCAAAACCTTTCGCGGATTGCCATGTACCCAAAATTTGAATGGTCGTGAGATACAAATAGAAACCGCCTCTCAGAAAGTGTCTCACCATTTCCAAAGCTTATAACTTTCGTATTTTCAGAGCAAATCACTTGTGTTCTTCTCTTTTTTTAGCTAAATTATTCAAATGGAATCTCAGACCCCTGCTTACCTCTCCAATGCTGTTGCAATTGATTTTCGCATATTCTGAAGAATTAGTTCGCAGACTATTCAAGAAGATTGAAGCATATGGGCTTCGTATCTTCCTTGGGTTGGCAACCCAAGAAATCTACTATACTGAAATTCTCTCTATCTATGAATCTAGCTCAGTCAGTGATGATGGAAAGATTCAGATGAAGGTGAATGACCACGTTCTGATCGTAGATGAAGAATTTTTCAGGAACTTGTTTTAGCTCACAACTGAAGGCCTCTCGAGTTTCTCAGACATTTATACAGCTGCTATTGAAGAAATAGATACCACATTGTCTAAAAATGGGGAAAAGATCAAAGTGTCTGACCCTAAGAAAGAACTGAAGCTCTAATACCAGCAACTGGCTGACATCATTGCCAAGGGCCTTCTAGCAAAGGCAGGATCCTTTGCTACTCTCTCTCTCGAGAAATTTCAAGCTATGGCTGCTATTGTCAAGGTGATAAAGATGAACTGGTCATCCGTCCTCTTCACAATCCTGAAGAACATGGTACATACCTCAAAGCAGTCCAAAGGATTTGTTGTTCAACTGAGCAGACTTGTGAGGACTTAGAGATATTCCAGAACCCTCTTCCTCAGTTATCAAGTTCAAGATCTTATCAGCCTCCAAGGTGCAGTTGAAGAAAGCAGGGGCTGACAAGTCAGCAGCTACGATTAAAAAAATTGAAATGATAAAACCAGTTGCTGCCCCCAAGTAAAAGTTAAAACTTATCCTTTCTACAAGTGATTCTGTAATATCTCGAAAATTTGAAGGTTCATATGAACTACATGATTGCAAGTTATCAATTTTTTTTATGTATTTTAATAAATTTATTTTAATTGCATTAATTAAATGTTGTAGGCATGCTTACATGTTTAAAATATTTTTTTCTACTAGAATGTATAAAACTATGTTTTAAAGGTGATTCAAGACTCGATCGAGGAACTGAGACCAGGGACCATATAAGGAAAAATATTTTTATTAAATGATTATTTTTAACTATTAAATGATTTTTTTTACGCATCGAGTCGTATTTTAAACCGTCAATCAATTTTTGACAAAATAGGGACTTTTTTGAGGTTAGGTTATTATTTTCGAAAAGCAACCTAAACAAAATATTTTAAATATTATCTAATGGACTTATTATACTAGGTTAGTGGGCCTAAACTTACACCATGTATTTTTATATCAAATAATCAAGCTTCCAATCTCTTTCATTCCATTCAAAACACACGCCCACCCTAGAAAATTACTAGGACTCTTACATTAGCGCATAAACACATACACCACACATTTTCAAAGGGAATTCACGTAAGGCTTGAAGGAAATATCAGCAAGGTTGCATCCCTCATCTCTCCGCCAATGTTCCTTGCATCATAATTTTTTTTCGTGCCTTAAATACGCAAAGACACGCCTTAATCTTCCTTCACTCTTCTTTCACATCATATTATATTTTTTAATAAATGATTGCATGAAAAACAAGACACACTTCTTTTCTTTTTGTTTTTATGGCACATGATAAAATAAAGTTTTCATCTTTTAAAATTGTTGCTTAGGATGCACAAATGGGCTGCCATGGTAGGGTTACTAGAAGAAACATTTTTCCACATGTTTAAGGGTCATGAGATGTATATTTAAGGGCTGAAAAGGTTAGGGCAAGAGGGTGAACAAAAATATGGGACTTTATAGACCTAAGGTTTTCGATTTTTCTTCTTAGGAGGACCGGGCTCTTAGCTGTTGTTGGTATTTTTCAAGGGTCCTAAGAGAGTCTAGTCATGGTCCTATCCGGGCTGTGCAAGGGCTGGAATGGAGGGTTAAAGGGTGCTAGCCTTTTTGGGGTCGAGCATGGCTTGAAGTCGTGGGTTTGGGAGGCTGGCCTTGCATGGGCTGTAGAGGCTGGTCTAGTAGAGTCCTAAGGCTTCGGTCATGGTCCTAGGAAGGTGTTGTAGGTTCTGGTTGAGGTAGCCAAGGGCTAAGGGATGAAAGGGCTTAAGGGTCGAGCAAGCTAGGGTTTAGGATATTAAGTACAGAAAATTCCAGCAAGGTTCTAGGATTTTTTAAGGCATTATAATTGGATTGATTTTTGTTGTATAGGGTATGGTTAGGCACTAGTAGAAAAATCGGATTTTACTTCGGCAGGCGTTACTTCGGCAATAATAAATTACGAAGTAATACATTACCAATAACTTCAGTAATAACACAAGCGAAGTAAAAAATAATATATTTTACTTCAGATGTTTAAAAACACGGGATTCACTGTATTTTTTATTATATTTTACTTGGCATATCAATGTTGATGAAGTAAAAAATAAAGAAAATAAGTTTATACTGAAGTAAAAAGATGAACCGATAAGTTTAATTAAAAATATGTCCACACACAGTACTAATCACTATCTATTCCTCTCCATTCGCCATCTATGGTTTTTGCTCCTCCGTTTCTACTCAAATGGCGGATGATGTGCACTATTCGTCAGCCGGTGGAGAATCGAACAAGCGCAAGCACGAAGATCACCAGACTTCGACTTCACCCGCACCGCATAGGGCTACGGGGTTTTCGTCAGGCCCGGACTCATCCGCCCACCCCTACATCTTATAACAGAGTTCCGCCTCCTATGAGCGAGATCGAGTTGGCGAAACAGAAGGCTCAAGAAATCGCCGCTAGGCTTTTGAATAACGTGGATCCCATGAAAAGAGCGAGAGTTGAAAACGGAGCTGGGGGTGGGGGTGGGGGATTTGATTCAACTGATGCTGGTGAATGTTTTCTCTTTAACTAGTTTTTACGTTTTTGTTTTCATTTTCGTTTTCGTTTTCGTTTTCGTTTTCGTTGTCACTTCCATTACGTGATTCTCCATTCGATTTCTGCTTAATTGATCTGTTACTTGCTTTAGTACCATTTTGTGTTCAAACATCGTCTCATCTTTGGTATCCAATGTTTTAACACGAGCTTCGTGCTCGGATTACGTGGTGATCTTCTATTCTTGTGCTTAATAAACTCGAGTTTAATGTATCGATGAGTTTATACTTAACTGTTCAATCTCGTATTGCTTTGATATGAGCTTACGTTTCTTGGTCTCAGAGAATATAGTTTTTACCGGGCTTGGATCTTTTGCTACTTGGTTTATAATTTATGCATTGATTAATATTACTATTAGTCTTACTTTAGTTTATACGTATATGTTCAAGTATGCATGCGATGCCATACGTGAGGATCAGATTACAGCGCTTGCACCCTGATGTCATTTGGTTTGAATGTAGATTTTGTTCAGAAGCCTATGGGCATGGGTCTGAGTGGTCCACCAACAGGTGCATCCTATGGTTATCCTGGTTCAAGCAAGAAAATTGAGATACCAAATGGAAGGGTAGGTGTGATTATTGGAAAAGGCGGGGAGACCATTAAATACCTTTAGCTTCAGTCTGGTGCCAAGATTCAGGTGACCAGAGACATGGATGCCGATCCAAATTCTGTTTCAAGAGGTGTTGAGCTCATGGGTACTCCTGACCAGGTAGCCAAGGCTGAGCAGTTGATTAATGATGTTCTTTCTGAGGTTCGTGTAGTTCAAAACAATTCGACTGCTAATTTTTGGATCAAACTGATGAAATATTTTTATTTTTACTAAGCTGGCATTTGTTTTGCTTAATATTCTCTTGCCACATCACTATGGCTAACATTTGCTTGAACAGGCTGAAGCAGGTGGTTCTGGTGTTGTTTCTCGAAGAATGACTGGGCAACAATCAGGAACTGATCCATACGTGTTTATGGTTCCCAACAACAAGGTAACGATGATGCTTGCTTTTATGTTATTTTTACTCATTTAATTAGGGTCAATGGCAATTTTTAGGTGGGTCTTGTTATTGGCAAAGGAGGTGAAACCATTAAGAACATGCAAGCAAGGATTGTCACTCGCATTCAGGTTGGTTTTCCTTTCGGTTTATAATGCTATTATGTGGTTTGAATATCTGATAGAGCTGCTACTTCTGGTTTTCTGAAAATCCTGATATTGTATCTGTGTTTTGATTTTTTTCTAGTGCCGTGAGTTTTGCCTGTTACCAAATATTTCAGGTTATACCTCTCCACTTGCCACCTGGTGATACATCCAAAGAAAGGACCGTACAGATTGATGGCACTAGTGAACAGATTGAGGCTGCTAAACAGTTGGTTAATGAAGTAATCAGCGAGGTTTGTTAAATGGTTACATATGACTACACTTATCTTTTATGCTTTATGTTCACTGTCATTTAAACTTGACAAGTTATTAACATGATATTAATTTACCTGTTTATTCTTAGTGATGTATCATAGCTTGTGTTAGTTTCCTCATATGAAGTTTTAACTTGTTAAATTTGTTTCACCCTTAATTTTTTTGAAGTGTTAACAATGTATTATGCAACTGTGTATGTTTGTTTGTGTGCCTTCCCTATTTGCCACTTGTACATGTAGAGGATTGCAGATATCTTTGCCACATTTGTCTACCTCTACGGCATGGTTGATATGGAGTCAATCTTGTGCAAAAATGATCCTTGGGTGGAGATCAGATTTTGCAGTTTTATTGTTGAGATAATTGCTTGAGATGAATTGTTGTCATTGTGATATATTTTATATTAGTGATAAAAAAGGAGAATCTAATGTATTTTCTTTTTCAAATTTCAGTTTGCAGAATGCATCAAGAACCAATATTACACCCAATCTCAATATGACGAGGTCAGAAGTGAATGAAGTGAATTTGTTTACTCCTATGTAGGTGCTTAAATGGATGGTGTATGTTGGGATAAATATTTTGTTTGTCATTGTGGATTTTTGGATATACTTTTGGTTTTGTTGATACATTTTTGTGTTATTTGTGGATTGATGAATATGTAATTGTGGATTCATGGATATTCATCATTTTTAGATGGATAATTTATGAATTTAATTATATTAGTGTATTAAGTCATATATTGCGAAGTTTTTCTTTAACAATTACTTCAACAAAATAAAAAATAATGAAGTGTAACAGGTAAATTACTTCGTTGTTATTTGCAAATTGTGAAGTAACATAATATAAAACACTTCAACAAATAGGATAAATGTTGAAGTTATAAATTATATTTACTTCAACAAATAGGATAAATTGTGAAGTTGTTTGTGACTATTACCTCACCAAAAAACACTACGAAGTCTTTCAGATGAATTACTTCGTCACTCAATGTAAATTGTGAAGTAAAATATTATAAACTACTTCGCTAAATAATAATTAAGACGAAGTTATATATAATATATTACTTCATTACTTACAATAATCGATGAAGTAAAACACATTTCTTACTTCGGCACCGGTCCAATTCTGGACCGGTTTTCCTTTGAAAACCGGCCAAAGACTTCAGTATTTTCAATCATACAACTTCGGTTATTATGAGAAGTAAAAGGTACATCTATTACTTCACGTCCATATACTTCGGCACTTAACTACCTTATTACTTCATTGAATATGCGAAGTAAAAAGCGATTTTTCTACTAGTGAGGTGTTGATAAGCTATGGTTCAAGTTTGGCTAAGTTTCGAGTCCATTCGGGTTAAAATCGGGTTGTACGTCTAAGTTTTAAATATGAATTAGGAAATTAGTCGAGGAGCATAAGTTTACATCTAAAAAATATTTATGGGTGTATTTTAAGGTGTTATGTTAGGTTTGGATGGATTTGGGTCGTCGTTTTAAGGTCTAAGGATAAATTTGGAAAGTTGGGGTTTTAGGGGCAAAACGGTCATTTTACACCTGAAAAATGTTAGATGTCCTGGCAGTGCCATGATTGCTATAATAAAGGTTAAAATTTTTATTTCAAATGTTTATGGAGTTTTATGATGAAACGTTAATGCTAAAAGACATGTTGCATGCTTGGTTTAAAAGAAAAATGATTCTTATATGCATGAATTTTTACAAGTGATGGAAATATGAAATGTTGAAGGAGGTAAATTATTTGTGACTAATACGATGATACGATGATATGTAAGGTCAATGCTCATTTGACAGGTGAGAGTGTCATTGATGTCCCCGCCACTAGGTGCCATGGTTATACGTAGATGGATCTATCGACATATAGCTGATACGAAAGTCACAATTAAGGATATGATTTCAATAAAAAGAAAAACATATACCTATATGAAGAAAAGAAAGAAAAGTATATGACGAAAAGGAAAAAGTATGTGATGAAAGGAAAGAAAGTATTTGATGAAAGGAAAAATGTTTAAGTTATGCATGTTCATGAAAAACTATTTTATTAAAATTATCTTCCACTATTGATTGTGAATATACATGTATTACTTGTTATCATGATTAAGATTTGCATAGTCAATAGACTTACTAGGTGTAATGCCCGAGATTTTAGCTTAATACTTTTGAGTTATCATGTATTATGAATAAGGGAATGGAAGAACAGACATGGAGAAGCGACGTACAGATATGAGTATATTACTGAGATTTCTGTCAGAAAAGTGATTAAATTACACAGAGTATCGAGAGTTGATTATATCAGACCGTGATTTTGGTTGACTTTGCACGTTTGGCAGAGTGTACAGTAAGAGTAGGGTACAAGATTACATCTGAGTACTGCATATCATTCACCGACTGGCGGACAGTCAGAGTGGATTATCCAGATTTTGAAGAATATGCTTAGAGTTGTAGTGCTTGATTTAAGCACTATTTGGCAGGAGTTGTTGTCATGTCGTGAGTTTTCGTACAAAAACAGCTATCTAACGAGTATGAAGATAATACCGTTTGAAGCGTTGTACGACAAGAAGTGTAGATCCCCTTGTTATTGTAATGATATCTCTGAAATACTGGAGATTGGACCTGATATGATCAGAGATATAACTGAGGAAGTGAAACGGATTCAGAAAAGAATGACGACAGCTCTGAATAGATAAACCTAATATGCCAACGTCAAAAACAACGACCAATGGTATGTGATATAGGAGATTGAATATTGAATTGATTTAGCTTGAACAGACTTGATAACAGATGACGATGTTGATTTGTTGTGAGCTGTTAGTTGGTATATACGAATGTTGTATAGCCAGTATTTTGAGATTAATTTTATCAGAATTACTTCGAGTTATATCTCTTGAAGTATTACTCCAAAATGGAATCAGAATCAATAGAATAAAGATAGTTCGGAACGAAGACTACTCCATTGTTGAAAGTTCAAAGGAATGGTTAGGACATCTAGGAAGTTATTTAGAAGACAGAATCTGGAATGAAATAATGATTCTAGAATTGTTTCTGTGGAGTAAGTTTTCTTTTAGCTTCTGTATAAATATCTCCTTCTTTTATCAGATTTGGTGTCTGATATGATTACCTATGATATACGAATTGATTGCCTGTGATTTCGGGGACGAAATCGTATCTTAGGGGGGATAACACCTGTTGTGGGGACCCAGACGCTAATCAAAGTTTTTAATCGTTCTTAGAATTAATCAATCAATTATAATAAACAGGGTCTAAATTTTTTTTTAAAAATATAAAGCGAAAACTTTATGTAAATCAATCTGAATTACATATCAAATATAAACATACAAGTCATGTATTGTCTACAATAATTCAACTATGTTCAACTACATATCAGTGCTGACTCCTAATTTACTTCTGAGCCCGGATCTCCACGCTATCTAGTCCAGCCTCGTTCTCTTCTTGACCCTGATCCTGTCCCACCTGTTGTCATGCACACATACAAACAAGACAACAGCCGGATAACTCCGGTGAGAATTACATTCTCAGTATAAATCATGTATACATGCAATCATATAAACAATATAAAAGCATATAACAGATATTCATAACATGTATCAAAATCAGAATCATGAATCAAATATTCATCACATGTATTATAATCCTAAACATGAATCAATATCAAGAATAATTTATATTCTAAACATATACCATCATCAGGAACATAATTCAATATCAAGCAATGAATCACTCTCCGTGATTCTCAGACTCGACTCAGTCCTAATCTAGGGATCCCGATCGGAATAAGAACATGCACCCACCTACACTCCTGATCGGGGTGGTGGTATGTTCTTATTCACGGACTTTGGCTCTTTCCATATCGAACACCAGTAATAGAAGAAACTTCAATTCTATCCACTCCGATATAGCCAAACGTCCGGTGTCTTGACCTAACCGTCACAGACTTTGGCATTTTCACCAATATCCTATCCTGTGACAATGTGCAATGTGCCAGTGACGATTCCATCACTATCCGGCACTATTGTCACAAGATTTCTCATTCACAATTAGGCGTATCTGCTTAATGACTCAATACATAAATCAATAAGTCAAAGGTATCAACCTCATACAATTGCAAATATCGATTCAATAAAGTAAAGTATGTGATTTTGGGAAACTCAAATCAATCGGACTCGAGTTGTGCAATCCCACATCAACATAAATTTATACATTTGTCTTCGCGGTCTGACGATGTTGAAGTCCCGAATTCAACTCTGTCCATACCCAATGTCTAGTTGTAGCCTGCGTCGATAGGAATTCAGTACTGAAGTCGGATTCAAAATCTGACGGGCGGATCGAAATAGAAAGGCGTAGGGATATTTCTTCTCAAAGCTTCGCTCCCTTTCTCTGAAATCTGAGGAACAATTCGTGCTTGCTATATATATATATACATATATACGTTGCATGTAAGGCAAGTGGAGCATTGTGCGTACTGCACGTCTCGCCGCGGGTGTGCAAGCCCTTGGACCGCAGGTGCGCTGAGCGTGCTGTACTACTTCCACAATTTCAGAAGGCACGACCGCGGGTGCGGTGCATTTTTGACCGCGGGTGCGGTGCCTCTACTGTAGCAAAACCGCGGGTGCGGTAGATTTTATGGCGCGGGTGCGGTGACCATTCTGTATCTCTTCCAAAATTTCCTATGAACCACCGCGGGTGCACTGGTCTTTCTTCTCCAACACTATACTTTGCAACTAAACTCAAATTGCACGTCGCTTCTCCATGTCTGTTCTTCCATTCCCTTATTCATAATACATGATAACTCAAAAGTATTAAGCTAAAATCTTGGGCATTACACTAGGTATGATCGATGCAGGTGAGCATTATGTTGATGTTAATAGAGGTTTTGATGGTTGAACTAGATGGACTGAAGGTGCACATAACACGAGGACCTCCACTAGTTTTCCGCAGAATTACTTTTATGATTTAAGTTTACTTTAAAAATTTTATGAATTATGATGCTTTGAGTGGTTCTGAGAGATTTAAGAGTTTATGCTTTATTTTGAAAAATACTAGTTTTAGGTTTGATTAGGTGATTTACGATTTCACGTTTTGAATTTCAATTTTGGGATTTTCAAATGATAGGTTGATAGTTATTTAAATGGCAAAAATATTTCTATATATATGTATGTGGTTCGGCCGAATGATTTAGGAAAAAAAATTCTAGTACATTTTAAAGAAAAACTAGTAGTGAACGTTTCAGATTTGGAGAAGATCCCTTTTCCTGTTATGTTGAAGAAACCAAGGTCGCAGAAGACTAAGCTAATTGCAACTCCGAAGCTCTTCCTGAGCTCCGATTGTTTCCATCAGGAGCTGAGCAACCTCTTCTAGCTTTTCCAATTCAGTATGTTCAGCCAGCTGCCCCCCAAAAACAGAGGACTGCAGCTGACTATCCCTCCACAATCATCTGAATTTGGAGGGAAACTGAAACTATCAGTAATTCCAGCTCCTCTCACAACAGTTGTGCGCCCCACAGTTCTACTTCCAGCATACTCAAAAGTCGTAATCATCAGAGAAGAGGTCGACACAACTGTTTTAGCACTGGACTTGCCTCATGCCCTAATTGATCCGAAGGGCAAGGCAAAGATGATTGAGGACTGAAACCCAGCAATGTCATTCAAATGAAAATTGATCTTATTATGCAAGCTATTAATGAGCATGCTGAAATGAAGCTGGAACATTACGACGAATGGGTGAACTTTAGAACAGTCACTCTTGCAAAGAAACTGAAGAAAAAGAAAGTTATGGAGAAGTTCATTTCTCTAGAATCAGCTGTCATGAAGGATGTCAAATCCACCATATTGGCCCAAGCCATGGAGAGAAGATCATACTTCTTTGATCTTATGCGAATCAAGAGTTTGGCTGAGGTGACAACTGAACTGAAATCAAACCATGATCCAGCTGGTCCTACTACCTATCAAGATGTAGCAGTGTTTCAACCACTGGACTCTGATCTCATCTCCCTTCAGATGAAAATAAAAAATTGGGAGATGGGATAGCAATTTCTTGTTCCAGTACAGACCAGCAGTTCAAAATCAGCTGTGGAGAAATTTCCAACTGAGTCAGCTGTGGAGAAATTTCCAACTGAAATAGCAGAGGAGCAACTGATGGCCCAGCAGAAGCAGAGTTTGTTGTGGTTCAACCAGTTGAACCAGTTTCAGAAGTTCCTCCTCCACTTTCCACCGATGATCAACCCTCCTCTTCTGCAGCAGTGATTATCCTCCAAATATCTGAACCCATGGTGTAGCCATCTACATATACTAAAGATGACCTGCTGCAATCAGTCGCTGAGGATATTCAAATGGAATACAAAGATGATTCAACTGCAAATGAAGTTGTTTAACCTACTGAAGATCAAGCCATAATATCAACAATAAGGGCCGAAGGTCAAAATGAAGATGTTCTAATACCAACTGAACAATTTATTACTCCCTCAGTCTAGGAACCTTCAGCAACACCAGAATTTCCATCAATCAACCAGCTGCTTCATGAGACTTTCTTTATATCTGAAACCACTCTTTATATGTTTGATGCTCAGACGACTGCAAAAGCATCTAGCTCCGCAACTGATCAACAGGATCACCCTCCTAGTCAGTCAGTTCCAGAAGCAACAGTAGAAGAACATGCAACTAATATTGACCAAGATGTTTCCCAGGTCATCTTGCTATGGTGGAATTCTCTAAGAAGAGAGAGGGGAAAGAAAAAGTGCATACTGAAGTTTTTTCCCCTGAATTTCCTCTAGGAGCTGATATTATGTTGGACACCAACATTTCAAAACTAAACAATCTTGGTTCACATATCAGTCAGATAAAATCTACTCAGCTGCTACATTCTTTAATTCTGGACACCATAAAAGAACATACAATGAAGTACTTGAAGAAGCTAACTAAGGATGGAGTTGCTCTATTCGAATCAGTTGAAAAGATTAAAATAGTCTCAATTACACTTTCTACTCTGCTCTCCTCCCAAGAACAACTTAGCAACCAAATTGATTTTTTTCATACAAGTCTGTCTAAAAAGATTGACATAATGCAGAATAAATTTGTCGAGGCATCTGCTCAAGTTAGTTCACCATTCCTTCTCTTCACTAGAGTGACGGGTGTTGACTGAAAGGCGGAAGAACAAAAGACAAAGGCAGCAGCAGCAAGAAACAACAAGAGAACAAAAACAGACAAGCCAACTGATAAAGGACCAGCTGAGAAGAAGTCGAAGAAATGATTCGTGTCCTAAGTCAGTTGTTAATCTGGAGAATATTTTTTGAAATGTTAATACGAATCTGTACTTTCCTCTTTCAAAATTTATAAAATTGTTATTGTTGAATTATGTACGAATTTGTACATTATTTTATCTACAATAAGTTTTATTCTTTATCATAAGTTCACGAAATCTAAGTTTTGTCAAACACCGAAAAGATTGAAATTGTTAGAATATTATAAGTTTCAGAGTTTGACAAATTAATCAAGAAGTGAACTGAAGAATCTAACTGATCGAATAGTCGTACAGTCATAACTGAAGACCTCGTTCTGGCTTAACTGAAAAAAACTTATCAACTTAAGTATTCATAACTGATAGGACATCAGTTATAACTGATAATGCCCAACTAAACTTCTCAGCTAATCAGCTGACTTCTAATCAGTTAGCCACGTCATCAGTTAAAGGATCATTAGACTGACTTACAGGTCGTACGAAAGCAGAACAGTCCGAATACCTCGTGCTACTGTCAGATAAAGTAACTACATGACAATTCAACGGATATTTGTCATTAAACGCTCATTAAATTAATTTAATACGACCGTTGGGATCGAAGACTATATATATATGATTGAATCAGTTGAAGAAGGTTAGTTACTACGAGTAAACACACAAAATAATCAAACTACAACCTTCAATTAGTTGTGATACCTTTCAAAAATATTTTATCAGTAGCATTCAGGCTACCAATTTAGAGTGTTTCAGTTAATAACTGTATAAGAGTTGTTAGACTAAGAGTATCAGTTTGGCACTGTATAAGACCAACTGAAGAGGATTATTACAATCTGTTATAATATATCAAATTCCTTTAGTGAAATCATATCTTTGTGATAGAAAGGGTGACATATGAGCATTTGAAGTCTCCGAACATCCATAAAAACTCCCGTGTTCATTTCAGTTACAATTTCAGTTTACACTAAGCATTCAATCTATATTTCAGTTTTATTCCGCACTACAATCAGTTGACTGATCTATATCGACAAACAAGATTCTAGGATCAGTTCCTCAAATAACCGATTCACATATCAGAAAAGAATACAAAAATCTTAAGTGTTTATTCAACCCCCTTCTAAACACTTCAACTACCTTAACTGATCCTATAATGGAGGTTCTAAGTAATAAGGGACTCTGCGGGTGCTGTTTTCTCATGGATTGCAACAATTACACTAACAACCATCTCGCTACTGGTGTGAAGGGAATCGTACTCATTTCATGTCATTTAGATAAAAGATAAGTGATTATAGATAAAATAGTAGAGGGATCGAAATAAAGAATGAAATCTCAGGAATCAAAGCAAGAACTCGTGCAAATGAATAGTGAGAATAAGCGAGTATCAGTCGATGGATGAATTAATCAGTAGTAGTAAATTTATTCCACTATGGTAATCATTTAAAAGCTATGGCTTCCAATGGTAAGTTTCTCCAGAAACAAACTCAATCCCTCATTAAAAATTTACTCTCTTATTCAACGGTAAAACAAAACTGAACCAGTGATATTTTTATTTCAAGAAAACATCCAGGTTTAACGCCACTTCCATTTAACCCACTTAGCATTAAAAATCGTGAAAATTCAAAATCAAGAAGATTAGAGTTTTGTTCAAATGTTATATGTTAAAAGAAGATAACCCGACCAAGATAAAGTCAAAAAACTATCAGAATGATTGGTCAAATTATGCCTCATGTACGACATAATAAGGAAGCGTCAATCAATTATCAAATTGTAGTGTGTCTGTACTTGGTGTTGGTAACACTCCTGATTTTGGGTCAAATTTTCATGAACTTTCTTTTGATTCAGAAATGGTATCTCCCACACTAAAATAACGGTCTTCAACAGAATCTTATAGGTTGTTTTTTCTATCTGTATTTTTACTTAGAATCGGTAGCTCTCACACTAGAAGAATGGTCTTCATATGACTCTTCTAGGTATCTTTTTCTATTTTCTTCTAAAAAAATTTTATTTTCTCCTCTTTTCTGTTTTTCTCTTTTTTGCTCAAAAAAAAAAATTTTCCAAATTTCAACTACTTATAACTTAGATTGAGCATAAAACAATCCCCAATACTTGATTGGATGTTTGAACAACAATTGAGAGCACACTATGACATATTCATCACTGTAGAAACTTTTAGACAAAGCAAGATGAATGATATATGAAATATTTCTAGCATCTTATAAAAGGACATGCATATAAGGTGTTGTCCCAAGTGTTGCAACACCCACGACAACACGTTTGATAGATCATTATGCACACAAGCTAAGACTTCCGAAGGTTGGAGAATATCTAGAAATCCAAAAGTTTTGTGAAAATATCAGCCAATTGGTTCTCAATTTCAAAAAATTAAATTCAAATTATACCCTTCTCAAAAACATCTCAAATAAAATGATTTCTAATGTCAATGTGTTTTATTCGAGAGTTTTGTACTAGATTGTTTGAAATATCAATAGCACTCAAGTTATCATAGTAAAAAATCAAGGTCTCACTATGAAAATTGTAATATCCAAGCTTGGTGAACGGTACAGTTTAAGATTTCTTATGTTTATGGACTATTTGGTTAAGTTTGAGTATAGTTTAGATGTTAAGAATTTCGATTTATGATTCATAGTATTGTTGATATAGAGGATGTGTAGTTGTTTTGTAGCATCGATGCGATTTAATTCATGATAATTTGTATGTTGAGCCAATTGGTATGAGGCCAATTGTAGTGGTTAGATAAGACATAGAGGTGCAACTTTCATGTTGAGAGTGTTGCCGAATTATGAGGAGTAGCGACGTTGCGATTCGATTTTAGTTGCAAAGTTTATTGTTGGCTACAGAGGAGAGTGCACCCGCGCTAGGAAAGGCACCGCACCCGCGGTGTTTGGGCAGAGGCGACACCGCACCCGCCGTAATAAACTTAGTGCACCCGCGGTCGACGTTTCCAGATTTTCGGATGATGTCCAGTACACACAGCGCACTCGCAGTCCAAGGCTTAGCGCACCTGCGGTTTATGTACAGTAAAGTCGTGTTTTCGGTTTTAAGTGATTAAATACAAGAGTTGGTTCACTTCTATCTCATTTCTCTCCTCTACTTCTCGATTTCTTCAGCAAGGGAGACTAGGGCTCCTACTTTTCCATCTTTGATCCTTTGATTCAAGCTTATTGTTGGATTATTTAAGTGAGAACAAGGTTCTTTTGGGTTCAAAGAGCTAAGGTAAGCTTGTGGTTTAGTTATTCTTGGATTATGGTGTTGGAAAAATTATGTGATTCATTATTGTGTTGGTTTTATGGATTTTATGGTATGGGTTTGTGATTATTAAGTTATTGATGGTTCAATACATGGTTTATTGTTGTAGGATTTGTACCAAGAGATTAAAATCAAGGTTTCCATTGGTTGTAAGTGGAATTCATTCCTTGTGCTCACATGAAGTATATGTATTATATTTCAATGGTTTTAACATGCTATTCCTTTCCATTTGATTCATGTTATGTATTGATACACTTTGTTGTATATTAGAGACATTTGTATGTCTCTATTATGTCAAAGGGAAGGCAAAAGAGAAGAGTCTTCAAAGTGTTTGATTTAATGTCCAAGACAGAGTTCAAATGATTTATTGGATTGATAAAGAGATAGTCAGAGATTGCATGCAATTAGTTGATCAACGACCATATGCTTATATCCCAACAGAGTAATCGATTTATATCGATGTGATATAGGTACAGAGACAGAGATACTATTGAAATATCAATCCATCAGAGAAAAGAGAAAATACCATCGTTATGTTCATGTTCTACTATATTATTCATGTTTAAAGAGTTAGATGGTATTTAATGATTTCAAAATCATGTTTTACAGAGTATGATATGTACAGATTGTTATGTAAGAGTTTCACTTGGTGAGTTTTATACTCATTTCAATTATTCATGTGATGCAGATAAGAGCGACGAGCCAGGACGTTGATTGGAGCCGGGGTCATATGCATACAAAGATGGAAGGAAGAAAGATATTTTTCTAGGATTTTGATATGATCAAAAATGATATTTTGTATTTTGATGCAACACTTGATTGATCATGTATATACTTTTGATTTTAAATGTTTTATGTCAAGAAAATTTTAAATCCTTCTTCCCTCTAAGTTAATTTTAATATTCCGCTGTGTTATTTATGAAATCGGTCAGAGATGTTACATTTAGTGGTATCAGAGCAACGTTCTTCAGAACAATGCATATGACTTCGTCTACTTTCAACAGTCCGGGTATGTCCTCTTCTACATCTATTATTTGTATCGGTTGATATGTATTATGTGAGCACATTGTGGGAGTTAATGCCTATTAAGAGAAAGGCTTCAGAGGGTGAGGATAGCTCCTCATCGAGAGTTGTCCACGAGTTCGGAAAATTACTGGAAGAGCAAGCCAAGGTTCACAGTGAAAAGATTCAGCAGTTGCTCTGTTTTCAAGGTTCAGGTCAGGGTAGAGGCCAAGGGAGAGGCCAAGTGGTTCAAGCAGTTGGGACTGACGGGATCTTTACTGCTTTTAAGAGGATGGATCCGCCTGAGTTTACAGGAAGCACTGATCCATTGGTGGCTGTAAAGTGGATTAAAGCACTTGAGGCGATATTTGATCATCTCAGGTATGAAGACAAGGACAGAGTTGGTTGTGCAGTATTCATGCTAGTCAAAGCTGCACGTATTTGGTGGAATGCTACCAAGGTAGGTGTTGATGTTCCGGCATTGAAGTGGCAAGATTTCACGGATCTTTTCTATGACAGGTACTTCCCAGATGCACTTCGAGCTCGGAAGGTGACTGAGTTTTTAGAGCTTCGTCAGGGAGGTATGAATGTTGACGAGTATATTTTGAAGTTTTAGGAGGGCTGTCTGTTTGCCCCATATATTGCCTCCAATGACAAATATAAGGGTGCTCATTTCATTAGAGGACTTCGAGCGGAGATCAGAAGGGACATCAATATGTCTAAGGCGGTGACATTTAAAGAGATTGTGGCTAAGGCATTGTTAGCCGAGAAAGATGAGAAAAATATCGCTAGAGAAAGACAGGTGAGGCAACAGGCTATTGCTCAAAGAGGTCAAGGTTCGAGCCAAAGAGGGAAAGGCAATTTCAAGGGGAAAGGCAAGATAGAGCCGAGTTCTAAGGCACCGACAGTTCCATTTGATCCTGAGAAGCCGTTGTGTCCCAAGTGCAGTAGGCATCATAGGGGAGAGTGCAGATTTGGTACTCACACTTGCTACCGATGTGGCACTGCAGGCCATATCGCCAAGGACTGTCCGAGAGGCTCGAGTAAAGAGAAGGTGCAGGGTCGCATCTTCACCATGACGAAGAAAGGTATAAACCATGATTCTTCTGTGATCTCTAGCACTATTTTAATTTCAGGCAGAGTAGCTACGACATTGATTGATACAGGTGCTACTCATTCTTTTATGTCTGAACTATTTTTCAGATCTTTGGTTGTAGTTCCTTCTGTTCTTCCCCTCCAGTTTAATGTTGTATTGCCTTCTGGAGATGTGTTATGCCCGACGTCTATTGTGTATGCGTGTTCTGTTCAAATTGATGAACGAGTGGTTTATGCCGATCTGATTGTTATTCCGATGGTTGCGTTTGATATTATACTTGGCATAGATTGGCTATCGACTTATCGTGCAGTGATTGATTGTGTTGCCAAGACGGTGAAATTTGCAGATGATGGAAATAAGGAAGGTATGCTCGCCAGTGCAGGTACTTCGCTGGTCCTTCCTTTTATTTCATGTCTTGAAGCTAAGAAGTTGTTGTGTAGAGGTTGTGATGGGTTTTTGGCTTCGATTGTTGATACGGATAGAATTGTGAAGTTGAATATTGATGATATTAATGTTGTGAGAGAGTTCCCTGATGTATTTGAAGATGATGTGCCGGGTTTACTGCCGGACAGAGATGTAGAGTTTGTGATCGATTTAGTCCCCGGGACGGTTCCTATTTCTAAGGCTCCGTACAGAATGCCCCCGGCAGAGATGAAAGAATTGAAGACGCAGTTGCAAGATCTATTGGATAAAGGTTTTATTCGGCCGAGTTCTTTGCCTTGGGGAGCTCCGGTTCTTTTTATCAAGAAGAAAGACGGGTCTTTGCGGCTGTGCATTGATTACAGAGAAATCAACAAAGTGACGGTTAAGAATAAATATCCGTTGCCTCAAATAGACGATCTTTTTGATCAACTGCAGGGAGCTACGGTGTTTTCGAAAATTGATCTGCGATCTAGCTATTATCAGTTGAAAGTTAGGGAGTCTGATATCCCTAAGACGTTGTTCCGGACCAGGTATGGTCATTACGAATTTCTTGTTATGTCGTTCGCTCTGACTAATGCTCCTTCAGTCTTCATGGATCTTATGAACCGGGTGTTCAAGCCGTATTTGGATAGCTTTGTCATTGTTTTCATCGATGATATATTGATTTATTCCAAGACTTGAGAGCTTCACGCATAGCACCTCAGAGTCGTTCTTCAATTGTTGAGAGAGAAGAGGTTGTATGCTAAGTTGAAGAAATGTGAGTTCTGGTTGAAGCAGATTTCTTTCTTAGGCCATGTTGTCTCGAAGGATGGTTTAGCTGTTGATCCAGTAAAAAATTGAGGCGATACAGAAGTGGCCTATCCCTACCGCTGTATCAGAGGTACGCAGTTTTCTAGGTTTGGCGGGTAATTATCGTCGTTTTATTTCAAATTTTTCCAAGATTGCCCTGCCGTTAACTAATCTGACGAGGTTTGGCGGGTTATTATCGGCATTTTATTTCAAACATATTTGAGCCCAATTAAACTTTACTTGATTTTACTCAAGCCCACTAGTTAAATAATTATTTTCAATTGGGCTCTACAAGGCCCAATGTTATTTAATTAATTCAACACTTGAATTAATTTAATTATTTGGACTCTACTAGGCCCACTAGTGTTTAATTAATTCAACACTTGAATTAATTTAATTTAGTCCATAATAATATTTATGAAAATCACAATTTTCAAATACATTATTCACTTGGCCTACTTTTAATTTAGGAACACATTCATAAATTAAAAATTATATTTCTCTCATAGAAGTCATACTTCTATTTTTCTTTACGCTTATAAACTAATTTATAAGCCGTTCAACACATTGAACTATTTTAACTTCTCAATGGGATCTAGAAAGCTAGCACTTGTGTGGCCCTCAATGGTTCATTGATACAACTAGCCGTGGGTTCACATCTCCATGTGATTCGGACTAAACATGTCCTTATATGAGCATACTCCAATTGCTCCATTCTTACTTATCAACTCCTTGATAACAAGAACGTCAGAACTCAAGTCTGATAGTACCCAACCAATCATGTTAAACACCTAGCAGCATCGCTTACATGATTCCCTAGGTATCAAATGATAGTGCCTGCAAAAACCATTCAATTATGGTTAACGTACAGTACGGTCCCTTCAACTCATATATCCCGACCGATTCGACAACCATTGGTATATCGAGAGTTGTCAATGAATCGATACTATGTGTCATGTCGTAGTTGCTTCGATGGTGTAATCTATGAAACTCTTTCATAATTAGCACCATATTCTAATCAGATATTTCAACCTACATACACATGAGAACACATAGGATATCCATACCCGAAGGTAAGCGGTGAATCCCCGACTACAACGCATCGACTCCTATATGTTTCGACAGAACACCCAACCTTGCCACCTGATGACCCCATGAGAGTCGGTAAACAAGTCAAAGTGTAATTCTAGCACATAGAGTCTCAATGTTGTCCCGGGTCATAAGGACTAATGGTGTACAACCATAAACTAGGACGTTTCCACTTGATAAGTGAGAACCACTTGGAAAGTCCTTTATGGAGGGTTGTTCAGTGCACTCTACAAGGAGCACCTATCTGCATGCTCGGACATCACAATGTCCCCTACCAATGAAACATGGTACTCACATCGCAGATGCTAGTCTCGAACTCGAGCGGCCTATATCCTTCTTAGCGACGGCTGAATCGACTAGGAACTGTTTAGAATATACAGTATTCCAAATATGAGTTTCATGATACTCATCATATGAGCATCTCATATTCTTTCTACTATTTGTATATTCAAGGGCTTTATCTATGCAACTAGCATGGGTATACAGATAAATATGTTCCAAAATAATAATTTCAAATATTATTAAAATAAAGATTGTTTATACATAGAGTTTCATTGTGAACACTCGGCCAACACTTGGCTCGACGTGAACCTACTCTAACAATCTCCCACTTGCACTAGAACCAACTACCCATATGCTTCAAACCCATCAATTCGCTATGCTACTCGAATAATGGTCCAGGTAAAGGCTTAGTTAGCGGATCAGCAACAATATCTGCGGAGTCGACTTTGTCAATCGAGACATTTCCTCTTTCCACAATCTCTCAGAGGATGTGGTACTTTCTCAATACATGTTTGGATTTCTGATGAGACCTTGTCTCCTTTGCTTGAGCTATAGCTCCCGTGTTGTCACACAAAACCGGGACAGGAGCAACTCCATTAGGAATGACGTCCAACTCTTGGACGAAATTTCTTATCCAAACAGCCTCCTTTGTTGCATCTGATGCAGCAATGTATTCGGCCTCAGTGGTGAAATCTGCAGTACTGTCTTGCTTGGAACTCTTCCAAGAGACAGCAACACCATTGAGCATGAATACAAATCCAGAGGTTGACTTAGAGTCATCGATATCGCTTTGGAAGCTAGAGTCGGTATAGCCTTCCAATTTCAGTTCTCCACCCCTACAGACCAAGAACAACTTATTGGTCCTTCTCAAATACTTGAGGATATCTTTCACAGCTTTTAAGTGTGGAAGACCAGGGTTGGATTGATATCTACTCACTACACTTAGTGCAAAAGCCACGTCAGGACTTGTAGATATCATCCCATACATGATGCTACCAATCGCAGATGTATAAGGAATGCTTGTCATCGCTGCTATCTCTGCATCAGTCTTGGGAGACATAGACTTGGATAGGGACACGCCATGACACATTGATAGATGTCCTCTCTTGGACTCATCCATCGAGAACCGCTTCACGATGGTATCAATGTATGTGGACTGGGTGAGACCAAGCAATCTTTTTGATCTATCTCTATAGATCTGCATTCCCAATACAAAAGATGTTTCACCCAAGTCTTGCATTGAGAACATACTCGCTAACCATATCTTAGTTGATTGCAACATTCCTACATCATTCCCAATGAGTAGAATGTCATCAACATACAACACCAGGAATGTCACAGCACTCCCATTGACCTTCTTATACACACAGGGTTCCTCATGATTCTTAGTAAAACCAAACTCTTTGATTGTACTATCGAATCTAAGATTCCAACTCCTAGATGCCTGCTTTAGACCATAAATAGATCTCTGAAGTTTGCATACCATATGCTCACTTTCGATAGATGTAAACCCTTGAGGTTGAGACATGTAAATCTCTTCCTTAATATCCCCATTAATAAAGGCTGTCTTGACATCCATCTGCTATATCTCATAGTCATACCATGCATCTATTGCTAGCAATATCCTTATGGACTTGAACATTGCAACTGGAGAAAAGGTTTCCTCAAAGTCAACTCCTTGTCTTTGAGTATATCCGTTTGCCACCAATCGCGCCTTGAAGGTCAATACCTTCCCATCCGCCCCAAGTTTCCTCTTGTAAATCCATTTACACCCCATGGGAACAATTCCTTCAGGTGGATCCACGAGATTCCACACTTGTTTCGGATGCATTGAATTCATCTCAGATTACATCGCTTCAAGCCATTTGGATGAATCGACATCAGATAACGCTTCCTTGAAGGTCCTTGGATCACATCCATGGTTAGGCTCATCATGGCCCTCTTCAAGAAGCAGACCATACCTCATAGGTGGTCTCGAGACTCTCTCGGATCTTCTAGAAGCTTGTATCTCCTCTCTTGGCTCTTCGGGTGTGGGTTCTATAATTGTGGGTGTCTCTCGAACCTCTTCGAGTTCTATCATCTCGCATTTTCTATCCAATAGATATTCCTTTTCCAAAAAGGTTACATTCCTAGAAACAAACACTTTTGTTTCTTGGGGATGATAGAAGTAGTATCCAACCGAATTCTTTGGATATCCCACAAAGTAACATAAAACGGATCGACTATCCAATTTATCTCCCACTACCTGCTTCACATAAGCAGGGCACCCCCATATTATAAGATAAGAATATTTGGGAGGCTTACCCATCCATTTCTCATATGGTGTCTTATCAACTGCCTTTGAATGGACATTGTTCAACAACAGTGCCGCTGTCTCAAGCGCATATCCCCAAAAGGATGGCGGCAACTCCGTGAACCCCATCATAGACCGAACCATGTCCATCAAAGTCCGGTTACGACGCTCCGAAACACCATTCAACTGTGGTGTAGCGGGCGGAGTCCACTGCGAGAGAATCCAATTCTTTCTAAGATACTCTTGGAACTCGGCACTCAAGTACTCACCACCTCGATCCGATTGAAGTGTCTTGATACTTCGTCCCAACTGTTTCTCTACTTCACTTCTGAATTCTTTTAACTTTTCAAAGGGTTCAGACTTGTATTTCCTCAAATACACATACCCATACCTCGAAAAGTCATCGGTAAAGGTGATGAAGTAGGCATGTCCATGCTTAGTGGTGATGCTAAGTGGACCGCACACATCGGTATGGATCAAATCCAATGACCCTTTGGCTCGCTCCACATGGCCCTTAAACATCTTTCCTTTTAGACAGGATTCACAAGTCGTGAGAGCATTAATATCAGACATATCAAACATGCCTACTCCCACTAGTTTGTTCATCCTTCTTAGGGAAATATGTCCTAATCGAGCATGCCATAATTGTGCCGAATTTAGAGTATCTTGTTTTCGCTTGTTTGTTGTTGTTATAGCTTGGACATTGTTTAGTGGAATATCTTTCGATTTTAAGTTATAGATATCGTTTTTCAAGTTCTCCAGTACCAGTTAAACATTTATTCTTGTAAATGTTGCAAACACCTTTGCTAAATAAACAAGAATATCCATTTTTATCAAGCATAGAAATGGAAACAATGTTTTTCACCAAATCAGGTACAAACAAAACATCTCTTAAAATCAACTTAAAATCATTGTTCAACAATAAGTAAACATTTCCCAAGGCCTTGGCAGCAACTCTTGCTCCATCGCCCACCCTCAAGAAGGTCTCACCTTCCCTAAGCCTTCTACTTCTTCCCATCACTTGTAACTCATTACAGAGATGTGAGTTTTAACCGGTATCCAATACCCAAGAAGTAGAGTTAATTGAAAAGTTTACTTCAATATAGAACATACCGTTTCCAGAACTCTTTTGGGCAAGATATTCCCTGCAATTATGCCTCCAATGTCCAGGCTTCTTGCAGTGATGACAAAAATCAACAGTCTTGTCAGCCTTTACTGGTGTGACTGCCACAACGGGATTCGGAGCTTGCCTCTGCAAGGGCACGTTTTTTTTGGGACGTTGGAAAGAACGCTTCTTTCTCTTCCCATGTGGACCAATCTTCGTACCAGATGAAGAATCCACATAAAGAACCGACTTCTCATCATTCATGGAAGCCTGCATATAACACTTAGCTTTCAAGTCATGGTCACACCATTCCTTGTAAGTCTGCAATTCCTCAGGAGTGCATTCAGTCGGAGCCTCAACAGGGCGCGACTTAGTCAGTGTATATGCTATCGTTTCTGAATTCAAGACGATTTTCAAGTTTCTTAGCCAAGTGAGGTAATTAGGTCCAGTTAATATGTGTTTTTCTAGTATTACAGATAATGGATTGCGTATCGAAGACATTGTCAATTTGTACTGAAAAGTAAAACAGATAAATGTTGATGACTATTTTAAAATATTTAGTAAGATATAAAGTATGGACTTTTACTTTATACATGTTTACTCCCACTGTTTTGACATCTTTCATTACCCTCTAGTGAAAACGGGAAACTCCTTTCCTCAGTAGGTACGTAAGGTCCAATTAGCGAATTATGATCCCGAATAATATCAGCCAATCACAATTCCTAAAAGGTAGTTTCCATTTGCATCACCATGCAACCCTCTACGTAAACTTTTGTCTCACGTTTGATTAGGACCCAATAATATGACGTCGTTCATCTTCACGTGTCAAGCCTTACCCATCGATGTTGAACCTTAATAGACGGTCGCCATGAGTTCCCCTAATAATATGAGCGGAAATCATGGGAGTTCCACGTAGTTTACATCACCATGTCAATGGATGTCACAGCTTTCCGGCACCCAGGGCCCTCCCAATAATATGAGCAGAGCCCCGAGTTTGGGTAGCGTTCATCATGCACCCATTGTCGATGGAAGACATGGAAATTATAAATAAATTTATAATTCCCCTTTTCGGGCTTGATATTAATTTTGAATCTTATTCAAAATGAGGGTTTTTTAATTTTGAAAGGTCTCATCATTAATTTTATTTAAAAGCTTGCAATGTTTGATTGTATGTTTGCCGGATTCATGCAACTTTGTTATTATCATAATAATAACGCACATACTCATTATTTATAACATATCATGCATATATTATAAACAGTAAACAAACAAGGATGATCAATCGCCCCAATACTAATGGCCCGTGTGAGCTAAACACGGGCCTAGGTCCAATCCTAGGGTAATGCAAGGGATGCAAATGCAACTATTACATTAGCTTCCAATATTTACATGTCTTCGATCTTCATAATCATCATGGCCACCATCTTCCAATCTTGATAATCCACTATACTAATATTTACAAATAAATATCCATGGCTAATAGGGATACATCTCATGGGGTGGGAACGGGCCATAAACCAAGCCCACTTGAAATTGATAATTATTACAATCATTCAACACAAAATATCCTAGCATACACCTAACAAATTGGGCTTGGGCTTTTGATCATCCTTCATGCATAATATCACATATCATACACCATCAATTAATTATCACAATAATTAATTGATCCAATATTATATATCTTAATCAAATCACTAACCGCCACGATTATATACTAATTAATTTATTTATAACCGAATTTCTTGTAAATCACAATTTACTATAAATAATTGAAGTCTAACTTCAATTATTTATTTAATGAGAATATATTCGCAAATTTTGTAAATTTAAATTTAAGGGCCCTAAAAATCATTTTTCACCAAAAACATTTTGGCTTATTTAAATTTCACAAATATGTTAGCCATCTCATGGCCCAACAACTTCAAGGCCCATGACACTTTGATAATCCAAAACACTTTTGGAAACCCTAGTCGTCATCGCCGTCGCCGGAGCTCCGTCGCCGGATTCCGGCCGACAAAAATTTTTTTTTTTATTTGAAAGTAGGGGCTGCCCGAAATGGGCAGCCCGAGATGCCCGAAATGGGCAGCAACTTGCTGCCCAAAGTCGTCCCCAAAACCGGCCACGATTTGATGCGAAAATTTGTCTCATGCGGTTAGAAATTGACCTCAATATAATATTATGTATATGCTACACAAAATAGTATCCATAGCTCTGATACCACTTGAAAGGGATCTATTTTAGGTGCCCGAATGCGCAACGGAAGTTCAAAATCTTTGAAAGGTAAGAAAACCGAAATTTTATAGAAAAATTTTCGAACACCTTAGACTATGATGTGTAGCAAATACAAAAACACCAAATTGTCATACATATGGTGTTTATAGAAATGTACCTATCAATCTTAAAAGATTCATGATGGCTCCAACTAAGGTGTAAACACCTTAGCGCAAGACAATCTTCAAGCTTCCCTTTGATTCCAGCTTGCTCAAATATTAAGCCCACCACCAACTAGCTAGAACCACTCTAATTTTGCACTAGAAAAATTAGAGCATTTTTCTTTGAGAAGTGTATTGATTCCTCAACCATTGAAGAACGAAAATTGGAGAGAATGAGGAGCATATTTTCGGCCATTGCATTTCTAGAATGAGGGAGGGATAACTTGTCTTGGTTGTGGAAAAAGCTAAAACACCTTTTAGCATGCCAAGCTTTGGAGATACAAAAAGTTGTCTCCCAACCTTTCACCTCCCATGCATGCAATAACTAGTGGGCTTGTAACATTTACAAAGGACCCATGGACTTTTTAATTTAATTATCTCAAACATATTTGAGCCCAATTATACTTTACTTGATTTTACTCAAGCCCACTAGTTAAATAATTATTTCAAATTGGGCTCTACAAGGTCCAATGTTATTTAATTAATTAAACACTTGAATTAATTTAATTATTTGGACTCTACTAGGCCCACTAGTGTTTAATTAATTCAACACTTGAATTAATTTAATTTAGTCCATAATAATGTTTATAAAAATCACAATTTTCAAATACATTATTCACTTGGCTTACTTTTAATTTAGGAACACATTCATAAATTAAAAATTACATTTCTCTTATAGAAGTCATACTTCTATTTTTCTTTACGCTTATAAACTCATTTATAAGCCGTTCAACACATTGAACTATTTTAAGGACGTCAGAACTCAAGTCTGATAGTACCCAACCAATCACGTTAAACGCCTAGCAGCATCGCTTACATTATTCCCTAGGTATCAAATGATAGTGCCTGCAAGAACCATTCAATTATGGTTAGCGTACAGTACAGTCCCTTCAACTCATATATCCCGACCGATTCGACAACCATTGGTATATCGAGAGTTGTCAATGAATCGATACTATGTGTCATGTCGTAGTTGCTTCGATGGTGTAATCTATGAAACTCTTTCATAATTAGCACCATATTCTAATCAGATATTTCAACCTACATACACATGAGAACACATAGGATATCCATACCCGAAGGTAAGCGGTGAATCCCCGACTACAATGCATCGACTCCTATATGTTTCGACAGAACACCCAACCTTGCCACCTGATGACCCCATGAGAGTCGGTAAACAAGTCAAAGTGTAATTCTAGCACATAGAGTCTCAATGTTGTCCCGGGTCATAAGGACTAATGGTGTACAACCATAAACTAGGACGTTTCCACTCGATAAGTGAGAACCACTTGGAAAGTCCTTTATGGAGGGTTGTTCAGTGCACTCTACAAGGAGCACCTATCTGCATGCTCGGACATCACAATGTCCCCTACCAATGAAACATGGTACTCACATCGCAGATGCTAGTCTCGAACTCGAGCGGCCTATATCCTTCTTAGCGACGGCTGAATCGACTAGGAACTGTTTAGAATATACAGTATTCCAAATATGAGTTTCATGATACTCATCATATGAGCATCTCATATTCTTTCTACTATTTGTATATTCAAGGGCTTTATCTATGCAACTAGCATGGGTATACAGATAAATATGTGCTAAAATAATAATTTCAAATATTATTAAAATAAAGATTGTTTATACATAGAGTTTCATTGTGAACACTCTGCCAACACTTTGCTCGACGTGCACCTACTCTAACAGGAAGAACCGAAGAAGACAGCAGAGACAAGTAAGAAGCGCAGTGAAGCAAACAAACCAACTGACACAGGACCAGCTGACAAGAAAGCAATGAAATGATTAAGTGTTCGGCATTTGTCATAGTCTGAGGAGCGTTTGTATATAAATCTTGCAACTTTTTATTTTGAACGTTTGTAGGAATTTGTACTTACCTCTTTCAAAATTAATGAAAAGTTCTTCCTTATTCTGTATGAATCTGTACAATATTTTATCTATAATCAGTTTCCAAAAATTAGTAATAATCAAGAATATCAGATAACTCAGTATAATAGTCCAGAAATCTAAGTCTTGTCAAATACCAAAAGCTGAACAGGAACATTCAAACTGAAAGGAATTGATGTAGCCCAGCTAAACTAATCAGTTGACCAGTTTGACTCCTGATTAGTTAGCCACATCATGAGTTGCAATTTGAATCTCAGCAGACAAACTGAAAGTCCGTACCAAAGCAGAACAGTCTGACACATTGTACCTCTATCAGAAAAATTCATCTACTTGGACTAGAAGACGAATAAACGAATATTAATCATTAAATTCATTCAATGTGACCGTTGGAATCGAAAATTATTTATAGCTGATGAGTTCAATCGAAGAAAGGCTAACGAACAATCTGGGAACAACTAAATCAAGAAGAAATCAATCAGTTGTGATTCACTTTCGAGTTTATTCAGTTTAAAAATCACAGAATTTAGCTCTTACACCATTGATTTATTTGTAGCATTCAGACTACTCATTAGAGCTATTCAGTTAAAAACTAATAAGTGATAAGAAAAAAACAAAGAGTTTCAGTTTGGCTTGTTTAAATCCAACTGAAGTGGGTTATTATAATTCTTTGTAATTAATCAAAGTCTTTTAGTAAATTCATATCTTTGAGATAGAAGTGGTGACGTAGGATCAATTTAAGTCTCTGAACATTCATAAAACTCTTTGTGTCCATCATTTTATTTATTATGTTCACGTTATCTTAGCCAAAATATTCATTCTATCCTTTAGTTTGTTTCTGCACTACTACTATTGTTAACTTATTGATATTGTCACACAATATCTCAGTAGCAGTTTCTTAAAGAACTGATTCATATCTGAAAAGATTTCAAAAATCGAAGTGTTTATTCAACCCCCATCTAAACACATCATCTATATTAACCGATCCTAACAGCATCCTTAGCTTGGTTACGCGCAGCACACTTTCAGATCCATGACGATACTTCTATAAAATTTCTCATTCATCTTTGGCAGAGATGAAATTTGTTATCAAACTAAACATGTTGATGTCGACCGAAATGAAAATTGCATTGAGTTCTTTTAAGTTGAAATTCGAAGTTTGGATTTCATCATATGTCCACACACTCTCTGGTTTGATGTGACTGCCACCATTCGCATCCAAAATTCTTGGTGCAGACCAACCATCTAAAACACAATTCCATTCTCTTTCTTTGAAGGATTTAATTTAGACCATCATCTTGACTTTCCAAATATCATAATTGGATCCATCCAAAATTGGTGGTCTAAAAGCGGTGTTGGAAAATAATACGTCCATTGTACTTTTACATGTTTATAAAAAAATATCCTTGAATCTCATTTAGTAAATGTCAAGTTTCTCTCTTGATGTCCATTGAAAGAATTGTTTTAATATAAAAGCAGAAAAATAATAAGATCGTGTATTTTGTGATAGGGCTTCCTAGGACGACTGGAGGGTATAATGCCATTTGGGTGATTGTTGATCGGTTCACTAAGTCAGCACACTTTTTACTGATCAGGAAGACTTTCACCATGACTCAGTACGCAGAGCTGTACATCTTAGAGGTATTCAGACTGCATGGGATTCCATTGTCCATCGTGTCAGACAGGGACCAAAGATTAACGTCTGTGTTCTGGAAGAGTCTACATCAGGCATTGGGTACTAAGCTGCCATTCAGTACTGCCTTCCATCCTCATACTAACCGAAAATAAGAGAGAGTTAATAAGATTTTGGAGGACCTACTCAGAGCTTGCATGATCGATTTCAAGGGCAGCTGGGAGCCGAAGTTACCTCTTGTGGAGTTCACGTACAACAACAGTTATCAGACGTCTAACAGTGTAAGGCCCGAGATTTTAATTACAGTAATCCGAGATTAATCTGAAATGATTTATTGATTAATTGAGATGATTATGGAGGAAACGGATCAGACCGGAAGAGCCGAAAGAAGATTTGACATTTTGTGCAAGAAGAATCCACGCGCACATGCGCAACATGTATGGGCGCACATGCGCGAGGAAGACAGAACCATGCGCGCACATGCGTGGCGGAATGCCCGCACATGCGCGGAACGTCCAGAGAGTTCGGCGCACATGCGCGGCAGAAGGCGCGCATATGCGCGAATGGTGAAGGCACGAGACAGTAGGTCTCGCGCATCTGCGCGACTTATGTGCGCGCATATGCGCGAGCAGTCCGGTAGTTCGGATAAGGCTTCCGGCGCATATGCGCGGCCTTGTGCCCGCATATGCGCGCGACGTGCAGAACATGCAACAAGCCACTTGCCTTGCATGCGTGAACGTGTATATATATATATATATAGGTACAAGCAATTGTTCTTCAGAAACGAAAGAGGAGAGAAACCGAAGCTCCAAGTCCTGATGTGCGAAAATTGAACGTCACGCAAAATCCGTCCGTCTGTTTTTGAATCCGAGTATAGTACCGAGTTCCTATCGACGTAGGCTACAACTGGACATTGGGTATGGACAAAGTTGAATTCGGGACTTCGTCTTCGTCAGACCGAGAAGATAAAGGTATAAATTAATGTTGAGTTGGGATTGCACAACTCGAGTGAGGTTTGGCTCGAGTTTCCCTAAATCACATACTTTACTTTATTGTATTGATTTGATTGAGACGTACTTGTTCTCTTGATTTATAGACAGCAGGTATTAGACGAGTAATCTTGTGACAGAAGTGCCTGATAGTGGTGGGATCGCCACGGGCACATTGCACGATGTCACAAGATAGTGTATTGGCGATAGGACCACAGTCCATGACGGTTAAATCAGGACACTAGATGTTTGGTTATATCGACTTGGATAGAACTGGCGTCTTTTCTATTACTGTTGGTCGTTATAGGAATACCGACATCTTTATATCTGGGTGTTATGGTTATATCGACGTGGATAAAACTGGAATCTTTTCTATTACTGTTGGTCGATATAGGAATACCACATCTGGAAATCGGGATCCCTAGACTAGGATTGAGTCCAGTCTTAAATGTGGAGTCATGAGTCTAATTGACAGTTTATATTGAGTTACGTTGATTTTGTTCCTGAATATGGCACACGATGAATTATGTTCCTGATGATGGTACATGTTTAGAATAGGATTTATTCTTGATATGGATTTATATTCTGATTTGAGTACATGTTAGACATATCTTTTATATGCTTTTATATTGTTTTATAATTGCATGTATACATGATTTATACTGAGAATGTAATTCTCACCAGAGTTATCCGGCTGTTGTCTTGTTTGTATGTGTGCATGGCAACAGGTGGGATAGGATCAGGGTCAAGAAGAGAACGAGGCTGGACTAGATAGCGTGGAGATCCGGGCTTCGAAGCAACTTAGGATTCAGCACTGATATATAGTTGAACCTAGTTGAATTCTTGTAGATAATACAAGATTCATATGTTTATGTTTAGTATGTAATCTGAATTGAATTACATTACGTTTCCGCTTTGTATTTTAAAAAAAAAAATTAGACCCTGTTTATTATAATTGTTTGAATTATTCCTATAGACGATTAAGGAATGAATTAGCGTCAAAAATTTAGATCCTGTTTATTATAATTGTTTGAATTATTCCTAAAGACGATTAAGGAATGAATTAGCGTCCGGGTCCCCACAACAGATGGTATCAGAGCTATAGGTTCCACAACAGTAGGTTCTAGAACTGTAGGTCTTTGAGATTGAGATAGAAGAGAGTGAGCGGGGTAGATTGAGTTTTTTTTCCTGCATGTGATTGCTAGCATGTGACTTATTATAATGTTGACTTACATTGTGTATGCTAGCATGATATTATGTTTACTGCTTTTAAATACATGTTACCTGAATACCTGAGTTGATTTGGTAATGTGTTTAATTTGAAAATGAATCAGAACCAATTCTTGATCAGAAGGTAAGCTGATCAGGAAGGGACTGAGATTGATTTATCTCATGTGGTACTAACCCTTGTGCTAATTAGATATACCTCAAAGAAGAATTCGATTATTGGGTAGTACTTCGACGGATCAGATGGATGAGACAGAAACTTTGATGGAAACACAGATGAAGAGGTTTCAATCGTTTCAACCGCCGATTCTGAAGGGTAATGAGACGTCAGGGGAGTGTGAGAATTGGTTAGATGATATAGAGATACTGTTTGATTAACTTGATTACCCAAATGAACAGAGAATTAAACTGTTGCCTAATCAGTTACACGAGGTTGCTAGGAGTTGGTGGATTACAACCAAAAGAGTATTAGAACAGCGGGGTACGGTGATTACGTGGGAAGTCTTTAAAGCCGAATTTTATCGAAGATTCTTCTCAGGATCGTACCGAGAGGACAAGAGAGCAGAGTTTGAGAATTTGAAACAGGGCCAACTGAATATTGAAGAATATGTTGCTAAATTATCTACTCTACAGCGTTTTGTTCCTCAAATAGCTGGGAATGATGAAGCTGTAACTGAGCAGTTCATCAAAGGATTGAATTCAGAGATAGTGGCATTGATAAATATGCAGCGACCTTACCATTTTGCTGATACTTTGAATAAAGCAAAAAGGGCTGAGGCGAGTCTGATTAGACAACAAGAAAGGTTGTGTGCAATGCAACCCCAGACACAACAATTCCCTCTCCGATTGGATTGTGGCAGTACGAGTGGGAAGCAAGATTTGTTGAAAGTTCAAAAGAAGCAGTTCAAGAAGTTAGGGAGCGGTTCGTCTAGCTCCAGTGGTTCTAGCCGAGTTATACTGGAATTTATTGCAGGACTTGCGGAGGGAGACATCCCATGGAGCAGTGCCAGGGAGTGACTAGTAGGTGCAATATCTGTAAACAGCAGGGACACTTTGCTAGAGTCTGTCCACAGAAAGGTCCCCAAAGATGTCAGGGAGTAGAATCATCTGGTGGTAGTGATCGAGGAACAGACCCAGGACACACGTAATGATATAGTGGCAGGTAATAATCTTTTATGATTATGTTGCATATGTATTGATATATACTAATGCATTTCCTACGATTATCTTTGACTGAGTTGTATTGATATATGTTGTACCTGCTGGGTCTGTATTACTGTAGTATTGATCTTTGTACCTTTAGGGGAGAGAAATTGATATCAGTGAATTCTGTGATATATTGTGTACTGCAGTAAGATGAGAATGAGATTGAATTAGATTTTATTGTACTTGTGTTATCTGATTCTGACTACATTATTGATATTAATATGCTAACAAGTACAGAACTATTATAGATTCTTGCCAGGAGATGGTAAGATTCGGACCTGAAATGGCCGATGAACGAATGATATACGGTAAGGATTCTCGATTCTGAATTCCTTGATATCCGTATTATGTATGATTCGATGATTATCGAAAAGAATGGAGTAATTTCTTATATATTCAGTTGATTACTGAAGTTGAGCCTATCTGGGAATGATTTGTCAGTAGCAGGAGAGTTGCTATAGTCGTTCCAGATGAAATTCCGGGTTTGTCTTATATCAGGGAGAGCGACTTCAGCCTTGATTTGATATCAGGTATGAATTTCATTTTAGACTTCTGTACATAATGATATTGATTGAATTGAAAGAATTGAAATATCAGTTAGAAGATTTACTGCCTGAGAGTCAGAGTTACATCTGATTATGTGTTCCTCTGGGAAATACTTCAGTTCTGTGTATGGGTTGATAAATCCTGTGTTCCGAAGTGTTCTGATGACCTTATGCTCATTTTATCTATGATATTTTGATATATTCGCAGCGTATGATAGATTGAATCGAACAGTTGAAATTTGTATCGAATATTCTGGGAACTGAGATTGTTGTATACAGAATTGTTCGGCTATGAATCCAGATTGTAACAGATTGTATTCAGAGTCTGTGATATCTGAATATAGTATACTGATTGATTGTAGTACAGTTGAGACAGTGATCAGTGGATGAAAACGACATTAATAAGGGCATAACTTCAGAATGTTCAAGCCGGCTCAGAGCTGATGTTGAAAATTACAGCAGTTCCGAAGTTTGATCAGATTGTTCAGAACTTGATTTCGATAGACAGAACAGTGTGTCAATCAGAATACCAGGTAGGTAATGCTTTATTTTATATAATTAGCTGATTTGTTTGTGCCAGATATTTCGAATTTGAAATAACAGGTATTGTCAGAGGCACACAGTAGTAGAGTCAGTATTATTCTGGTAACAGGAAATGTGTGATAATTCGAACGGACAGTTTTGATGTAAATAAACGAAATCAGTTATGTCAGAATTTGTATTGAAATGTCTCAATCGCTGACAGATGGAGACAGGAAGATAGAAACCAGAAGATTGGTTATACAGATTATCGATTCCTGAATAGAAATAGGAGTATAATTCTATGGATCTGGTGATAGACTTACCGAAATCGTGCCAAGAATGTACCAGGATGTGGTTATGAATGAACGATTGTTCAAATCTGCATATGTATATTGTACAGGATGATGTACAGATATGACAAGACGACTGAGAGGTATGTCAGAAAAGGGGTCAGATTGTATTGAATGCCAGAGTAAATTATATCATACCGTGATTTTGGTTGATTTTATACTTTTAACAGAATGTATAGCATGATTTTTCATCTATGGTTTATAGATTGACGGATAGTCGGAGTGAACTATCTAGATACAGGAGGATATCCAGAAACTGTAGTGCTGGATTTTAGCACTAGTGACCTGATATCTTGTCACTTTATGAAATATTGTACAATAATAGCTATTAGATGAGGATCGAGATAGCTTTAGTCGAGGTATTGTACAGTGAGAGCTGCGGATGTCCTCTGAATGAGAATGATATTATGGTGATATCTGAGATTGAAGTTGATAAAAGCAGAAATCTGATAAAGAAAATGAAGCTAATTCAAAAAAAGAATGAAAATCAGTTTCGAATAAACAGACTTAATATGCCGACGTCGGATGGTGACGATTGGTATTTGAAGCCAAAGATTGAGTAAATCCTTGACTGGGATAAACAGATTTGATAACAGCTGATGATATTGATTTGTTAGGAGCTATTGATTGGTATATACGGATATTGTATAGCCAGTATTGCGAGATTGATTTTGTCAGAGTTATTTCGAAGGGTATTACGATATTATACTTCTTGAATTCTTCTTCAAATTGAAATCAGGGATGCGTGAAAGAATGAAAATTCAGAATGAAGACTATTCTGTTGTTGGAAATACGGTAAAGTTAGCAGGGCATTAAAAGAGCCAGAATCTGATATGAGATTGAGATTTCAGAATGATTTTATAGAATAAATTTTCTGAAGTAACCTCTAGTATACATTTCTTCTTTATCTGAATTGATTGCCTGTGATTTCGAGGACGCAATCATATCTTAGAGGGGGAGAAATGTAAGGCCCGAGATTTTTATTACTGTAATCCGAGATTAATCTGAAATGATTTATTGATTAATTGAGATGATTATGGAGGAAACGGATCAGACCGGGAGAGCCGAAAGAAGATTTGACATTTTGTGCAAGAAGAGTCCCCTCGCACATGCGCTACATGTATGGGCGCACATGCGCGAGGAAGACAAAACAATGCGCGCACATGCGCGGAACGTCCAGAGAGTTCGGCGCACATGCGCGGCGGAATGCGTGCACATGCGCGGAACGTCCAGAGTGTGGGGACACGGACGCTAATCATCTTATTAATCGTCATTGGGACTAATTTAATTAATTATAATAAACAGGGTCTAAATTTTTTTTTAAAATGCGGAACGTAATGGCATACATCTTAACATACACGTAAGTATTAAAAGTACAAATCTTGCACTATATACAATCAGTCTCAACTAAGGTTTAACAACTATATAACAAGTGTTTAAACCCTAACTCTAGTCCAAGTCCGTAGTCTCCACTCTAACTCGATCTTTCTTCACCTCTGTGACCCTGAACCTGTCCCACCTGTTGCCATGCACACATAAAGACAAAACAACAGCCGGATAACTCCGGTGAGATATAAATATCCCAGTATAAACAATGTATCAATGCAATAATATAAAACATATATAAAAGCATAAACAATCATTAAAACATGTATCCAATCTGACTACATGAACCAATACGAATCTGTATTTAAGTCAATGACTTATTATCTTATCTCAACTTATTTCTAACCTAGGGATCCCGATCTAATTTAGACTTTGGTATGATGTATCAAATGTCTACAATAGACTTCGATCAACATTTAAGCTCATCGATACACCGTAAGTCTAGAGTCCACGTGGTTCTGACAAAGACTCGGCGGTTCTGCCCTAGCTAGGCTGATCTGCCCTAGACTCGAACTCTGGCTCTGCTATAATTCAATAGACTAACCATATCAATCTGATAATCTGCAATTATCAATGCAATAAAATAAAGTATGTGATTTTGGGAAACTCAAGTCAAACCAACTCGAGTTGTGCAATCCCGAATCAACATTTATTTATACCTTTTATTCTGTCGCTCTGATAAAATCGAAGTCTCGACTCAAAGCCTGTCAATGTTCAATCTGGCAATGACAATATCAATATACTGTATCAATATTCTATTCAAATCAAAACATCCCCGTCTTATCAAATTC
This sequence comes from Primulina tabacum, assembly GCF_025594145.1. Taxonomy (NCBI): domain Eukaryota; kingdom Viridiplantae; phylum Streptophyta; class Magnoliopsida; order Lamiales; family Gesneriaceae; genus Primulina; species Primulina tabacum. The sequence goes on from NC_134567.1 coordinate 6,253,539, forward strand.
TGACGGTACAACAGTACAATCTTGCGATACTGATAATACTATATTAGTCTATACCAATTCCAATCATTTACAATCAACCACCGTACAAATCTGACATGAATTCTAGTCAATCTCATTCTGAAAATCATAACACTTCCATATTCAGTCCGTTTCTTAATCTGACTTCGATTCTACACTGTCTAACATGTCAAGAACAACATATATGACATGTATTCAATTCCAACAACATCATAATTTCAAAACATGTCAAAACGTAGTAAAACTTACTTCCAGTTATAGCCTGCATCGATAGGAACACAGTACCGAAGTCGAATTTAAAATCTAACGGACGGATTGATCGCAAATCGAATTCTAAAATTCAAAAGCTATTTTCCCTCGAAGCTTTCGTTTCCTTTCTTTCTTCTGAAGCTTTAAGGATTACTGTATATATATATATATACACACGTAACATGCACAAGGACGAGTGGCTCAATGTTTGTAGCACATGTCTCGCGCATATGCGCGACCCCAATCGGCGCATATGCGCGAGACACTCGGTCTCCGCGCGTATCATGCACATCGCCTCGCGCATATGCGCGACTCATCTCCGCGCATATGCGCGAGACTCTCTGGAGTTCCTCGCATAGGTTTCGCGCATATGCGCGACATCTTCCGCGCATATGCGCGAGGTCTTCTGCCTGTTTGGCGCATGTGCGCGCATCCGGTCGCGCATGTGCGCCGATGCTATTGTCCTCGCACATCAATTTTTCACACGCGATCTCATTTCGTGTCTCGGTTAGTCCTTTCATAATTATCTCGATTAAAAATCAATAATCGTAATTTAACACTGTATAAAAACTCGGGCATTACATTTCTCCCCCCCTAAGATACGATTTCGTCCTCGAAATCACGGGCATTCAATTATATCAATAGGGAGTATATACAGAAACGGTCTAAAAAAGTTAACATTATCGAAACAACTCAGGGATTTCTTGTCTCATATCTGATTCAGTTTCCCAGGTTGCTTCTTCAGTGCCATGACGAGTCCATTGAACTTTCACTAGTGGAATGGTCTTCGTTATGAGCTGTTTTTTTCTTTACGATCAATAATCTGAATCGGTTTTTCCACATAGCTCAACGTCTCATCCAGTTCGGCCTCGTCTGGCTGAATAGCATGTGAAGCATCAGGAAGGTATTTCCTTAATAACGATACATGAAAGACATCATGTATCCCGGATAATGAAGGCGGTAACGCGAGTCGATATGCACGATCTCCTATCTTTTCGAGAATCTCATAAGGCCCAATATATCATGGAGACAGTTTCCCTTTCTTGCCAAATCTGACAACTCCTCTGAATACTCGGTCTCCTGTCTCAAATACCAACGATCTACATCGAACATTGGCAAATTTGGCTTATCTGTCTTGTGCTGCCTTCATTTTCTTTTGAATTAGCTTCACTTATTCTGTCATATCTCTGATCATATTAGGTCCAATCTCAGGCACTTCAGAGATATCATCCCAATAGAGAGGGGATCGACACTTCTTTCCGTACAACGTTTCAAATGGTGCCATCTCAATACTCGTCTGATAGCTGTTGTTGTACGAAAACTCACTAAGTGGCAATGCATCCTGCCAATTAGTGCTAAAATCAAGCACTACTGCTCTCAGCATATCCTCCAGTGTCTGGATAATTCACTCTGACTGTCCGTCAGTCTGTGGATGATATGCGGTACTCAGATGTAACTTTGTACCGAGAGCCTGCTGCAAGCTCTGCCAGAAGTGCGAAGTAAATCGAGGATCACGGTCTGATACAATTGACTTCGGCACTCCGTGCAATCTGACCACTTCTCTGACATAAATCTCTGCCATCTGGTCAAATCTGTACGTCATCTTGTACGGAATAAAACATGCGGATTTGGTCAATCTGTCAATCACGACCCAAATCGCATCACAACCTCGGGAGGAACGCGGTAACTGCGTCACAAAATCCATGGAAATGTGATCTCATTTCCATTCAGGAATGGACAAACTCTGTAATAAACCTCCTGGTTTCTTTCTTTCTGCTTTCACCTACTGGCAATTCAGACATTTGGAAACAAATTCGGCAATGTCAGTCTTCATTTGTTTCCACCAGAACTGTCTTTTCAAGTCATTATACATCTTTCTGCCACCAGGATGAATACTGAATCGACTGTTGTGCGCTTCTGACAATATCTGTCGTCTCTAATCTGAAACATTTGGCACAACCAAACGATTATTTACATACAAGACGTTATCACGTACCTGATATTCCGATCTATGCCCTGTTCTGACCATCACTATTGATCTTTGTACATTCTGATCAACTTTTTGAGCCGCTTTAATTCTCATAATCAGCTCTGGTTCTACTTGCACCGTATAAAGTCTCAACGGTCTATAATCTGTTTCAAATGCTAATCCAGACAAACAGCAGTCTTCTATCAAATTTGAAACACTGATCGTCGACAAGGATAAGGAACATACCTTTCGACTTAGTGCATCAGCTGCTGCATTAGACTTTCCTGGATAGTATTTGATTTCACAATCAAAATCTTTAAGCAAATCAAGCCATCTTCGTTGCCTCATATTCAATTCAGACTGTGAAAACAGATATTTCAAACTCTTATGATCAGAATATATCTCAAACTTTTCCCCATAAAGATAGTGTCGCCATATCTTTAATGCAAAGACAATGGCTGCCAATGCAAGATCATGGATTGGATAACGAGTCTCATGTGGTTTAAGTTGTCTTGAGGCATAAGCAATAACATGCCCTCGCTGCATCAGAACACATCCCAACCCTCTGTGAGAGGCGTCGCAATAAACCACAAAATCACCAGTACCGGATGGGATAGTCAACACCGGAGCACTGGTCAATCTCTTTTTCAACTCCAGAAAACTGGTCTCGCATTCTTTAGACCAAACAAATGGAGCATTCTTCTGAGTCAGCTGAGTAATCGGTTTAGCAATACTTGAGAAATCTTTAATGAAAAGATGGTAATGTCCCGCTAAACCCATAAAACTTCGAATTTCGGGCACTGACGTCGGTCTTGGCCAAGAAATCACGGCTTCAACCTTACTGGGATCCACAGATATCCCATCTCCGGATATAATATGCCCCAGAAATACTACCTGTCTCAACCAAAACTCGCATTTCGACAGTTTAGCATATAATTTCTCAGCCCTTAAAATTCGCAACACAGTTCTTAGATGCTCAGCATGCTCACTCATATTCTTTGAATAAATCAAAATATCATCAATAAATATAATCACAAATTCATCGAGATATTTCTGGAATACACGGTTCATCAATCCCATAAACACCGCTGGAGCATTCGTCAAACCAAATGGCATGACAATAAACTCATAATGTCCATACCTGGTTCTGAATGTTGTCTTTGAGATATCAGAATCTCTGACTCTCAGCTGATGATATCCAGATCTCAAATCAATCTTGGAATATACTGAAGAACCCTGCAACTGGTCAAACAAATCATCAATACGAGGCAAAGGATATTTATTCTTTATCGTTGCCTTGTTCAGTTGCCGATAGTCGATGCAGAGTCTCATGGAACCGTTTTTCTTTCTTACAAACAATACTGGAGCACCCCAAGGAGAAACACTCGGTCTGATGTACCCCTTGGCCAGTAAATCTTTTAGCTGATCTTTTAATTCTTTCAATTCAATTGGTGCCATTCTGTACGGGGCTCTAGAAATTGGCACTGTACCTGGCATCAATTCAATGCTGAAGTCTATTTCTCTAACTGGAGGTAATCCCGGGATCTCGTCTGGAAATACGTCAGCAAACTCACGTACTACTGGCAAATCAGCCAAGGATGGACTCGACTTCAGTAAATCTACTGAATATACAAGGAATCCCTCTGCTCCTTTCTATAACAATCGAGTCATAGATAATACGGATATTAAAGGAATTCTCGATCTAGAACCCTTACCGTAAAATTTCCACTCTTTAGTCGAATCTGGTCTGAATCTCACTATTTTGTGGAAACAATCAACTGTAGCTCTGTACTTGGTCAGCATATCAATACCGATAATACAATCAAAATCAGACAACCCCAGTACAATACACTCTAACTCAATCTCATGCCCGTCATACTGTAGTATACAATGTTTTACAGAATTTACTGATATCAAACCTGTCCCTAGAGGAGAAGAGACCGACACTACAGTAGCTAAAGACTCTACAGGCAATGCATGACTTAATGCAAATCGTTCAGAAATGAAAGTATGTGAAGCACCAGTATCAATCAATACATAAGTAGGGTAACCACATAAAGAACAGTTACCTGCCACAACGTCATCTGGTCCTTCCTGGGCCTGCTCCTCGGTCAAAGCGAATACTCTGGCCTGCTGTCTAGGAGGCTGGCTAACAATCTGGCTACCTCCTGGCCTCTGCTGTGACTGAGCTGGCGCTGGCTGAAATGTATGAACAGCCGCTGATCGTCTCTCAGTCTGTGCTGCTGATCCCGATGACTCGGTTCCCTGAGATCTTTGGGACCCTCTCTGTGGACACACTTTAACAAAGTGTCCCGGCTGTTTACAGATGTTGCAACTACCAGTTACTCCCTGGCATTGCTCAGTTGCATATCTTCCTCCGCAAGTCTTGCAATAAACTCCAGTGTAACTCTGGCTCTGTCTGGAACCACCGGAGCTGGAAGAACTGCTGCCAAATTTCTTGAATTGCTTTCCCCTGGCTTTCAAAAATTCTTTCTTCCCTCCACTGCTGCTGCCACCCTCGAATCTGGGAGGTGGTTGTTGTGGTCTCTGTGCTGGAGGCGCAAATGAAGCCCCTTTCAGTCTCATCAGACCGGCTTCTGCTCCCTTAGCTCTATTTAGGGCGTCAGTAAAGTTATTCGGTCGCCCTGTGTTCACCAATGTGAAAATATCGGGGTTCAAGCCATTGATGAACTAGTCAGCAGTAGCTTCCTCGCTGTCAGCCACATGTGGAGCAAATTTCAATAAGGTGGAGAACTTGGACACGTACTCTTCTATGTTCATCGGTCCCTGCCTTAGATTAGCAAACTCCGACCCCTTGTCTTTTCTGTACGACACTGGAAAGAATCGTTGATAAAATTTAGTTCTAAAGACATTCCAGGTAATAGTCGTACCTCTATGCTCCATGGCTCTCTTTCTAGTAATCCACCAGTCCTTAGCAACATCGTGTAACTGGTGTCCAATTAATCGAACTCGCCTCTCATCTGTATACTCCAATGAGTCAAAAAGCATTTCAATATCATCAAGCCAACTCTCGCACTCCACAGCGTTCTCTGTTCCTTTCAAAGTTGGCGGGTGAAATGACTGAAATCGTTTCAGTAACGTTTCCATTGGAGTCGGTGTTACATCCATCGGAGGATTTGATGTACTTCCCTGTTCTGGTACTCTTCTCGGAGGCATATCTGATTGTCAACGGAATTAGTAACTCAAATACAACAACCAACTTCAATCCCCCTCTGATCATCTTACTGCTGATCTAGAATTGGTTCTGATCCATTCTCAATAAAACATATTACTATATCAAATCAGATAAACAAGTAACATGTATTAAAGCAGTAAGACATGCTAGCATTCAAAAGCAGGAAAGAAATCCTTAATCTACCCCGCTCACTAGCCTCTTCTATCTCAATCTAAAGGATCTATCGCTCTGATACCACCTGTTGTGGGGACCCGGACGCTAATCATCTTATTAATCGTCATTGGGACTAATTTAATTAATTATAATAAACAGGGTCTAAATTTTTTTTTTTTAAATGCGGAACGTAATGGCATACATATTAACATACACGTCAGTATTAAAAGTACAAATCTTGCACTATATACAATCAGTCTAAACTAAGGTTTAACAACTATATAACAAGTGTTTAAACCCTAACTCTAGTCCAAGTTCGTAGTCTCCACTCTAACTCGATTTTTCTTCACCTCTGTGACCCTGAACCTGTCCCACCTGTTGCCATGCACACATACAGACAAGACAACAGCCGGATAACTACGGTGAGATATAAATATCCCAGTATAAACAATGTATCAATGCAATCATATAAAACATATATAAAAGCATAAACAATTATTAAAACATGTATCCAATCTGACAACATGAACCAATACGAATTTGTATTTAAGTCAATGACTTATTATCTTATCTCAACTTATTTCTAACCTAGGGATCCCGATCTAATTTAGACTTTTGTATGTTGTATCGAATGTCTACAATAGATGTCGATCTACATCTAAGCTCATCGATACACCGTAAGTCTAGAGTCTACGCGGTTCTGACAAAGACTCGGCGGTTCTGCCCTAGCTAGGCTGATCTGCCCTAGACTCAAACTCTGGCTCTGCTATAATTCAATAGACTAACCATATCAATTTGATAATCTGCAATTATCAATGCATTAAAATAAAGTATGTGATTTCGGGAAACTCAAGTCAAACCAACTCGAGTTGTGCAATCCCGAGTCAACATTTATTTATACATTTTATTTTGTCGCTCTAATAAAATCGAAGTCTCGACTCAAAGCCTGTCAATGTTCAATCTAGCAATGACAATATCAATATACTGTATCAATATTCTATTCAAATCAAAACATCCCCGTCTTATCAAATTCTGACGGTACAACAGTACAATCTTGCGATACTGATAATACTATATAAGTCTATACCAATTCCAATCATTTACAATCAACCACCGTACAAATCTGACATCAATTCTAGTCAATCTCATTCTGAAAATCATAACACTTCCATATTCAGTCCGTTTCTTAATCTGACTTCGATTCTACACTGTCTAACATGTCAAGAACAACATATATGACATGTATTCAATTCCAACAACATCATAATTTCAAAACATGTCAAAACGTAGTAAAACAAACTTTCAGTTATAGCCTACGTCGATTGAAACACAGTACCGAAGTCGAATTTAAAATCTAAAGGACGGATTGATCGCAAATCGAATTCTAAAATTCAAAAGCTATTTTCCCTCGAAGCTTTCGTTTCCTTTCTTTCTTCTGAAGCTTTAAGGATTACTGTATATATATATATATATACACGTAACATGCACAAGGACGAGTGGTTCAATGTTTGTAGCACACGTCTCGCGCATATGCGCGACCCCAATCGGCGCATATGCGCGAGACACTCGGTCTCCACGCGTATCATGCACATTGCCTCGCGCATATGCGCGACTCATCTCCGCGCATATGCGCGAGACTCTCTGGAGTTCCTCGCATAGGCTTCGCGCATATGCGCGACATCTTCCGCGCATATGCGCGAGGTCTTCTGCTTGTTTGGCGCATTTGCGCGCATCCGGTCGCGCATGTGCGCCGATGCTACTGTCCTCGTTATCAATTTTTCATACGCGATCTCATTTCGTGTCTCGGTTAGTCCTTTCATAATTATCTCGATTAAAAATCAATAATCGTAATTTAACACTGTATAAAAACTCGGGCATTACACAGAGAGTTCGGCGCACATGCGCGGCGGAATGCGCGCACATGCGCGGAACGTCCAGAGAGTTCGGCGCACATGCGCGACAGAAGGCGCGCATCTGCGCGAATGGTGAAGGCACGAGACAGTAGGTCTCGCGCATATGCGCGACTTATGTGCGCGCATATGCGCGAGCAGTCCGGTAGTTCGGATAAGGCTTCCGGCGCATATGCGCGGCCTTGTGCCCGCATATGCGCGCGACGTGCAGAACATGCAACAAGCCACTTTCCTTGCATGCGTGAACGTGTATATATATGTATATATATGTACAAGCAATTGTTCTTCAGAAATGAAAGAGGAGAGAAACCGAAGCTCCAATTCCTGATGTGCGAAAATTGAACGTCACGAAAATCCGTCCGTCTGTTTTTGAATACGAGTATAGTACCGAGTTCCTATCGACGTAGGCTACAACTGGACATTGGGTATGGACAGAGTTGAATTCGGGACTTCGCCTTCGTCAGACCGAGAAGATAAAGGTATAAATTAATGTTGAGTTTGGATTGTACAACTCGAGTGAGGTTTGGCTTGAGTTTCCCTAAATCACATACATTACTTTATTGTATTGATTTGATTGACGTACTTGTTCTCTTGATTTATAGACAGCAGGTATTAGACGAGTAATCTTGTGACAGAAGTGCCTGATAGTGGTGGGATCGCCACGGGCACATTGCACGATGTCACAAGATAGTGTATTGGCGATAGGACCACAGTCCATGACGGTTAAATCAGGACACTAGATGTTTGGTTATATCGACTTGGATAGAACTGGAGTCTTTTCTATTACTGTTGGTCGATATAGGAATACCGACATCTTTATATCTGGGTGTTATGGTTATATCGACGTGGATAGAACTGGAGTCTTTTCTATTACTGTTGGTCGATATAGGAATACCACATCTGGAAACCGGGATCCCTAGACTAGGATTGAGTCTAGTCTTAAATGTGGAGTCATGAGTCTAATTGACAGTTTATATTGAGTTACGTTGATTTTGTTCCTGAATATGGTACACAATGAATTATGTTCCTGATGATGGTACATGTTTAGAATAGGATTTATTCTTGATATGGATTTATATTCTGATTTGAGTACATGTTAGACATATCTGTTATATGCTTTTATATTGTTTTATAATTGCATGTATACATGATTTATACTGAGAATGTAATTCTCACCGGAGTAATCTGGCTGTTGTCTTTTTGTATGTGGGCATGGCAACAGGTGGGATAGGATCAGGGTCAAGAAGAGAACGAGGCTGGACTAGATAGCGTGGAGATCTGGGCTTCGAAGCAACTTAGGATTCAGCACTGATATATAGTTGAACATAGTTGAATTCTTGTAGATAATACAAGATTCATATGTTTTTGTTTAGTATGTAATCTGAATTGAATTACATTACGTTTCCGCTTTGTATTTTAAAAAAAAAAATTTAGACCCTGTTTATTATAATTGTTTGAATTATTCCTAAAGACGATTAAGGAATAAATTAGCGTCAAAAATTTAGACCCTGTTTATTATAATTGTTTGAATTATTCCTAAAGACGATTAAGGAATGAATTAGCGTCCGGGTCCCCTCAATCAGTATGGCTCCATATGAGGCATTGTAAGGGAGAAAGCGTAGGTCTCCAAATTATTGGGACGAGGTAGGAGAGAGGGCAGAGATAGGGACGGATATTGTCGGTCAAACTGCAGAGTTAGTGGTCAAGATCCAAGACAAGATGAAAACCGTTCAGAGCCGGAAGCAAAGTTACGCAGATCAGCGGCACCGAGAACTTGAGTTTGCCGTAGGAGACCAGGTGTTCGTGAAGTTCACACCGATGAAGGGTGTGATGATATTTGGGAAGAAGGGCAAGTTCGAGATCCTGGAGAGAGTTGGGATACTCGCATACAGAGATACATTACCGTCGAATCTGGCGGGAGTTCTTAATGTGTTCCATGTCTCCATGCTGTGGAAGTACATGTCGAATCCTTCACATGTAGTGAACTATGAGCCATTTCAGCTTACATCGAACCTGTCTTTTGAGGAGAGACCCGCTCAGATTCTGGATAGACAGGAGAGGAGGCTCCATAACAAGGTAATCGAGACGGTCAAAGTCAAGTGGCTGAATCATTTTGAGGAGGAGACTACTTGGGAGACAGAGACCGAGAATTTATTTGGTATGTTCTAAATTTTGAGGACGAAATTTTGTTTTAAGGGGGAGAGAGTTGTGAGGTCCAGGAAATTCGATCTACGTAACCTGAATGCATGCAATCTAGGGTTTTATTTAAAACTTGTGTTTAAAGATTTTTATGCATTTAAAGCATGATTATTGCATGGTTAGAGTTTATCTCATGTTTTATTTTAAAGTTTCATGCATTAGGGTTTTAAGTTGCATTTCGCGCTCGAACGAAGATCGGAGACCGGTGATTATCAGGAAAAATATTTTTATTGAATGATTAATTTTAATTAATTAATTTGAAGTGTTTTAAAAGTTCTTTTCTAAAATTGGGCCTTGGTGGGTATTTTTACTCTTCAGGTCATATTTTTAATCAGTACGCAAAATTTATCGAATTAGAGGAATTTTTGAGAGCTCGAGGAATATTTTCTAAAGCGTATCAAAAAGAAATATTTTTCGGGAGTGTTATTGGGCTTGTTGAGTTTGTTTTATTTCATAATGGGCTCAAAACTCTTTTTATTTTTAATGGAGGCCCATTAGTGCACATTTTAATTAACCTAAACTACACCTAAACAAACCCTAACCTTACTTAAAACCTTGTGGCTGCCCCCTCCCCTCCATTCAGCTGCCTCATTTTGAAAAACAGCAGCAAGCTCGGCCATTGATAGTTCCTGCAAGAAAGCTTCTCCCCGCCTATCCGTTTCACGTCCCACGCGCGTATCTTCAAGCTTTTGATTGTTTAATCGCTAAGGAACGCTATGTATATTTTTTTCCATCATTCACATCATATATATATGCTGATATGTGTGCAATTTATGTATAATACTTGGTACTTGCACGATTTTACGTTTATGTTTCGTTTTGTTCATCAAATCTTAATACTTATGCATGTAACTCACGTTTTTATGATTCATGTGCAAGGGGTTGCCGATCTTATTTTGCTACACGTCTATGATGAAGGGAGCTAGGCGCTTGAGTTGAAGCTTGGGTGGTTTAGGTGAGGATGTATGAGGACTGATCGGTGTTAGTATCGTTTGGGTTCGGTATGGCTAGATCGGGTAAGGGGTGAGGTGCAGCGGGTCATGGATCATACCAGGGGCTGGTTAAGGATGTGATTTGTCCGTGACTAGGCCTCGGGGGGGTCCATTGTCAGCTGGTAGAGTGACCATGCGGGTATCAAAGCAAGCGTACGCATAGGTTATGTTATGGCTAGGTTCGATTGTTTCTTGGCGAAACTAGGGACGCACGTGCATGGGGCTTAGGGTGGTACTTAGATCGGTATAGAAGGGTCCTAAGGGGGCTAGGAAGGGCTGGTCCTCGAAGGTTTGGTCTAGAATTAATAAAACAACGAGTTGGTGCAACTAGGGTTTGAGGATTTGCAATGACCGAAAAACCCAACAACTTGCAGGGGCTGTTCGAAGGGTTTAGTGGGCTGGTATAGATGATTCAAGGGCTGTTAAGAAATTTATAAGGTGTGGTAAAAGGTTGGGAGAAATTTGGTTAAATTTCGGGTTGATTCGGGTTAAAACCGGGACCTCGGTCCAAGTTTTAAATAGAATCGATTAAGTTTTGAAACAGGCTCAAGCTTATGTTTAAGAAATGTTTAAAAATATGTTTTTAGGTGTTACAATTAGTTGGGTAAGCTTCGGGTCGAAATTTTGAGGTCCAGGGGTAAAATGGTCATTTAGGGTTCCTAGGGGCAATGGTCATTTTGTACCCGGGTTGAGTTTTAGTCCAAGTAGCGCCCTAAACACAATTTGACATGTTTTAAATGTTTATGTTATCAAGAATACAACCTTTTTTGTAAATATAAAAAATACGTTTCATGCTTGGTTTCAAGGAAAATTTACGTATATGCGGGATTTTATTAAGTGATGAATATGATGGCATATTTTAAATGATGAGAGTTGGTTGTGACTAATACGATCACATGATGACATGTAAGGCCAAGGCTAGTGGGCAAGTAATGCTGTCGCTGATGCCCCCACCGCCGAGTACCGGTTACACGTAGATGGAACCATCGACGGTCATGATGATACGAAAGTCAAAACTAATGAACGGAATTCAGTGGAAAAAAATAAACACGTATATGATGTTATGTTGAGTTATGTTTTGACATGTATGCTTTATTATGTTTACGTTCACTCTTTAAATATCATGAACTGTATTTTTATTACGGTACTTTTCACTGTTGTCTGTTATGTATATATGTACTTGGTATAACGTTATAGGTGTGTTGAGTTTTTAAACTCACAAAGTGTGAATGATGCAGATGAGTATTTTGATCAGGAGGCTGGAGGTGCCGAGGACTGAATAGGCAGGGTTGGATGAGCGCACGCGAACCCGAGGACCGTATTTTTCCGCACATCATGTTTTTGGGATAGGAGTGGACATGAAAATTTTCTCATTCATTATATTATGCCCTTGGTCGTTTTATTAAACTGATGGTCGGGAAGATTTTTACGTGTTTCTTATTGCATTATTTTAAATGCAAGTATAGGCTTGACGATTTAGCTATTATTTAAACTGCAGTGTTTTTCCTGTTAGTTGATTATCTCTATTTTATAAATGCTAATTTTTGACAGCATTGCATGCATGCATTTAAAGATGATTTTCAAGTGTTAGTTTTTTATTAAAAAAATTAGTAGCATTTTTAGCAGTATATGTTTCAGTTTCACTGCTCTCTTTTAACTAAAAAACCACACGCACACAGCAACAATGAACTCTTATTTATAGATTTCCTATGCCCTGAAGTTTATTTCTATTATGGTATAATGGCCCGAAAATTCGTGTTGAAAATTTGCGAAAAAATTTAAAATTTTCTTTTTAAAATAAATATAATGCCTCATTCACGAAATAAACTGATAATTCAAGTTTAATGTTCAAAATAGCAGCGGAAGAAATTATTGCTCACAAAATAACAAGTTAAAGTAATCCAACAACTGAAAAAAATGTTTGAGCATAAAAATGGCAAATACTGTAAATGAGGTCCTCGGGTTCCACTACTGCCGACCCAAGCTAGCTCACTGGTCCCCGCCCTCGGTCCCGACCTCATCAGTACCTACAACAATCAAGTCTAGTGAGTCTAAAGACTCAGCATGCATAATCGTAAATAGCGAGTAAATAATATAGTAAAATTGCATGGGATAAAAATATCATGTCATGAGGCATAACAGTGAAAATAACTTATCATGAGCATTATAATACGTGCATAACTGACTGAAAATCATAAGTGAAATGTTTGCTCCATAGAGCCCTGTAATGAAATAGCATGTAATAAATTTTCTGTTGAGATTATGTTCTACGCAAGTGGCCCCTGCACTGAACTGAACTGACCGGTAACTAGCGACCGGGTGAAATAATAATCGTCTGATCAGACTAATGCCACAAAATACTGGGTGGAACTGAACTGAACTGACCGATAACTGACGATCGGGTGATACAATAATCCCATGATAGTGAAATGGCCACAAGCAATATCGCATAAATCTAAAAAATGAATATTTTATATTTTTATGTACGTAATATAATTAAATGGCGTAATTAAATATCCTGTAAAAAATTTACCACATGGGTTGGATCGTTCTCAGGCTCGCTGCGACCTAAAATATAACGTGAAAATATGCAAATGATTTAACTTGACCAAACTATGTAATTAAATCTCAAAAATGGCACCATTACGCCTAACGACTTCGTATTTAATCATGACTCCGTGCCAACCCGAAACGACACCGAACCATCATATATTCATGATTAAAATACGCCTAAAATGATGAAATAATTCTCTTAAATTTACAGTACTCGAAATTTAGTGAAGGGAGGCCAAAAACGTGAAACGCTCTTTCGAGAGTCATTTTGGCACCTTGCACCGTAAATTCTCGTACGACCTCAAAACTGATCCGAATCACAAACGGCCAAAAACATGACCTTCCTAACTTGATGAGGTACTGTCCAGTCCAAGTCCATAGGCTAGAAGCCAGCCAAGAACTCAAACAAGCCTCCGAACCAATGCACCACTTGCTGTCCACAAAATACAGCAGCCGTGTCTTTGCTTCCTTGTGTCGTTTTTGAGACTACCGGCCATTGGGGCTTTAACCACTGACCAACATCCTAGGATATGGTTTGAACCATGTCTAAGGTCCCTAGGCCAGCCACAATTCGCATCGCACCCGAAACCAACCGAAAAATCCACCTGAGCACTTAATTCTGCGTGTGGGGTGTTGCGATGCTTCTTAGTGTCATGGACCATTCCAGTGGCCATTTGGTTGACCATGGCACAATCTAGACATCAAGGGGTATGGTGTGAACCGTGGCTATGGGCCAGAGGCCAACCAAGATTCTCACCACCACCAAACTCGAAAGTTACACAAGCAGAATTCGAAAGGGGCGAAGGGGATGTGCATGTGTTTTGATTTAAAAACTGATTCCGCCATGGACCAAGCCTTAAAAAGGCAACTTGGTCACGTCTTAGACATGATAGGGAAGTGTTCTAACCATGGCTATAGGCCCCTATGGCAGCCAAGATCAGAAACTCCCTCCCTTGACAGCAACTATACAAATCGAGACTCAAAGGGACACATTTGGGGTGTTGCTGTCACATGCGAGTTTCCAGCGTGTATGGGACTGAACAAATGAACCAACATGGTCTTGACAAACCCTAGTACATGTTTAGATGCAGCCTTGGGAGCCTAGACACGAGCCAACCTGTAACTCAACAAAAATAGCAAAAACCGTGAGGCATAGAGTGAAGCCAACAAAATCTGCACTACTTTTTTTTTAAAATGATTTGACAATATTTAGGTTTCTGCCTATTAAATCATGTACGTGATATGTTTTAAAATATTAATATGACTTGATTGAAGAGTGAAAGGAAATATAAACATGCCTTGGTTCGTTTTGAATGGAAAACAAACGAATCGACGACGCGGCGCGGAGGAGACGGAGTGCACTTTTCTACCTAGTTTTCCTTCGACTTTCCTCTTGCTTTCTCTAAATTTTCTCACGGTTTGTACACTGAATTGCTCTCAGATTTTGGTGAGGAGGGAGAGGGGGAGATGGTTAGGGGAGTGAGGGGAGGGGTTGCAATATAAAAGGGATGGCAAGACCAAGTCTTGCTCTCTTTGAATTTGAAATGGTTGGATATTCAAAAATGATTGTTGGAGGGATAGATGGGGTGCAAATGACCGATTCTTCATGGCTAGATATAGGTTGATTTTTAAATAAATGGTGATCAAAGTGAAAGGATGATCCTACTAATAAATAACAAAGAAATGGTCAAAGGTGGTGAGTTGTCAAAGAATTGTTACATCACTAAGGGGGTGGCCGAAATTTGGTTAGTAAATGGAGGGAAAATATTGCTTAGTTAGTGTATTTTAAACCTTTAGAGCCTTAAATATCCTTTAAATAATTTAGTGAATTAACACATTAATTATGGAACCTAAATGAACTTATTTCCTACTTACCTCAAGTTACTTAAATAATTCCTTAAACCTCCTTATAACTTAAATTACTTTACTAGTTAGCAAAAATAAACTCTGGGAATGTTTTCTTAATTTTAAATTTTATCTCAAAACTCCAACTCCAGTCCGGCCTCACTGAAAAGATAAAAATTTAAACTACTGCATAAAATAATTAAATTTAAAGAAAATAATTTAAATACTCATGCAATAAAATCATTTTAATTTAAAATAGTAGAATTATGCATGGCTTATACGTAGTCTTATTTACGGGTTCTACACAACCAATTGCATTTTTATGTCTTTTAAGCATATCAACTAATTTACCTTCTTGATCACTTGCTAGTTTGGAAGAAATTACCACCGGATATGTTTCATCTTCTCCAAGAAATGCATACTTCAATTCTTCTGGCAAGGGTTTTAACTCCAATATGGGTGGTTCATCTTTGTTCTCATATTTTGCCTCAAATTCTTTCTCTGATCCTAGTAACGAGTTATACCTGATAAAATCATCAAGATCAATTTCAATATTTTCTTTAACAGTATCAATTGAAAAAATATCTAATTGGTCACGAGTACTCCCTTTTCAATAAGATTTTCATCTTCACTTTCATCTCCTTTGTCATGTGGTTGCTTACAAATATTAAAAACATTAAGCTCCAAGGTCATATTACCAAATGACAACTTCATTATTCCATTCCTGAAATTTATTAGAGCATTAGAAGTTGCTAAAAATGGACGACCCAAAATTACATAAATTGCATTACAAGCTTCGATAGGTTGTGTATCTAAAACTATGAAATCGACATGATATACAAAGTTATCAACTTGGACCAACACTGTCTTCTACCATGCCTCTTGGCACTTTAACAGATCTATCGACAAGTTAAAGTGTTACCAAAGTAAGTTTTTAATCGCCTAAATTGAGTTCTTGATAAACTGAATAGAAGTAAATTCACACTAGCTCCAAGATCAAGCAAGGCTTTTTTAATCTTTCGTTCTCCAATAATATATGAAATAGTAGGACAACCAGGGACTTTGTATTTCAAAGTATTATTATTTTGAATGATTGCACTTACTTGTTCGGCTAAAAATGCTTTATTTTTCACATTTAATTTTCTTTTCACAGTGCACAAATCTTTCAAAAATTTTGTATATGATGATGCCTGCTTTATTGCATCTAATAAAGAAATATTAATTTTTACTTTTTTAAAAATATCATATATATCAGAATTCAAATTTTATTTTTTTTATTTTTCAATGCAGATGGAATGGTGGTGACACTGTCTGTTGAATCTCCTTTTCGCAAGTTATGGGTTCCACTTCCTTACCCTTTGAAGTTGATTTATCATCATCTTCACAAGGTTAAAGAATGGATTTTTTCACAACCTTACCACTACGAAGGGTAATAAAAGATTTTAACTGCTTTATCGGTTGAGTTCCAGAAGTTCCAGTTTGTGAATGATGATCCTTGGGATTAGGTTGTGGTTGTGAAGGAAATTTACCTTTTTCATGAACATTAAGTGCAGATGCAAATTTAGCAAGAGTATCTTTCAAATCCGTCATGTTTTGAGCAGTTTGAGTATTGATAGACTCTCGCTTTGCAATGAAATAATTCAATATATCTTCCAAATTCCTTTTAGGTGGAGGAACGTAAGGTGCATAATATTGAAAATTTTGTTGATTTTGGAAATGTGGTTGTGAAAATTGTGTTGCATTATCATTCCTCCAACTAAAATTTGGATGATTTCGCTAACCTGGATTGTAACTTTGAGAAAATGGTTCAAAATTTTGCCTTTTGAAATTGTTCAAAAATCAGCTTGTTTCATTGAGACATTCTTTAAAAGAGATAAAAGTTGCATAATCTTTTGTAGAATGATCACTTGTATCACAGATATGACACTCAATTTCTTAAACAGATTTTAATTGACCGTTCTTTTTCAATTCAAGTGCTTCAACTTTTCTTGCCAACGAGGTAAACATGGCTTGGAGATCATGTTCATCCTTGAGGATTTACATACCTCCATCAGATGTGGGAGATTGAATCTTGTTTGATGGTTCGATTGTATCCCAATTTTGAGCATATTCAGCTAATGAATCGAGATACTCAATTGCCTTGTTTGGATCTTTATCTTCAAATGTTTCATTACACATAAATTCAACCATTTATCTATCTTTAGGTGTTAAGCCTTCATAAAGTTGAGAAACAACTCTCCAAATTTCAAAACCATGATGTGGAAAAAGATTAAGCAATTCTTTATATCTATCCCAGCACTGATAAAAAGTTTCTCCTTGTTTTTGAGTAAAAGTGATGATTTGCCTTTTGAAAGAATTTGTTCTATGAGATGGAAAAACTTTTTCAAAAATTGTTGTTGCAACTCATCCCAAGTTCGAATGGATCCCGATCTAAGATTTTGTAGTCAAGTTTTAGATTTATCTTTTAAAGCAAAAGGAAAAAGCTTAAGTCGAATGATGTTCATGCTACAATTTAGATCATTATATGTGTTGCACACTTCTTCAAACTCCCGTAAATGCATGTATGAATGTTCAGAATCTAAGCCATGAAAGTTGGGTAAAAGTTGGATAATACCAGGCTTAAAATTGAAATGAGATGCATCAGGAGGTAAAACTAGACATGAAGTGCACTAGTACGTGTAGGATTCATGTAATCTCTAAGTGTTCTTCGTCTATTATGATCACGATAAGATTTAATTTCATCTTCATTTTCTTAGATGGGTTCTTCCGCCATGTTTTGTGAAAATAAAGGGCTATTACGAATGAGTCTACTACTAAGTGTACGTGACCAAATGCTCATGCAAATGCAAAAGAAAAAGAAAAAAAACACACAAAAAGACAATAAAAATTCAAAGAGAGAAAAATAAACTACAAATAAATCAAATAAACTTGAAATTAAATTATACTTCCCCGGCAGCACCAAAAACTTGATGCGACTTTTATTGTTGCACTCCCAATAACAGGTTGTCCAAGAGTATTATAATTCGATGAGTTCGAATACCGTATCCACAAAGAAGCTAAGGTAATTACAAACCCACTACAATATCCTTTTGTTTTGTTTTTTTTTCTTTCAATTGTTTGAATCTTTAATTAGTAATTTTTAATTGTTCAAATTTTAATTTAAGTAGTTGAGATTAGAGGATCCACTCTTCGTATTTTAATAAAGTTAACATTAATGAACATTATTGAAATCCACTTAATAAAATTGTTCCAATATATTAAACAATCATATTTATATTATTTTATATATTATTATCTTATAAGTATATAATATATACCAAAACTTATAAATGTTATCAAGTATTTATTGTGCTATATATATTTGTAAACATTAAATAAAGGTTCCCAATTTAAATTGTTGGTAATACCAAACTAACATTTAAATGGTATCAAGAAATTAATATTATGATATATTCATATATAATAAATCAATGCATCCACTTTAAATGGTTGGTAATACCAAACTAACATTTAAATGGATCCAAGAATTTAGTGTAACATATAGCAACAATAAATCAAAATTCTCACTTATAAGTAGGGTATAATAATGCTTAAAGAAATAAATAAAAAATAAAAAATAAATAATGATAAAATAATATAAAACATAGATTATTATCATACCAAGAGTTTCACATTTTCATCTCAACTTTTGAAGTTAGATACTCATTATTCAAAGTATAAAACTTTGAATATGAAGTTAACATGCTAATTATATATAAATGAAGAAATAAAGGAAAAATAAAGAGAGAAATACTATGAACTCAAAGGTTTGTTCATAGAATGAGGGATATCTCAATACATTACAATGCACCCCTATTTATAGCCATATTTGGGGAGACAACCACAAATAAAATATTATTTTTTTACACATAACTCTTCATTGGTGTTCCAAGAAATTATGTCATCATACACATCACTTTTGAAACTCTTTCCATCCGATTTTAATTCCTTTTTCACATAAAACAAAACATGTAGATAATTGAGTTGTTTGAATTGTGATATTTTTTTTACCATTTGACCAAGTAATTTGAGAGATATGGTCAAAATGCTCTAGCATGGTAGAGCTGTCACTCTTTTGGTAACTTTATTTATTGCTTAATTTGATCCCAATTATGAGAAGATTTTTATCTAATGCTTGCCACCAATATTGTAGATATTAAAATCAACTTTCTACAGATCCCAAAATCATCTTAATCTCATTTGGAACGCCAAGGTTATTCTTTTTTTATCGAACTTGTAAAAATAGTAAAAACTTATACTTACACAATGTGGGGACCCGGACGCTAATAATCTTCTTAATCATCTTTGGGATTTAATTATCTATTAAGATAAACAGGGTCTAAAATTTTTTTTTTAAAACACAAGTGCGGAACGTAATGGAATGTAACTAATATACATCTCAATATATAAGTACAATAATGTACAACAATGATTCAAACTAGTCTAAGGTTCAACTACTAAATTTCAAGTATTAAACCAAGTCTACAATAAGTCCGGAATCACCACTCTAAACTCGTCTTCTCTCATCATCTTCTTGACCCCGATCCTGTCCCACCTGTTGTCATGCAGACATACAAAACAAGACAACAGCCGGATACTCCGGTGAGAATAAATCCCAGTATAAAACATGTATACATGCATGTCATGCAGTTTAATACAAATCATAACACATAACAGTAATTATGACACATTAGTGAATACAGATAAAACAATCTGACTCTTACTCTTTAACTCGACTCATATCTAAGTCTAGGGATCCCGGTGTGAATGAGATGTAACAGGGTCTCCCACCTACTCTCCCAATCGGGGTGGCGTTACATCTTATTCCTAAACTTCGGTCTGGTCTGCATCAAAATCTACAATCGGAGTGAATCTGATCCGAAGCATCGATATCACCGAACGTTTAGAAAATTGGCGTATCTACCAATGACACTCCTATCTCAGTACATATATATAAATCAATATAAAGTACAAACAGAACAAGTATGTGATTTTGTTCGGAAACTCAAATTGAATCTCATTTGAGTTGTGTCTTTCCCAAACAAAACATGAATTATACCTTTGTCTTCCCGGTCTGACCAAGACGAAGTCTTGTATTCCAATCTGTCCATACCCAGCCTGGCAATGACAATCACATAAATACAATATCAGTATATAATTCGATTCAAAACCTGTTCTGATCAATACTCAAATCAGTATATAATCTGATCCATATCTGAACAAGGTACAATCTAATTCATATCAACGATATCATCGAAATCATTACTGAATCTGATCACTCTAAATCAACTGATGTTTCGACGGTATAACAATACAATCTCGATATCCCCGTCAATTTCAACATCACATATATAATATCAGAATTCACAATCAGTATCAGTACAATTCATAATCTCAATATCGGTACACTTAAAATCATTAACAACACAACTCTGATATCAAATCTCAATCAAATCCACTCCGAAAATCATAACAATTTCATAAACATGCTATTCTTTAATCTGACTTCAATTATACAATGTCTACTGTAGCAGAAACACCATATATGATTCCTATCAAATTCTGACAATATCATAATTTCAAATCATGTCTAAACGTAACAAAAATTACGTCCAGTTGTAGCCTGCGTTGATAGAAACACAGTACTGAAGTCGGATTTAAAATCTAACGGACGGATTTCTCGTAAATCACAAATCTTCTACGTCGAACAAAACTTAACCCTTTTCTCTCAATTCCTTCGATTTCCTACGGATGAATGCTTGTATATATATACATATATACACCTCATGCATTCTAAGAAACGTGGCTTGCTTCTTTCAATAACACGTCTCGCGCATATGCGCGAATACCATTGGCGCATATGCGCGAGACACTAAGTCTCCGCGCGTGTCTTCACAATGGCTCTCACGCATATGCGCGTACTATATCGGCGCATATGCGCCCAACATTCTGGACACCCCGCGCATGTGCGCGCCTTCAAGTCGCGCATGTGCGCGCAATGTTCTGCCTACCTCGCGCATGTGCGCCCATCCACGTCGCGAATGTGCGCGAGGACTATTCCTTACACAAAATGTCAAATCGTTTTTCAGCTCTCCCGGTCTTATCCTTTCCGTCTATAAACACCTCTCAATTATGAATACATTATAATAATTATCGCCAAATCATTTTTGATTAACAGGATAAATTTCTCGGGCCTTAAATTTCTCCCCCTCTTAGATCTGAGTTCGTCCTCGAACTCGCAAGTAATCAATTCAGACATATCAGAAGAAATGTATACAGAGTTTAATCAGAAACTCATCTCAATGAATCCATTCTGAAATCTCAATCTTATGACAAATTCTGTCTTTTAGATAGTCTCTTTGATGCCCTGTCAACTTACTGTATTTTCAATAATAGAATAGTCTTCATTCTGAAATATCTTTCTTGTACGGATCTGTGATTCTAAATTGGAATAATAAGTCAAGAGCATAATATCATAATACCCTTCGAAATAAATCTGACAGAATCAATCTCACAATACTGTCTATACAATATCCGTATATACCAATCAACAGCTCATACCAAATCAATATCATCAGCTGTTATCAAATCTATTTATCCCAGTCAAGGATATATTAAATCTTCGGCTTCAATTACCAATCGTCACCATCCGACGTCGGCATATTAAGTCTGTTCATTCGAAGCTGGTTTTCATTCTTTCCTAAATCATCTTCATTTTCTTTATCATATCTTTGACCGTATCAGATCCTATCTCAGGTATCTCCGAGATATTATTCTTATATCAAAGAAATCTGCAGTACTTACTGTACAATGTGTCGTCTGTAACTATTTCATTATCCATCTGGTTATCTGATAACTATTATCGTACAATAATTCACACAGCGACAATATGTCATCTCAACTGGTGCTAGCATCCAGCACTGCAACTCTCTGGATATCTCTCAATATCCGGATAGTACACTCTGTCTATCTGTCAGTCGGTGGATAATATATGAATGAGTTCATGGTATGTTCTGCCACAATTATAAACTCAATCAAAATTCAAAATCTGATATAATCTACTTCAACATTCTGATCAATCTGACCATTTCTTTGACATCGATCTTTGTCATTTGGTCATGTTTGTACGTCATCTTGTACAAACTAATAGATATAAATTGAACAATCTGTCAATCACAATCATATCATATCACCATCTGGAAAATATTGCAGGGGTCTCATTACGAAATTCATCGAAATATACTCCCCATGTCTAGTCAGAATTATACAAATTCTGTAATAAATCTTCTGATTTCTATTTTTCTATCTTCATTTATTGGCAATTCAGACATTTCAGTACAAATTCTGCCAACATTTCAGTACAAATTCTGTCACAACTGATTTAATCTGTCTATGTCAAAACTATCTGTTCGAATATCATACATTCTCATTCACCAAAATGAAACCGAATCTACTACGGTGCGTTTCGGACACTACCTGTCATTTCAGATTCGAACTATTTGGTACAAACAAATCAGTTAATAATATAAATTTAAATAAAAAATACCTACCTGGTATTCGGTTCTGACTATCGATATCAAATTCTGTCGTGCAAATCTGACACATTTGACATCATACGATAATCATTCTCATACAGTAAAAATCACAAATCTGCCACTCTGATCGATGTTCTGCTCTGATTATCGAATTTAAGTTCTGAACATTCTGGTTAAATCTCTGAACTGCCGAAATTCTCGAATTCAGCTCTGATTCGGTTTGAAAAATCTGTATCAAACACTGACTCAGAATAACAATACTATCAAATCAGATTCACAATATCACTAATTTATACTGATCTAGTGAGTTCAGTAAACTCATAAAACGGCAATTTCTGGCAATATCGTCAATTATGACTAATCAATCACGTCTTCATGTCGTTCTGATCGACTGCTATATACCATCTGTAAATATAATATGCCCTCAAACAATATAAGATGTCTCAAATATTGTTTTAGAACAATAACAATACTCCAGCAGATCCAAAACAACAATCGTATAAGATAATCTGCCAACTCAGACCAAAAATAAATTTCTGACATTTCTGAAATTTCTGATCTTTCTGATATCGGTATCGTTCTCAGTCACTTATCACAATCTCAACTGTGTCAAAATCAATCGATATATTAACTTCAGATATCGCTTATTCTGAATATAATCTGTTTCAAGCAAGATTCTTATCTGAATAATTTCTGTATACAATAATCTCAATTCTCAGAGTATCCAATACAATCTTCAATTGTTTGATTCAATCGATCAGACGCTGCGAATATATCCACATATCATAGATATAATAAGCATAAATCATTAGAATACCTCTGAACACAGGATTTATCAATCTATAGACAGAACTGAATATTTCCAAGAGAAGCACTAAATCAGATGTAACTCTTGGTCAGTATTCTTCTACCGATATTTCAATTCTTTCAATTTATTCAGTGACATTCTGTACATTCAATATCATTATGTACTGAATTCTAAAATACAAACAGTACCTGGTATCAATTCAATTCTGAAATCTATCTTCCTGATATAAAGCAAATCCAAAATCTTATCTAGGAAGACGTCAACCAACTCGTACATCACTTGGCAAATCTGCCAATACTAGGCTCGATTTCAGCATGTCTACTGAATACATAAGGATACCATCTGCTCCTTTCTGTATCAATCGAGTCATAAATAATACAGATATCAAAGGAATTCTAGATCTAGAATCCTTACCGTGGAATTTCTACTCATCAGCCCTATCTGGTCTGAATCTTATATTTTTCTGGAATGAATCTACAATAGTTCTGTACTTGTTCAGCATATTAATATCAATAATGCGGTCAAATCAGAAACACAAGTACATCATAATCTAACTCGACCTCATTCTCATCTTACTGTAGTATACAATATTTCACAGAAATCTCGATATCAATCTTTCTTTCCCAAAAAGTAAGGGAATCAATACTATAGTACAATCAGACTCAACAGATACAGCATATCTCAATGCAACTCAGTCAAAGATAATAGTAGGGAATGCATTAGTATATATCAATACCTATGCAATATAATCATAAAAGAACAGTACCTGCCACACTATCATCAGGTGTGTCCTGTGTCTGTTCCTCGGTCTTCTGCTCCCTAAAATCTTCGGGAGCTTCTCTGAGGACAAACTCTAGCAAAGTGTCCTGGCTGTCTACAAATATGGCAACTACCAGTCACTCCCTGGCATTGCTCTGTGGGATGTCTCCCTCCGCAAGTTCTGCAATATACTCCAGTATAACTCTAGCTGGAACCACTGGAGCTAAACGAACCACTCAGTCTGCTCCCTAACTTCTTAAACTGTTTCTTTTGAGCTTTCAGCAAATCTTGCTTTCCACTCGTACTGCCTTTATTAAATCTAAGAGGGAGTTGTTGTGTCGGGAGCGGAATCACATCCAATCTTTCTCGTTGTCGAATCAGACTCATCTCAGCTCTCTTTGCCCTACTCAAAGTATCAGCAAAATGGTAAGGTGGCTGAATATTTATCAATGCAACTATCTCTGAATTCAATCCTTTGATGAACTACTCAGCTACAACTTCATCATTTCCAGCTATCTGAGGAACAAAACCCAGTAGAGTAGAGAATTTAGCAACATATTCTTCAATATTCAGTTGGCTTTGTCTCAAATTCTCAAACTCTGCTCTTTTGTCTTCTCGGTACGAAACTGAAAAAAATCTTCGATAGAATTCGGCTTTAAAGATTTCCCACGTGATCACAGTACCACGTTGTTCTAGTACTCCCTTGATTGTAATCCACCAACTCCTGGCGGCCTCTCGTAACTGGTTGGGCACCAATTTAATTCTCTGTTCATCTGAATACTTAAGCAAATCAAACAATAGTTATATGTCATCTAACCAATTCTGACACTCTTCGGACATCTCAGTACCCCTCAAAATCAGCGGTTGAAACGACTGAAATTTCTTCAACTGTATTTCCATCGGAGTTTCTGATATATCTATATGTTCAACCGAAGTACTGCCCCGTTCTGGAATTCTTCTAGGAGGTATATCTAATTACCAAAACCATTAGTAACCCAAATACTACAAACCTGTTCCATTCTTTCTCGGATCATCTTACTGCTGATCATGAATCAGATCTGATTCATACACAATAATACATAATACCAACTCAAATCAGATAGTCAGGTAAACATGTATTTCAAAGCAGTAAATCATAGTATCATGCTAGCATACATAATGTAAATCAACATTAAAATAAATCGCATGCTAACATCACATGCAAGGAAAGAAAACTCAATCTACCCCGCTCATTCTCTTCTATCTCAGTCTAAAGGATCTATCGCTCTGATACCACCTGTTGTGGGGACCCGGACGCTAATCATCTTCTTAATCGTCTTTGGGATTTAATTATCAATTAAGATAAACAGGGTCTAAAATTTTTTCTTTTAAAACACAAGTGCGGAACGTAATGGAATGTAACTAATATACATCTCAGTATATAAGTACAATAATGTACAACAATTATTCAAACTAGTCTAAGGTTCAACTACTAAATTTCAAGTATTAAACCAAGTCTATAATAAGTCCGGAATCACCACTCTAAACTCGTCTTCTCTCATCATCTTCTTGACCCCGATCCTGTCCCACCTGTTGTTATGCACACATACAAAACAAGACAACAGCCGGATACTCCGGTGAGAATAAATCCCAGTATAAAACATGTATACATGCATGTCATGCAGTTTAATACAAATCATAACACATAACCAGTAATTATGACACATTAGTGAATACAGATAAAACAATCTGACTCTTACTCTTTAACTCGACTCGTATCTAAGTCTAGGGATCCCGGTGTGAATGAGATGTAACAGGTCTCCCACCTACTCTCCCAATCGGGGTGGCGTTACATCTTATTCCTAAACTTCGGTCTGGTTTGTATCGAAATCTACAATCGGAGTGAATCTGATCCGAAGCATCGATATCACCGAACGTTTAGAAAATTGGCGTATCTACCAATGACACTCCTATCTCAGTACATATATATAAATCAATATAAAGTACAAACAGAACAAGTATGTGATTTTGTTGGGAAACTCAAATTGAATCTCATTTGAGTTGTGTCTTCCCCTAACAAAACATGAATTATACCTTTGTCTTCCCGGTCTGACAAAGACGAAGTCTTGTATTCCAATCTGTCCATACCCAGCCTGGCAATGACAATCACATAAATACAATATCAGTATATAATTCGATTCAAAACCTGTTCTGATCAATACTCAAATCAGTATATAATCTGATCCATATCTGAAAAAGGTACAATCTAATTCATATCAACAATATCATCGAAATCATTACTGAATCTGATCACTCTAAATCAACTGATGTTTCGACGGCATAACAATACAATCTCGATATCCCCGTCAATCTCAACATCACAGATATAATATCAGAATTAACAATCAGTATCAGTACAATTCATAATCTCAATATCGGTACACTTAAAATCAGTAACAACACAACTCTGATATCAAATCTCAATCAAATCCACTCCGAAAATCATAACAATTTCATAAACATGCTATTCTTTAATCTGACTTCAATTATACAATGTCTACTGTAGCAGAAACACCATATATGATTCCTATCAAATTCTGACAATATCATAATTTCAAATCATGTCTAAACGTAACAAAACTTACGTCCAGTTGTAGCCTGCGTTGATAGGAACACAGTACTGAAGTCGGATTTAAAATCTGACGGACGGATTTCTCGTAAATCACAAATCTTCTACGTCGAACAAAACTTAACCCTTTTCTCTCAATTCCTTCGATTTCCTACGGATGAATGCTTGTATATATATATATATATACACCTCATGCATTCTAAGAAACGTGGCTTACTTCTTTCAATAACACGTCTCGCGCATATGCGCGAATACCATCGGCGCATATGCGCGAGACACTAAGTCTCCGCGCGTGTCTTCACAATGGCTCTCGCGCATATGCGCGTACTATCTCGGCGCATATGCGCCCAACATTCTGGACAACCCGCGCATGTGCGCGCCTTCAAGTCGCGCATGTGCGTGCAATGTTCTGCCTACCTCGCGCATGTGCGCCCATCCACGTCGCGCATATGCGCGAGGACTATTCCTCACACAAAATGTCAAATCTTCTTTCGGCTCTCCCGGTCTGATCCTTTCCGTCTCTTAACACCTCTCAATTATGAATACATTATAATAATTATCGCCAAATCATTTTTGATTAACAGGATAAATTTCTCGGGCCTTACACACAATAACTTATATTTTATACAATTTATTATAAAACATATTATATTTAAACATTTAATAAAACAAAAACTATAAATGAATATTATAAAACAATTAATTAATGTTAAAATTTTTAAGTTTATCAATAAGCTTACCTTTACCCACATTTCTACCTTTAGAGTTTTCTCGAAAATTGATGTTTGGACCAGAGTATTTGATCACACTACAAGAAAAATGCCATAGGACTACGGTTTTTAACCAACCGTTGTCAGAGCCTTTTTAAAACTGTTGTTAAAGCCACTGTTGTTAAATGGTTCGCTCAAAGACAACGGTTATTCACCGTGGTCGTAGCTACAATTTTACGACGGTTGTTCAAAACCATTTGCGACGGAATGTATATATAAACCGTCGCTAATTAGCGACTGTTTGTTACACCGTCGCTAAACTTAGCGACGGTTTATTAATAACCATCGCAAAATGTAGCTACGGCATTCATGTGCAAAATCGTCGCTACTTAGCGACGGTTTATACATGAATTCCGTCGCTAATATTTTAGGTAAAATAAAAAAAATTAATAATTTAATAAATCTGTGTTGTGAATTGGTACAATCGTGTAAGAGATAAAAAAATTTAAGTGTCGTGAACTGATAAAATCGTGTAAGTGATAAAAATTTTAATTGTTTTGAAGTGGTAAAATCGTGTAAGAGATAAAAATTTTAAGTGTTGTGAAATTGTAAAATCGTGTAAGTGAGAAAAATTTTAAGTGTTGTGAAGTGAAGTGGAAGAAAATGGAGCGAATTTGCAGGTATTTATAGAGAGTGGTGGAAGAAAATGGAGGGAATTTTAGGCGGTATCGAATTTTTGAAATTAGCGACGGTTTTCCTACAACCGTCGCTAATGTTAGCGACGGTTATAGTTATAAATCTCGCTTACATTAGCGACGGTTGTAGGAAAACGTCGCTAAATACCGTTGTGTTTTATTCTAAACTCACGCTAATCGACAACGGTTTTCTAAAACCGTTGTCGATTGTCCAAAAAAACACGCTAATAGACAACTGTTCATGAAACCGTTGTCATAAACGTTCAAAGACAAAGGTTTTACAGAACCGTTGTCATTGAACCTAAAAACATTTGTCTTTTGCTTAAAAAATTATCTACGACAACGGTTTTAACTAAAACCGTTGTTAAAAGTTTTTTAACAACGGTTTTAGTTAAAACCTTTGTCGTATGTGTGTTGTTGATTCTGAAATTTCTTGTAGTGTCAGTTGGGATAGCAAATCAGCATCCCTTGTCATGTGTCGCGAACATCCACTGTCCAAGAACCAAATTGATTTTTTTGTTGATATAACTATCACTTGCAATCACACACAATGAATAATTTTTGTACCCACATCTATTTGGGTCCTAAACTTATTAGTCCTTTGGGAACCTAATCTTGGATTAGTCTGACTTACTTTTCAGTTGCTGTGTTCCAAATGATTTTTCCTTACTTGTGTGTGTTTGGTGTGTTGTGTGTAGTAAAAATTATATGATTTTTAACCTTTTCAACTGATTATTCATCTGATATCTCTTCTGAACTGGCTTACAATTGTAATAATTGGAATAGTCATCCTTAGAGTACTGATTTTTATAGCGGAACCGTTTAGGTGAGCAGCTTCGCGAATCCGTTGAACTCTTGGGGCTATATCCAATTTAATACCGTTTAGCCTTGTTCTTGTTTTCCATCGGTTGGACAGTATGTTCACATGGTTATGAGAATTCGTTTACCACAGTTGATTTCAAAAAGTTAATATACTTCTCTTTGTGCTCAATAAACTTTGGCATTGTATCACTTGCAATGGTTTCATCATTGCTATTAAAGCCTAAACCAGTTTTGTCAGTAACATATTTTTGTAAACCTTGTATTTCAGTCAGCGTGACTGATGAATTGTTCCATGCTTGAATCAGATCAGTTTGTTTTGAAATTTCATTTTCAACTACTACATCAAAGGTTGGTTCTGAATCATTTCAACTTTCTCCCTTGCAATCTCCCTTCTTAGACTCAACAATTCAACTGACTCATTAGTTTCAGTTTTTTTGTCTTGGGGATCAGTTTGCTTAGCTTTGGCTTTCTCAAATTAAAGAGAAAGCTTGTGATACTCATTGACCATGTCATGCAGTGTAGAATGAGTTCTTTTCGTGTAAAATCATTTCAACTAAAATCAAATACTTGTTGATTAGTTGATTCCAGTTCTGCATCATTGGCAATTAAGCATTTTACTTCATCTTCATCGTTGGAGCTGCTTAAGCTCTCAGACTCTTCACTGTCAGTTTCTGCCCATTTGGATTTGCTTTCTTCAGCCAGCAAGACCTCATGTTTCTTCTTGAATGATCTTTTATCATTCTTGTCTCTTCTTCTGAACTCAACTGACTTCTTTCCTATTTCAGTTGAATGTCGACTGTCCTTCTTTGGTTTAGAACAACCACCAATGAAATGTTCTATCTTGCCACAGTTGTAGCAAAAATTTGGCTCTTCCTTTGAATTGTTCTTCTAATATTGTCGCTGGAAAGAACTTTTATTTCTTCTCATAAATTTTCCAAATTTCTTGACAAATAATGACATTGCGTCATTACTCCGTTGTTCTGCAGTCTTCTCAACATAACTAGTTGGTTCAAGTTTGATGGCACTTAGAGCAACTATGACGGTTGGTGTTGAAGGTTCTCCTTCTCTTGTCTGCAGTTCGAACTCATAAGCTTTGAGATCAGCAAATAAGTCATGTGATTTTACCTTATTCAGGTCTTTGGATTCTCTCATAGTCATCGTCTTTACATCTCATTCTTTGGGAAGACCTCAAACCACATTCAACGCAACTTTTTTATTAATATTGCTTACTCGTTCGTCGTACTCATTCATTAACTCTACAGTCTTCATTTTGATGTTGTCATATTTCTGTACCGCGACTGAGAGCTTGTTCCCTTTAGTTTGCTCATTTTCTTCGCATAACTGGATCAGTTTTTCCCAGATTTATTTTGTTGTCTGCACATCTTGATCTTACTGAATGTAACCTTTGCCAAATTTTTGTACAAAATATCTTTAGCCACATTATTCAGGTTGGCTTTCCTCTTAATTTCAGTTGTCCACTCTTATCGTGGTTTCTCGATGTGATGAAGTGCTCCATCAGTTATGGAAACTGCTGTATTGGCCTTCAATATTTTCATTGGTCTGTCAGTTATGACGTACCACATGTCATCATCTTGTGCAGTTAAATGAGTCTGCATTCTGATCTTGCAGTCATCAAATTCTTCTCTTGTAAAGATGAGGATATTATTGAAAGAAGACATGGTGATCAGATTGTAAAGATAGAAAGTATTCAGAAACAATATTGACAGTGCTCTGATACCACTTGTTAGGATCGACTGAGTGAGTGAAAGTGTTTTGAAGAGGGGGTTGAATAAATATTTATGATTTTCAAATATTTCCGATGGGGTGAATCAGTTTAGTGATAAACTGAATTCGATAATCTTGTTGTCAATGTCAATCAGTTAACCTAAAGTGATGAAATAAACTAAAAGACAGATTGAATACTTGAGAAATAAAGAACACAAAGATTTATGGATGTTTGGAGACTTCAAATATCTCCTACGTCACCCCTTTTATCTCAAGGATAAAATTTTCTCTAAAAGACTTTGATTAATTACAGAAGCTGTAATAACCCACTTCAGTTTGGTCTTAAACACTATTAAACTAAAAATCTTAGTATCTTTACAATTTTATCAGTACGCAACTGATATATTTTTCTAAGCACAGCTGATCTATAAAGATCGAATAGAGTAACAATAAGTGTTTGAGCTAGTGCTCAAAATATAACCTGAAAGCTATAGACATATCTGATAAAGCGTGAGGTTTTTGTAACTGTGAATGATTTGCTTGTTTTTTTTTGCTAACTCGGTAACTGTCACTCCCTTCTTCTCAGCTGATCTTCTTGGCTATTTATAGGCTTTGCTCCCAACGATAATATTGAATGCTTTTAAATGTCATATGCCTGTTGATTTGTCATGAGTAGACACGTCGTTATTCTTCTGACAATCGTACATTGTGGCATTCTGATATGCAGTGCTCCCTCTACAAGTTGCAGTCTGCTCTTGTACAAATTGTCAGAAGGAAAGATTCAAGGAACTCCTGATCTTCGACCTGTAACAAAATATTTTAAAAATAAATAAATGTTACACAATCCCCATAAGATTAATATATAAGTTCAATATTAAGAAAATAAAACAATATGCCTTGGTAGGAGACAGAAAGATATCTTCAATCTGAGAAGAAGCATTGAATTCTAGAGATTCAGCGAAATCTATGTTCCTAGCTTGCTGCTATATCGAAACAAATTGTCAAGGATTCTGAAAAACTATAATAAATTATTTAGGTTTTAAAAAATTTAAATGTAATTTAACGGAAATTGGAAAATTGATGTAGGTTATGATGTGTCTGGCCAAGCTGAGAAAGGGCATCAATTTCCTGAGAGACATGAGGTTGGTGAACTTGTTCTGCCTGTGTAAAATACACATGAGAAAGAAAAAAGGGAAAGAAATGATAAACAAGCAGAGGGAGTGTGCGTGATTAATTTATGTGCCAACAAAACAAGGGAAGATTAGGAAAATCGTATCTATGTTCGCCAACTTTTAGTTTTGTTTTTCTATAGTCAAAATCGCGAACATCTCTCCCTCGGACTTTTCAAGTGGTTTTCATTCATTGAGAGGAAAAGTATGTGGTTGTGATTGTACATTATTAGTCCTTACGACCCGAGACAACACTGAAGTTCTACATACTAGGATTGTTCTTTGACTCGTTTACCGACTCCGCGAGGGTCACAAAGTAGCAAAGTTGGGTGCAATTGCGAAAAATATAGGAGCCAGTGCATTGTAGTCAATAATTCACCACTCACCTACGGGTGTGGATATCCTATGTGATCTATCGATATAATAGTGTATGAAATCTCTTGCTAGAGGGTTAGATGCACATTAGAGAAAGAGTTCTCTAGTTGTGCATGCGATTACAATATGAATATTTCATGATTGTATCACATATCTATCGAATCTAATATGCAACCATCGATGAACCAATGGTTGCAGATTTTATCGTACTATATGAGATGAAGGGACCATAATGTACGTTAATCTTAACAGACTGGTTCTTGCAGGCACTATTAGTGATACCTAGGGAATCATGAGGTGATGTTACGAGACGCTCTTACCATGATTCGATGAGTTTAATCAGAAAATGATTTCTGACATTCTCATGACCAAATGTTGGTGCATGAAATGAGGCATTGGGGTGAGCCCGAATAAAGGAAAATATCCTGAATCACAAAGAGTTGTGGACTGACAGCTAGCTGTATTTCTGAACCATTGAGGGTCACACAAGGACTGAATCATTTGTTTCCGTGAAGAAAATAAATTCAAGGAGTTGAATTTATATAAAATTATGATATAGTAAATTCAACCGTTGAATTTATGATCATTAAATTTTGAGAAAATAATTTCAAGGAATTGAATTTATGATATTTAAAATTTGGAGAGAATAAATTCAATGAGTTGAATTTATAAAATTTTAGAATTTAATTATTAAACTCTAAAGTTGAGTTTATTAAATATTAATTTAAATATAGTGGAAAATATATTTAATGGGCTTATTTGAGTACAAGTCTAAAATACTAAATCATTAAAATTATTAATGGACTTTGATTAATTAATTAAACTAGTTGGACTAGTCCAATTAATTAATCAAGTCCGATCCATTAATGTTAATGAAGAGGCCTAAATCTATAATGAAGGAAATTAGATCATGGATTGATAATAAAAGGAAAGAAGGCACGAACCCTAGCCTCCATAAGACTAGCAATTTCGAAAATTTGCCTCTCCATATTCTTTCAAGATTTTGGCTGTAACGTACCGTACTTTTAACTATTTTAAAATTTGTGGAAAAATTAAAATTTTCTTAAATATAAATAAACTTTCAAATTGTGATCATAAAAAACTGTCCATCCAAAAATATTTGCAATAAAAGAGATCATAAATAAGGTTTGCTAAAGAAAAAAATACTTGTTTAAACATCGTAAACCAAAACGTGAAATCAGAGTATGGAAATTTTCATGCTTAAAATCTTAAAACATGGGCGGTCCTCGGGTTTAGCCTCCTGCGTAGTCCAAGTCGGCTCATTGGTCCCCACCCCTCGTCTCCTCAACATCTTCCTCACCTGCATCAATCATGTCTAGTGAGTCTAAAGACTCAACATGTATAAACTGGAGATAACAAGTAATACGTAACAAAACCACGTTCATATTTAAAATACAACGTACATATTTAAAACCTGAACACACATACAAAAGCTTGAACATACATACATAACATAGACGTGCCATCAACGTAGAACTTTTCTTAAACATGCTTGCATCATACATAATTGAACATACGTAACATCATTTTGCGTAGAGATAAGTTTCAAAGCAAGTGACTCATACATAAATGTGCCTGATCAGACTAAACCACAGTACTGGGCTAGCAGAGATGTCCACTACCACATACATAACATCCCCGGTCATACTTTACCGGGTGGATTGGTCCCTGGTCATACTTTATCACTTTCCAATCCTGATCAAAACTCGGTTATACTTTACTAGGGTGGAGGGGTCCTCGGCCACGTTCACCGACTTCAAAACCCGTTCATAATTTGGTCACAAGACATTTAGCATACCTCAAAAACATAAAAATATTTTCTTTTGCACGTCGAACATACTTACTTGGCGTTGAGGGATTCGTTGAATCTCGCTTGGGGCCACTTCTGCACGTACTAACAAGAGTTCAAACAATTACCTTTCATAACTTAGACGTATTAGTCATGCTCACACCCAAAATGACAAATTTCCTTATGACGTTCTAAATCTCTTGGGACTTGACCTCGTTTAATCATCATACTAAATCATTACCTCAAACCCCTGTGGGGACCTGGCTCTAACTCAATTCTTTTCGGGATTAATCGGATCTTTATTAAAAAATGTGGGTCAAAATTTTGCTTTTTAACATTAATTCGAATGTCTATAAACAAACACAAGGTCTGTATTTATTTTATTACACAAACATAATATACATGTCTTGTTTTATCCATATTCTACAAACCAGTAATTAAATACATTACATATCAAATGTACAAACTACTAGTGATCTTCTGCGCCCGTAGTCACCACGCTATCTCGATCTCATCTCTGTCGTGACCCAGATCCTGCCTCACCTGTTGTTATGCACACATACAGACATAAAAACAGCCGGAAACTCCGGTGAGAATACATCCCAGTATAAAACATGTATGCATGCTAATACATAATCATAAATCATGCGTGAAAGCAATAACAATAGGCTCCATAGTCTATGAAACCAACCTATATCAACATGCAATTCAAATCAAATCATGTCTTGACTCGACTCGACTCTACTCTAGGGATCCCGGTGTGAATAAGACGTCACTGTCTGTTACCTACCCTCCCAATCGGGGTAACTGTAAGTCTTATTCCTAGACTTTGGCCCTGTCTATATCGAATGTCTACAATCGGAGTGAATCTGATCCGAAGCGTCAATACCACCGAACGTCTAGTTTGGCAAGTCTGCCAATGACTCTCCTATCTCAAAGGCTTGAATATAAATTTATAAACAAGACATCATCATATCAAGAGATTTGAATATAAATCTATAAACAAATCAAGTTCATATCAAAAGATAAACAACAATTCTAGTATGTGATTTGGTTGGGAAACTCAAATTGAATCTCATTTGAGTCGTGTCTTCCCCAAACAAAACATGAATTATACCTTTCGTCACACAATTTCTGTCGTAGTCGAAGTCTCGAAGACGAATCTGTCAATATCAAATCTGAAATGGAAATGTTGATACATATTCTATCAATCTCTAATCTCAATCAACACATATCCAATTCAATACTTGACCTCGGTACTATTTGACGGCATAACGACGTAATTTCTCAATACCGGTCAATCCAACTCTCACATATATCAACAATTCATAAGTCTCAACTCACACAACAAGAATCAATATCATCAACTCATATCCCTCATACTCTATACATCATAAAGTCATATCAATTCTGAAACCTCCATATTTCCAATTCAAGACATGCTGAAAATCATAATAATTGCATACAATAATATTTCTTCGATCCGACTACGAGTATACGATCACCAACTTCACAAGAACACATAACCTAGTGTAATTCACAATTTCCTCAATCACAATATCTCAAATCATGCAGGAATTGAATGAAACTTACATCCTCTTGTAGCCCTTGAAGAGAGGAGCTCAAAACCGAAATCGGATTAACGTTTGGATGATTGAATCTTGTAAAATCAAAGTCCTAAAAGAGTTGAAGCTTTGAGGAATTTCTCTGGAGCTTCTCGGTATTCCTCAGCTGAAATGGGAAGGAAATAAGACACATATCCCTTATATTTCATGGCAAGGACAAGTGTTATTATTTTCAAGCAACACGTCTCACGCATATGCGCGACATCACCCGTGCATATGCGCGAGACCTACTGGTCTCGGCAATGCAAATCTTAACACTTCGTGCATATGCGCGCTTCATCTCGCACATGTGCGCCAAAGTCTCTGGAGGTGTCGCGCATATGCGCGCCTTATCTCGCGCATGTGCGCCAATGTTTCTGGGCGTGTCGCGCATATTCGCGCATTTCTTCGCGCATGTGCGTCATAGCTTCGGCCCTTCACAACTATTTGAATATTTTCTCATCTTTTTCCATGTCTTTCCTATTCCCATCTCACTTAGTGCTTCTCATTTTATATCATGCATAATCATATCTTCCGAGTCTCACATCAATGAAGACTAATAATCTCAAGCCTTACATTTCTCCCCCTCTAAGAAATGATTTCGTCCTCGAAATCGTAGGCAATCTATCGAATCATACATAAAAAGTAATATACTCAAAACTGAAGAATTACTTACGTCATATAAATAGCTCGGGATGTTTCTTTCTCATATCTGCTTCTGTCTCCCAAGTCGCTTCTTCGATGCCATGACGACTCCACTGGACTTTCACTAACGGAATAGTATTCGTTCTGAGCTGTTTTTCTTTCCGATCAAGAATCTGTATCGGTTGTTCAACATAACTCAACGTCTGATCCAGCTCAGCTTCGTCAGGCCGAATGACATGAGAATCATCAGGCATATATTTTCGCAACATTGATACATGAAAAATGTCATGTATCCCGGATAGAGAAGGAGGAAGAGCCAATCGATATGCTCGATCGCCAATCTTTTCAAGAATCTCGTAAGGACCGATGTATCTAGGAGACAACTTTCCACGCTTGCCAAATCTGACAATGCCTCTGAAAGGAGAAATCTTTAAGAATACTCTGTCTCCCTGTTCAAATACTAGTGGTCTACGTCTGATATTGGCATACTTGGCTTGCCTATCCTGTGCCGTCTTCATCCTCTTCTGATTTATCTTTACTTTCTCTGTCATCTCACGGATCATATCAGGCCCAAGTTCTGGTACCTCAGATATATCATCCCAATATAGAGGAGATCTGCACTTTTTGCCATATAATGCTTCAAACGAAGCCATCTCGATGCTCGTTTGATAACTGTTGTTGTACGAGAATTCACACAACGGTAGTGAATCCTGCCAACTAGTGCCAAAGTCTAGCACTACAGCTCTCAACATGTCCTCTAAAGTCTGGATAGTCCGCTCTGATTGTCCATCTGTCTGGGGATGATAGGCAGTACTCAGGAGCAATGTCGTACCTAAAGCCTGCTGCAAACTGTGCCAAAAGTGTGAAGTGAATCGGGGATCACGATCTGATACGATAGACTTTGGCACACCATGCAATCTGGCTACTTCTCGGACATATATCTCGGCCATATGATTATGTCGATATGTCATTCTGTATGGAATAAAACACGCTGATTTTGTCAATCTGTCAATAATGACCCAAATCGCATCACAGCCCCGGGATGATCGAGGTAATTTCGTCACGAAATCCATGGAAATGTGATCCCATTTCCACTCAGGAATAGATAAACTCTGAAGTAAACCTCCGGGCTTCTTTCTCTCGGCCTTTACTTGTTGGCAATTCAAGCACTTAGACACGAATTCTGCAGTATCTGACTTCATCTGTTTCCACCAGAATTGTGTCTTCAAATCGTTGTACATTTTCCTGCCACCAGGATGAATGCTAAACCGATTACAGTGCGCTTCTGACAAAATCGGTTGCTTCAACTCTGCAACATCTGGCACTACCAGACGGTTATTCACATACAGAACATAATCATTTACCCGATATTCAGACTTATGTCCTGATCTGACCATATCAATCGATTTCTGAATATTCGAATCGGTTCTTTGGGCTTCCTTGATTTTCATAATCAAATCTGGCTCAATTTGAATTGAAGCAAGTAGCAATGGTCTACTACCTGTATCAAATGCTAATCCAGACAAACAACAGTCTTCAATCATATTCGTAACACCTATCGTCGACAAGGATAGAGCACAAACCCTTTGACTCAAGGCATCCGCTGCTGCATTTGACTTCCCTGGATAGTATTTGATCTCGCAATCAAAGTCTTTCAATAAATCGAGCCATCTGCGCTGTCTCATGTTCAATTCTGACTGAGAAAACAAATATTTTAGGCTTTTATGATCAGAGTAGATCTCAAATTTCTCGCCATAGAGATAGTGACGCCAAATCTTCAATACAAATACGATAGCCGCTAATTCAAGATCATGAATGGGGTATCGAATCTCGTGTGGCTTCAGCTGTCTAGAGGCATAAGCAATCACATGACCTCGCTGCAAAAGAACACATCATAGCCCTCTGTGGGCTGCATCACAATATACAACGAAATCGCCAGTACCTGAAGGAATCATCAAGACAGGTGCAATGGTCAGCCTCTTCTTCAACTCAAGGAAGCTAGACTCACAATTCTCAGACCACACAAATGGCGCATTCTTCTGTGTCAACTGGGTAATCGGCTTCGCAATACTGGAGAAATCTTTAATGAATCGTCGATAGTACCCTGCTAAACCCATGAAACTGCGTATCTCTAGCACAGAAGTCGGTCTTGGCCAACCGATCACAGCTTCAACTTTACTCGGATCTACAAAAATACCGTCTCCAGATATGATATGACCCAAGAAGACAACTTGTCTCAGCCAAAACTCACACTTTGACAGTTTAGCATATAATCTTTCATTTCTCAATGTTTGCAACACAATTTTCAAATGATTGGCATGCTCAGTCAGATTCTTAGAATACACCAGAATATCATCAATAAAAACAATCACAAACTTATCCAAGTACCTCTGAAAGACACGGTTCATTAGTCCCATAAACACCGCTGGAGCATTCGTTAAACCAAAAGGCATGACAAAATTAATTCGTAATGTCTATACCTAGTTCGGAATGCTGTCTTTGGTATATCAACATCTCGAACTCTGAGTTGATGATATCCCGATCGCAAATCAATCTTGGAATAGACAGATGATCCCTGTAACTGATCAAATAAATCGTCGATACGCGGCAATGGATATTTATTCTTTACCGTTGCTTTATTTCAATTGCCGGTAATCTATACACAATCTCATCGAACCGTCTTTCTTGCGCACGAATAGCACTGGAGTGCCCCAAGGAGATACAATGGGTTTGATATATCCCTTGGCTAGAAGATCTTCTAACTGTGCTTTCAATTCTTTCAATTCTATCGGCGACATCCTATACGGAGCTCTCGAAATAGGAACGGTACCTGGAATGAGATCAATGCTAAAATATACCTCTCAAGCTGGAGGTAATCCTGGAATCTCGTCAGGAAATACATCTGCAAACTCCCGTACTACTGGCAAATCTGCCAATGCCGGGCTCGATTTCTGTAGATCTACATAATAAATAAGGAACCCCTCTGCTTCTTTTTGCAACAATCTACTCATAGTCAAAGCAGATACTAAGGGAATCCGAGATCTGGAACCCTTACCGTAGAATTTCCACTCTTCTGTCATTTCAGGTCTGAATCTGACAATCTTGTGAAAACAGTCTACGGTTGCTCTGTACTTAGTTAACATGTCAATCCCGACAATACAATCAAAATCAGATAAGCCAAGTACAACACAGTCTAAATCGATCTCATGCCCTTCAAACTGTAGTATACAATGTCTAACTGAAGTCACAGATATCAAACCACTCCCCAACGGAGAAGAAATAGACACTACAGTAGACAATGACTCGACAGGCAATGCATGTGTCAATGCAAAACGTTCTGATATGAATGTATGTGATGCACCTGTATCTATCAATACATATGCAGGATACCCGCAAAAAAAACAGTTACCTGCAATCACATCGTCTGGTGCATCTTGGGCTTGCTCCTCCGTCAATGCAAACACCTGAGCCTGTTGTCTGGGAGGTTGGCTCACTGTCTGGCCACCTCTGGCTCTTGGTTGGGACTATGTAGGCGTGGACTGTAAGGAATGGACAGACTAAGCTTGCCTCTCGGGCTGAGTCACTGATGCTGATGACCCTGCACTCTGAAATCTCTGTGCACCTCTCTGGGGACAGATTCTGGCGAAATGTCCCTGTTGCTTACATATGTTACATCTGCCCATCACTCCCTGACACTGCTCTGTGGCATGTCGGCCTCCACAAGTAGTGCAATATCCGCCTATCACATCTGTACTCTGGCCAGGACCTCTCTGTCGTGGCCCGCTGGAGCTCGACGAACTGCTCCCTGCTCTCCTGAACTGCTTACCCTTAGCTTTCAAAAAATCCTTCTTGCCACTACTACTGCTTCCACTATCAATCGAGGAGGAGGTGGTTGAAACTGGATGGCGGGCGGTGGCGGTCTCTGACTCTCAGCACTATAGGAAGCTCCTCGCTGCCTGATCAAGCCAGCCTCTGCTCCTTTTGCTCTGTTCAGTGCATCAGAAAAGGTATTGGGTCGTCCCGTGTTCACCAAAGTAAAAATATCAGGGTTTAAACCATTGATGAACTGGTCCGCGACCGCTTCGTCATTTCCTGCCACGTGTGGCGCAAATCGGAGCAAAGAAGAAAACTTGGCAACATACTCTTCTATGTTCCACTGCCCCTGTCTCAAGTTGGCAAATTCGGCCCCTTTGTCTTTTCGATACGACACTGGAAAGAAACGTTGATAAAACTCATCTTTAAATACTTTCCAAGTAATATCGATACATCTATTGCTCCAGGGCTCGTTTCGTGTAAGCCACCAACTTTTTGCCTCTTCTTGTAATTGATGCCCAATCAACTTCACTCTCCGTTCGTGGGTATATGTTGCAACTTTGATTGTTGCACTCCCAATAGCAGGTTGTCCACAAGTAGTATAATTCGGTGAGTCCGAATATCGTATCCACAGGGAAGCTAAGGTAATTACAAGTCCACTACAATGTCTTTTTGTTTTGTTTTTGTTTTTGTTTCTTTTTAATTTTAATTGTTTGAATCTTTAATGGGTAAATTTTAATTGTTCAAATTTTAATTTAAGTAGTTGAGATTAAAGGATCCTCTCTTGGTATTTTAATAAAGTTAACATTAACGAACATTATTGAAATCCACTTAATAAAATGGTTCCAATATATTAAATAATCATATTTATATTATGTTATATATTATTATCTTATAAGTATATAATATATACCAAAACTTATAAATGTGGTCAAGTATTTATTGTGCTATATAAATTTGTAAACACTGAATCAAGGTTCCCACTTTAAATGGTTGGTAAAACCAAACTAACATTTAAATGGTACCAAGAAATTAATATTATGATATATTTCTATATAGTAAATCAAGGTTCCAGCTTTAAATGGTTGGTAAAACCAAACAAACATTTAAATGGTTCCAAGAATTTAATATTATAATATATTCATATATAATAAATCAAGGCATCCACTTTAAATGGATGGTAACACCAAACTAACATTTAAATGGTTCCAAGAATTTAGTGTAACATATAGCAACAATAAATCAAAACTCCCACTTATAAGTAGGGTATAAAATTGCTTAAAAAAATAAATATAACATAAACAATAAATAATGATTAAATAATATAAAACACAGATTCTTACATTTTATTAACCTCATTATCATGCCAAGAGTTTCACCTTTTCATCTCAACTTTAGGAAGTTAGCTATTCATTATTCAAAGTGTAAAACTTTGAATATGAAATTAACATGCTAATTATATTTAAATGAAGAAATAAATGAAAAATATAGAGAGAAATATTATGAACTCAAAGGTTTGTTCATAGAATGAGGGATATCTCAATACATTACAATGCACCCCTATTTATAGCCAAATTTGGGGAGACAACCACAAATAAAATATTATTTTTTTACACAAAAGTTTTCATTGGTGTTCCAAGATATTATATTATATTACACATCACTTTTGAAAATCTTCTTCTTGGAATTTGCTTCTTCACATAAAAAGAAACATGTGGATAATTGAGTTGTCTAGTTGTGGTATTTTTTCCAAATCATTTGACCAAGTAATTTGAGAGATATGGTCAAAATACTAGAGCATGGTAAAACTGTCACTCCTTTGGTAACTTTATTTGTTGCTTAATTTGATCCCAATTGTGAGAGGATTTTTATCTCATGCTTGACACCAATATTGTAGATATTAACATCAAATTTCTACAGGTCCAAGAATCATCTTAATCTCATTTGCAACGCCAAGTTTATTCTTGTTTTATCGAACCTGTAAAAAATAGTAAAAACTTGTAATTACACAACAACTTATATTTTATACAATTTATTATAAAACATATAATATTTAAATATTTAATAAAACAAAAACTATATATTTATATTATAAAACATTTAATTAATGTACAATTTTTATGTTTAGCACACCTCCCAACCAGCTTATTGCTAGTCCCTAGCAATTTAAGCGTTAATAGCAATACAAAACATATTGATTACTTTAAATAGAAATGTAATCAAAACTATCTAAGTGTTTAAATTAAATTTGAAAACTGTCAAAGTTATATCAAGATCATCATAATTATAATTTATGAAATAATTTGAGATGATCAATTCAAAGCTTATTTCAGGTAGTTAAATGTACACGGCCTTCAGAAATTCCTAGTAAGAGTCTCAACTCCATATCCTCACAGGTTAATAAATGTTTCAATTTATGGCAACGATTTCTCTCATGGAGTTGGAATACAGATAAATGCTCAGAAAAATGGTTTACAGAATGCAGACAGATAAACGAGCCAAACTATTCAAAAGATAGAAAATCCATTGATTCAAAATCTAGTTGTTCTTATTATATATTTTTTCCTGATTTTTTTTTTTTTTTTGCATAACATCATGAAATCAGAATAAGTTTATGCTTCTTGACCACATATTTATTTAATTTGTACAATAAATTTCTCTCTTTTTTTTTTTTTATGAGAGATATATGGGTCGTAGCATATAACTTAAAAATTACATAGATATTCAATATCTTTCTTTTTGTATTTTTCTCCCTTTTTTTTTCAGAAAATATCATTTTTTTTTCTTCAAAATAAGAACTCAAAATCTAAACAATAGATAGTCTCTCTCATGATCAATAAAGGCTCGAAAGCTGTTTTTTCAGTCCTCTCCACTCACTCACAAAATATGTGTGAGTTTAAAATTATAGGCACTCTTATAAGGTATATCTTAGGCCATATACTTTAATACCTGATATTATCACAATGGTTAATCACTCAAAAAGATTTCATAAATCATATTTTTATATTGATCAGAATATTAAAATTGACTTTTTTTTTTCAAATAAAAATTTAAACATTCTTAAATAGATTAATGCATGTTCTAATTTAAATCTTTCAAACATGTAATGTATGACAATTTTTGCAAAAATTACTAAGATACAAACAATAAACATGATTTTATTTTAAAATAATATATATTATTATTTTTTATTTATTTTTTTTTTAAAATATTTTTTTTTTTAAATTTTGTTCTCCCCCCAATCAGAATATGACATTGTCCCTAATGTCAAAATAACTATTAATAAAGAGTACGTAATGAAAGAGATATCAACTGGAATTTTATTGAAGATAACAAACTGAAACAAACGCAAACCAATCCACGACTTTTGAATCAATGATCCAACTTCCTTTTCTTACTGCTTGATTGCGACCAATTGATCTTTGTTACCATCGGATCAGGCTTATGAACAAAAGCTTCCAAATCATCAATTAATTGGTCGGCAGTCGAAGCACAGATGAGCATCCGTCGTGAATTTTCTGAAATGAAATTGTGTTCCACAGCTTTATCAAGAAATGTCAACAAACTGTCAAAATAATTATTGATATTCAAGAAGCCCACAGGTTTATTATGGATATTAAGTTGTGCCCAAGAAACAGTGCGAAAAATTTCTTCTAATGTACCAAAACCACCTGGTAGTGCAATAAAAGTATCAGAATTTTCAATTAACCCAATAACCCAATATTACCTCCCCCATATACCAAGTGAATTTTTCTCTCAGCTAATATCTTTCCAAGATTATTCGCTGCTTTTACAAACACTTCATTTTTTCCAGGACTCGACCCACAAAATACACAAATATTTTTCAATGTTTGTGCAGAGGATCAAGCCATGTTTTTACTTTCTTTTTTTTTTCTGCGAAAATAGAGAGAAAGATGAGAGATTTTATAGGACTAATATGTTATCATGACAAAACTATGGGTCACAGCTGTAAACAGAATAAATAGTAAAAACAATAATGACACACATGCATATAAACAGTAGTGTCATTGTGGCTCACAATTTTCCTCTGGTTTTACGTCCAGAAACGGCTTCAACGCCTTCTATGAGTCGAGGATATGCTTCCCATCCAATTTTCTTATAAATTGGCAAACAGGGTCTTTTTTAATCGGATTCCCAAGACTATGACGCTCATCTTGGAATTGTTTCCATAAACGGAGAAGTTCAATATGCACATGTCCACTAGAATGCGTCTCAAGAGTCAATAAGATGTTATCTAAAGACTCCTTACTCAGCCCATTCTGAATGAAACCAATTTTATCTTCCCTGTTATTGGAAACACATCCCAAAGATCTGCATCGTTTGTCACAAGTCCATCTTGCACACTTATGACAAACCCCTAAACTTTTGGCCCTTCGTTTTTTCGCATAAGTGCTTTTTCTTAATCCAGGCAAATACCGAATGAGCAATGATTGTGGAACTTCTCCTCCTAATCGGACCTTAGCTTCTATTACAAGACGAATATCTTCTGGAATTCCTTTTTGCATTAGCAATCTCAATCTTTCACAC
This sequence comes from Primulina tabacum, assembly GCF_025594145.1. Taxonomy (NCBI): domain Eukaryota; kingdom Viridiplantae; phylum Streptophyta; class Magnoliopsida; order Lamiales; family Gesneriaceae; genus Primulina; species Primulina tabacum. Next base: position 6,298,288 of record NC_134567.1, read on the forward strand.
CTTGCTGCATAAATTTTTCTTAGAACATTTTCAGAAACAGAGGGAAAATATTTACAAATATTTGAGAGAATTTCATCCATTTTGAAAAGAAAAGAAATTATTTTTTTTTTATTTTTGTATCAGCAATTGTGGGAAACTGATTTAACCGACTATGAGAGTCACGGAGTACCGTTATCCGCCATTTAACCGGGAAAATAAAAATATTAAGAAAACCTGAAATAAAAACAAACAAACTTAAATGCAACAAAAAAAAAAATCAAGGATCAGAAAGGGAAATAAACTCTTCTTGAAAGATTTCATTTTCTAAAAATGGTTTAAGCCTTTGTCCATTTACTTTAAAAATATCACCATTTTTAGGATTTTCAATATCCACAGCTCCATAAGTATACACATGCTTTACAACATATGGGCCTGTCCATCTTGATCGTAATTTTCCTGGGAATATGTGAAGTCGAGAATTATAAAGCAAAACTTTTTTTACCAATCTCAAAAGATTTTCTAAGAATTGTTTTATCATGAAATGATATGATTTTTGCTTTATAAATCCTTGAATTCTCATACGCGTCATTTCTGAGTTCATCAAGTTCATTAAGTTGCAATTTACGCAATTTGTTGGCATCATCCATGCTTGAATTTAAAGTTTTGATCGCCCAATAATCTTTATGTTCCAATTCCACAGGCAAATGACAATGTTTTCCATAAACCAACCTATAGGGAGACATATTCAATGATGTTTTAAAAGCTGTTCGATATGCCCAAAGTGCATCATTAAGTCGCAGAGACCAATCTTTTCTATTTGAGTTAACAGTTTTTTCCAAAATTTGCTTTATCTCCCTATTAGCTAATTCAACTTGTCCATTTGTTTGAGGATGATAAGGAGTAGTTACTTTATGAGTAATACCATATTTTTTTCATTAATGAAGCAAATGGTTTATTAACAAAGTGAGTTCCCCCATCACTTATCATGGCTCGAAGAATTCCAAATCTACTAAAAATATTTTCTTTTAAAAATTTGATGACGATTTTATGATCATTTTTTCGACATGGAATTGCCTCTATCCATTTGGAAACATAATCAACTGCAACTAAAATATACAAGTATCCAAACGACGATGGAAAAGGTCCCATAAAATCAATTTCCCAACAGTCAAAGATTTCAATTTCAATGATAGGATTCAAAGGCATCATGTTTCTTTTTGAAATCGCACCCAATTTTTGACAATTTTCACAGATCTTGCAGATTTCGTGGGTGTCTTTAAACAAAGTGGGCCAATAAAATCCACACTGCAAGATTTTTGCAGCCGTTTTCTTTGAAGAAAAATGTCCTCCGCGTGCTTCTGAATGACAAAATTTAATGACACTACTTACCTCATTGTCGGGTATGCAACGTCGAAAAATTTGATCTGGACAATACTTGAACAGATACGGATCATCCCAATAAAAGTTTTTTACCTCATTCAAAAATTTTCTTTTATCTTGGGAACTCCATTGCGGTGGCATTTTTCCTGTCATAAGAAAATTTACTATGTTAGCAAACCAAGGTGTAGTAGTAACTGAAAATAGATGTTCATCAGGAAAATTATCGTTAATTGGTGTCATTTCACAAGATGATCCTGTTACTAGTCTCGATAAATGATCGGCTACGACATTCTCGGTTCCTTTTTTATCTTTGATCACAATGTCAAATTCTTGGAGTAACAAAATCCATCGTATCAGTCGTGGCTTTGCATCCTGTTTGGTCAACAAATATCTAATAGCAGAATGATCAGTAAACACAATAGTCGTTGATCCAATCAAATAAGAACTAAATTTATCTAATGCAAATATTACAGCAAGTAGTTCTTTTTCAGTTGTGGAGTAATTCATTTGAGCATTGTTTAAAATTCTAGTTGCATTATATATCAGATAAGGTTTATCGTTTCTTCTTTGACCCAATACTGCACCAACTGCATAATCACTCGCATCGCACATGATTTCAAATGGTAAAGACCAATCAGGAGGTTGCATGATAGGAGCTGATGTTAAATGTCGAATGATTTTATCAAAAGAATGTTGACATTCTTGAGTCCACTCAAATGCAGTGTCTTTCGTTAAGAGGTTACAAATGGGTTTAGAGATTAAACTAAAGTCCTTTATAAACCTCCGATAAAATCCAGCATGTCCCAAAAATGAGCGAATTTCTTTAATGGTTTTTGGATGGGGTAAATTGGCAATGACATCAACTTTTGCTTTATCAACTTCAATTCCATGAGATGACACGACATGTCCCAAAACAATTCCAGAAGTAATCATGTAATGACATTTTTTCCAATTTAAAATAAGACCTTTTTCCTCGCATCTTTTTAAAACTTTTTCCAAATTTTCAAGACAATTATCAAATGTATTCCCAAAGACAGTTAAATCATCCATGAAAATTTCCAAACAATTTTCAACCATGTCGCAAAAAATGCTTAGCATACATCTTTGAAATGTTGCTGGGGCATTGCATAAACCAAATGGCATCCTTCTGAATGCAAATGTTCCAAAAAGACATGTGAATGTAGTTTTTTCTTGATCTTCGAGTGTAATGAGAATTTGATAATAACCTGAATATCCATCAAGAAAACAGTAGTATGATTGACCTGCTACTCTTTCTAAAATTTGATCCAAAAATGGTAATGGAAAATTATCTTTTCTAGTGGCGTCATTTAATTTTCTTTAATCAATACACATCCGCCAACTAGATGGGACTCGACTTGTTAACAATTCACCTTTTTCATTTTTTATCACTGTGATGCCAGATTTTTTTGGAACTACTTGTGTTGGGCTTACCCACTTACTATCAGAAATAGGGTAGATAATCCCAACATCAAGTAGTTTGAGAACTTCAGTTTTCACAACATCTTTCATGTGTGGATTTAATCTCCTTTGTGGTTGTTGAGATGTTTTAGCATTTTCTTCTAAATGAATTTTGTGTATGCAAATTAGTGGATTAATGCCCTTGAGATCTTTTAGTGTCCAACCAATTGCATTTTTATGTCTTTTAAGCATATCACCTAATTTACCTTCTTGATCACTTTCTAGTTTGGAAGAAATTACCACCGGATATGTTTCATCTTCTCCAAGAAATGCATACTTCAATTCTTCTGGCAAGGGTTTTAACTCCAATATGGGTGGTTCGTCTTTGTTCTCATATTTTGCATCAAATTCTTTCTCTGATCCTGGTAACGAGTGATACCTGATAAAATCATCAAGATCAATTTCAATATTTTCTTTAACAATTTCAATTGAACAAATATCTAATTGATCACGAATACTCCCTTCTTGAATGTTTTCCTCCACAAGAGTTTCAATAAGATTTTCATCTTCACTTTCATCTCTTTTTTCATGTGGTTGCTTACAAAGATTAAAAACATTGAGCTCCAAGGTCATGTTACCAAATGAAAACTTCATTATTCCATTCCTGCAATTTATAAGGGCATTAGAAGTTGCTAAAAATGGACGACCCAGAATTACAGGAATTGCATTACAAGCTTTGATAGGTTGTGTATCTAAAACTATGAAATCGACAGGATATACAAAGTTATCAACTTGGACCAATACGTCTTCTATCATACCTCTTGGCACTTTAACAGATCTATCGGCAAGTAAAAGTGTTACTGAAGTTGATTTTAACTCGCCTAGATTGAGTTCTTGATAAACTGAATATGGAAGTAAATTCACACTAGCTCCAAGATCAAGCAAGGCTTTTTTAATCTTTCGTTCTCCAATAATACATGAAATAGTAGGACAACCAGGGTATTTGTATTTCAAAGTATTATTATTTTGAATGACTGCACTTACTTGTTCGGCTAAAAATGATTTCTTTTTCACATTCAATTTTCTTTTCACAGTGCACAAGTCTTTCAAAAATTTGGCATATGATGGTACCTGTTTTATTGCATCTAATAAAGGAATATTAACTTTTACTTGTTTAAAAATATCATATATATCAGAATTCAAATTTGAATTTTTTGTATTTTTCAATGCATGAGGGAATGGTGGTGACACTGTCTGTTGAACCTCCTCTTCGCAAGTTATGGGTTCCACTTCCTTACCCTTTGGAGTTGATTTATCATCATCTTCACAAGGTTCAAGAATGGATTTTTCCACAACCTTACCACTTCGAAGGGTAATAACAGATTTTACCTGATCCATCGATTGAGTTCCAAAAGTTCCAGTTTGTGAATGATGATCCTTGAGATTAGGCAGAGGTTGTGAAGGAAATTTACCTTTTTCATGAACATTAAGTGCAGATGCAAATTTAGCAAGAGTATCTTTCAAATCTGTCATGGTTTGAGCAGTTTGAGTATTGATAGACTCTTGCTTTGCAATGAAAGAATTCAATGTATCTTCCAAATTTCTTTTAGGTGGAGGAACATAAGGTGCATAATTTTGAAAATTTTGTTGATTCTGGAAATGTGGTTGTGAAAATTGTGCAATATTATCATTCCTCCAACTAAAATTTGGATGATTTCGCCAACCTGAATTGTAATTTTGAGAAAATGGTTCAAAATTTGGCCTTTTGAAATTGTTCAAAACATTGGCTTGTTCATGGAGACATTCTTTAAAAGAGGGCAAAGTGGGACAATCTTTTGTAAAATGATCACTTGTATCACAGATGTGACGCACAATTTCTTGAACAGATTTTAATTGACCATTTTTTTTCAATTCAAGTGCCTCAACTTTTCTTGCCAAAGAGGTAAATCAGCTTGGAAGATCATGTTCATCTTTGAGGGTGTACATACCTCCACCAGATGTGGGCGATTGAATCTTGTTTGATGGTTCGATTGTACCTATAGTGTCCCAATGTTGAGCATTTTCAGCTAATGAATCGAGATACTTAATTGCCTCGTTTGGATCTTTATCTTCAAATGTTCCATTACACATAAATTCAATCATTTGCCTATCTTTAAGTGTTAAGCCTTCATAAAATTGAGAAACAACTCTCCAAATTTCAAAACCAAGATGTGGACAAAGATTAAGAAATTCTTTGTATCTATCCCAACATTGATAAAAAGTTTCTCCTTGTTTTTGAGTGAAAGTGATGATTTGATTTTTGAAAGAATTTGTTTTATGATAGGGAAAAAACTTTTTCAAAAATTGTTGTTGCAATTCATCCCAAGTCCGAATGGATCCCGATCTAAGATTTTGTAGCCAAGTTTTAGCTTTATATTTTAAAGAAAAAGGAAAAAGCTTAAGTCGAATGGTGTTCATGCCACAATTTAGATCATTATATGTGTTGCACACTTCTTCAAACTCTCGTAAATGCATGTATGGATTTTCAGGATCTAAGCCATGAAAATTGGGTAAAAGTTGGATAATACCAGGCTTAAAATTGAAATGAGATGCATCAAGGGGAAAAACTAGACATGAAGGTGCACTAGTACGTGTAGGATTCATGTGATCTCTAAGTGTTCTTCGTCTATCATGATCATGTTGAGATTTAATTTCATCTTCATTTTCTTGGATGGGTTCTTCCGCCATGTTTTGTAAAAATAAAGGGTTATTTCGAATGAGTCGACCACTAAGTGCACGTGACCAAATGCTCATGCAAATGCAAATGCAAAAAAAATAAAAGCACACAAAAGCAATAAAAATTTAAATAAAGAAAAATAAACTATAAACAAAATTAAATAGACTTGAAATTAAATTATACTTCCCCGGCAACGGCGTCAAAAACTTGTTGCCACTTTGATTGTTGCACTCCCAAGAGCAGGTTGTCCACAAGTAGTATAATTCGGTAAGTCCGAATATCGTATCCACAGGGAAGCTAAGGTAATTACAAGTCCACTACAATGTCTTTTTGTTTTGTTTTTGTTTTTGTTTCTTTTTAATTTTAATTGTTTGAATCTTTAATGGGTAAATTTTAATTGTTCAAATTTTAATTTAAGTAGTTGAGATTAAAGGATCCACTCTTGGTATTTTAATAAAGTTAACATTAACGAACATTATTGAAATCCACTTAATAAAATGGTTCCAATATATTAAATAATCATATTTATATTATGTTATATATTATTATCTTATAATTATATAATATATACCAAAACTTATAAATGTGGTCAAGTATTTATTGTGCTATATAAATTTGTAAACACTGAATCAAGGTTCCCACTTTAAATGGTTGGTAAAACCAAACTTACATTTAAATGGTACCAAGAAATTAATATTATGATATATTTGTATATAGTAAATCAAGGTTCCCGCTTTAAATGGTTGGTAAAACCAAACAAACATTTAAATGGTTCCAAGAATTTAATATTATAATATATTCATATATAATAAATCAAGGCATCCACTTTAAATGGTTGGTAACACCAAACTAACATTTAAATAGTTCCAAGAATTTAGTGTAACATATAGCAACAATAAATCCAAACTCCCACTTATAAGTAGGGTATAAAAATGCTTAAAAAAATAAATATAACATAAACAATAAATAATGATTAAATAATATAAAACATAGATTCTTACCTTTTAGTAACCTTATTATCAGTCCAAGAGTTTCACCTTTTCATCTCAACTTTAGGAAGTTAGCTATACATTATTCAAAGTGTAAAACTTTGAATATGAAATTAACATGCTAATTATATTTAAATGAAGAAATAAATGAAAAATATAGAGAGAAATATTATGAACTCAAAGGTTTGTTCATAGAATGAGGGATATCTCAATACATTACAATGCACCCCTATTTATAGCCAAATTTGGGGAGACAACCACAAATAAAATATTATTTTTTTACACAAAAGTCTTCATTGGTGTTCCAAGATATTATATTATATTACACATCACTTTTGAAAATCTTCTTCTTGGAATTTGCTTCTTCACATAAAAAGAAACATGTGGATAATTGAGTTGTCTAGTTGTGGTATTTTTTTCAAATCATTTGACCAAGTAATTTGAGAGATATGGTCAAAATACTAGAGCATGGTAAAACTGTTACTCCTTTGGTAACTTTATTTGTTGCTTAATTTGATCCCAATTGTTAGAGGATTTTTATCTCATGCTTGACACCAATATTGTAGATATTAACATCAACTTTCTACAGGTCCAAGAATCATCTTAATCCCATTTGCAACGCCAAGTTTATTCTTGTTTTATCGAACCTGTAAAAAATAGTAAAAACTTGTAATTACACAACAACTTATATTTTATACAATTTATTATAAAACAAATAATATTTAAACATTTAATAAAACAAAAACTATATATTTATATTATAAAACATTTAATTAATATACAATTTTTATGTTTATCAGTATAAGCAAGAGATTCAAACAACATCTCTATATTGTCTAGCCAGCTCTCACAATCCACTGCATTCTCCATGCCCTTCAAGGTAGGTGGATGGAATGATTGAAACCTCTTCAACAAAGTCTCCATCGGTGTCGCAGTAACGTCCATCAGAGTACCTGACGTACTACCCTGTTCCGGCACTTGACCTGCAACTGGTTGTGGTATTCTTCTAGGCGGCATATCTGATTATCACACATATTAGTACACAATCTATATAAAATCTGTCTCAGCCCTCCTCTGATTATATACTTCTGATCCAGAATCGGTTCTGATTCAGTCTCGACAATTATGTGCTGTAAATCAACTCAGATACAATACAACATATAATAGGGAAAGCATTAAATCATGCTAGCACATCAATAGCAAGGAAGAAGACCTGATCTACCCCGCTCATTCTATTCTATCTCAGTCTACAGAACCTACGGCTCTGATACCACCTGTTGTGGGGACCCGGGCTCTAACTCAATTCTTTTCGGGATTAATCGGATCTTTATTAAAAAATATGGGTCAAAATTTTGCTTTTTAACATTAATTCGAATGTCTATAAACAAACACAAGGTCTGTATTTATTTTATTACACAAACATAATATACATGTCTTGTTTTATCCATATTCTACAAACCAATAATTAAATACATTACATATCAAATGTACAAACTACTAGTGATCTTCTGCGCCCGTAGTCACCACGCTATCTCGATCTCATCTCTGTCGTGACCCAGATCCTGCCCCACTTGTTGTTATGCACACATACAGACATAACAACAACCGGAAACTCCGGTGAGAATACATCCCAGTATAAAACATGTATGCAAGCTAATACATAATCATAAATCATGCGTGAAAGCAATAACAATGGGATCCATAGTCTATGAAACCAATCTATATCAACAAGCAATTCAAATCAAATCATTTCTTGACTCGACTCGACTCTACTCTAGGGATCCCGGTGTGAATAAGACTTCACTGTCTGTTACCTACCCTCCCAATCGGGGTAACTGTAAGTCTTATTCCTAGACTTCGGCCCTGTCTGTATTGAATGTCTACAATCGGAGTGAATCTGATCCGAAGCGTCGATACCTCTAGTTTGGCAAGTCTGCCAATGACTCTCCTATCTCAAAGGCTTGAATATAAATCTATAAACAAGACATCATCATATCAAGATATTTAAATATAAATCTATAAACAAATCAAGTTCATATCAAAAGATAAACAACAATTCTAGTATGTGATTTTGTTGGGAAACTCAAATTGAATCTCATTTGAGTTGTGTCTTCCCCAAACAAAACATGAATTATACCTTTCGTCACACAATTTCTGTCGTAGTCGAAGTCTCGAAGACGAATCTGTCAATATCAAATCTGAAATGGAAATGTTGATACATATTCTATCAATCTCTAATCTCAATCAACACATATCCAATTCAATACTTGACCTCGGTACCATTTGACGGCATAACGACGTAATTTCTCAATACCGGTCAATCCAACTCTCACATATATCAACAATTCATAAGTCTCAACTCACACAACAAGAATCAATATCATCAACTCATATCCCTCATACTCTATACATCATAAACTCATATCAATTCTGAAACCTCCATATTTCCAATTCAAGACATGCTGAAAATCATAATAATTGCATACAATAATATTTCTTCGATCCGACTACGAGTATACGATGACCAACTTCACAAGAACACATAACCTAGTGTAATTCACAATTTCCTCAATCACAATATCTCAAATCATGCAAGAATTGAATGAAACTTACATCCTCATGTAGCCCTTGAAGAGAGGAGCTCAAAACCGAAATCGGATTAACGTTTGGATGATTGAATCTTGTAAAATCAAAGTCCTAAAAGAGTTGAAGCTTTGAGGAATTTCTCTGGAGCTTCTCGGTATTCCTCAGCTGAAATGGGAAGGAAAGAAGACACATATCCCTTATATTGCATGGCAAGGACAAGTGTTATTATTTTCAAGCAACACGTCTCGCGCATATGCGAGACATCACCCGCGCATATGCGCGAGACCTACTGGTCTCGGCAATGCAAATCTTAACACTTCGCGCATATGCGCGCTTCATCTCGCGCATGTGCGCCAAAGTCTCTAGAGGTGTCGCGCATATGCGCGCCTTATCTCGCGCATGTGCGCCAATGTTTCTGGACGTGTCGCGCATATGCGCGCATTTCTTCGCGCATGTGCGTCATAGATTCGGCCCTTCACAACTATTTGAATATTTTCTCATCTTTTTCCATGTCTTTCCTATTCCCATCTCACTTAGTGCTTCTCATTTTATATCATGCATACTCATATCTTCCGAGTCTCACATCAATGAAGACTAATAATCTCAAGCCTTACAAAAACAATCCCTAAAACAATCCCTAACAAAAAAAAATTTTTTTTTTTTAAAAAAAAGGGTACACGGACCCCGTGTACAGGTCCGGGTACATGCTGGAAATTCGCATTTTGAAGGAAAAAGGGCACGGACCCCGTGTACAAGTCCGGCTTCGGGTCCTTGTAGGTGCTGGAATCGTTAACAAACGGAATTCCCTACACTTGTGACTTAATCCTACCCCAAGACCCATTCCTAGGAAGCTAAGGCACTGATTCAACTCAAACAATCACCCCAAAACACCTATGCATCACAAACAACGCAACCCAATCCGTGAGCACGACAATTGACACCCAAAACGCATTCTACGACTTCTAATGCATACAAGTGCCTATCGATGCGAACCGACACACCAAAAACCATCCCAAAATCATACTCAACATAATTAAACACAGCAGCAAACACCTGTCGATCCCTAACGAAGCCTGCAACAATAAAACTTCTACAACACATTAAGAACGCATTTTTCAGAAAAATGCAGTTTGAGCAGTCCCACAAAAACAATCATAACTCACTCATTTCTTATCAAATATTTCGAATTTACTGTCCAATCGAAGGTATCAAAAGGTTTTACGTTTCATATGTTGAACGTTTTCCAAGATAAGTGACCGAAAATTCGCAGCACACAAAAAGACATCAGAATTCGAGTTTTAGATCCAAAAATTATTTCAAAACCGATCCAACCAATTTTCTGCTCAAAATTTGTACATAATACATGGATTTTTATGCATAATAAACATAAGAACAAATAATATAACAAGATCAATGGAGAAACAAAAGATTATACATGCCTTTTGATATTTAAAGTTACCCAAACGACGACACCGAAGCGGGGAAGATGCGAGGATTGATCCGGGACGAACGTGGCACGATTTCTTGCTACAAAATCATGTAAACTTTCTGGAAAAATTCGAAGGAGATGGTGGCGGCTGGAGAGAATAACAAGAACCCAAGGTTTACTTTTAAAAAATGAAATGAATAAGTGTGTGTGCAAGTGTGTGTAGAGAACGTGTGTGTGTATAATGTAAGGCCCGAGAATTTGATTACCGTGATCTGAAATGATTTGGTGATAATTGAGGTGATTATAGATAGAAAGGATTAGACCGGAAAAGACGGAAGAAAACACGAATTATTTGCGAGGACAATACACCTCGCGCATATGCGCGACGAGTATGCGCGCATATGCGCGAGTTGTGTTGAAGGTATTGTGCGTGACCAGTAGGTCTCACGCATATGGACGGCTTGTGTGCGCGCATATGCGCGAGCAGTCTAGTAGCAAAATATTCGAACAGAACTTCCGGCGCATATGCGCGGGCCTTGGGCGCGCATATGCCGCGCATATGTGTGCGGCATGCAAAATATAAAATCGACAGGTGGTTCATCGTGAAACTTGATGTATATATATATATACAAGCCTTAATTCTTCAGATGGAAAGAAAAGAAAGAAAAGCTCCAAGGAAAGATTTCAGTTCGGATATTAGAAAATCGATTACGCAAAATCCATTCGTTCGATTTTGAATCCGAGTACGATATCGTGTTTCTATCGACATGAGCTTCAACTAGACGTAATTTTTATTACGTTTTGACATGATTGGAAATTATGATATTGGAAGAATTATGATTTGACTGATATATGGTGTTCTGGTTACACTGATCAGTATATAATTTAAATCAAATCGAAGAACGGACTGTTTATGTAATTGTTATGATTTTCGGAAGTGATATGATTGAGATTGCACAGATTTGATGTTATGACCTGTTATTATTGAAGATTATGATTCGTATTGATATTGATTATGAGTTGTGGTATTATATCTGTGATGTTGAGATTGACGGGGCTATCAAGACTGTATTGTTATGCCGTCGAAATATCAGTAGATTGATTTTGATTAGGTTCGGTATTGATTGAGATGGTATCATGATATCGTTGATATGGATCAGATTATGTTTGATTTGAGTATTGATCAGAACGGGTTCTAAATTGAGTTATACACAAACACAGTATATTCGATATTGTCATTTCAGATTGGATATGGACAGATTTGACTTTGTGACTTCGACTTCGTCAGACCGAGAAGAGAAAGGTATAAATTGATGTTGATGCGGGATCGCACAACTCGAGTTGACTTGACTTGAGTTTCCCAAAATCACATACTTTACCTTATCGCATTAATATTTGCAATTGAATGAAATTGACATCTTTGATCTATTTATTTATGTATTGAGTCATAGGAAGATACGCCTAGGCAGAGACGATTGATCTTGTGAAGGAGTGCCTGATAGTGATGGAATCGTCACGGGCACATTGCACCTTGTCACAAGATACTGATTTGGCGAAAGTGCCAAAGTCTGTGACGGATAGGTCAAGACACCGGACGTTTGGTTATATCGAAGTGGATAGAATTGGAGTTTCTTCTATTACTGATTTTCGATATGGAAAGAGCCAAAGTCCGTGAATAAGAACGTACCACCACCCCGATCGGGAGTGTTGGTGGGTGTATGTTCTTATTCAGGTCGGGATCCCTAGATTAGGATGAGTCGAGTCCAAGTCTACGAGTCACGGAGTGTGATTCAGAGTTTGTGTTGATTAATGTTTCTGATTTTGATACATGTTATGAATATCTGTTTCATGCTATTATATATGTTTATATGAAATGCATGTATACATGATTTATACTGGGAATGTAATTCTCACGGGAGTTATCCGGCTGTTGTCTTGTTTGTATGTGTGCATGACAACAGGTGGGACAGGATCAGGATCAGAAAGAGGATGAGAGATTATAGTTAGCGTGGAGATCCGGGCCCAGAAGCAGAATAGGATTCAGCACTGGATATATAGTCGTTGAACCTAGTTGAGATAGAGACATGTAGTACCTGACTTGTACTTTGATATTGACATGTATATCATATAGATTACTGTTACGTTTCCGCGTATATAATTTAAAAAGAAAAAAATTTAGTCCCACTTTTCTTAATTGTTATATTTGACATTAATAATGATTAAGAACTGAATTAGCGTCCGGGTCCCCACAGCAGGTGGTATCAGAGCCATAGATCCTTTAGACTGAGATAGGAGCTAGTGAGTGGGGTAGAAGGAGTTTTCTTTTCTTTCTTTTGATTGCTAGCATGATTTACTGCTTTAATACATGTTTACCTGTTTATCTGATTTGATTGGGAATATGTATTATTTGAAAATGAATCAGAACCGATTCTTGATCAGTAGTAAGATGATCAGAGGAGGACTGAAACATGTTTGTTGTATTTGGTTACTAATTCTTCTGGTAATCAGATATACCTCTTCGAAGAATTCGAGAATCAGGTGGTACTTCGGTTTATCAGATGGATGTGTCAGAAACTCCGATGGAAACAATGTTGAAGAGGTTTCAGTCATTTCAACCGCCGATTCTGAATGGTACTGAGATGTCTGATGACAGTGAGAGTTGGCTGAATGAGATTGAAGTGCTGTTTCATTCACTTGATTACCCTGATGAACAGAGAGTTAGATTGATTGGACATCAGTTATATGAAGTCGCAAAGAGCTGGTGGATCGCAACCAAAGAAGCCTTGGAACAGCAGGGTACCGTGATTATGTGGAAAATCTTTAAAGCTGAGTTTCATAAAAGATTTCTTCCAGTATCGTATCGACAAGATAAGAGTACAGAGTTTGCCAACTTAACACAGGGCCAGATGAATATTGAAGAATATGTGGCAAAATTTTCTACTTTTCTCAGGTGGCTGGGAATGATAAAGCTGTAGTTGATCAATTCATCAGTAGATTGAATCCTGAAATATCTACATTGATGAATGTGGAACGACCCCTTTATTTTGCTGACACCTTGAACATGGCAAGAGAGCTGAGGCAAGTTTGATACAACAACGAGAAATGTCATATGTTGCTCACCCACAGAAATAACAACCTCCAGCCCAATTCTTACAATCACTGTCTAGATTTGATAGTGGCAGTACTAGTGGGGGAAAGAAATATTTCTTGAAAGCTCACAAGAAACAGTTTAAGAAATTGGGGAGTGGTTCGTCGAGCTCCAGTAGTTCTAGCCCGAATTATACTGGAGTTTATTGGAACTTGTGGAGGAAGACATTCCACAGAGCAATGCCAAGGAGTATTTGGTAGTTGCCATATCTGCAGACAGTCGGGACATTTTGCTAGAGTTTGTCCACAGAGGGGTTTCCGACGATCTCAGGGAGCAGAACCATCTAGATCAGTGGCACCGCCTGGTAGACAATCATCGGTTGTTCGCTCTTTCCAACCACCCCCTACTCAGACACAACCAGGGCCAGAAGGAAGCCAGAGTGGTGGTAGTAACCGAGGAATGGATCCAGGATGCACTTGAGGATGTAGTGGCAGGTAATCGATCTTTTATGATTATTCTGCGTATATATATATTGAGAAATATTAGTACATCTTGTATATGATTTCTGAATGAATTGCATTGATATATGCTTTATTGGTTGAGTTCGTACTTGCTGCAGTAGTTATCTCTTTACCTGTTGGGGAAGGGTTGTGATATCAGTAAATTCTGTAAAACATTGTATACTGCAGTGAGATGAGAATGAGATAAGGTTAGCTGGGGTGTACTTGTATTGTCTAATTGTGACTACATTCTTGATATTGATGTGTTGGCCAAGTACAGAGCTATCGCAGACGATTTCCAGGAAATGGTAAGATTTGGACCTGAAATGGCCGAAGAATGAATATTGTACGGTAAGGATTTTGGATTTAGAATACCTTTGATATATGTGATGTTCATGACTCGATGATTATCGAAAGGAACGGAGAGATTCCTTATGTATTTAGTTGATTTACTGAAATGGAGCATATCATTGGCTGATTTGCAAGTGACAGGAGCGTTGCTAAAGTCGTCCCAGATGAACTTCCGGGTTTGTCGTTAATCAAGAAGATTGATTTCAGCCTTGACTTGATATCAGGTACTGTTATGATTTCTTGAACTTCGTGCCGAATGATACTGATTGAATTGAAAGATCAGTTAAAGATTTACGGCCTGAGAGTTACATCTGATTGAGTGTTTCTCGTTCGAGATGTATCAGCTATATTGGTGAATTGATAAACTCTGTGTTCAGAATATTTTGATAATTCTCTGATTTGTTGATCTATGATATTCTGGTATATTCGAAGATTATGACTGATTTTGTTGAATATCTGAGTATTGTATTAAATATTCTGGGAACTGGAAAGTGGTATACAGAAACTATTGAAATGTGCATCTTGATTGAGACAGATTGTATTCAGGGTATATTATATCTGAAGATGATATATCTATTGATTCTAACACAGTGGAGACCGCGATCACTTGGCTGAGATTGATATCTGTGTCAGAGATTTACAGTCCTATGAGTTCAGCAGACTATTATATCTGACTGTTGTTTAAATCTGATTGAGAATTGTTTTTTTCTGGGAGCAGCATGTGATACAGATCGTATACAGTTGAGATTCGATACCGTCCAAACCGAACCAGAGCTGATTTTGATAGTTAAAACAGTTCAGAAAGTTGATCAGAATGGGCAGAACTTAATTATCGATAGTCAGAACAAGGTATCGATCAGAATATCAGGTATGTGATACTACATTGTATATGAATAGCTGATGGGTTGTACCAGATATTTCGGATTTGAAATAGCTAATATTGTCATAAATGCACAATAGTTGATTCAGCATTCATCCTGATAGCAGATAAATGTATGATAATCTGAAAATACAGTTTTGATAGAAACAAATGAGATTAGATGTGGCAGAATTTGTATTGAAATGTCTGAATTGCCGACAGATAAAGACAGAAAGAATGAAACCAGGAGATTGGTTATATAACTTATTGATTCCTGAATGGAAATGGGATTATATTTCGAGGAATATCGTTATGAAGTTACCGCATTCCTCTCGGAATTGAGCATTGATTGAGTTAGGAGTGACATACTGACCCAGTCTGCGAGTGCTAGCTCGTACATGAAGACGTAGAGATATGATTATATTACTGAGATTCTGTCAGAAAAGTGATCATAGTGCACAGAGTGCCAAAGTTGATTATCTCAGACCATGATTTCGATTACTTCGCATTTTTGACAGAGTTTATAGCAAACTCTAGATACTAGATTATATCCAAGTACTGCACATCATTCATCGACTGACGGACAGTCAGAGTAGATTATCTAGATTTTGGAGAATATGCGTAGAGCTGTAGTGCTTGATTTTAGCACTAATTGGCAGGATTCATTGCCATGTGATGAGTTTACGTACGACCACAACTATCAGACGAGTATGGAGATGGCACCGTTTGAAATGTTGTACGGTAAGAAATGCAGATTCCCTCTTGATTTGAAATGACATCTCGAAGGTTCCAGACATTGAACCTGATATGATTAGAGATGTAAGTGAAAGGTGAAGCTGATTCAAAAAAGAATGACGACAGCTCTGAATAAACAGATGAAATATGCCAACGTCAGAAGAGAACTGTTGATATTTGAAGCAGAAGACTGAATATTGAATTAATTGGAATTAAACAGACTTGATGACAGATGACGGTGTTGATTTGTTATGAGCTGTTGATTAGTATATACGGATGTTGTATAGCCAATATTTTGAGATTGATTTTATCAAAGTACTTCGAGTTATATTATGATATTATATTTCTTGAAGTATTACTCCAGATTGGAATCAGAATCAGCAGAATAAAGTTAGTTCAGAACGAAGACTATTCCGTTGTTGAAAGTTCAAGGGAATGGTTAGTGCATCAAGGAAGCTATTTAGAAGACAGAATCTGAAATGAAATAAAGATTCTAGAATTGTTTCATTGAGGTAAGTTTTCTACTTAACTCCTATATATACCTCCTTCTTGTAGCTGATTTTGTATCTGATATTATTACCTGTGATATACGAGTGATCGCTTGTGATTTCGTGGACGAAATCGTATCTTAAGAGGGAGAAATGTAAGGCCCGAGAATTTGATTACCGTGATCTGAAATGATTTGGTGATAATTGAGGCGATTATAGATAGAAAGGATTAGACCGGAAAAGACGGAAGAAAACAGGAATTATGTGCGAGGACAGTACACCTCGCGCATATGCGCGACATAGATGCGCGCATATGCGCGAGATGGACAGAAGACCTCGCGCATATGCGCGACGAGTATGCGCGCATATGCGCGAGTTGTGTTGAAGGTATTGTGCGTGACCAGTAGGTCTCGCGCATATGCGCGGCTTGTGTGCGCGCATATGGGCGAGCAGTCCAGTAGCAAAATATTCGAACAGAACTTCCGGCGCATATGCGCGGGCCTTGGACGCGCATATGCGCGTGGCATACAAAATATAAAATCGACAGGTGGTTCATCGTGCAACTTGATGTATATATATATATATATACAAGCCATAATTCTTCAGATGGAAAGAAAAGAAAGAAAAGCTCCGAGGAAAGATTTCAGTTCGGATATTAGAATTCGATTACGCAAAATCCATCCGTTCGATTTCGAATCCAAGTACGGTATCGTATTTCTATCTACAGGAGCTTCAACTAGACGTAAGTTTTGTTACGTTTTGACATGATTGGAAATTATGATATTGGAGTAATTATGATTTGACTGATATATGGTGCTCTGGGTACACTGATCAGTATATAATTGAAATCAGATCGAAGAACGGACTTTTTATGTAATTGTTATGATTTTCGGAAGCGATATGATTGAGATTGCTCAGATTTGATGTTATGACCTGTTATTATTGAAGATTATGATTCGTATTGATATCGATTATGAGTTGTGGTATTATATCTGTGATGTTGAGATTGACGGGGCTATCAAGCCTATATTGTTATGCCGTCGAAACATCAGTAGATTGATTTTGATCAGGTTCGGTATTGATTGAGATGGTATCATGATATCGTTGATATGGATCAGATTATGTTTGATTTGAGTATTGATCAGAACGGGTTCTGAATTGAGTTATACACTGACACAGTATATTCGATATTGTCATTTCAGATTGGATATGGACAGTTTGACTTCGAGACTTCGACTTCGTCAGACCGAGAAGAGAAAGGTATAAATTGATGTTGATGCGGGATCGCACAACTCGAGTTGACTTGAGTTGAGTTTCCCAAAATCACATACTTTACCTTATCGCATTAATATTTGCAATTGAATAAAATTGATATCTTTGATCTATTTATTTATGTATTGAGTCATAGTTGGATACGCCTAGGCAGAGACGATTGATCTCGTGACAGGAGTGCCTGATAGTGATAGAATCGTCACGGGCACATTGCACCTTGTCACAAGATACTGATTTGGCGAAAGTGCCAAAGTCTGTGACGGATAGGTCAAGACACCGGACGTTTGGTTATATCGAAGTAGATAGAATTGGAGTTTCTTCTATTACTGATGTTCGATATGGAAAGAGCCAAAGTCCACGAATAAGAACGTACCACCACCCCGATCGGGAGTGTTGGTGGGTGTATGTTCTTATTCAGATCGGGATCCCTAGATTAGGATGAGTCGAGTCCGAGTCTACGAGTCACGGAGTGTGATTCAGAGTTTGTGTTGATTAATGTTTCTGATTTTGATACATGTTATGAATATCTGTTTCATGCTATTATATCTGTTTATATGAAATGCATGTATACATGATTTATACTGGGAATGTAATTCTCACCGGAGTTATCCGACTGTTGTCTTGTGTGTATGTGTGCATGACAACAGGTGGAACAGGATCAGGATCAGAAAGAGGATGAGAGATTATAGTTAGCGTGGAGATCCGGGCCTAGAAGCAGAATAGAATTCAGCACTGGATATATAGTCGTTGAACCTAGTTGAGATAGAGACATGTAGTACCTGACTTGTACTTTGATATTGACATGTATATCATATAGATTACTGTTACGTTTCCGCATATATAATTTAAAAAGAAAAAAATTTAGTCCCACCTTTCTTAATTGTTATATTTGAAATTAATAATGATTAAGAACTGAATTACCGTCCGGGTCCCCACATATAAGGAATAGAAAAGTTGTTTAATTAAGGGTTAAAAATATTAATTAAATGTTAACCCACACTAACTTTAAAAAAAATCCTTAATTAAATAAAATACACACTAATTTTATAAAATTATCTAATTAACAAAATAAAATACACAATTTCTAAACATTAAAGGTTTTAAAAATCTTAAAATCACTAAATAAATAAATTAGGCTTTAAAAATGCTAAAAAATTAATAAATCATTTAAAATGCCCCAGTCCTAATTTAAAATAAAATATCACATTTTAAAATTGCCAAAAATCGACGCCGGTCTTTTTTTCTCGATCACGCATCGAAATAATCGCCTGAATTATGAAACTCAAGAAAATATTTTAACGTGCATCACATAAACATGTAATAATTAAAATAATGCAATTTAATAAATCATGCATCACTAAAAATTATTTTAAACTTAAATAAATAATTTAATAATTAAATAAATGCATGGGTTTTATGTGTACTGAATTTAGGCTCTACAGTTCCTCCCCCACTTAAATAAATTTCGTCCTCGAAATTATGTCTTACCAAACAACTCCGGGTGGCGAATTCTCATATCTGCTTCTGTCTCCAAAGTGGCCTCCTCCACGGATTGATTCAGCCATCGGACTTTGACAAACTTGTTCACCTTGTTCCGAAGTCTCTGCTCCTGTCTGTCTAGGATTTGGACAGGTATTTCCTCATACGACAGATCTGGAGCAAGCTACAATGGCTCATAGTTTAAAACATGCGAAGGATTCGCTATGTACTTCCTCAACGTCGAGACATGGAACACATTGTGTATATCGGCCAGATTCGGGGGTAAGGCTACACGATAAGCTAGTGTCCCAACTCTGTCAAGAATCTCGAACGGTCCAATAAATCTTGAACTAAGCTTGCCTCTCTTCCCAAATCTCATAACACCCTTCATGGGTGCTATCTTCACGAAAACTTGATCACCTACGGCAAACTCTAGATCTCTCCTCCTCTTGTCAGCATAACTCTTTTGACGACTTTGGGCGGTCTTCATCCTGTCTCGGATCTTGACCACCACATTTGCAGTCTGCTGAACGATCTCTGGACCAAGTTCTGATCTCTCACCGACTTCATTCCAATGAATCGGCGATCTGCACTTCCTTCCATACAGTGCCTCGTAAGGAGCCATACCTATAGACGACTGAAAACTTTTGTTGTAGGTAAACTCCACTAGGGGTAGCTTTGATTCCCACAATTCCCATGGAAATCGATCACACAAGCTCTCAACAAATCTTCCAAAATCTGAATCACTCGCTTAGTCTGGCAATCTGTCTAAGGGTGAAATGATGTACTGAATAGCAACTTCATCCCCATGGTTGCATGTAAACACTTTCAAAAGGACGATGTGAACTTCGGGTCCCTGTCGGACACAATAGTAAATTGAATCTCGTGCAATCGAACTATCTCCCTGATATAGAGCTCGGCATACTGCGTCATGGAGAAAGTCGTCTTCACTAGCAAGAAGTGCGCTGACTTAGTGAGTCGATCCACTAGAGCCCAAATGGCGTTGGATCCTCTGACTGACCTCGGCAAACCAATAACGAAGTCCATGGTGATATTCTCCCATTTCCACTCGAGGATAGGGAGTGGCTTAAGCATTCCTGCTGGCCTCTGATGCTCTGCCTTCACTTGCTGACAAGTGAGGCATTCAAACACAAATCGACGGATGTATCGCTTCATACCTGATCACCAATATAAAATCTGCAGATCCCTATACATCTTGGTACCTCCTGGGTGGATAGAATACGGAGATGCATGTGCCTCTAACAAAATGTCATCTCTGATCGAATCAACACTACGCACCCACATCCTTCATCTGTATCTCACAATACCATCAGACACTGTGTAGAGTACACTGCCCTTGGCTTCATCCTTCAGTTTCCATTTCTGCAACTGCCCATCTGAAGGCTGACCTCTACGCATTCGGTCAAACAAAGAAGACTGGACTATCAGATTAGACAGCTTAGGAACTATGCCCTAAGGATAAACCTCTAACCCAAATCTCTGAATCTTTGACTGAAGAGATCCTTGCACTGACAACTGTGCTACGACTGCAACTTTTTTGCTCAAAGTATCTGCCACAACACTAGCTTTCCCTGGATGGTAGCTAATCTCACAATCGTAGTCTTTCACTAACTCTAACCACCGTCTTTGTCTCATGTTCAACTCTTTTTGCGTGAAGAAATACTTGAGACTCTTGTGATCAGTAAATATCTGGCATTTCTCACCGTACAAGTAATGTCTCCATATCTTCAACGCAAAGACAACAGCGGCTAACTCAAGATCATGAGTCGGGTAGTTCTTTTCATTCACCTTCAACTTTCTGGAGGCATAAGCTATAACCCGACCATGCTGCATCAAAACTGCGCCTAAACCGAGCTTAGAAGCATAGGTGTACAGCACAAAATTACCTTGCCCTGCTGGCATGGCTAAAACTGGCGCTGAAATAAGAGCTTGCTTCAAAGTGTCAAAACTATTCTGACATTCATCACTCCACACGAACTTGGCATTCTTCTTGGTCAATGAAGTGAGTGGCACTGCTATCGAAGAAAATCCCTGAATAAATTTCATGTAGTAGCCTGCTAGGCCAAGGAAACTGCGGATCTCTGAAGCATTTTTCGGTTCAACTCATTTCTTAACTGCTGCTACCTTAGCTGGATCCACCTCAATACCATAATTAGATATTACATGACCCAAAAACGCTACCTTCTCCAACAAAAATTCACACTTACTGAATTTTGCAAACAACTTGTGTCTCTGCAAAACATGTAACACTGTAGTCAAATGATGACTGTGCTCCTCATGGCTTTTCGAGTAAATGAGAATGTCGTCAATGAAAAATATGACGAACTGGTCTAGGTAGGGCTGAAAAACTCGATTCATCAAGTCCATAAAAATCGCTGGAGTATTTGTCAGTCCAAATGGCATCACTAAGAACTCGTAATGACCAAATCTAGTCCTGAAGGCTGTCTTATGAACATCTGCATCTTTTACCTTCAGCTGATGATACCCAGATCGAATATCTATCTTGGAGAACAATGTAGCTCCATGCAACTGATCGAACAAGTCCTCGATTCTTGGAAGTGGGTATTTATTCTTGATCATTACCTTGTTCAATTCTCGGTAATCGATACACAACCTCATGCTCTCATCCTTCTTCTTTACGAAGAGTACTGGTGCACCCCATGGTGAGAAACTAGGGCTGATGAACTCTTTATCTAGGAGCTCCCGAATCTGCTGTTTGAGTTCTAACATCTCAGCAGGACCTAACCGGTACGGTGCCTTGGAGATTGGCACGGTGCCTGTCATAAGATCAATGGCGAACTCCACCTCTCTCTCTGTTGGAAGGCTTGTGACGTCATCTGGAAAGACGTCAGGAAAATTTCTGACTACTGGTACATCAGATATAGACGGAGTTGGTACGTCAGGCGCTGAAACAATGCTGGCCAAGAAAGCCTGATAGCCATTATGAATAAGCCTCCGTGCCTGCATGCAAGAGATCATGCGAAGGAAACTCCTCCATCTATCTGGCTCAAAGATAAACTGCTCCATGTCCAAAGGTATTACTAACACTGACCTTTTATGGAAATCAATGAGAACTCTGTTCTTCGTCAGCCAGTCAATTCCCAAAATGTTATCAAATTCTGGCATCGGCAACACGATTAGATCGGCATACACCAGGTGACCTTGCAGTTCGAGATCGATGTCTCTGACGATGCTAGTAGCTGATAATTCTTCCCCTGATGGGACTGTCACTGAATAGCTCTCACGTGGAGTCCAATAGACTTGACGTCCAGGTGATTAGCGAACATCTACGAAATTAAAGATTGAATGGCCCTTGAATCTATCAAGGCCTTCGTGGCTACTCTCTTTATGAAAATATTCCCTGAGAGACGTTAGCACAATACACAAAACTTATATCCAGAACTTCTAACCTTAACCTCATGCATAATAGAGAATCTCTACACAAGTCACCAAAATACTAACTAGCACACTAATTATCCCAAATCAATATGAAACATGCACTGCAAAATTAATATTGTGCTGAATTAAATAATTTTACCGGTCAATAACGTCGTGTCTGGGTTCGCCTCCTGAGCATGCACGGTGAACACTCTACCCTGGGTTGGCTGCCTCCACTGTGGACAGTCCTTTAACATGTGGTCACTTACTCCGCATTTAAGGCATTTTCCAGAACCCCATAAACACTGACCCATGTGGTGACGGTTGCACTCTGGGCACACTGGGTACTCCGGCCTCTAAGGAGCCTTCGGTTGTGGGATAGGACCTTTGCTTATTTGTGGTCCCTGAAATGACCTCTTTCCCTGCTAACCCTGGAAGGGCCTCTTAAACTGGGGTCGCTGATGTTGCTGCTGCTGCGGTGCCTGATAGGGTTTATTGCCCTGTCTATCACTCTCGATGTCTCTCTGGTCCTGCTCCACCGCCAAAGCTCTAGACACGGCAACTGCATAAGTCGTGGGACCAGCAACTCTCAGATCATGGCACAAGATCGGCCACAAACCATCCATAAAATGCCTCAGCTCCTCCCGGGTATCATTAGCAATCAGTGGCACAAAGTGGCACCCCCTCTCGAACTTCCTCACGAACTCAGCTACGCTGCTGTCTCCCTGACGCAACGTCATGAACTCCCTGGTTAGTCTAGTTCATACTTCCTCAGTAAAGTACTTGGAGTAAAAGACCTCCTTGAAACTGTTCCAAGTCAAAGTCTGTGAATTAACCGACACAGATGCACTTTTCCACCACAGCCTGGTGTCTCCAGTCAACAAGAATGTGGCGCATCTCACTCTGTCTACGTCCTGCAGCTCCATAAAATCAAATATCACTTTGATGGATATAATCCACCCCTCCGCTATCATCGGGTCGATTGTCAACGAAAACTCATTTGGGTCCATCCTCCTGAACCCCTCATACACCGCCTCTAGTCTGGGCCTCGCCCCCGTATCCACGGTAGCTTGGTTCCCCGCGAACTGTGCGAAGAATTGAATCATTCCTGCAAGCATCTGAGCCTGCATGTCTGGGGATGGACGAGGAGGAGTGACCCTCTCCCCATCATGAGCTTCCCTATTCTCATCGCCTGCTTCATGCACAATCCTACGTCTTGGAGGCATAATGTTCCAAAATTTACCCAACACGTAAACCCAACATGCATAGACATAACATCAATATCATAGGATGCACGCAGTTCGAATCTAAATATGCAAATGCTGAAATCATGACTTAATGCTTACTACATGAAATAATTTAAAATTTTAAAACTTACAGACTTGAAGTGTGGCTTCGTGAGCTTCTCGCAACTGGCAATAGGCATAACCCTTTACAAGAACACCGCTCTGATACCAACAGTAACGTATCGTACTTTTAACTATTTTAAAATTTGCGAAAAAATTAAAATTTTCTTACATACAAATAAAATTTCAAATTATGATCATAAATAAATTGTCCATCAAAAAATATTTGCAATAAAAGATATCACAAATAAGGTTTGCTAAAGAAAAATACTTGTTTAAACATCGTAAACAAAAACGTGAAATCAGAGTATGGAAATTTTCATGCTTAAAATCTTAAAACATGGGTGGTCCTCGGGTTTAGCCTCCTGCGCGGTCCTAGTCGGCTCATTGGTCCCCACCCCTCTTCTCCTCAGCATCTTCCTCACCTGCATCGATCAAGTCTAGCGAGTCTAAAGATTCAACATGTATAAACTGAAGATAAAAAATAATACGTAATAAAATCACAAACATATTTAAAATCGAGTGTACATACTTAAACCTGAACACACATACAAAAGCTTGAACATACATACATAACATAGACGTGCCATCAACGTAGAACTTTTCTTAGACATGCTTGCATCATACATAATTGAACATACGTAACATCATTTTGCGTAGAGATATGTTTCAAAGCAAGTGACTCATACATAAATTTGCCTGATCAGACTAAACCACAGTACTGGGCTGGCAGGATGTCCACTACCACATACATTACATCCCCGGTCATACTTTACCGGGTTGATTGGTTCATGGTCATACTTTACTGCTTTCCAATCCTGATTAAAACCGGGTCAAACTTTACCGGGGTGGAGAGGTCTTCGGCAACGTTCACCGACTTCCAAACCCGTTCATAATTTGGTCACAAGACATTAAGCATACCTCAAAAAACATAAAAATATTTTCTTTTGCACGTCGAACATACTTACTTGGCGTTGAGGGAATCGTTGGATCTCGCTTAGGGCCACTGCTGCACGTACTAACATGAGTTCAAACAATTACATTTCACAACTTAGATGTATTAGTCATGCTCACACACAAAATGACAAATTTCCTTATGACGTTCTAAATCTCTCGGGACTTGACATCGTTTAATCATCGTAATTAATCATTACATCAAACCCCATAACAATCCTTAAAACAATCCCTAAATTTTTTTTAAAAAAATATGTGTACACGGACTCCGTGTACGGGTCCGGGTACATGCTGGAAATTTGCATTTTGAAGGAAAAAGGGCACGGACCCCGTGTACAGGTCCGCCTTCGGGTCCGTGTAGGTGCTGGAATCGTGAACAAACGGAATTCCCTACACTTGTGACTTAATCAAACCCCAAGACCCATTCCTAGAATGCTAAGGCACTTATTCAACTCAAACAAACACCCCAAAACACCTATGCATCACAAACAACGCAACACAATCTGTGAGCACGGCAATTGAAACCCAAAATGCATTCTACGACTTCTAATGCATACAAGTGCCTATCGATGCGAACGGACACACCAAAAACCATCCCAACATCATACTCTACATACTTAAATACAGCAGCAAACACCCGTAGATCCCCAACGAAACCTGCAATAATAACACATCAAGAACGCATTTTTCAGAAAAACGCAGTTTGAGCAGTCTCACAAAAACAATCACACCTCACTCATTTCTTATCCAAATATTTCGAATTTACTTTCCAATCAAAGGTATCAAAAAGTTCTATGTTTTATATGTTGAAAGTTTTTCAAGATAATCGACCGAGAATTCGCAGCACAGAAAAAGACAGCAGAATTTGAGTTTTAGATCCAAAAATTATTTCAAAACCGATCTTACCAATTTTCTGCTCAAACGTTGTACATCATACATGGATTTTTTCGCATAATAAACATAAGAACATATAATATAATAAGATCGATGCAGAAACAAAAGATTATACATGCTTTTTGATATTTAAAATTACCGAAACGACGACACCGAAGCTGGAAAGATGCGAGGATTGATATGGGATGATCGTGGCACGATTTCTTGCAACAAAATCACGTAAAGTTGCGGGAAAAATTCGAAGGAGATGGTGGCGGCTGGAGAGAATAACAAGAACCCTAGGTTTTACTTTAAAAAAATGAAATGAATAAGTGTGTGTAGAGAACGTGTATGTGTGTGTAAGGAGTAGAAAAGTTGTTTAATTAAGGGTTAAAAATATTAATTACAAGTTAACCCACACTAACTTTAACAAAAATCGTTAATTAAATAAAATAAACACTGATTTTATAAGATTTATTAATTAACAAAATAAAATACACAATTGCTAAACTTTAAAAGTTTTAAAAATCTTAAAATCACTAAATAAATAAATTAGACTTTAAAATGCTAAAAACTTAATAAATCATTTAAAATGTCTCAATCTTAATTTAAAATAAAATACCACATTTTGAAATTGTCAAAAATCGTCGCCAGTCTCTTTTCATCGATCCCGCATCGAATAATCGCCTGAATCATGAAACTCAATAAAATATTTTAACGTGCATCACAGAAACATGTAATAATTAAATTAATGCAATTTAATAAATCATGCATCACTAAAAATTATTTTAAACTTAAATAAATAATTTAACAATTAAATAAATACATTGGTTTTACGTGTACTGAATTTGGGCTTTACATTGGCCATCCCTTGTATAAAATGAAGGGTTTGAGCCTCCTCTTTATTTTTCTTCTCCAACGCAAAACTTCTTCAAATTTCTAGTGCAATTTTAAAAAAGTACAAATATTCTAGTTGTGGACCAGATTAGGAGATCAAAAAAAGGAGTTTTTGAAGAAAGTTCGTAGAGATTTACAACAAAAGCTACATTCGTTAATATCGGAGTAGTTGGAGCTAAGTGAAAATTGTTCACTAAAGGTATATACTAAACATCGTAGGAATGTTTATTTAATTTAAACTTATACGAGTGTCCAAAGAATATTTTGAATGTCAAAATAAATTTTAAAACTTCCACTGTGATTTTGAAACGAGAAAAACGATAACCAAACAACAAGAATTTGAATGTTGGGTAGAAGTTCAACTATAAAGAGAAAGTTTATTATTCGTTTGCATCTTTCAGAACATAAAGAAGCATACAAGAATTATCTAAGCCTTGATATCACTCTCTACTGTAAATAATTTGATGACAACTTATTTGTCCATCTTCAAGTTGCTCACTTAACACTCACATAAGTTCAATCAGATCATCAAGGATCATCAAGTGCCACAAAAACCACTCAAACTATCTACTGAAAGCAATCTACACAAGTGTTGTATTAGTTGTTGAATCGAATCGAATTGAATCGAAGAATTCAGACAACCATTGTTTGCTATTTGCTAAGTTTGTACCATGAGTTTTAGTCAGAAATTGAAGAAGTGCTAATTAAATTGAAGTGGGTTATTACAAATTATTATAAAATAAAAAACATTCTAATGAATTCTTTCCTTAAGTAGAAGAAGACATAGAATGATATTGTCTTCGGGATTCCATATAATCTATTGTTTTATTTACTTTACACACTATTTTATTAATCTATCTTGCTAAAATCAAACCCAAGTCAATATAACTCAATCCAAAAGGACATTTTCACATCTTCTAAAAACGTTATAAGTATTCATGAGCTGTATTTAGCTAGTTGGGAAAAAGGCTTGTATAACTAATAACTATCAAAGCCAGCTCGAGTAGGCAAGAAAATTTTGAAAGAGTTTATTGATCCTCTCTAATTTCTATATCGATTCTAAATAAACATTGTATTATTATTGAGCTTATAATAACAATAAATTAAATAATAAATTATATTTGAAATCATCTTATAAGTCGTATTATATTAAAAAAAAAAGAAGCAATTAATGCCCAAAATTGTTCAACTCATGTATTGAAATCCAAATCGAAAGCCATATGTACGCTTGTGCTAAATGATCAGCACTCGTGCGCGCAGATATATACGGCACTACACATGCATGATTATGGCATACTTAAAAAAAAATATTAATTAAGTTGAAAAAGTACCTGTTCCTGCAGGTTTTCAAAGCTTGCTTGACTTGCATGAGATGTGTGATGTAGTTCAGTACCCACGTGTAATGATTGTTCAGTGGACGCGATATCAAATTCTTCCAAATCAAACAATGGAATATATGCTCCTCCGATTCCATCCCCATTCGGCGAAGGTCGAGTTGAGTTAGTGATCAATATTTGATAATCTGAAATAACATCTGACAATTGTTTTCCACCATTGTTATTCAGTTTATCAGTGGAATCCGCCAAGAACCTATCCAACATATCGTCAATATTCGTGTGTTCATCTGGAAAAGTAGCTCCGGAATCGAGAGTTCTTTGGAATTCAGCAGAAGGTATATCTATAATGCCACGTGTTAGAGTAGATGTCCTGTAAGCCAACGCTTGGCTAAGGAATTTATTGACTCAAGTGAAATAAACAATCTTTATTTTAATATAATTTAACATTTTATGGTCTTGTTATACTTTATCTGTATACACATGCAAACAGCATAGATAAAGTCCTTGATTATGCTTTAATACAAATGAATCGTAATTCGATGTTGAAACTCATTTGTAAACACTGCATATTCTAAATTCGTTCCTAGTCGATTCAGCCGCCTAAAACAGGGATAAAGGTCGCTTGAGCTCGAGACTAGCATCTGTGATGTTGTGTACTGCGTTTCTTGGTTAGGGCATGGAGATGTCCAAACATGCAGATGGGTAGTCATATGATGATTATACCGAACAACCCTCCCTCGTACTTTCCAAGTGGTTATAATTCATCGAGAGGATAAGTCCGGCTCCAGGAGAGTCATCAGGTGGCGAGGTTGGGTACAGTTGCGACACATATAGGAGCCAGTGCATTGTAGTCGGGGATTCATTGCTCACCTACGGGTGTGGATATCCTATGTGATCTGATGAAATAATAGTGCATGGAATCTCTGGCCAGAGTATGAGATGTACGTTGGAGAAGAAGTTCTCCAATAGTACACGCGATGCCACTATTATAGTTATCACATAGTTATCGAATTAATATGCAACCCTCGATGAACCAATGGTTGCAGATTCGATCGGGATATTTGAGATGAAGGGACCGTACTGTACGTTAATCATAATCGACTGGTTCTTGCAGGCACTATCAGTGATACCTAGGGGATCATGGGGCGATGCTAATAGACGCTCTTACCATGATCCGATGGGTACAATCAGAAATGAGTTCTGACATTCTTGATTCAAGGTGTTGATGAAAAGAATGGGGCTAACTAGGGTAAGCCCGAATAAAGGATTATGTCCTGAATCACAAAGAATTGTGAACCCACGGCTAGCTGTATCCCTGAACCATTGAGGGTCAAACAAGCACTCGATCGTTTGTTCCCGTTGAGAGAATAAATCCAAGGAGTTGAATTTATATTATAATATAGTAAATTCATGGAGTTGAATTTATGATAATTAAATTTTGAGAAAATAAATTCAAGGAGTTGAATTTATTATATAGTAAATTCAAGAAGTTGAATTTATGAAATTTGGAGAGAATAAATTCAAGGAGTTGAATTTATAATGTGTTTAATTTATTAAGCTCAAAAGTTGAGTTTATTAAGTATTAAATTTTGCAGGTGATAAATTCAAGGAGTTGAATTTATACTTTTAAATATTAAATTCAAATGTTGAATTTATAAGGGATTTAAATTAAATGGGCTTGCAGGAGTACAAGACCAACATACATATTATTAAAGTTCTTAATTAGACTTTAAAATATTAATTAATTAATTAAACTAGTTGGACTAGGATAATTAATAGATTAAGCCCATTAAGTGTTTAATTTAATTAATGGGCCCTAAGCTTATATATATGTGTATTATGCTTAGGGTTAGAAATAATTCATTCACAATTTTTAAAAACCCTAGCCTCCCTCTCCATGGTGTTTTTCGAAAATTCCTCCATCTTTCTTCTCAAAATTTCGGCCACTCCCTTTTGGGGTATAGTTTGAGCCGTCTCTCAAACATTGATCTCCAACGCAAAATATCTTCCATATTTTCTAGTGCAAATTGGAAGAGGAATAGATCATCCAGTCGTGGACCTAATTAGAAGGAAAGAAAGGAGTCTCTTGAAGAAAGTTCGTAGGGATTCATCAAGAGCTAATCCGTTTATACCGGATTAGTTGGAGCCACGTGATTTATTCACCAAAAGTATAACTTTTAAACATCCTATGAATGTTTATGATAAAATCATACGAGCGCCCAAATCAAAACATATTTTGATTGTCAAAATAAAATAAAAATTTTAAAACTTCCGCTGCGTTTGGGCGTGTAAAAAACCGAGATCCAACATTGGTATCAGAGCCAAGGTTTTTTTTTCCTAAATCGTATGATTTTGATATTGAATAATTTATTTCTAACCACACAAGAAAATTTTTCAGAAAATTTAGCACCACGAAAATTAATTTTTCCAGATTTTCGAAATAAAAACAAAAAAAAAAATTAATCTGCCTGGAAGTGTTCCGGGCAGTCCGTGCGCGCAGGTACGAGCACGGCAGCGCGCAGCGGGTCGGACGCCTGCGCGCACCGGGCGCGCGCAGGCATCGGACGCCTGCTCGGGGAGTCGGCGCGCCTGTGCGTGTTCTGCGCGCACAGGGCCGCAGCCGCTGCACGAAACGTTCGGGCAGCGGGCGGGCGGCTGCCCGGGAGCGTCTCGGGAAGCGCGCTGAATAATGGGTTTGAATTGTTTAGGCCTAAGGTGCGATTTTCTGATTTTTCAAATTTTTGGGTAAAATTTATATTTTTGAAAATTGGTTCAATTTTTATTTTGGAAATTAATTTTTGAAAAATTAATAATTTTCTTGTGAAATAAATAATTAGAATATGATTTTAATTATTTATGGTAAAAATGAGTTTTACAAGAAATCAATTATTATTGATTTAATTGAAAATTAAATAAAGGTATTTATTTAAGTATTAAATTCTTTAATAATTGTGGTGGTTAGTGATAAAATTATTAGATATATGATTGATCGATTAATTAAATTGTTTAATTATATTGATGTTAATATTTGATATTTAATGCATGAATGATGATCGAGAGCCTTGACCAATGTGTTAGGTGTATGTTAGGATATTTTACTGTTTTATTCATTTTGTTAATATTTGATATTATTAAAGTGGGCCTGGTTTATGGCCTGTTCCCACCCCATGAGATGTATCCCTTATGTGTCATAACTATTTAAATGTAATTATTAGAAATAGTGGGAGATCAAGACTGGAAGATGGTGGACCCGATGATCAAGATGAAGACATGTAAAATATTGGAAGCTTTTGTAATTGTTGCATTTGCATCCCTGCATTCACCTAGGTTTTGGACCTGGATCCATGTTTGGCTCACATGGATCTAATAGTGTTGGCAATCGATCATCCTTATTTATTGTTGAATGTCATATTATGATATATGTGATATATAGTAGTATGCATGTATGTATATTATTATATAATATAGTTGCATGAATCCGGCAAACATACAAACTCGTGGCACGCGATTTTTAAATTAAAATTATGAGACAATTTTAAAATTAAAATCCCTAATTTTTAATAAGATTCAAAATTTATATCAAACCGAAAAAGTAAAAATTAAAGGAGTTTAATTTTTCCTTGCCTTCCATCAACCGTGGTTGCATGTTGATCGCTACCCGCGGACAGTGTCTGACTCATATTATTGGGGAGGCCTGTACGCCGGAAAGCTGTGACTTCCACCGGACATATGATGTGAATTGAGTGGAATTCCCATGACTTCGGCTCATATTATTGGGGGAACTCATGGCGGCCGTCTACTACAATTCAATATTGATGGGTTGGTTTGACACGCGAAAATAAACGACGTCATATTATTGGGTCCTTATTAAACGTGAGGCAAAACACGCGGAGGTTGCATAGGGATGCAATTGGACTCTAGCATTTAGAAATTATAATTGGCTGATATTATTCGGGATATAATTGGCTAATTGGACTCTACGTGTCCACTAAGGAAATACGATTTCCCTTTTTCATCAGAGGGTGGTGGAAATGTCAAAATAGTGGGAGGGAGATTTATAAAATAAAATCCATATTTTATATCTTAAAATTATTTTAAAATAATCAGCAACAATTATTCTGTTTCCATGTCAGTATATTTTCGATTTTGTCACGTAATCCATTTTTGTTATTAACAAGCTAATCGTAACTAATTTTCAAGACTGGTTGGGAAAATTGTTCTAAATTCGGAGAAAATGATATACACACTAATGTCAGTCCTGCTGAACTGAAAAAGCATACAAGATGGTAGGACCATAGTATGCAAGCTAAAGTGTGATGTGCTCGCTTCTATGTCAAATGAACTGTAGGGACAATTTGAGGAAATGTTGAATGCTGCTGACACTCGAATACACATGCAAGAGTTGCATGGTACATGAAACTCGTACAGTGATGCACACCACTTTTAAAAGCTCATGACTACACGAATGCAAGATAGGGCTTTGGTCCATGAGCGTAGTGTACGTATGACTGAGCTTATTGAAAATGTGGTGGGCCTGAAATATGTGATTCCTAACGAGTTAGTTGATAACATCAATTTGTTATCTTTCTATTCCTCATTTGACGGGGTTATGGTGAACTTCAAGTTTAATAAGATATTTTGATAGCCTTGAAGAGCTAGTCAATATGCTTATGACTTATGAGATCAGCATAAAATAAGAAAAAATTGTTATTTTTATAATGGACCTTTCGTCGGACGAAAAATGACCCACAAGGTAAGGGAAAGAAATGTTCCGCCCCTCACAAGGAAAAACAAACCCAATAAGAAACAAACTCTGAAAGACACTTAAAAGGCCTACAAAGCCCGATAAGTTAGAACATATTTATTTCACTGCAAGAAGTCCGGACATAAGAAATTATATGTGCCAGAAATGTTCTGGAAATGATGAGTGAATGTCCAAGTAAATATGATTTCAACAAAAAAAAAGTTAGATGATCCAAATCCCACACAAATATGGCACGCTAGAATATGTCATATTTCCCAAAGAAGGATGCACAAACTAGTGGGAGAAGACATGTTTGACTTGTCAAACATAAATTCTCTACTTACTTGTGAGTTCTGTCTAAAAGAAAAAATGACCAATACTCCATTTGATGGAAACGTGGAACGTGCGCATGGTCTACTAGATTTGATCCACACAGACATTTGTGGCCCGCTAAGTGTTAGCACAGAATATGGACAATCCTACTTCATTACCTTTACTGATGACCATTCGAGGTATGGGTACGTTTATTTGATAAAATACAAATCTGAATCATTGAAAAGTTCAAAGAATTCAGACCTGAAGTAGAAAATCAGCTTGAAAAAAGTATTAAGGCACTTCGATCTGATCGAGGTGGAGAAACTTAAGTGCTGAATTTTTGGGTTATCTAAAAGAGAATGAGATTCTCTCACAGTGGACTCCACCAGCAACACCACAATTGAATGGTGTTTCTGAACGTCGTAAGCGAACCTTGTTGGACATGGTTCGATCCATGTTGGGATTCAGTGAATTGCCTACATGGTTTTGGGGCTTTGCGCTTGAAACTACGGCAATGTTGTTGAATAATATCTACGCTAAAGCAGTTGATAAAACACCATATGAGATATGGATGGGAAAAACTCCCAAATATTCTTAAATGAGAATATGGGGATGTCCTACTTACGTGAAGCAGACAGTGGGAGACAAATTGGATAGTAGATCCACTTTGTGCTACTTTGTAGGATATCCAAAGAATTCTGTTGGATATTATTTCTATCATCCCAATGAAGCAAAAGTGTTTGTTTCAAGAAATGCCACCTTTTTGGAAATGGAATTTCTATTAGATAGAAAAGGCAAGATGATAGAACTTGAAGAAATTCAAGATACTCCCTCAACTTTAGAAGTTGAACCTAATCCCCAAGAACCAGTAGTTGAAGTACAAGCTTCTAGAAGGTCCGATAAGGTTATTAGACCACCTGCAAGATATACGCTTATTCATGAACAAGGCCATGATGAGTCTTGTGTTGGATGTGATCCAATGAATTTCAAAGAAGCAATATCTGATACTGATTCAACCAAATGGCTTGAAGCCATGCAGTCAGAAACGGACTCTATGTATTCAAACCAAGTCTGGACATTGGTGGATCAACCTGAGGGAGTGGTTCTCATAAGATGAAAATGGATCTACAAAAGAAAGCTTGGGTCGAATGGGAAGATAGTGACCTTCAAAGCAAGGCTGCTTGCAAAAGATTATACTCAAAGGCAAGGAGTTGACTACGAGGAAATTTTTCACCAATTGCTATGTTTAAGTCCATTAGAATACTACTAGCCATAGCAGCATGGTACGACTATGAGATATGGCAAATGGATGTAAAGACTGCATTCCTCAATGGAGACATGAAAGAAGAAATTTATATGTCTCAACCCGAGGGATACACATCAGTAGGAAGTGAGCATAAGGTATGCAAACTTCAGAGATCAATATATGGTCTCAAGCAGGCATCAAGGAGTTGGAACCTCAGATTTGATAGCACTATCAAAGAGTTTGGTTTTGCAAAGAATCCTGAGGAACCATGTGGGTACAAGAAAGTTAGTGGGAGTGCAGTGACATTCCTAGTACTTTATGTTGATGATATTCTGCTCATTGGGAATGATGTAGGATTACTGCAATCAACTAAAGTATGGTTGGCCAGTAAATTCTCCATGAAGGACATGGGTGAAGCATCTTATGTATTAGGAATACAGATCTATAGAGATAGATCGAAGAGGATGCTGGGACTCACCCAAGCCACTTATATCGATACCATTCTTAAGCGGTTCTCTATGGAAGAGTCCAAGAGAGGATACTTATGTCATGGTATTACTCTATCTAAAGCTATGTGTCCCAAAACTGATGAAGAGATAGAGATGATGACACGAATTCCATATGCGTCAGCCATTGGTAGTATCATGTATGGTGTGATATAGACACGTCCTGATGTTGCTTACGCTCTGAGTGTTACAAGCAGATATCAGGCGAACTCTGGTCCAATGCATTGGAAGGCCATGAAAGACATTCTTAAGTACTTAAGAAGGACTAAGAATTTGTTCATGGTCTATGGGGGTGGAGAATTAAAATTGAAAGGCTACACTGATTCTAGCTTCCAATGTGATGTAGATGATTCGAAATCGACCTCTGGTTTTGTATTCATGCTTAATGGTGCGGCTGTCTCTTGGAAAAGTTCCAAGCAAGACACCGTTGCGGATTCCACCACCGAAGCTGAGTACATTGCTACATCTGCTGCAGCAAAAGAGGCAGTTTGGATGAGGAATTTTGTCCAAGAGTTGGGTGTTATTCCTAATAGAGTTGATCCAGTCCCGTCGTACTGTGACAACACTGGTGCCATTGCTCAAGCAAAGGAACCAAGGTCTCATCAGCGATCCAAACATGTACTGAGAAAATTCCACATCATCCGGGAGATTGTGGGAAGAGGAGACATATCGGTTGAAAGAGTCCCCTCTGCAGAAAATGTTGCTGATCCACTTACAAAGCCCTTGCCAGGACCATTGTTTGAAAAGCATCGCGAAGCAATGGGATTAAGGGTAGTTGGCTCTAGGGCAAGTGGGAGGTTGTTAGAGTAGATGCCCTGCAAGCCAACGGTTGGCTAGGAAATTTATTGACTCAAGTGAAATAAACAATCTTTATTTTAATATAATTTAACATTTTATGGTCTTGTTATACTTTATCTGTATACCCATGCAAACAGCATAGATAAAGTCCTTGATTATGCTTTAATACAAATGAATCGTAGTTCGATGTTGAAACTCATTTGCAAACACTGCATATTCTAAATTCGTTCCTAGTCGATTCAGCCACCTAAAACAGGGATAAAGGTCGCTTGAGCTCGAGACTAGCATCTGTGATGTTGTGTACTGCGTTTCTTGGTTAGGGCATGGAGATGTCCAAACATGCAGATGGGTAGTCATATGATGATTATACCGAACAACCCTCCCTCGGACTTTCCAAGTGGTTATCATTCATCGAGAGGATAAGTCCGGCTCCAGGAGAGTCATCAGGTGGCGAGGTTGGGTACAGTTGCGACACATATAGGAGCCAGTGCATTGTAGTCGGGGATTCATTGCTCACCTACGGGTGTGGATATCCTATGTGATCTGATGAAATAATAGTGCATGGAATCTCTGGCCAGAGTATGAGATGTACGTTGGAGAAGAAGTTCTCCAATAGTACACGCGATGCCACTATTATAGTTATCACATAGTTATCGAATTAATATGCAACCCTCGATGAACCAATGGTTGCAGATTCGATCGGGATATTTGAGATGAAGGGACCGTACTGTACGTTAATCATAATCGACTGGTTCTTGCAGGCACTATCAGTGATACCTAGGGGATCATGGGGCGATGCTACTAGACGCTCTTACCATGATCCGATGGGTACAATCAGAAATGAGTTCTGACATTCTTGATCAAGGTGTTGATGAAAAGAATGGGGCTAACTAGGGTAAGCCCGAATAAAGGATTATGTCCTTAATCACAAAGAGTTTTGAACCCACGGCTAGCTGTATCCCTGAACCATTGAGGGTCACACAAGCACTGGATCGTTTGTTCCCGTTGAGAGAATAAATCCAAGGAGTTGAATTTATATTATAATATAGTAAATTCAAGGAGTTGAATTTATGATAATTAAATTTTGAGAAAATAAATTCAAGGAGTTGAATTTATTATATATTAAATTCAAGAAGTTGAATTTATGAAATTTGGAGAGAATAAATTCAAGGAGTTGAATTTATAATGTATTTAATATATTAAGCTCAAAAGTTGAGTTTATTAAGTATTAAATTTTGGAAGTGATAAATTCAAGGAGTTGAATTTATACTTTTAAATATTAAATTCAAATGTTGAATTTATAAGGGATTTAAATTAAATGTAATGGGTATATGTATAATGGGCTTGCAGGAGTACAAGACCAACATACATATTATTAAAGTTCTTAATTAGACTTTAAAATATTAATTAATTAATTAAACTAGTTGGACTAGGATAATTAATTGATTAAGCCCATTAAGTGTTTAATTTAATTAATGGGCCCTAAGCTTATATATATGTGTATTATGCTTAGGGTTAGAAATAATTCATTCACAATTTTTGAAAAACCCTAGCCTCCCTCTCCATGGTGTTTTTCGAAAATTCCTCCATCTTTCTTCTCAAAATTTCGGCCACTCCCTTTTGGGGAATAGTTTGAGCCGTCTCTCAAACATTGATCTCCAACGCAAAATATCTTCCATATTTTCTAGTGCAAATTGGAAGAGGAATAGATCATCTAGTCGTGGACCTAATTAGAAGGAAAGAAAGGAGTCTCTTAAAGAAAATTCGTAGGGATTCATCAAGAGCTAATCCGTTTATACCGGATTAGTTGGAGCCACGTGATTTATTCACCAAAGGTATAACTTTTAAACATCCTATGAATGTTTATTATAAAATCATACGAGCGCCCAAAGCAAAACATATTTTGGTTGTCAAAATAAAATAAAAATTTTAAAACTTCCGCTGCGTTTGGGCGTGTAGAAAACCGAGATCCAACATTGGTATCAGAGCCAAGGTTTTTTTTTCCTAAATCGTATGATTTTGATATTGAATAATTTATTTCTAACCATACAAGAAAATTTTTCAGAAAATTTAGCACCACGAAAATTATTTTTTCCAGATTTTCGAAATAAAAACAAAAAAAAATTAATCTGCCCGGAACTTTTCCGGGCAGTCTGTGCGCGCAGGGACGAGCACGGCAACCGCACCGGGTCGGATTACATGATTTATTTTTGTTAATTAATATAAGGTGTTTTAAGGATATTTTTTAAAAATGGGATTTTATTGGGAATTTTTACCCGCATGATTTTATTTTTAACGCAAATTTTATCGAATCGGGGGACTTTTTGAGGGTTCGACTAATATTTTCAAAATCTTTCCAACACGAAATATTTTACGGGAGTGCGTTTGGATTTAATGTGCCTACTTTTAGGCTTATTGGGCTTAAAACCCTTTTAAACTTTTAAATAAATAATCTAGGGCCCATTAACAATTTGATTATTTTTAATTAAGCTCCTAAACAACTAATTAACCTAAACCTAATTCTCGACCAGCCGACACCCACCCCTCAGCTCCCTCTACTCTCGGTTTTCTCACCAGCAGCCTCAAGAATATCTCGGCCATTGCATCTTCTTCAAGGAAAACAATCTCCGGCGCTCCTCTCTTCATTATTCTCACGTTTTTACATCATAAGGCACGCTTTGTAACATCCTTTTTGCATCACCCATATTTATATTACTGATGTATGTGTATTCATGCAAGAAAACTTTCGATCCAAGCATGAGCAAGAAGGGCTTTCGATTTTTACATGTATTTGTGTATTCCATGCTTTCACACTCACGTTTTCTGGTTTGGTGTGCAAGGGGCTGTGACTTGGGTTGTCAAGGGGCTGTACTTGATGTCAAGGAGTTGCCTTGTGAGTTAGATCAGTTGTTGGACGCTGCAAGGGAAGGGCCGAGAATAAGGTTTTGATGGGGTGGTTCGGTTATTGGGATAATCAGATGCGAGGGTTAGATAGCCACGCATGGACCTAACTGAACCTTAGACCAGACCCTGGTGGGTCTGAGACAAGGTTTGGAAAGGCTCTACGTGTGCTGGAACCACCGGTCTTAGTAGATCGCACGTTAGTGTTCGTGACTCTGGTGGAGTAATTTAGGGGCTTTAGCGTTTCGGGACTCTAGGAAACTGCATGGGGCCGTGACCGTGGCTCATGTAGGTTCAGTAGGTGCTGGTCTAGATCTAAGGTGGACTGGTTCAGGGCTGGTGCTGTCGGGGTAGGCTAGGGACGTGAGTTTTGGAAAGAAAAGGGCACAGAAGTTGCAAATTAGGAAGGGGCCAAGATTTTTGGTTATTTTTGGAATTATAAGCCGAGGTTTGAGGGCCTGAGGTTGATGTTTTAGGAACCCTATAGTGTTTTTAAGTTGTGATAAAAAGTCGAGAAAGTTTTGGTTAAAATCGGGACCCCGGTCCAAGTTTTAAAACGAATCGATTAAGTTGTGATTTGGGCTCGAGTGTACGTCTAGGAAAACTTTTAAAATGTTTTGGGACATTTTAAGGAGTTTGATAAGTTTCAGGTCAATTTTAGAGGTATAGGGTTGAAACGATAATTTTTGGGTTTCCAGGGGCAAAATGTTCATTTTGCACCCGGGGTGAGATTTTGGTCATGGAAGCACCCTGAGCTCATTTTATCATGTTTTAAATGTTCATGCATCACGTTTATGATTTTTATGAAAATTACGATAAATACGGTGCATGCTTGGTTTAAAAGAGAAGTTACGTATATACATGTTTTATTAAGTGGTGATTATGATGTTATTTTGAAGGATGAGAATTGGTTGTGACTGACGATTTATATGTATACGATGACATGAGATATGATGAGCTGAGGCTTGGGCTCAGTGGACGGGTAATGCTGTCGCTGATGTCTCCCGCCGCCCGGTATTGTGGTTATACATAGATGGATCCATCGATAGAGCTGATACGAAAGTCACAACTAATAAACTGAATTCAATTGAAAGAAAATGTATATGTATATGATGATATGAGATGACATGTTTTGAAACATTACGATTTTACACGACCCGAAGTGTCACGCCCCGAGAACGGAGTTAGTTGACACCGGCGTTATTCAACAATCACATAATTGCTAAACAACAAGCCTCGTACTACAATATACACCAAAACCAGTTTATATATAATAAATACCATAAAAATGGAATCGTCTTTACAATAGTACATCTGAAACGATAAAAATCTGCGAAAGCGTTTATATCTTGGATTAAAAACCCACAATAACATATTCTTAATTAAAATTCTTCATGCGTCCACTATCAGTCCAAGAACTGGTGTCCGATTCTTCTTTCTCTATTTCTTATTCTGATTTATCTGGGGAGGATAGAGTAAGGGGTGAGTATTTTGGGAAATACTCAGCAAGTGGGGGCCGTTCGAGCACAACATAAAAATATTTACACGATTTTCGAAAATAACACATAAACATATCATGCTTTTCGTTACATATCATCATATTCATATCATAACAGCACTGCGATTTTTCCACCTTCTATGGTTTACTCATATCAGTCTTAAGTTTTAATCCTCTAAGGGGGCGAGGCCATAAAACGGTTCTATCCCACCGTAAAGGGCCATATGTTGGAATTCCACCCATTTTCAGGGAATCCTCACAGTGCCAACACGTAAAGTACTAAAATCGCAAAAAATCGTAGAAACAGAGTGAAGGTGCTCAACCGAAACTTTCGAAAACGAAATAATTCATACGCAACATATTTTAAAACAAGCCCACTTACCTTATACTGGAAGAACACGTGAAGAACTCAGAAATCATAGAAGAATCATGTTTCAAAAACGCAACATCACATCTAACGAAAAATCTGCCGTCTTGTAAAATTTCTTGCACCTTATTGAACCGTTGGATCGGGCTCAAATTTCAAGGTACGTTCAAAAGTATGTTAAATAAATTATGAACGGTGGAGATCGAGTTTGGAAGTCTTTTTGACCTGCTTATGAACAAAAACCGTAGGTATGCTGAATTCTCGCCTAAATCTGGGCAGTTTTTTTGCAAAGGCTATAAACAAAAACTAACCGTTGGATTTTTCTGAAATTTGGATATGTTATTCGAAACATATCAAAGCATATTCTGAACGGTGGAGATCGGATTCCGAGCAAGTGAGAGAGAGAAACGAATTTCTGAACTTCGAAAGAATTTTGATGACTCGTGCAGAATTTTAGGAGCAAAATTTCGAAAATTTGGGGAGGAACTTGAAAAATTCATGTAAATTCTGAATGAGAGAGTCCTTCTATTTATAAGGGTGATGTAAAATCCCTACCATAATTCGATTGATATTTCTTCCATAATTTCGAGATAATTATTCCATAATTATCGAGATACTCATTCCTTAAATATTAGGATGCTACCTTGTTGAGAAAATCTACCTTGTGTGTAATATTTTCTTCCAAATTTAATAGATGTCCAGCCTTAATTTATCGTGTATCTTGCACCGGATTTCGATTTCCATGTATTATTTATATTTTCGAATTTATTATAACTCGAAAATAAATTCTTATACATGTCTATATTTAATTAATTACGTGTCCAAAAATTTGGGTTCTCACATCCCTCCCTCCTTATTGAAAGTTTCGTCCTCGAAACTTGAGTCGGCTTGACCTTGGAAAAGGTAGGGGTATTGCTTGCACATTTTCCCTTCAAACTCCCATGTACTTTTCTTGTTCTGTGTAGTTTGATCATTACACCTTGACGAAGGGAATGATACGTCATCTCAGTACTTGGTCCTTGGTGTCCATCATATGAATATAGACATCTTTATATTTCAGCTCTTTCCCTAAGTTACCTTTGATCGTGATCGGTTTAATTTCCACAACATGACTTGGGTTTGGGATGTATTTTCTCAGTTTGGACTTGTGGAATACATTGTAGATTCTAGATATATCTGGTGGCAATGCTATTATGTAAGCCAATGTGCCAATCTCTCCAGAAATTTGAATGGTCCTATGTACCGAGGATTCACTTTTTCAACTTTACTGAATCTAATGATTCTTTCATTAGTGAGACCCATATATAAGGTGTTTCACCAAATGTGAATTCCATTGGTCTCCTTTTAAGATTAGACTAACTCTTTTGTTGGTCTTATGTAGCCTTGAGTCTGTCTTTGATGGCGGCCACTTTTCCATTGTCTCTTGGATTAGTTCTGGCCCAGATATGGCTATCTTCACTATTTTGTCCCAGTATAGTGGTGATCGATACTTTCGTCCGTAAAAGCTTCAAATATATTCATTCCAATATTTCCGTGATAACTGTTATTGTAGGAGAATTCTATCAGGAATATATCTTCACTTCAATTACTACTGAAGTCTATGGCACATGCCCTTATCAAACCCTCTAGGGTTTGAATCATTCTCTCTGTTTTGCCATCAGTTTGAGGGTGATAAGCCGTACTAAGAGTAACTTTTGTTCTCATGGCTTCTTGAAAGCTCTACCACAAACGTGATACAAATCTTGGATCTCTATCCGACATTATGATTGTAGGCACTTTATGAGCCGTATAATGTTATCCATGTATAGAGTAGCCAACTTGTCAATATTATAATTTTTTTGGACGAGTACAAAGTACGCAAATTTTATGAGTCTATCTACGATTATACGTACCATGTCGTCACTCTGTATTGACTTTGATAATTCTACAACGAAATCCATGGAAATATGTTCTCATTTCCATTCTAGGATTCTAAGGGTTGCAGTAGTCCTTCTAGTCGTTGATACTCGACTTTCACTTATTGGCATACTTGTCACTTAAATATTACCTCGACGACATCTATATTCATTCTGTTTGGCCAGAAACTTTCTTTCAAATCTTTATACATCCTTGTACTGACTGTATAGATCTAGAATGTTGACTTATGTGCCTCTTACATCACTTCTTATCGAATATTGTCGATGTCTGGCACACACAATCGTCCTCTCATCCCTAGGATTCCGTCTGGATCCACTTGAAAATCTGACTACTTTATTTCCTTGACTTGTTCTCTGAACTTTTCTAGT
Organism: Primulina tabacum; assembly: GCF_025594145.1. Classification (NCBI taxonomy): domain Eukaryota; kingdom Viridiplantae; phylum Streptophyta; class Magnoliopsida; order Lamiales; family Gesneriaceae; genus Primulina; species Primulina tabacum. The sequence goes on from NC_134567.1 coordinate 6,341,024, forward strand.
GTCATGTCTCAACTCTTATTTAACTTGACTGCTTCCCGAAGGCATTGTTTCGCGGAGAGTGATGTTATGTTATCTTACCCATGTTTGAATCAAAGCATCGGCTACCTTATTTGCCTTGCTGGCGTGGTAGCTTATTGTGAAGTCAATGTCGGCCTTGAGTAACTCTATCCACCTTCTTTGCCTCATTTTTAATTCTTTTTTCATGCACAAATACTCGAGGCTTGGTGGTTTGTGAATATTTCACACTTAGCATCGTAGAGATAGCGTCTCCAAATTTTCAAAGCAACGATCACTGCTGCCAACTCGAGATTGTGAGTAGCATAGGTTTGCTCATGCGGCTTCAGTTGACTCGCCTGTCTCGCATGAGTACGCATCTGATATCTTCCTTTGATGTTTTACTGTAGATGGTAAAATCGTTGTCCTCAGTAGATAATACCAAAATTGGTGTAGATGTTAGCTTCTCCTTTAATGTTTGAAAGCTCTTTGACATCTTTCTCTTCAGTTGAATTCATAGTTCTTTGTGCGAGTCTCTCAGTAATACGCCTACTGAAGAGAAGCCATCGACGAATTTCAGCTAATAGCATGGTAATCCAAAGAAACTTCTAATTTCTGTTGCATTCTTATGTTTTGGATAACTTAGAATTTCATCTACTTTCTTTGGGTCCACTGATACTTTGATTTCGATCTTACATGACCTTATTCTGAATGCTGACATTGGGGTGTCTTATGCTCTGACCTATAGCTGATGATAGCATGTCCTCAGGTCAAGCTTGGAGAAGACTATAGCTCCTTTACGTTGATCGAAAAAATCTTTTATCATTGGAAGAAGATATTTATTCTTGATTGTGATCTTATAGAGTTCTCTATTAATCTATACACAATCTCATACTTTAATAATTCTTCTTTACAAATAGGACCGGGGCTCCCCAAAGAGATGCATTTGGCCTAATCCATTATTTTTTTTTATCTAACAACTATTGGAGTTATTCTTTTAGCTCCTTGAGTTCATATGGAGCCATTCGGTACAGTTTATTGGAGATTAATGCATCACTGGTACCAAATTTATCTCGAACTCTACTTCTTAGTCCGAGAACATTCCAAGAAGCTTTTCTGGAAAAACGTCTGAAAATTTTCGTATTACTTGAATATCTTCCAATTTCAGCTTATCTCATTCTTGCACTTTGTTCATCATTGCTAGGTAAACTTCTTCTCCCGATATTATGGCTTTCCAATTTTGGGTAACAAAAAATGCATTTATGTTCCTTGACATAGCCATGGTATCTGATTTTTTCTTGGTTTGGGGTTCAGAGTTTGACATTTTTACTCTGGCCATCTACTCTCGCACGGCTCTTAGCTAATCAGTTCATCCTTAGGATGGCGTCGAAATCTACCGAAGTGAGTTGAATTAAGTCGGCACTGAATATATGCGAATTGATACTAATTTTATCTTATCTTGAAATTATCCCAATTACTATCTCAAAACTTAAAACCCATATAGAATATTGAAACTTAACTCAGTATTGGTCTATAGCTTATTGACTTAAATCCCAAAAATTATAACCTAGTCGTTACCTCAAATAATTATTCTTTTACTAAATCTTACTTTCATCAAGATCACGAGCCTATCACGCTCTAAAACAAAGGAGTTCATTGAATGTCATTCTCTTTGAATCATTCTTAGTACCATAAAAGTCAAAACTTATTGTACTATACTTTCCTTGATACCCATCAATATCTCATAACTTATTTTTTTTTTCCGTAAGGTCGTAGCCTACTTGTTATCCCAAAATAATATAAATTCCTTAACTTGATGATATTTTCTCACAAGACATTCCAATGTCCTACATATTTAAAGTTAGCGCTTAATATTCTTAATAACCCAAACGTATTGCTCACACAATTAACTATCGACACAAAATCAACTTCTATAGTACAGTACCCAAAACTTATGATATAATCCTTATATCAACTTTTCTCATATTAGTTTTCATAAATAACTTATCATCCTCGAGTCAATTTTTTTTTCTTAAATCAGAAGCTTAAGTCAACTTATCTCTGAAAGATATATTCCCAAAATAAATATAAATACTAATTGTCTTCATAATAAAATTTCAAAAAAAATCGACAAGTAATTCAAGAAACATGTTGAACGAGATTTTCGAGAAAGTTTCCAAAAGTATAAAGTTTGGACATTGACCCATGGATAGAAAGAATACGTCGAGAGGATTCTAGAACAGTCGACGGAATTAAATTCTGAGTTTCCTATGAAAAGTTAGGAATTCTACGAAACTTTCCTAAAATAGCAAAAAAACGAGATTTCGGAGGTCTAAACAAAATATTTTCTCGTTTTCGGACCACACCTCACATCAAAGTTGTGAATAATACTTGTTGGAAGTTCCGAACGGGACTGCATCAGCCTTTTTCCATAATCTGACAAATTTTTCTTCCCAACTAGATTATGAACCTGGCGGCTCTGATACCACTTAAATGTCACGCCCCGAGACCGGAGTTAGTTGACACCGGCGTTATTCAACAATCACATAATTGCTAAACAACAAGCCTCGTAGTACAGTATACACCAAAACCAGTTTATATATCATAAATACCATAAAAATGGAATCGTCTTTACAATAGTACATCTGAAACGATAAAAATCTGCGGAAGCGTTTATATCTTGGATTAGAAACCCACAATAACATATTCTTAATTAAAATTCTTCATGCGTCCACTATCAGTCCAAGAACTGGTGTCCGATTCTTCTTTCTCTATTTCTTCTTCTGATTTATCTGGGGAGGATAGAGTAAGGGGTGAGTATTTTGGGAAATACTCAGCAAGTGGGGGCCGTTCGAGCACAACATAAAAATATTTACACCATTTTCGAAAATAACACATAAACATATCATGCTTTTCGTAACATATCATCATATTCATATCAAAACAGCACTGCGATTTTTCCACCTTCTATGGTTTACTCATATCAGTCCCTAAGTTTTAATCCTCTAAGGGGGCGAGGCCATAAAACGGTTCTATCCCACCGTAAAGGGCCATATGTTGGAATTCCACCTATTTCAGGGAATCCTCACAGTGCCAACACGTAACGTACTAAAATCGCAAAAAAACGTAGAAACAGAGTGAAGGTGCTCAACCGAAACTTTCGAAAACGAAATAATTCATACGCAACATATTTTAAAACAAGCCCACTTACCTTATACTGGAAGAACACGTGAAGAACTCAGAAATTATAGAAGAATCGTGTTTCAAAAACGCAACATCACATCTACCGAAAAATAAGCCGTCTTGTAAAATTTCTTGCACCTTATTGAACCGTTGGATCAGGCTCAAACTTTTAAGGTATGTTCACAAGTATGTTAAATAAATTATGAACGGCGGAGATCGAGTTTGGAAGTCTTTTTGACCTGCTTATGAACAAAAACCGTAGGTATGCTGAATTCTCGCCTAAAATCTGGGCAGTTTTTTTACAAAGGCTATAAACGAAACTAACCGTTGGATTTTTCCGAAATTTTGATATATTATTCGAAACATATCAAAGCATATTCTGAACAGTGAAGATCGGATCTTGAACAACTAAGAGAGAGAAACGAATTTCTGAACTTCGAAAGAATTTTGATGACTCGTGCAGAATTTTAGGAGCAAAATTTCGAAAATTTGGGGAGGAACTCGAAAAATTCATGTAAATTCTGAATGAGAGGGTCCTCCTATTTATAAGGGTGATGTAAAAATCTTATCAAAATTCGATTGATATTTCTTCCATAATTTCGAGATAATTATTCCATAATTATCGAGATACTCATTCCTTAAATATTAGGATGCTACCTTGTTGAGAAAATCTACCTTGTGTGTAATATTTTCTTCCAAATTTAGTAGATGTCCAGCCTTAATTTCTCGTGTATCTTGCACCGAATTTCGATTTCCATGTATTATTTATATTTTCGAATTTATTATAACTCGAAAATAAATTCTTATACATGTATATATTTAATTAATTACGTGTCCAAAAATTTGGGTTCTCACACGAGGACCGCGTGTTTTTCCGCATTCGATTATGAGTTTTTGAGAGGAGTTAGACATTGTTATACGTTGGTGGTATTACGATTTTTACCAATTTATGGTTACATTGATTTTGGAGGATGTTGGTTGTTTTTAAAACTGTGCTATTTTTATTGGTAAATAAATATGATTATTTTAAATGTTATTTTGTAATAGTGAGCTTTATAAAAAAAAAATTATTTCCGCACTTTTAAAACGAGTAGATGTACACTAGCTGTCAGGACATACATGGAAAGGGCTTCCAGTGGTGCAGTCGAGAAATGATTTTGGACTGAAGGTATCGTCTGGTTAGGCATATCTAGCCCGAATCTAACATGTGAATGATCAGAGTCGTAAATCAAAAGGTTAGGAGTTGTCGCAATCGGTTTGAGCAAGTTTCCTTTATTGGAAACTAATCGAGCCAATCTTGATCCGATTAAAAGGTTGCTTGATGAAGGTGACAGGTTACGAAAATGTGAGATAAAATATTGAAAACGTCCTAGAATTCGATAGTTGTTCTTGGCGAAGTATGATTCTAAGGACGTTAAACTCGATCCGAAGCTCCTGGTTGAACCCACACCAGAACCATGTTGGATTTCATAGCTCGAATCAATAACACGCCTGAGGAAGATCCTATATTATAAAATTGATTGCTTGCTATACATGTGAGCAATGAAACGTGATGTTTGAGTAGTTGTATAGTTTTAAAAAAATTTAGTTATACAATTATCACAACTTATATAGTTTTTTGTAAAATAAATTTTTGGATCTCTAATGGGTCAAAATTTGATATAAGTACAATTAATTGTTTTTTTTACATTTATTTCAATTAATTCGCAATTTCCGCCAGACGTCAGCATATTTGGACTGAAAATAGGCAAAAAAAAAAAAAAAACTAATTTATCGCATTGAAGCCACATTAACTAATTAGATTGCCAAAACATTATCTAGACAAGTATATTTACATTACTAAAATATATGATGGCTTTCCTAAAAAATATAGGGTATGAATGTCTATATTAGATGCAAAAAATATCTTCATGGGCATTTGTTGTATAAAATCGGAAAAAATAAGTCAATATTAGTATTACTACATATTTTTCCCCTGTTAGGAATTGAGTTTGTACAAAGTTAGTAATGAATCATGCAGTAATGATTTATGAAATTAAATGACTTGCCACATTTTCTCTAGTGATCAGTCCAGGCATTTCCATTACTTCCAAAATTTTCTTTGGGACAGCTTCTACATACATAAAATATTGAAAGAAAAAAAAAACGAAATAAATAGGCATAATAATTATTTCGCATCAAAAATTGATTTTGGAAAAAGCCAGTCGACCATTATAGATTAATACTAACCCATTGTTGATTAAATTCTATACAATGCATGCACGTGACTTACTCTTAGATACATATACATATATATATATACTAGCAATCAGTTGAATATATTAATTTAAAATGGAGAAAATACGTACGTACTGTCAAGGCCAAGCTTTCTAATAGCCTCCAAGAAACGGTTGTGTAGTGAATCAGTCCAAACAAGTTTGGTTTTTTATTTGGGAAGATGACCCCGAAATTTCCCTTCTATTCTTATCGGACACCGTCTTTTTCGGGAAAAAAATTTCTAAATTTTTCTTCTCATTCAAATCTTCATCATCTGATGAATCAGACACGATAATTTCATTTAAATTATTTTTCCTCGAGGATTTTTTCGGCCCGATGAGACACACCAGTCCTAGATGGAACCATTTACAGCCTATGGAAAGTCAAAATCAGATACTACATAAAATCCATAGATGAACGGGCGTAGCAGCGTGTTATAACTGGATGGACTTCGCCAAAAATGATAGATCAAGATGGTGACAACTTGTCAAAACCGGAAACTGACTGGACTGCTGATGAAGTACATAATTCGAATTACAAATCAAAGGCCTTAAATGCAATATTTACTACGGTCGACATGAACATGTTCAGTTTGATCACAAACTGTACTTCTGCTAAGAATGTATGGGATACTCTCCAAAGACATTGTAAAGGTTCTGAGAGTGTGCGACGAACTAGACTGAGGATGCTCATTTTCAAGTTCGAGATGATGAGGATGTAAGAATCTGAAAATATACTGGACTATGATCGTCGCCTATGGGAAATTGCTAATGAGGCGTTCAGCTTTGGAGACCCCATCTCCAATGAACGATTAGTTGGCAAAGTTCACTGTTCCTTACCCAAAAGATTCAACGTAAAAATCTGTGCAATCGATGAGACTAAGGACACATCTCAGATGGCTCTAGAAGATCTTATCAGTTCACTTCACACCTTCGAAATGAACATGGACATGCAGAAGAAGGATAAGGGGAAGACGATTGCATTCCAAGTCTCAAATGACTCTTATAATGATCTTCTACAAATATCCCAAGAGATTAATGAATCGGACCTTTGTGAGAATTCCATCGCCTATATCACAAAGAAATTTGGGGATTATTTGAAAAGAATCAGAGACAAAAAGAAGTCTGAACAAACATCAAGTTTTCCAAGTCTTCCAGCACCAGAAAAGCCACAAAGGTTTTGAAATGATCGGTTGAAAGGTGATAAGTGTTTAGAAGGGGGGTTGAATAAACACTCACGGATTATGTATATTTTTCGAAAATTAGGTTCAGTTTAGTGACAAACTGACACTTGGTATCTCGTCAGTCGATAACAATCAGTTTAACTAAGAAAAACAGTTGCGGAAGTAAACTGACCTGAGAGATAGAATAACTGACTGAAAATAATAATTGTTTCTAGATGTTCGAAGAATACAATAACTCCTACGTCACCTATTCTATCACGAAGATAGAATTTTCACTAAAAGACTTTGATCGAATACAAAAGTTGTATTGACCCACTTAAATTTGGACTTAACACTGCCAAAACTGAAACTCCTAGTTCACAAAAAATTTTACAGTGTGTGACTAAATTTAACACGACTGAATGAATCTAACAATGATTTCAAAGTAATAACAGGCTCGTAAATGTAGCCTTGATTGCTACTGATCAGTCTGATAAGAGTGAGCTTTTGATATTTGAATACGAGTAGTGATTTTAGCAGCGTAACATCAAGCTTGAATAGAATAGTTGTTCGTTCTTGGTTGTTCTCTGTTTTCGACTGCTCTTCTCGCCTATTCATAGGCTTATCTTCCAATGGTAACATTAAATAATATTTGAATCTTTATATCCGTTGATTGCCACGTCAATATTCCTCTAACATTCGTACACTGTAGATTCTGAAATGCGGCGTTCCACTCCGAGTTGCAGTCTGCTTTGTACCAACATCGGTAGAATGTCCTTTTCAATTGATGACGTGTTGCAGTAGCTTGTGTGTTTTCGACTGAATATATCGACTGATTGGTTTACTACTGATCAGTCAGTTGACTTGAAAATTCAGTTACGCTAGGTATCAGTTGCCTTTAATATTATGCACATTAATCTTCAGTTAGGCAACTGATAGTTGATTTGCGAAGCCTGGTTACTTGATCAGTTAATCCAATAAGTTCGATGCTTAGTTTGTCAAATCACTGAAATTTAGTTTCCAACAATTTCTCCCTTTTTGGTGATTGAAAAAACTTGGAACTTAATAAACTGATCAACAGAAGTAGAGAGAATACTTTAAAACCTTGTAGATAAAATAATTTTTCTAGTGTACATATTCGTACAAAGAAAACAAATATCCTTCAACTAATAACTGACAACAGTTCTCTCTTCAGTTCTGATCCTCTCTTATTCCTTCATCAATCTAGCTGCTTCCCCCTTTTTGTCAAGCACATCGATTTTTCGAGATAAAATTCGAACATTAGCTGCAATATCTTTGACAGCAGACAATACTGTGGTTTGCAGCAAGTCGATTTTATTTGAAACAGATATCTCCCTAGATTCAACTCGTTTGCTGATTGAGTCTTGAGTTAGGGAGAGACTCTCAGCTAAGCATCTGTTCTTTTTAAGTTCATCGATCGTAAAGGAGATAGAGGTCAAAGAAGTTTGAATTCACTTAAGTTTCCCTGAATAGAATTCACTTGAGAAGTCCAGCTTCAGAGAGTGAGCAAGTTGAGTGAGTTGAATTTCCTTAATTTCTTTCATTCTTTGACATGTTGCTCTAAATGTCCTGAATATCTTCAAGTACTAAGTCCATTTCTGAGGTTGAATGAGGAGATACAGGTCTAGATGACCCTGGTTCTTGTTCGTTGGTAGTTTGATCAAAGACCACCAAAGTCCTGTCAGAAATTTCTGTTTCAGCATGTATCAGCTCTTGTAGATTCTGGGGAGGAGAAGAGATAGTAGGAGGATCCAATGAAGAATATGGTTCTTCAGTTTGTTGAACTATTGGTACATTAGTTTGCATATTTTCAGTTAAAACTAAGTTCAGTTGAGCCTCTTCTGTAGAACTAAGAACTACCTGTTCAGTCACAACCACCGACTGAACTGGTTCAAAAAGTACTTTAAAATTAGCCATTTCGGCTTGTTCTTCAGTTGCTTCAGTTTGAACATCTGCTGGTTTTTCAGTTGATTCAACATCTTCAGCTGTTCTGACTGTTTCAAGATGAATGTCATTCTTAACTGACTCGATGACCTCATCTAGATTTGCCAATGTTAATTCAGCTTCAGAGTAAAGATGTGGATTATCAGTAGGAGGTGTAGAAATTGGTGATGTTGGAACAGTTGCTTTTTGAAAAGAAGTAGCAACGTCGTGAGGAGACTCTTGAACTGAATCTTCAGTTGAGAAGTCTTGAGTGGCTGTTGGGATAATTAACTCTTGATCCATTTCCCAATATTTGATTTCCGTTTGTAGTCTGATAAGATCAGTTTCCAGTTGAGCATACACTGCTTTATCATTGAATCGATTGGACTGGTCGGATCAAAGTTTTGCCGCAGCTTAGCAACTATCTTCTGTAGTCTCTGTACTCTCATAAGATCGAAGAAATACTTCTTCCTTTCAAGAACTTGAGTAATGGTTGATGCCTTTACTGTCTTCATCATCACTTTTTCAAGATCAATAAACCTCCTCAGTTTGGATTTCTTTTGAAGTTCTTTGGCAAAGACATAAGTCCTGAATCTGACTCATTCATAAAAAATTTTGAGCTTCTCTGCTGAAAATTCATTAATCTCATCAGTGAATCACGAACTGAACATAATAGCTGACAAATAACAAACTGACAAGCTGACATCAGTTAAAAATTAAGAACTGATAGATGACACAAATTAATTAACAACTGATATATTAGCAGTAAAACTGATTAGGATAAATAAATTAATCCAAGTGTATTGCGAAAGTAAGAAAACTTAGTCTCGGGCAATGGCTTGGTGAAGATGTTAGCTGCTTGTTGTTCAGTTGAGACATATTCCAGTCTTATGTCCTTCTTCAAGGCATGATCTCTGATAAAGTGATGCCTGGCATCTATGTGCTTGGTCCTAGAGTGAAGAACTGGGTTGTTGGTAATAGCAATTGTGCTTTTATTGTCACAAAATATGGGTGATTCTTTGGCAATAACTTCATAGTCTTTCAGTTGTTGCTGAATCCAGAGCAGTTGAGCACAGCAACTCCCAGCAGCAAGATATTCTACTTCAGTTGTGGAAGTTGCAATGGATGTCTGCTTCTTGCTGAACCAAGAGATCAGTCTGTCTCCTAGAAACTGACATGATCCACTTGTACTTTTACGATCAAGCTTACATCCTGCATAATCTGCATCTGAATATCCAACTAGATTGACACAGGAGTCTTTAGAATACCATAACCCAACATTTTTAGTGCCTTTTAAATATTTTAAAATACGTTTGGCAGCTGAAAAATGTGATTGCTTAGGGTTTGCTTGAATTCTGGCACACATACAGACAGCAAATACAATATCAGGACGACTAAGAGTTAGGTACAATAATGAACCTATTAAACCTCTGTAAAGTGTCGTCTCAACTGATATTCCCCCTTGATCAGTGTCTAGTTTGATTGATGAACTCATGGGAGTACTTGCAGCTGAACACGATTCCATGCCAAATTTCTTCAGCAACTCCTTCGTATATTTAGTCTGATTGATTAAAATGCCTGTCTCCAGTTGCTTCACTTGTAGTCCAAGAAAAAATGTCAGTTCACCCATCATGCTCATTTCAAATTTATCCTGCATCAACTTAGCAAATTTCTCGCATAAGTTGGGGTTAGTTGACCAAAATATAATGTCATCAACATAAATTTGAACGAGTAAAATGTGATCATTCTTTGAAAATTTGAACAATGTCTTATCCATTGATCCAACAGAAAAATCGTGATCAGTTAGAAAATTTGAAAGAGTTTCATACCAAGCTTTTGGAGCTTGTTTAAGACCATATAAGGCTTTGTTCAAATGGTAGACATGATCAGGAAAAAGATTGATTGATGAAACCTGGAGGTTGTTTAACATAGACTTCTTCTTGCAATTGACCATTTAGGAATGCGCTCTTTACATCCATCTGGCTGACTTTGAAATTCTTGAAGGATGCATAGGCAAGGAATATTCTGATAGCTTCCAATCTTGCAACTAGTGCATATGTTTCATCATAGTCGATTCCTTCTTCTTGCCTGTATCCTTGTGCTACTAGTCTCGCCATATTGCGCACAACTTAACCATCTTCGTTCAGTTTATTCCTGTACACCCATTTTGTACCTATAACAGTTTTTGAAACTGGCCTTCAAACTAGGTTCCAGACATTGTTATGGGTAAACTGATTCAGCTCCCCTTGCATTGCATTTGTCAAGTTAGGATCAGCAAGAGCTTCATTAGTTTTCTTTGGTTCCAATTGCGATACGAAAGCTGAATGAATAAATAAATTGAGCATTTGATTTCTAGTTCTTATCGGGTCAGATGGATTACCTATCACCAATTTTGGAGGATGTGATTTCTTCCATCTGAGTTCAGCGTTTGTTGCTTCTGTATCAGCAACTTCTTCTGTATGCAACTGAATGTTTTCAGTTTCAGTTGGTAACTGAATATCATTTGTTTGCTCTACCAACTGACTTTCAGTAACTACTTCCTGTTCAACTGATTGATCCACAATTTCAGGTTTAGGTGTTTGAATGATGTTTCGATTGATATGATTTTCTTCTTAATGATCATCCTCCAAACTGATATCTGTAAATCGATCAACTAGCTCAATTGGATCAGTTGGCTTATCAGTTAGTACAGTTTCATCAAAAACAACATGTATAGACTCTTCAACATTTAGTGTGCTCTTGTTAAAAACTCTATAAGCTTTGCTGACTGAAGAGTATCCCAGAAATATTCCCTCTGCAGATTTAGCATCAAAGGCTTTTAAATGATTTTTTCCATTTTCAAGAATAAAACATCTGCAGCTGAATATTTTGAAGTAAGAAACCACACATTTTCGTCCATGTCATATCTCATAAGGTGTTTTCAAATGATTTTTATTAATCATCGATCTGTTCTGAGTATAACACGCAGTGTTTACTATCTCTGCCCAAAACCTTTGAGAAATACCAGAATCAGCAAGCATTGTTCTAGCAGCTTCTTTAAGGGTTCGATTTCTCCTCTCAGCTACTCCATTTTGCTGAGGAGTTCTAGCTGCTGAGAGCTCATGCTTAATTCCAACATTTTCTAAAAAATTTGGAAGAATTTGATTGATGAATTCAGTTCCTCGATCGGATCTGATTCTATCAATTCCAACTGATTTCTCATTTAATAGTCTTTTGAAAAGCTTGATCAGTTGTGCAGCAGTTTGGTCTTTGGATTTGAAAAAAATAATCCAAGTAAATCTTGAAAAATCATCCACAACCACCAATGTGTATTTCATTCTCCCTAAAGCTCATGACTGGTATTGGACCAAATAGATCCATATGTAACAGCTCAAGGCATTGGGAAGAATATTTACGGCCCTTGTTTTTAAAACAAGATTTTACTTGTTTACCAAACTGACATGCTGAACAAATTTTATCTTTGGTAAAATTCAATTTTTGCAAACCAGTGACAATATCATGATTACTCAGATATGCAATAGATTTAAAGTTCAGGTGGTTTAATCTCTAATGCCACAACCAGCTTTTAGAAGATTTTGAAGTAATAAAACATACTGGTGCATAAGGTTGATCATTCCAACTGACTTTGTAAGTGTTTCCACACCGTTTTCCAGTTAGGATGACCTCATCAGTTGAGTCTCTGACTGAACAAGAATGTTTGTCAAACTAAACTGAGAATCTATTATCGCATAACTGACTGATGCTAATCAGATTATACTTGAGATTCTCAACTAATAAGACATCATTAATGATAAAGTTACCATGGATAAGCTTACTCTTACCCACAGTTTTACCTTTGGAATTATCTCTGAAACTGATGTTTGGTCCAGTGTACTTGATCAGTTGAGATAACATGTTTGCATCTCCCATCATGTGTCGTGAGCATCCACTATCCAAGTACCAGATTGATTCCTTGCTTGTACCTGTTACCTGCAATCACACACAAGATATAATTTTGGTACCCTTATTTATTTGGGTCCTACACTGATTAGTCCTTTAGGAATCCAGACTTGGATTAGTCTTATTGACTATCCAGTTGCTGTATTCCAGATGGTCTTTCTCGACTTGTGTGTGCTTGGTGTGTAGTGTGCAGATGAGACAACATGTGATTTAGCTTTGTTCAACTGATTGTTCAGTCGATATCTTTTCTGAACTGGCTTTTTGTTATAGTAATTGGAGTAGCCATTTGAATAATTCCTGCTGAATCATTTTGAAGACTGACCACGTGAGTCAGTTAAAACTTTTGGGCTATAACCAATACCATATCTTCTAGCCTTGTTCGTACTTTCAATAGGCTGTTCAACCAGTTTACTTGGTTCAGTTTGTTCTTGTACCACAACTGATTTGACAAAGTGAATGTATTTCCCTTTATCCATATTAGTTTTGGTTGAGTATCATTGGAACACATTTCATCTTGGTTACTGAACCCTAAACAAGTTTTATCAGTTACTGATTTCTGTGAGTTATGTATTTCAGTTAATGCAGCAGATGATTTGTTCCACGCCTGAATAAGCTCAGTTTGCTTTGAATTTTCAAGCATCAACCTCTGAATCATTGATTTATTCCTGGTTCTTTCAGCATTGAGCTCAGCAATCTCCCTTTTTAGACTCAACTCATCAACTGATTCATCAGTTTTAGTTTTATTGTCTATGGATCAGTTTGCTTTGCTCTGGCCTTTTCAAAAGATAAGGCAAGCTTGTGGTACTCATTAACCATGTCATGAAGAGTTGAAATGAGTTCTTCTCTAGTGAAATCAGTTGAGGTGAGGTCAAATACCTGTTGACTGCTTGACTCCACTTCAGTATCACCAGCCATTAGATACTTTACTTCCTCTTCACAATCACTGGAACTGCATGAGGTTTCTGGCTCTGACTTCCTCGCTGTCAGTTTCTGCCCATTTAGATTTACTTTCTTCAGCTAAGAGCACTTCATGCTTCTTCCTGAAAGACTTCTTATCATCCTTGGATCTCCTTTTGTGCTCATATGACTTCTTCTTTCTTTCAGTCGAGACTTAACTGTCCTTCTTAGGTTTGGGACAGTCAGCAATGAAGTGACCGGGTTTGCCACAGTTGTAGCAAGCATTTGATTCCTCTTTAGAATTATTTCTCTGATAATGCTTCTGGAAGTTCCCTTGATTCTTCCTCATAAACCTTCCAAATGTTTTGATGAACAATGACATAGCATCATTGCTCAGTTGATCAGCAACCTTCTCGACTGAACCAGTTGGTTCTGTTCTGACAGCAGCTAAGGCAGTTATGGCTGCTGGAGTAGAAGGTTCTCCTTCTCGAGTTTGCAGCTCAAACTCATAGGCCTTCAAATCAGCGAATAGGTCATGAAGCTCAACCTTGGTTAGATCCTTGGACTCCCTCATTGCCATGGTCTTAACGTCCCACTCTTTGGGATGACCTCTGATCACTTTTAATGCAACTTCTTTGTTGGTATAAACTTTTCCAAGTGCATTTAGCTCATTGATGATACAACTAACTCTTTCATCATACTCATGCATCGATTCTCCAGCTCTCATCTTGATATTGTCAAACTTCTGAACAGCAACAGAAAGTTTATTCTCATTCGTTTGTTCATTTCCTTCACAAAGCTAGATCAGTTTTTCCCAAATTTCCTTAGCTGCCTTACACATCTTGATTTTGCTGAAAGTTACTTTATCCAGCGTTTTGTACAGTATATCCTTTGCCACATTGTCCAAATTTGCTTTTTTTTTATCCTCAGCAGTCCATTCCTCTCTGGGCTTTTCAATTCTATGAGGTGCCCAATCGGTGATTGCAACTGATGTGTTGGCTTTCAATATTTTCATCGAACCTTCAGTGATGACATACCACATGTCATCATCTTGTGCAGCTATGTGAGCCTGGATCCTGATTTTCCAATCATCGAAGTCTTATCTGGAGAACATAGGGATTTTATTGAAAGATGCCATGATAATCAGTTTGAGTAGAAATATTCTGAGACGAGATACAACTGCTCTGATACCACTTGAAAGGATCGGTTAAAAAGTGAAAAATGTTTAGAAGGGGGGGGGTTGAATAAACACTCACGGATTATGTATATTTTTCGAAAATTAGGTTCAATTTAGTGACAAACTGACACTCAGTATCTCATCAGTCGATAACAATCAGTTTAACTCAGAAAAACAGTTGTGGAAGTAAACTGACTGAGAGATAGAATAACAGACTAAAAATAATAACTGAAATAAAATGGTGATGGTTTGTTTCTGGATGTTCGGAGAATAGAATAACTCCTACGTCACCCCTTCTATCACGAAGATAGGATTTTCACTAAAAGACTTTGATCGAATACAAAAGTTGTACTGACCCACTTCAGTTTGGACTTAACACTGCCAAAACTGAAACTCTTAGTTCACAAAAACTTTACAGTGCGTGACTGAATTTAACACGACTGAATGAATCTAACAATGATTTCAAAGTGCTAACAAGCTCGTAAATGTATCCTTGATTGTTATTGATCAGTCTGATAAGAGTGAGCTTTGATATTTGAATACGAGCAGTGATTTTAGCAGCGTAACAGCAAGCTTGAATAGAATAGTAGTTCGTTCTTGGTTGTTCTCTATTTTTTACTGCTCTTCTCGCCTATTTATAGGTTTATCTTCCAACGGTAACATTAAATAATATTTGAATCTTTATATCCGTTGATTGCCACGTCAATATTCCTCTGACATTCGTACACTGTAGATTCTGAAACGCGGCGTTCCACTCCGAGTTGCAGTCTGCTTTGTACTATTGTCGGTTGAATGTGCTTTTCAACTGATGACGTGTTATAGTAGCTTGTGTGTTTTCGACTGAATATATCGACTAATCGGTTTATGACTGATCAGTCAGTTGACTTGAAAATTCAGTTACGCTGGTATCAGTTGCCTTTAATATTATGCACATTAATCTTCAGTTAGGCAACTGATAGTTGATTTGCGAAGTCTGGTTACTTGATCTGTTAGTCCAATAAGTTCGATGCTTAGTTTGTCAAATCACTGAAATTTAGTTTCCAACATGTTTCCTGCTCAACAACACTTTCGACCAAGGAATGAAGGCAAGGGTCAATTTAATTCGAAGAAGTATGATTCGATGCAGTGTAGAGAGTGCAATGGATTTGAGCACTATAACAATGAATGTGCAACAAGAGGGCTATAATGTGTCTCTGAGCGATGAAGAATCTGATGAGGAGGAGAAATCAAATGATGAAGACAATCGCACCTCCTTGAATGCATTGTTGACAGAAAAACATGTTGGCTGCAAGTGAACCCGCTCGGTGTTGCCTTAGGTGTTGCCACTCCTAGATGCAATACGTGTGTAAAATCATTTTGTCTAAAATCTACATCTTCTGGAAATGAGAGTGAAGATGATGAGTTGGAAGCTGATAATGAAGAAATCACTCTTGATAGAGTACAAAAGCTTTATGAAGAGTTGTATGCCGATTGGACCAAAATAAACAAGCTTAACTCCACTCTCATGAAGGAGAACACTGAACTAAAATAGGTGATTGCCAAACTTGAAGTTATTCTGAGCAAAAAAAGACCTGGAACTAGGAAAGACCAATGATGAGCTTCAAAAGGCAACTGAGACTTTGTCCAAGTTCAATTCGAGCACATCCAAGCTTGATTCCATACTTTTGATAGGAAGAGATGACAAAAATGTCTTAGGCTTCAAAGACAGTGTGTTTGCAATTGGTGAATGTTCCAAATCAACAGTCTTTGTTAAAGGAAAAGCTGATACATCCACACTTTCACAACCCAAGCCATCAATCAAAAGTTCTCTATCAAGACAACAACATGCTGCACCCATTCATAAGAAAAGAAAACGCAGGTATGTATGTCACTACTGTTTTAAGACTGGTCATATCACGCCCTACTGTTATAAACTCAGGGATGACCACATGAATCAAAATCCGAGGTGGATGTTGCCCCGAATGTTGCACAACACTTCCCGCAACACGTCCAACAATCGACCTACAGTAAGACAAGTTTGGGTACCAAAGGTAACAAATCACTATAATGTTGTTTATACTTCATTGAAAACTAATACTGCAGGTCATTGGTACTTTGATAGTTGAAGCTCATGCCACATGACAGGATCACGAGAACATCTCATTGACTATGCTGATCAAAAAGGTGGTAGAGTAATGTATGGAGGGGGAAGCAAAAGGAAAGATTGTGAGAAAGGGAACCTTGAATGTTGAAGGACTACCAAAGCTCCACAATATGCTCCATGTTGAAGGATTAAATTCGAATTTGATAAGCATAAGTCAATTGTATGATGATAATTTGCATGTCAAGTTTAATAAACATACCTGTGAAGTTTTTGATGAAACTAACATGTGCATTATGACATGTACAAGGTCTTCAGACAATTGTTACCAAATAGGTGAGGAACTTTCATGCAATCATACATAAATCAATAAACTCGATCTTTGGCATCAAAAACTTGGTCATGTAAATTTAAAAACCTTGAAGAATTTGTGTAAGTACGATGCAGTACGAGGTATGCCTAATCTTTCATCTTGTATACCATATGTGTGCAAAGATTGTCAAAAGGGTAACCAGACTCGCGTGTCACACCTAGTGTTTCCATCATCTGGGACAACACGCTGTTCTGGATTTACTTCACGTGGACCTAATGGGTCCTATAGAAGTGGAAAGATTTGGAGGTAAGATGTACTCTTTTGTTTGTGTTGATGATTTCTCACGATATTCATGGGTAAGCTTCATCGGGGAGAAATCAGATACTTTCGATGTGTTTAAATATTTAGTCACAAGAATCACGAACTTCCATAATTTGAAGGTGAGAAGGATTAGGACTGATCATGGTAAGGAATTTTAAATCACTTCATTCTCATCGTTTTGTGACAGGAAATGAATTTCACATGAGTTTTCAGCACCAAAAATTCCACAGCAAAATGGTATTTCGAACTCAAAAATAGGACGTTGCAAGAAATGGCTAGGGTGATGCTAGCTTTGGAGAATATTTCAAAGCATTTTTGGGCAGAAGCCCTTAATACAGCTTGCCAAATAGGGTGTATTTAAGAAGTGGTTCAACCATAACTTCTTATGAAATAATCATGGGAAAGAAGCCTAATCTTAAATATATTCATGTTTTTTGTTGTGTTTGTTACACTTTGAATGACATGGATTAACTTACAAAATTTGACTCAAAGAGTGATAAATGCTTGTTTTTTAGATATGCCACTAATAGTCGAGCTTATCTCATGTTTAATTTACGAATTAGGATTATTATGGAATCCATTAATGTTGCTTTTTTATGATTGTGCAGATCTCAAAAAGAAAACAACTAAAGATGATGTGGATGAGCTTCTGAAAATTCCAATATCACTGGAAAATGCATGTTTTGCCCCAGATGTTGCAACATCTAACACAATACGTGACACTGAATCTGAGGAAGAAACACACAATGATGATGATGGACAGAACATACCAAGCAAAATTCAGAAAAACTATCCATCATCTCAAATAATTGGAAATTTGCGTGAAGATGTTCAAACCCGAAAGAAAGAAAAAGTGGACTACCGAAAAATGGCTGGACTTATATGCATGAGCTCTACATACTCACATGTTAGATTTTCATGTTTTATATCAATTTCTAACCCAAAAATGTTGATGAGCTTTAAAAGATGAGTTTTGGTTTAATGCAATGCATGAGGAGCTTGAGCAATTTGTTCAAAATGATGTGTGGCACTTGGTTCCACCTCCTGACCATGGTAATATTATTGGTATGAAATGGATTTTCAAAAATAAGATTGATGAGTCGGGAAACATCATTCGAAACAAAGCTAGGTTGATTGATCAAGAGTACACACAGGTTGAGGGAGTTGATTTTGATGAGACCTTTGCTCCTGTAGCTCATATTGAGTCAGTCAGACTATTGTTAGCCATTGCATGCTATATGAAAATAAAACTTTTTCAAATGGATGTTAAAAGCGCATTTTTAAATGGAATCTTGTGTGAAGAAGTGTATGTTAGACAACCTAAGAGTTTTGAGGATCCACACCATTTGGATCATGTATACAAATTGAAGAAAGCACTTTATGGTTTGAAGCAAGCACCACGTGCGTGTTATGGCAGACTAACAGAATATCTACTTGAAATTGGGTTCAAACAAGGTGAGGTAGAATAAACTCTTTTTATTCATAAATCCAAAGGTGAGATTCTTATTTGTCAAGTCTATGTTGATGATATAATCTTTGGTTCTTCATCTCAAAAGCATACTGATGATTTTGTTGAGTGCATGTCATTCACATTTGAAATGAGCATGGTTGGTGAGCTGAATTTTTTTCTTGGCTTGCAAATTAAACAAATGCATGATGACATCTTTCTATGTCAAGTATGCTAAAAATTTGGTTAAGAAATTTGCAAATGAGAACACCAAACACATGAGAACTCCTATATGCTCGAGTGAAAATTTTGCAAAGATGATATTGTCGAAAATGTTGACAACACTTTATACCGCAGCATCATAGGTAGCCTCCTGTATTTGACATCCAGTCGCCTTGACATAATGTTTAGTTTATGCCTATGTGCTAGATATCAAGCTAATCCTAAAATTTCTCATTTAAATGCTATGAAGCGTATTCTACGTTACATAGTAGGAACTATTGATCTAGGACTATGGTACACCCAAGAAACCAATTCGAACTTGGTAGGTTTTTTTGATGCTGATTGGGCTGGTGATTTAGATGATAGAAAAGTACATCTGAAGGATGCTTTTATCTTGACAATAATTTGATCTCTTGGCACAGTAGAAAACAAAACTTGTGTGTCACTTTCAACTGTTGAATCCGAATATGTGGCAGCTGGAAGTTGTTGTTCTAAACTTTTATGGATGAACTAAATGATAAAAGATTATGGACTTAAGAGCGAATCTTTAGTTGTGTACTGTGATAATTCTAATGCAATCAATGTTTCAAAAAAAAATCCAGTACAACACTCTCGAACTAAACACATTGACATTAGACACCACTTTATTCGAGATTTGGTAGAAAAAAGATTGATTCGAATTGGATTTTTTGGTACAAATAATCAACTGGCTAACATATTCACAAAAGCATTAGATTTTGAGAGATTCTCCAACCTTAGGAAATCTCTCAGCATGTTTTCTGCCTAAACATTCATAGATGTTGTCTCAGATGTTACAACATCTGGGACAACACCTAACATGCATGTGAATTTATAGGACTTAGACATACTGCCTTTGCATGCATACTGTTATATGATGTGTTACCACAATGTTGCATAATCTTCTGGTGCACTTACAATTTCGTGTTCTATCTAAACTTAACACACTTGGATATGCTTAACAATCTGATTAAATCACAAATTAGTTGAAGGATGATCATGTACTCCATGACATTTTTCCATACGAAAAGTGACTTGAAAAGATGGAGTAAAAAGGAAAATCAGTTATGCATATTGCATATGCTCTGTATCAGAAGAAAAGATATGGAAAAGCTACCTAAAATAGTCCAATGAAGACTGTGCTTTTAGTGTGGGATCTACCTCTTCTGAGTTTTATACAGAAAGTAAAACATAAGAAATTGAAAAAAGCTACCTAGAAGAGTCCTAAAGAAGACCGTTCTTCTAGTGTGAGATCTAGCATTTCTATGATCAGAAATTTGATTGGTCTCTTACTGTGCAGAAAAATCGAAATAATTTTTTAAATTGGATGTGATGTCAGAAGATGTTGCCAACATTTGTGACAACATCTCATCTGTGAACATATTTCATACTTGTCTTCATGTTTCTATTTCTGTGTCATTCTGTTATTAGGCATAAATAAATCATGCATAAACATAACATTCTGAATATTATCGGGTCATGAGGTATGAGTAGTTCAACAGAGAAAATTCGACGAAAATCCAACTTTGGCTAGAAATCTAATATTTGTGATATTTTATGGTCCAGTGGTGTTAAATCAATGTGGGTTTCAATCCTGGAATGATTTTGGAATGATTCCTGAACAAAATTATCTCAGAAAGTGCTCGAAGGTGATAACAGCTAAATTTTTCTATACATTTTTTTACCTTTGGAATCGTAGGAATTGACTGAGTAGATTTTGATTTTCTTACCGTTGTGATGATTGTGCTGCTTAGCCTTTAATACACACTGCTTCACCGCCTCATTTATACTATCGTCATTGTTACCCCTTTGCAAATCCTCGAAAGTTAATCCTACATGATTTCATTTTTCTTCCTGCAATTTTTCACCGATTCTCCATCACTCGATATTCAATTTAATGGCAGGCAAAGGTTTCGATCCCCATGATATCCGAAGCGAAATGGGACACAGAGAGGATGTTGCCTCTGCTTCAACAACATCTCCCACAACACCCACATCTAAACCATCTCTGGAAATTATTTCTACTGGTGAAGAACCCGTACCATTGGAAGTAATTGCCCCGGGCGAGCCGGGGAATGAAATTGATCTCGAAAATCCTCCAGACTTCACTGTTCTCAAAAGGGCGTGTCCACCTCCACCTCCAGTCCGAAGATCAAAAAGATAGGCCGGGTATAATCCTGATTTAACCACGTCTAAGAGATTTCATCGCACAGGAGAAGGGCACAGTCGACCATCTCTTGTCGATCCCGAGAATACTTCGGGAGATGTCTCTGATGACGCCGATTATGAACTTGTGGCTCGGAAGAAGGTTGAGCCCGCAACTAAGTGTAGCTGAAAATGTCTGCTTATTCGTTTTGCTTAAAATGTGCTAATTTTTTTTTTTTGCTTACATAAATATATAAATACTTTGAAAATTCCTTGTACCACTTTAAAAATAAACAATACACTAACATTTCAAAACCAAAGGAAAGTATTTTAAATCGTAAAATCGTCAAACGTTTTACTCAACCTTAAAATCAATAAATATGAAAAGTATAGCCCACACTAAACCTCTCAAAAATATCTCAAAGAAACATAAATAAAGAGTCGTAAAATATTTAATATAAATCATAAACTTAAATGCGGAAAGTAGAAGCGCTGGTCATCGGGTTATGTGTACCTTCAATCCAGTAAGGTCAACCATCAAGACCTCCATCAAACTCATCTGCATCAAACACACCTAGTGACTCTAAAGACTCAACACATCATATCCTTGATAACAACTAATACGTAATACAGTTCCTATACAACAGTGAAAAATACTTGTATTTAAAATATCATTTTCATAATAATGCATAAACTTTTAAACTTAAACATTTTCATAAACATTTTCAAATCAACATAAACATATTCATATTCATATCCGTATCCATAATCTTATCCATATTCATATTCATGTTCGTGTTTGTTGAATTCAGATCGTGATTGTGATTCATATTCTTAATCGTATTGGGCGATGGATCCATCTAGAGAAAACCACAGTACTGGGCGGCGGGGACACCAGCAACACTCTCATCGGTCAACTGGGCCTTGGCCAACGTATTAACATATTCGTATTCGTATCCAAGGAAACACGATCGTCGGGCTCCCACTAGGACCGTAACCCTCACGATATTTCCAACATATTACGTATTTAGTCACAATCCCTTTACATCCTTCAACATGTCGTATTTCCATCACTTAATAAAAACATGCATAATATTATCGTTTTATTTTGAAACCAGGCATGCAACATGTCTTTTAAATGTCCATATTTAAATCATAAAAATCATAGACATTTAAAAATCATAATTTAACGTATAAAATTTCATAAACATCCATAACCATCGAAAATAATCATATTGGCATATAAAACAGCATTTAGGACACTGCCATGACGTTTACTAGTTTTTAGGTGTAAAATGAACGTTTTACCCCTAGACATAAAATTCCACGTGTTTGGATTTTTTCTTAATTCTGTTGACTATAACATGTCCCAATTAATTATTTAAGTCTAAATTAAATTTTCCAAAATTTTATTGAGCCTAAATACTAAGCTTTTTAATTAATTTATAATTAGTCGTTTTGAAGGTGTTTTAATCCCGAAAATTCCAAACTTTAATATAAAATTCATAAACTCAAAATTTGGACTTTTTATATTACTTTAGCCCTTGTGAACCACGACTCGACCCCCGTGAGCCGTGTTTCAATTAAATTAGCACTTAAAAACCCTAACTTGACCCTTATTATTTGGCACTGAGCCATGTCTCGAATCCCCTGAGCCACCCTCGAGCCATAATGAACCAAACCCTGACTAACACCCTTAGACACCCTAATGGACCCTTGGAACCCTTAGGAACCATCCCCAAACCAAAATCCAAATCCCCAACCCCAGCCCCTATGCATGGCCGAGAATTTAATTAGGTGTAGGACTCTTCTTGCTTCTTTAGGATTTAGCCAACCGACCTAGCCCCTGAACCAACATATTGTGCACTCACCTAGGACCCTAAGGACGTACCCTAGCCCAGCCTAAGCCCCCTTGGCCGAGCCCACAACCTCTGCGCAAGCGCTGAACCTGCACCCGACTTGACACTCTTCTCGGGTAGGAGTCCTTGATGGATAGGACTCCTCCCAGCCAACTTGTTTCGAATCCTAGCATGGCTAGGACCCTGCCCTTGACTCCCCCACAGCCCTGGCTAGACCTGGAACCAAGCCAAGACCAAGTCTAACCGTGAAGACCCCAAAGCCGAACCCTTAAACTCTCATGACAGCAAGTTGCTTTTACCTATATCATGGCAGCCTCCTACCAAAATTGAAACATGAATTTGGAAACAAAAGACCCAAGTTTAGAACACATGTACATGCAAATTCAAAAATAAATCATATGCCACTTGTTCTTCATACAAAACATGCATAAAATCTTAATATGGTGTGATGATGTTTGAAGGAAAGAATAAGCGTGCCTTTACGTCTTAAACACACGATTATTCGTTGATGATTTGCAAAGAACGGGGCAAGAACTTTGGCTTGAATTCCTTGAGCTTTTTCTCGATTTTTTCCCTCTTCAATATGTGGTGTGTGTTGTCGTGTATACGAGTGAGTTTTGGGAGAACAAAATTCTGATTTTGAGGCGTGTAAGTGTGAATGTTTGGGGGAGGGTTTATTACTTTAAATACTTAATTAATCCCTTAAACAAGCTTTGGCCCATTAGTGCTTGATTAGAGTTTAATTAAAATATTAAAATAGTTTTGGTAAAAATAAATTTGTGAATTTATTAGCCGGATTGCCAAAAAGTTTGTATTTTTGTTGAAACCAACACCGATAAAATTTACGTCCCGGCATATAAAATCAGCTCAAAACTCCTTATTTTCAAAAACATGAAAACCATTAATCATATTTTAAACAATTAAAAATAATTGTTTAATAAAAATTTTTACGTTTTTCAGCCCTCGGTCTCCGTTCTTCGATCGCAACTTGAATAATCCTTTAAAAATACAATTTTATGCAAAATGACAATAAAGTCCTATTTGACATATAATCGTGCATGTCACATAATCAATTAAGCAATCAAATCAATTAATTACTTATTTTTCATATTTCTTAGATTTCCATGCAGTTGGGTTACGTCGTCTTAATTTTTGACCTTACAGTAGCTCTCTGTCTGAAGAAGCTACATGATCGGATGATATTACTAGCACTACTACTCAACATGAGACTACCCAAAATAACGAGGATGAAATTTTGTTGGCGCAATTTATGGCCACTTTGAAGAAAGGCAAGCATTTTGTCCCTTCTACCTCTGTGCCTACCCAAAGTACATCTCTTGATGAATCTAGTGATGAACAGGTGCAAGAATCTGATGAAGCCCTTGATGAGGTGACTACTATGACGGATGACAACAAAGAAGATTCGTATGTTGATGAAAATGCTGCCGAAGATGTTGCCAACACGAACGACAACACTGATCTCAGTGAGTATGATCTACCTCTGACTTTCAGCAGCAAGTTCTACATGGAGAAATCTGTTGCACAATGGCACTTGTATGTGAATCGAGACTTTCTTGAAGAAAGGAATGTAGATGGTGATACTTTTGTAAGACATAATCTGATCGTATTCCTCAAACACTGCCATATCTATTAACACTCTCAGCTGTCACCCCATACAGTCGCAAACCGGTCCTAGAATTTTATGCCAATCTATCACCAGGAGTGGGTGATGACAGATCAGCTAAGTATGGAAAAGTCTTTGTCCGACGTAAGATCTATGAGTTCAATGTTGCTGCCATCAACAAGCACTACCAAACACCCACTGAAAATGAAGATGGCCTTGCCCCTGACATTCATGTGGTCACTTCCACACTCACCGGGGGCCTCATTCCTAAATTTTCAGCACATCCACTATGGCTATCGACTGCCAATCTGACATCGTTTTACTCAGTGCTCCATAAAGTGGCCATTTACAATTGGACACCATCAACCAACACTACTGTTGGAAACTAACTTTTGGTAGTTTAACAAACTAAGAGTTTATACTTATTGGAATAACTGATCAAAGGAGAATGAGCTTAACTGACTAAAATCATACAACTGATAGTTGCCAATAGCTAAAGATTAATGCGTACATTATCAACAGCAACTGAAGCCAGCTGAATCTTATCTACGTCGAACTGATCAGTTGGAATCTGATCAGTTGAGCAGAATCAAACTGATAGCTGATCTTTCAGATGTACACATCATCACTTGAGAATGAAACCCGACAAATAGTACAAACAGACTGCAACTCGTAGTGGAACGCCGCATTTTAGAGTCTATAGTGTACAAATGTCAGAAGAATGTTGACGTGGAAAACAACGGCTATAAAGAATCAAAAATTGTATTTATTGTTACCGTTGAAGAGTTGCCTATAAATTGGCGAGAAGAGCAGTTGAAAGAGAGAGACAAGCTTCTATTCATCTTGCTGTTACGCTGCTCAAAAACATTCACAAGCTCACAGTTATCAGAAATATCAGTAGCATTCAAGGCTAAATTTTGAGCTTAAATAGCACAAGTCATTTGTTGTGTATTCATTCAAGTTGTGCTAAGATCAGTTTACGAACAGTAAGAAAAGTGTATACTAAGAGTTTCAGTTTTGGCAGTATAAAGTCCAAAACTGAAGTGGGTCTATACAAACTTGTATTGATCAAATTCTTTTAGTAAATATCATATCTTTGTGATAGAATGGGTGACGTAGGAGGGATTCAATCTCCGAACATCCATAAACTCTTGTGTGTCATTTTATTTCAGTTACGTATTCTATCTTTCAGTCAATTTACTTCCGCAACTATTTTTCCAGTTAAACTGATTGTCATTGACTGACAAGATTTCCAGTTTCAGTTTCTTACAAAACTGACACTATATTTTTCAAAACCATACATAATCGAAAGTGTTTATTCAACCCCCCCTTCTAAACACTTATTCTAGTAGTCAACCGATCCAACAAGTGGTATCAGAGCTCAGTTAAGTCTTGTCTAAGAATACTTTCATTCATTAAACTGATTACCATGGCATCTTTCAATAAAATCCCTATTTTTTCCAGAGAAGATTCGATGATTGGAAAATCAGGATGCAGGTTCACTTAGCTGCACAAGATGTTGACATGTGGTATGTCATCACTGAAGGTCCGATGAAAATATTTAAAGCCAACACAGCAGTTGCAATCACCGATGGGGCACCTCATAGGATTGAAAAGCTCAGAGATGAATCAACTGCTGAGGATAAAAGAAAAGAAAATTTGGACAACGTGGCCAAGGATATATTATACAAAACGCTGGATAAAGTCACATTCAATAAAATCAAGATGTGCAAAACCAGCAAAGAAATATGGGAAAAGTTGATCCAGTTATGCGAAGGCAATGAGCAGACAAAGGAAAACAAATTATCCGTTGCCGTTCAGAAGTTTGACAACATAAAGATGAAAGTTTGTGAATCTATGCATGACTATGATGAAAGAATCAGTGGAATCATCAATGAGCTGAATGTACTAAGAAAAGTGTATTCAAACAAAGATGTAGCACTGAAGGTTATTAGAGGTCTTCCCAAGGAATGAGATGTGAAGACTATGGCTATGAGGGAGTCGAAGGATATCAACAAGATCGAACTCCACAATTTGTTTGCTGATCTTAAAGCTAACGAATTTGAATTGCATACCAGAGAAGGAGAGCCTTCTACACCATCTGCAACAACAGCTTTAACTGCAGTCAGACTGGAGCCAACTTGTTTAGCTGACAAAACTGCTGATCGATTGAGCAATGATGCAATGTCATTGTTTATAAAGAAATTTGGAAGATTCATGAGAAATAACCAAGGAAACTTTCAGAAGCAATTCCAGAAGAACCAGACCAAAGAAGAATCCTATGTGTGTTACAACTGTGGTAAACCTGGACACTTCATAACTGACTGTCCTGAACCAAAGAAGGACAATCGAGGGTCAACTGATAAAGGGAAGAAGTCCTATGATCACAGAAGACGGACTAAGGTTGAGAAGAAATCATTCAGAAAGAAGCATGAAGTTCTCTTAGCTGAAGAGAGCAAATCCAAATGGGCTGAAACCGATAGTGATGAATCAGAACCAGATAGCTCAAGCAGCTCAATTGAAGATGAAGAAGAGATAAAATGTCTAATGGCAGATGATGTCCAACCGAAATCAGCTAGCGAACAGGTATTTGATTTTAGCTCAACTAATTTTACACGAGAGGAACTCATTATCACCCTGCATGACAAGGTAAATTAGTATCAAAAACTTGCTCGCTCATTCGAGAAAGTCAAAGCTGAGCGAAATGATCCCAAAGAAAATAAAATTGAAACTGAAGAATCAGTTGAAGTGTTGAATCTAAAAGGGGAGATTGCAAAGCAGAAAGCTGAACTGAATGAGAATCAAGCCTTGATAGGTCAGTTGAAAATCGAAATTTTAAAACATTCTGAAGTGATACAAGCTTGGAACAAGTCGTCAGTTACTTTAACTGAAATGCAGAATGCTCAAAAATCAGTTGATGATAAAACTGGTTTGGGATTTAATAGTCAAATTGATTATTCTGCAAATGATGCTCAACCAAAGTTGAATAAAGGAAAAGGAAAATATATTACCTTTGTAAAATCAACTGTGGAAAATGAATTTTCAGAGCCAAGTAAACCGGATATTCAAAAGATCGAAAGTATAAACAAAGGCAAAAGGTATGGTATTGGATATGGCTATGAGAGTTCAACTGACTCGAATAACTGGTCAGTTAAATGATTCAGTTACAAAAGACAGTACTCTAGGAATAACTATTACAATTACTACAACCAAAATCCAGTTCAGAAATGATATCAAATGAACAGTAAGTTGAAAAAAGACAAAAATCATATTGTTTCTTCGTCATTTCACACACCCAACAACCAAAAGCCTGGAAAAGTTATTTGGAACACTGCAACTGGAAGGTCAGTTAGACTAATCCAAGTCTGGGTTTCTAAATGACTAATAAATTTAGGACCCAAATAAATAAGGGTACCAAAATTATATTCTATGTGTGATTGCAGGAAACAGGTATAATCAAAGAATCCACATGGTATCTAGATAGTGGATGTTCAAGACATATGACAGGAGATGCAAAGATGTTATCCGAACTGATAAAATACAATGGACCGAACATCAGTTTTGGAGACAACTCCAAAGGTAAAACTGTGGGTAAGGGTAAGCTTATCCATGGTAACTTTACAATTAAAGATGTATTGCTAGTTGAGAATTTGAAGTATAACTTGATAAGTATCAGTCAGTTATGCGACAATAATTTCTCAGTACAATTTGATAAACACACTTGTTCAGTTAGAAATTCAACTGATGAAGTAATTTTAACTGGCAATCGATGTGGAAATACATACAAAGTTAGTTGGACTGAACATTCTTATGCACCAGTTTGTTTCATAGCTTCTAAATCTTCTAGGTTATGGCATAAGAGATTGAATCACTTAAACTTTAAATCTATTGTCTATCTGAGTAACAACAATCTTGTAACTGGCTTGCCCAAAATAGATTTTTCAAAAGAGAAAATTTGTTCAGCATGTCAGTTTGGTAAACAAGTAAGATTCTCGTTTAAAAACAGAGGTTGTAAATCATCTTTCAATGCTTAGAACTGCTGCATATGAATCTTTTTGGTCCAATACCAGTCATGAGTTTAGGGGGAATGAAATACACTCTGGTGGTTGTGGATGATTTTTCAATATTACTTGGGTCATATTTCTCAAATTTAAAGACCAAACTGCTGAACAACTAATCAAGCTTTTCAAAAGATTATCAAATGAAAAATCAGTTGGGATTGATCGAATAAGGTCTGATCGAGAGACTGAATTTATCAATCAAACTCTTTCAAATTTTTTAGAAAATACTGGAATTAAGCATGAGCTCTCAGCAGCAAGAACTCCTCAGCAAAATGGTGTAGCTGAGAGAAGAAACCGAACCCTAAAAGAAGCTGCTAGAACAATGCTTGCTGATTCTGGTATTTCTCAAAAGTTTTGGGCAGAAGCAGTAAACACTGCATATTATACTCAGAAGAGATCAATGATTAATAAGAATCATTTGAAAACACCATATGAGATCTGGCATGGAGAAAAAAGTGTGGTTTCTTACTTTAAAATATTCGGCTGCAGATGTTTCATTCTTGACAATGACAAAAATCATTTAAAAGCCTTTGATGTTATTGCAGAGGGAATATTTCTGGGATATTCTTCAGTCAGCAAAGCTTATAGAGTTTTTAACAATAGCACATTGAATGTTGAAGAGTCTATACATGTTTTTGATGAAACTGTATTAACGGATAAGCAAACTGATCCAGTTGAGCTAGTCGATCGATTTACAGTTATCAGTTTGGAGGATGATCATGAAGAAGAAAATCATATCAATCGAAACATCCTTCAAACACCAGAACCTTAAATTGTGGATCAATCAGTTGAACAGGAAGTCGTTCCTGAAAGTCAGTTGGTAGAGCGAACAAATAATATTCAGTTACCAACTGAAACTGAAACTGAAACAGTTCAGTTGCCTCCCACAACTGAAATTTTTCAGTTGCCAACAGAAGCAATTGCTGATACAAAAAATGGTGAACTCAGATGGAAGAAATCTCACCCACCAGATTTGGTAATAGGTAATCCATCTGACTCGGTAAGGACAAGGAATCAAATGCTTAATTTGTTCATTCATTCCGCTTTTGTATCGCAATTTGAACCAAAGAAAACTGATGAAGCTCTTGCTGATCCTAACTGGATAAATGCAATGCAAGAAAAGCTATATCAGTTTACCCATAACAAAGTTTGGGACTTAGTTCCAAGACCAGTTTGTAAAACTATTATAGGTACGAAGTGGGTATTCAGGAATAAACTGAATGAATATGGTTCAGTTGCACGCAACAAGGCAAGACTTGTAACACAAGGTTATAGGCACGAAGAAGTAATTGACTATGATGAAACATATGCACCAGTTTCCAGATTGGAAGCAATCAGAATATTCCTCGCCTATGCATCCTTCAAGAACTTTAAAGTCTATCAAATGGATGTGAAGAGTGTCTTACTGAATGGTCAGTTGCAAGAAGAAGTCTACGTTGAACAACCTCCAGCTTTTATCAATCACTCATTTCCTGATCATGTTTACCATTTGAACAAAGCATTGTATGGTCTTAAACAAGCTCCAAGAGCTTGGTATGAAACTCTTTCAAAGTTCTTAACTGATCACGACTTTACTGTGGGATCAGTTGACAAGACTTTGTTCAAATTTTCTAAGATGATCATATTTTACTTGTGCAAATTTATGTTGATGATATTATTTTTGAGTCAACTAACCCCAAATTATGCAAGAAGTTTGCTAAGTTGATGCAGGAAAAATTCGAGATGAGTATGATGGGTGAACTGACATTTTTTCTCGGTCTGCAAGTAAAGCAACTGGAAACTGGTACTTTCATCAGTCAAACAAAATACACTAAGGAATTGCTCCAGAAATTTGGTATGGAAACATGCTCGGCTGCAAGTATACCTATGAGTTCATCAGTCAAACTAGACAATGATCAAGGGAGAATATCAGTTGAGGCGACACTATACAGAGGTTTAATAGGTTCATTACTGTACCTAACTGCTATTCGTCCTGATATTGTATTTGCTGTTTTCATGTGTGCTCGATTTCAAGAAAATCCTAAGCATTCTCATTTTATAGTCGTTAAAAGAATTTTAAAATATCTTAAGGGCACACAAAATGTGGGATTATGGTACTCTAAAGACTCCTCTTTCAATTTAGTTGGATATTCAGATGCAGATTATGTAGGATGTAAGCTAGATCGTAAAAGCACCAGTGGATCATGTCAGTTTCTTGGAGACAGACTGATCTCTTGGTTCAATAAGAAGCAAACATCCATAGCAACTTCCACAACTGAAGCAGAATACCTTGCTGCTGGAAGCTGCTGTACTCAACTGCTATGGATTCAGCAACAACGAAAGATTATGGAATTGACGCTAAAGAATCTCCCATATTCTGTGATAATACGAGCACAATTGCGATTACATATAATCCAATTCTTCACTCAAGGACCAAGCACATTGATGTCAGGCATCACTTCATCAAAGATCATGTTTTGAAGAAAGCTATCAGAATAGAATATGTGTCAACTGAACAACAAGCTGCTGATATCTTCACCAAACCATTACCAGAGACTAAGTTTTCTCACTTTCGCAATATACTTGGTTTAATTGATTTATCTTAATCAGTCTTATGGTTGTTTTCATCAGTTGATTAACTATTCAGTATGCTATCTTTCATTTAAATATTTATCAACTGGTTTCAGTTAAGTGGTTCATTAGAATATTCATTAGATGTCGATCAACTGATACTAGTTAGTCTTTTATCAGTTATGATATTCAGTTCATTAACCGTTTCTCAACTGATGTCAGTTAGTCTCTTATCTTTTGCTTGTATTCAGTTTGTTATATACTTATCAACTAATATTAGTCTGTTTGCAGAAAGTAAAGAGACAACGATAAAATAGATAAACATTTCATTGATAATAAACTGAGCGTGCAAGTTTAACTTCTTTTTTAACAGCAGACCTCCACAAGGTCAACCAACCAGATATGGCCCCTGTGGAAGTCTTCAAAAAGCCCTCTAAAATGGCTATGCGCTTCAGAGTCCATTTCTCGTTCTTCAGCATTAGTAGGTAGACACCTTCTTCAGTAAAGATATCCACCTCATCAGCAACACGCAAGAGCCGCCGATATTTCTTCAGTAGTGCCACCTGTTTGGAGGTGGCACCTGCTACTCCCTGTAGACTGAGCTGGAGATCTTGGAGTTTTTGCAAAAGCGGAGAACTTTGTGGAAGACTTCATCTTCCATAGCAATCTTTCTTGCTTCGAAAGTTGATTCATTGAACTCTTCAACCAAGTCGAGAACCTTTGAACTACATGGACCTGCCATTATATCTCGTGATATATTTTTTCTAATGTGTTTAAACTAACTTTGTTGCTTTTATTTATAAGCGCATGTTCAAAGAATCTAAAGAGACGTAATCATTACCCTCAACGCCTCGTCTTCAGAAGCACAAGATTTATTACGTTTTTTTTCTGTCATTTAAATATTCGTCCTTTTACCATGCACTTATTTAGGGGGAATATCGATTTTAAGAAGTTAACTGAGAAGACAATATGTGGGGACCCGGACGCTAATCGAGTTCATAATCGTCATTGGGACAATTTATTAACTGTAATAAACAGGGTCTAAATTTTTTTTTTTTAATTGTGGAACGTAATGGAATACATGCAAATATACCTATCAGTATATTAAAAGTACAAGTCTGGTCCTATATACAATCATTCGAGGTTTAATAACTACATATCAAGTATTCCAAACCCTATCTCAGATCAAAGTCCATAGTCTCCACTCTAATCACGATCTCTCTTCATCTCCTCGACCCTGAACCTGTCTCACCTATTGTCATGCACACATACAAACACGACAACAGCCGGATAACTCCGGTGAGAAATAAATCCCAGTATAAATCAACGAAACATGCAGTTATATCAACAATGTAAAAGCATGTAAAACATGTAACAAATATCAGTAACATGTAACAAAATCAGAAACATAATCAATATAAAATCGCCAATCACACTCGTGACTCCACGTTTCAGACTAGACTCAATCCTAGTCTAGGGATCCCGGTTTCCAGACGTTGGCATTCCATATCGATCAACAGTAATAGAAGAAACTCCAATTCTATCCACATCGATATGGTATCGATCACCAGTAATAGAAGAAACTCCAATTCTATCCACATCGATTGCCAATCGTCCGGTGACCTGAACATGATAGACTTTGGCACTTTCGCCAATTTACTATCTTGTGACATCGTGGAATGTGCCCGTGGCGATCCCACCACTATCAGGGCACTTCTGTCACAAGATCACTCGACTAATACCTGCTTTCTATACATTCATAGAACAAGCATATCAAGTCAAATCGATGAACATAGTAATAAGAAGTATGTGATTTAGGGAAACTCAAGTATATCATACTATACTCGAGTCGATCTTCCGGTACCACATTGACTTTTACCTTTCGTCTGTAGTCTTGGTCTGAAGCAATATCAGTTCTAAACTCAAGACTGTCTCTATAAATCTGAAACGACATATCGAGAATCATAATATCAATATTCCATTCTCAATTCACACTGAATCTGTTTAATCTGGATTTAAGTCAAATCAACGGCATAACGGCATAATTTCAGTATCCCCGTCAATACCAAATCAACAGACATCAATTACAAATCATAACTCATATCCGATACAATCTGCAATTCATTCATAATCCAAATCTGTCCGATTTCAAATCAATATAATCATAAAATCATAACAATTCCATAATCAGTCTGTTTTTCAATCTGACTTCGATTCTACGATGTCTAACATGTCAAGAACATCATATATGAATCATATCAAATTCCTATAACATCATATTTTCAAGTGATGATAGAACTCAGTAAAACTTACGTCCAGTTGTAGCCTGCGTTGGTAGGAACACAGTACTGAAGTCGGATTCAAAATCTAACGGACGGATTTATCGCAAATCAAAATCTAAAATCAAGAACTTGAAGTTGGCCTCGGTTTTCCGTTTTACCCTCTTTCCTTTCCTTTGAACGAAGGCTTGTATGTATATATATTCACACGTTGCATGTAAAGGTTAGGTGGCTTGCCCTTTGTAAAACACGTCTCGCGCATATGCGCGACATCACTCGGCGCATATGCGCGAGACCATATGCCTCGGCGCGTCCTCTGCACAGCACCTCGCGCATATGCGCGCCCTTACTCGGGCATATGCGCGAGGCCTTTGTTCATTTTACCCAAATCTCGTGTACCCTCGCGCATGTGCGCGGATACACGTCGCGCATATGCGCGAGGTCCTCTGGACATCTCGCGCATGTGCGCGCTCCCCGTCGCGCATGTGCGCCCACTTCTATGGAGTTGACTTTGAACCCTCGCACAGCTCGCGCATATGCGCGCACACTCACCGCGCATATGCGCGAGACCCTCTGCCCGTTTCGCGCATGTGCGCGAAAGGCACAGTCCTCGCACTTACATCTTTTCATGCTGAATCAAATCGTGTTCCGATTAATCCTCTCATAATCATATCAAATTAGAAATCAATAATTACAGATTACTAGGATTAAATTCTCGGGCATTACATTTCTCCCCTCCTAAGATATGATTTCGTCCCCGAAATCACAGGAAATCAATCTTCTCAATAAGAAGGAATGTAATAGAAACGGAATAGAAACTTACATCAGTGAAACAATGCTGGGAATTCCTGTCTCATGTCTGATTCAGTTTCTCAGGTGGCTTCTTCAATGCCATGACGAGTTCATTGAACTTTCACAAGCGGAATTGTCTTTGTTCTGAGCTGTTTTTCTTTACGATCGATAATCTGAATCAGTTTCTCGACATAACTCAATGTCTCATCTAGCTCGGTCTCATCTGGCTGCATAATATGAGATTCATCGTGGAGATACTTCCGCAGCATAGATACATGGAAGACATCATGTATTCCTAATAATGAAGGCAGGTAATGCGAGTCGATAGGCACGATCTCCTATCTTCTCGAGAATTTCATATGGACCAACGTATCGTGGAGACAATTTGCCTTTCTTGCCAAATCTGCACCACTCCTCGGAAAGGTGAAATCTTTAAAAATATTCGATCTCTAGTCTCAAATACCAACGGTCATCGTCTGATGTTGGCATATTTGGCTTGTCGGTCCTGAGCTGCCTTCATTTTTTTCTGAATCAGTTTCACTTTTTCCGTCACATCTCTGCATCATATCAGGTCCAGTCTCGGGAACCTCAGAGATATCATCCCAAAACAGAGGGGATCGACATTTCTTTCCGTACAACGCTTCAAATGGAGCCATCTCAACACTCGTTTGATAGCTATTGTTGTAACGAAAACTCGCAAAGTGGCAATGCATCCTGCCAATTATTGCTAAAGTCAAGAACTACCGCTCTCACCATATCCTCCAATGTCTGAATCAATCTTTCTGACTGTCCGTCAGTCTGGGGGTGATATGCGGTACTCAGATGTAACTTCGTACCTAGAGCCTGCTGCAAACTCTGCCAGAAGTGCGAAGTAAACCGAGGATCACGGTCTGAAACAATCGACTTCGGCACTCCGTGCAATCTAACCACTTCTGGGACATAAAAATCGGTCCATCAGGTCATATCTGTATGTCATTTTGTATGGAATAAAACATGCAGATTTGGTCAATCGATCAATCACGACCCAAATCGCATCACAACCTCTGGAGGATCTCGGTAATTGCGTCACAAAATCCATGGAAATGTGATCTCATTTCCATTCAGGAATGGACAAACTCTGTAATAATCTTCCTGGTTTCTTCCTCTCAGCTTTCACCTCTTGGCAATTCAGACACTTGGCTACAAATTCATTAACATCAGATTTCATCTGTTTCCACCAATACTGTGTCTTCAAATCATTATACATTTTCCTGCCACCAGGATGAATGCTAAAACGACTGTTGTGCGCTTCTGTCAGTATTCGATATCCTCAATCCTGAAACATTTGGCACAACAATACGATTATTCACATACAAAGTACCGTCACGAATCTGATACTCTGATTGATGTCCAACTCTGACTATAGCAATCGAATTCTGTACGTTCTAATCAACTTTCTGTGCCTCTTTGATTTTCAATATCAATTCTGGTTCAGCTCGAATTGCACATAATCTCAGAGGCTGACAATCTGTTTCAAAGGCTAATCCAGACAAACAGCAATCTTCTATCAAATTGGAAACACCAATCGTCGACAAGGATAAAGAACATACCTTTTGACTCAGTGCATCTGCTGCTGCATTAGACTTTCCTGGGTAATATTTGATTTCACAATCAAAATCCTTCAATAAATCGAGCCATCTTCGTTGCCTCATATTCAGCTCGTGTAATAGCCAAGCCTGGTGTACGGTACGGTTTAAGTTTTCATAAGTTTATTGACTACTTGGTCAAGTTTAGGTATAGTTTGGATGTTAAGAGTTTCGATTTATGATTTATAGTATGGTTGGTTATAGATGATGTGTAGTGCTTTTGTAGCGACGTTACGATTAAATTCATGATTTATAGTATGGTTGGTTTTTCACGTATCGATGCTCAGGAAGTATATTGCGAATCCTTCCCATGTTCTTCGCCACGAGCCATTGGACTTGACGCCGAATTTGACGTACCAAGAGATTCCGGTTCAGATACTGGACCGCAAAGTTAAAGTTTTGAGGAACAAAGATATCGGCATCGTTAAAGTTCTTTGGAGGAACCATTTGATCGAAGAGGCCACGTGGGAACCAGAGGATGAGATGAGAGAGAAGTATCCTGAGTTGTTCGTGCAGTGACGTCAATTTCGAGGACGAAATTCCTCTAAGGAGGGGAGATTGTAATAGCCAAGCCTGGTGTACGGTACAGTTTAAGTTTTCATAAGTTTATTGACTACTTGGTCAAGTTTAGGTATAGTTTGGATGTTAAGAGTTTCGATTTATGATTTATAGTATGGTTGGTTATAGATGATGTGTAGTGCTTTTGTAGCGGCGTTACGATTAAATTCATGATAAATTGTATATTGATTCAAATGAGGTTAGTCCTTTTCCATTAGAAAGATAAGACATAGAGGTGTAACTTTCTTATTTTGAGTTTTGTTCAAATCATTGTGGAAGGTAAGCCAAAAGTGCCCCGAAGTGTTTCGTGTGTTTCGATGTTCCTCCAGTGACACATGTTGGGAGATTGGGCATAAAGTTTTACTCAGACGTCCAATTGATCTGAAATTTTTAGGGATTCAAGATAAGACATAGAGCTACAACTTTTTAGTTTACCACTTTTCTAAATTATGAAGGGAAGAGGCGTTTCAGAAGCAATCTTTGGAGAGGCAGTGCGCAGAGTGCGCGCCCGAGCGGGAATAAATGTCCGCCCGGGCGAGCCTACTTCGAAAATTTTTGATTTCTGGCTGAGAGTTCTGCGCTCGGGCGGAAAAAGATGTCTGCCCGAGCGGCCAGCGATTTTTTAAAAGCGTGTTTTTGGAGTTTTAAGTGCTTATATACAAGTGTTGCTCCATTTCTCTCATTTCTCACCTCTCATTTTCGGATTTCTCTCCTCGGGAAGGCTAGGGTTCCTTAGTTGGTGATTTGAGTTAAGATCGAAGTTCTTCTTGGTGCTAGGAAGCTAAGGTAAGCTTTTGGTGTTGTTATTTCTTGGTTTTGGAAGAGAGATGATATGGGTTTGTTGTTTAGGTTGGTTTTATGGATTATTTGGCATGGGTTTATGATTATTGAGTTGTTGATGGTTCAATACATGGTTTATTGTTGTAGGTTTTGTACCAAGATTATAGATTCAAGGTGTTCTTGTGGTTTGTAAGTGGAAATTCATCCCTTGTGCTCACATGATGTTATATGTATTGTGTTTCAAAGGTTGTAATGTGTTATTCCCTTCATTTGCTTCATAGTTATGTATTGATTCATTTGTTATATCTATTGGAGGCATTGTGTGTCTCAATTGTATTGAAAGGGAATACAAAGATATAGTATTCAAGGTGTTTGATAAAATGTCCCAAAGAAAGAGTTTAAATGTTTTATGGATTGATAGATACATAGTCAGAGATTGCATGCAATTAGTTGATCAACGACCATAGGCTTATATCCCTCAGAGTTGTCGATTTATATCGATGGGATAAGAGCACCACAGACAGAGTTACTATTGATATAAATCCACCATAGTAAAGAGAAATACCATCTTATTGTTATGTTGCTATGTTATTCTTAATTCAAGAGTTGATGGTATTTATTGATTTCAAAGCTATGTTTTCAGTATGCTATGTATCATTGCCATATAAGAGTTCCACTTGCTGAGTTTTATACTCATTTCAGTTATTCATGTGATGCAGATAAGAGCGACGGACCAGGACGTTGATTGTGGCCCGGAGTCATATGCATACGAAGTTGGAAGGAAGATGTTATTTTGCAAGTATTTTTGGATCATGATCATAGGAATGATATTTTGTATTTTGTTATATCATTTGAATGATCATTTATTTACTTTTAAACATTTTATGGTGATGTATTTTGAAACCTTCCTTCATTTTATAAGAAAATTTTAAATTCCGCTGCTATTTTTATGTAAACGGGTCGAGGTGTCGCATTTAGTGGTATCAGAGCACCGTTCTTCGGACCAATGCTTATGACTTCGTCTACTTTCAACTGTCCGGATATGTTTTCTTTTGCATCTATTCATTGTTATTTATTGATATGTCTTTTGCGAGCACATTGTAGAGTATGCCTCCTAAGCGTAAGGCGTCAGAGGGTGAGGATAGTTCTTCCTCGAGAGTTGTCGACGAGTTCGGCAAGTTGCTTAAAGAGCAGGCCAAAGTCCATAGCGAGCAGATTCAGCAGTTGCTTCGTATGCAAGGAGCAGGACCAGGGTAGAGGCCAAGTGAGAGGCCAAGTAGCTCAGGTAGTTGGCACTGATGCCGTCTTTTCTGCTTTTAAGAGGATGGATCCGCCTGAGTTTGCAGGGAGCACCGATCCGTTAGTGGCTGTGGAGTGGATCAAGGCTCTTGAGGCTATCTTTGATCATCTCAACTACGAGGACAAGGACTGAATCAGTTGTGCAGTGTTCATGTTGGTCAAGGCTGCACGTATTTGGTGGAATGCGACCAAGGTTAGTGTTGATCTACCGGCTTTGAAGTGGTCAGAGTTCACTGATCTGTTTTACGACAAGTACTTTCCCGACGCACTTCGAGCTAGGAAGGTGACTGAGTTTCTGGAGTTTCGACAGGGAGGCATGAACGTTGATGAGTACATTCTCAAGTTCGAGGAGGGTTGTCTATTTGCTCCGTATATTGCTTCCAACGACAAGGACAAAGGTGCTCATTTCATTCGAGGCCTTAGAGCTGAGATCAGGAGAGATATCAACATGTCCAAGGCTGTGACGTTCAAAGAAATTGTGTCTAAGGCTTTGTTGGCTGAGCAAGATGAGAAAGACATAGCCAGAGAGAGGCAAGCGAGACAGCAGGCCACTGCTCAGAGAGGCCAGGGATCGAACCAAAGAGGCAAAGATCGTTTCAAGGGGAAAGGCAAGATAGAGCCGAGTCCTAAACCACCGACAGTTCCATTTGATCCCGAGAAGCCTTTGTGTCCCAAATGCAGCAGACATCATCGAGGAGAGTGCAGATTTGGCACTCATATGTGTTATCGTTGTGGCACGGCTGGCCACATTGCTAAAGATTGTCCAAGGGGAGCGAGCAAGGATAAGGTGCAGGGTCGCATCTTTACGATGACCAAGGAAGGTATAAACCATGATTCTTCTGTGATCTCTAGTACTATTTTAATTTCAGGCAGAGTAGCTACGACATTGATTGATACTGGTGCTACTCATTCTTTTATGTCTGAATTGTTTTTGAGATCTTTGGGTATAGTTTCTTCTGTTCTTTCCCTCCAGTTCAATGTTGTTTTGCCTTCGGGAGATGTGTTGTGCCCGACATCGATTGTGTATGCGTGCTCTGTTCAAATTGATGGGCGTATGTTTTTTGCTAATTTGATTGTCATCCCGATGGTTGCATTTGATGTTATTCTTGGCATGGATTGGCTATCAACCTATCGTGCAGTGATTGATTGCGTTGCTAAGACAGTGACTTTTGCAGATGATGGCAATAGGGAAGGTATGCTCGCCAGTGCAGGTACTTCGCTGGTCCTTCCTTTTATTTCTTGTCTTGAGGCTGAGAAGTTGCTGTGTAGAGGTTGTGATGTGTTTCTGGCTTCGATTGTGGATGTGGATAGAATGATTAAGTTGAATATAGTGTGAGGGAGTTTGCTGATGTGTTTGAGGATGATGTGCCGGGTTTGCCGCCGGACAGGAATGTTGAGTTTGTGATTGATCTAGCTCCAGGTACGGTTCCTATTTCTAAGGCTTCGTATAGGATGGTTCCTACCGAGATTTAGGAGTTGAAGACGCAGTTGCAGGATCTTTTAGACAAGGGTTTTATTCGACCGAGTTCTTCGCCTTGGGGAGCTCCGGTTCTGTTTGTCAAGAAGAAAGATGGGTCGTTGCGGCTGTGTATCGACTATAGGGAGCTCAACAAAGTGACTATCAAGAACAAGTATCCGTTGCCACGGATAGATGATTTGTTTGACCAACTTCAGGGTGCTACTGTATTTTCGAAGATTGATCTTCGGTCTGGCTACTATCAGTTGAAGGTTAGGGAATCTGATATCCCTGAGACAGCGTTCCGGACCAGGTATGGTCACTATGAGTTTCTTGTGATGTCTTTTGGTCTGACCAATGCTCCTTCAGTTTTCATGGATCTGATGAACCGTGTGTTCAAGCCATATTTGGATAGCTTCATCATTGTCTTCATCGACGACATCTTGATCTATTCCAAGACCAGAGAGCTTCATGCAGAGCATCTCAGAGTTGTTCTTCAGTTGTTGAGAGAGAAGAGGTTGTATGCTAAGTTGAAGAAGTGTGAGTTTTGTTTGGAGCAGATTTCTTTTCTAGGCCATGTTGTTTCGAAGGATGGCATAGCTGTTGATCCAGCAAAGATTGAGGCGATTCAGAAGTGGCTTATTCCTACCACTGTCTCAGAGGTACGCAGTTTTCTTGGGTTGGCAGGTTATTATTGTCGTTTCATCTCAGATTTTTCTAAGATTGCCCTGCCGTTAACCAATCTGACGAGGAAGACTGTGAAGTTCGAGTGGTCCAATGATTGCCTGAGTGCATTTCAAGAGTTGAAGGACAAGTTGACGACAGCTCCTGTTCTTTCATTGCCCAGTGGTTCAGAGGATTTTTTTGTGTACACCGATGCATCGAAGAAGGATCTTGGTGCAGTGTAGATGCAGCGTGGTAAGGTAATTGCCTATGCTTCTCGCCAGTTGAAAGACTATGAGAAGAATTATCCGACGCATGATTTGGAGCTAGCAGCTGTGGTTTTCGCCTTGAATATTTGGAGACATTACTTATATGGCGAAAAGTATGAAATTTTCACGGATCACAAGAGCTTGAAGTATCTGTTTTCCCTGAAAGAGCTCAACATGCGACAGAGGAGGTGGTTAGAGCTTGTCAAAGACTATGATGTGACGATCAGTTATCACCCGGGGAAGGCGAATGTAGTCGCTGATGCTTTGAGCCGTAAATCGAGTTCTTCCTTGAGTTCGATGATTCAGAAGCCGTTGTTGTTGGACTTGCAGCGAGAGGAGATTTCTTTGGTAGTCGCTGGAACCATTGCTCGCTTTTCAGCGTTGGTCATTCGGGCTACATTGACGGACAGGATCCGTAGAGAGCAGACTGTTGATGTTCAGTTGACAGAGATGAGAGCTAGAGCAGAAGAGAAAGGTAACTCAGAGTTTGGGGTGAATGGAGATGGTTTGGTGACATTCAGAGGCCGTATTTGTGTTCCTATTGGCGATGATATTCGACGAGACGTCTTGACAGAGGCACATACCGCACCATATTCGATACATCCAGGCAGCACCAAGATGTATCAGGATCTTCGTAGACTCTACTGGTGGCCAGGTATGAAGAAAGACATTGCCATGTTTATTTCTCAGTGTCTAAATTGTCAGCAGGTGAAGATTGAGCACCAGAGACCTGCTGGGACATTGCTATCTTTGCCGATTCCTCAGTGGAAATGGGAGCATATTATGATGGATTTCGTGACTGGTCTTCCCAGAACGCAGAAAGATTTTAACTCTATTTGGGTTATTGTCGATCGATTGACCAAGTCAGCGCATTTTCTCCCAGTCAAGACGACGTATTCCATGAACCAGTATGCCGAGGATAATATAGCAGAGATTGTTAGACTTCACGGTGTCCCTGTGTCGATTGTGTCCGATCGTGACCCTAGATTTACCTCAGAGTTTTGGAAGAGTTTGCACAGAGCTATGGGTTCACGGTTAGCTTTCAGTACAGCATATCACCCTCAGAGCGACGGTCAATCAGAGAGAGTTATTCAGATTCTAGAAGATATGCTCAGAGCTTGCACTATTGATTATTCTGGTAGCTGGGATTCTAAATTGCCTCTTGTGGAGTTCACGTACAATAACAGTTACCAGGCGACGATTGGGATGGCACCGTACGAAGCACTTTATGGCAGGAAGTGTAGATCTCCCTTGTATTGGGATGAGATTGGTGAGAGGAAGATGTTGGGTCCAGAGTTGGTCCAACAGACTGCTGATGTAGTTGCTGTTATTAGAGAGAGGATGAAGACAGCGCAGTCGAGACAGAAGAGCTATGCGGATGTACGTCGTAGACCTTTGCAGTTTGAGGTTGGTGATCACGTGTTTTTGAAGATAGCACCTCTCAAGGGTGTGATGCGGTTTGGCAAGAAGGGCAAGTTGAGTCCGAGATTTATTGGCCCCTTTGAGATTTTGGACAGAGTTGGTGATCGAGCCTACAGGTTAGCCCTACCGCCAGATCTTGACAGAGTCCATAATGTTTTTCATGTATCGATGCTCAGGAAGTATATTGCGAATCCTTCCCATGTTCTTCGCCACGAGCCATTGGACTTGACGCCGAATTTGACGTACCAAGAGATTCCGATTCAGATACTGGACCGCAAAGTTAAAGTTTTGAGGAACAAAGATATCGGCATCGTTAAAGTTCTTTGGAGGAACCATTTGATCGAAGAGGCCACGTGGGAACCAGAGGATGAGATGAGAGAGAAGTATCCTGAGTTGTTCGTGCAGTGACGTCAATTTCGAGGACGAAATTCCTCTAAGGAGGGGAGATTGTAATAGCCAAGCCTGGTGTACGGTACGGTTTAAGTTTTCATAAGTTTATTGACTACTTGGTCAAGTTTAGGTATAGTTTGGATGTTAAGAGTTTCGATTTATGATTTATAGTATGGTTGGTTATAGATGATGTGTAGTGCTTTTGTAGCGGCGTTACGATTAAATTCATGATAAATTGTATATTGATTCAAATGAGGTTAGGACTTTTCCATTAGAAAGATAAGACATAGAGGTGTAACTTTCTTATTTTGAGTTTTGTTCAAATCATTGTGGAAGGTAAGCCAAAAGTGTCCCGAAGTGTTTCGTGTGTTTCGACGTTCCTCCAGTGACACATGTTGCGATATTGGGCATAACGTTATACTCAAACGTACAATTGATCTGAAATTTTGAGGGATTCAAGATACGATATAGAGCTACAACGTTTTAGTTTACCACTTTTCCAAATTATGAAGGGAAAGAGGCGTTTCAGAAGCGATCTTTGGAGTGGCAGTGCGCAGAGTGCGCGCCCGAGCGGGAATAAATGTCCGCCCAGGCGAGCCTACTTCGAAAATTTTGGATTTCTGGCCGAGAGTTCTGCGCTTGGGCGGAAAAAGATGTCCGCCCGAGCGGCCAGCGATTTTTTAAAAGCGTGTTTTTGGAGTTTTAAGTGCTTATATACAAGTGTTGCTCCATTTCTCTCATTTCTCACCTCTCATTTTCGGATTTCTCTCTTTGGGAAGGCTAGGGTTCCTTAGGTTGGTGATTTGAGTTAAGATCGAAGTTCTTCTTGGTGCTAGGAAGCTAAGGTAAGCTTTTGGTGTTGTTATTTCTTGGTTTTGGAAGAGAGAGTATATGGGTTTGTTGTTTATGTTGGTTTTATGCATTATTTGGCATGGGTTTATGATTATTGAGTTGTTGATGGTTCAATACATGGTTTATTGTTGTAGGTTTTGTACCAAGATTATAGATTCAAGGTGTTCTTGTGGTTTGTAAGTGGAAATTCATCCCTTGTGCTCACATGATGTTATATGTATTGTGTTTCAAAGGTTGTAATGTGTTATTCCCTTCATTTGCTTCATAGTTATGTATTGATTCATTTGTTATATCTATTGGAGGCATTGTATGTCTCAATTGTATTGAAAGGGAATACAAATATATAGTATTCAAGGTGTTTGATAAAATGTCCCAAAGAAAGAGTTTAAATGTTTTATGGATTGATAGATACATAGTCAGAGATTGCATGCAATTAGTTGATCAACGACCATAGACTTATATCCCTCAGAGTTGTCGATTTATATCGATGGGATAAGAGCACCACAGACAGACTTACTATTGATATCAATCCACCATAGTAAAGAGAAATACCATTTTATTGTTATGTTGCTATGTTATTCTTAATTCAAGAGTTGATGGTATTTATTGATTTCAAAGCTATGTTTTCAGAGTATGCTATGTATCATTGCTATATAAGAGTTCCACTTGCTGAGTTTTATACTCATTTCAGTTATTCATGTGATGCAGATAAGTGCGACGGACCAGGACGTTGATTGTGGCCCGGAGTCATATGCATACGAAGTTGGAAGTAAGATGTTATTTTGCAAGTATTTTTGGATCATGATCATAGGAATGATATTTTGTATTTTGTTATATCATTTGAATGATCATTTATTTAATTTTAAACATTTTATGGTGATGTATTTTGAAACCTTCCT
This sequence comes from Primulina tabacum, assembly GCF_025594145.1. Taxonomy (NCBI): domain Eukaryota; kingdom Viridiplantae; phylum Streptophyta; class Magnoliopsida; order Lamiales; family Gesneriaceae; genus Primulina; species Primulina tabacum. The sequence continues at coordinate 6,385,500 of NC_134567.1, forward strand.
TCATTTTATAAGAAAATTTTAAATTCCGCTGCTATTTTTATTGTAAACGGGTCGAGGTGTCACAGCTCGGACTGTGAAAACAGATACTTTAGGCTCTTGTGATCAGAATAGATCTCAAACTTTTCACCGTACAGATAATGTCGCCATATCTTCAAAGCAAAGACAATGGCCGCCAATTCAAGATCATGAATTGGGTAACGAGTCTCGTGTGGTTTCAGCTGTCTCGAGGCATAGGCAATAACATGCCCTCGTTGCATCAGAATACAACCCAATCCTCGATGAGATGCATCACAATAAACCACAAAATCACCAGGTACCTGAGGGAATAGTCAATATCGGTTCACTGGTTAGTCTTTTCTTTAATCCAAGAAAACTAGTCTCACATTCCTCAGACCAAATGAATGGAGCATTCTTCTGAGTCAACTGTGTAATCGGTTTGGCAATACTAGAAAAATCTTTGATGAATCAATGATAATATCCTGCCAAACCCATAAAACTGCGAATCTCGGGCACTGATGTCGGTCTCGGCCAAGAAATCACTGCCTCAACCTTACTGGGATCAACTGATATACCGTTTCCGGATATAATATGCCCCAGAAATACTACCTGTCTCAACCAGAACTCACATTTCGACAGTTTAGCATACAATTTCTCAGCCCTCAAAATTTTCAACACAGTTCTCAGATGATTAGCATGCTCAATCATATTCTTTGAATAAATCAAGATATCATCAATGAATATGATAACAAAATCATCCAAATATCTCTGAAATATGCGGTTCATTAACCCCATAAATACCGCTGGTGCATTCGTCAAACCAAATGGCATGATAATAAATTCATAGTGTCCATACCTGGTTCTAAATGCAGTCTTCGAGATATCAGAATCTCTGACTCTCAGCTGATGGTATCCAGATCTCAGATCGATCTTGGAATATACGGATGAACCCTGCAACTGATCAAACAAATCATCAATGCGAGGCAAGGGATATTTATTCTTTACCGTTGCCTTGTTCAGTTGCCGGTAATCGATACAGAGTCTCATTGAACTATCTTTCTTTCGAACAAACAGTACTGGAGCACCCCAAGGAGACATACTCGCTCTGATATACCCCTTGGCTAGTATATCCTCCAACTATTCTTTCAACTCTTTCAACTCAATCGGTGCCATTCTGTACGGAGCCCTCGAAATCGGAACTGTAACTGGCATCAACTCAATGCTGAAGTCTATCTCTCGAATCGGAGAAAAACCAGGAATTTCATCTGGAAAGACATCAGCAAACTCACACACCACTGGCAAGTCCGCCAATGATGGACTCGACTTCAGTAAATCAAATGAATAGACAAGGAATCCTTCTGCTCCTTTCTGCAATAATCGAGTCATAGATAATACGGATATCAAAGGAATTCTGGCTCGAGAACCCTCACCGTAAAATTTCTATTCATCAGCCATCTCAGGTCTGAATCTTACAATCTTGTGGAAACAATCGACTGTAGCCCTGTACTTGGTCAACATATCGATACCGATAATACAATTAAAGTAAGATATCCCAAGCACAATATAGTCTAACTCAATCTCATGCCCATCATACTACAGTATACACGATCTAACAGACTTCACTGATATTAAACATGTCGCCAAAGGAGAAGAGATAGATACTACAATAGATAGGGACTCAACAGGTAATGCTCGCATCAATGCAAATCTCTCAGAAATAAATGTATGTGATGCACCAGTATCAAACTAATACATAAGCAGGGTAACCAGAAATAGAACAGTTACCTGCAACGACATCATCAGGTGCATCATGTGCCTGCTCCTCATTCAAAGCAAAAACTCTGGCCTACTGTCTCGGAGGCTGGCTCACTGTCTGACTTCCTCCTGGCCTCTGCTGTGACTGGGTAGATGGTGCTGGCTGGAAAGAATGGACAACAGATGGTCGTCTCCCGGTCTGAGCCACTGATCCAGATTACTCTGTTGCCTAGGATCCCTGTGCACCTCTCTGGGGACATACTCGGGCAAAATGTCCCTGCTGTCGACATATACGACAAGAGCCAAACACTCCTCGGCACTGCTCTGTGGAATGCTTCCCTCCACAAGTGCTGCAATATGGTCCTGTATAACTTTGGCCCTGACCAGTCTGTCTCGAGCCACTAGAACTGGAAGAACTGCTGCCAGACTTCTTGAACTGCTTCCCTCTAGCTTTCAAGAAATCCTTCTTTCCGCCACTGATGTGGTCTCGGTGCTTGTAGCACCAACGAAGCTCCTCTCTGTCTTATCAGACCGGCTTCAGCTCCCTTGGCTCGGTTCAGGGCATCAATAAAATTATTCGGTCGCCCTGTGTTTACCAATGTAAGAATCTCGGGATTCAAACCATTGATCAACTGATCCGCAATAGCTTCTTCATTCTCGGCCACGTGTGGAGCAAATCGCAACAGAGTAGAAAATTTAGTCACATATTCCTCAATGTTTAGCTGGCCCTGTCTCAAGTTTGCAAACTCCGCTCCCTTATCCTTCCTGTACGACACTGGAAAGAATCTCTGATAGAATTCAGTTCTAAAGACATTCCAGGTGATAGTCGTACCTCGATGTTCCAAGGCCCGCTTTGTGGTAATCCATCAGTTCTTTGCCACGTCGTGCAACTGGTGCCCTATCAGTTTCACTCTCCTCTCATCAGTATAGTCCAAAGACTCAAACATCATCTCGATATCATCTAGCCAACTCTCACAATCCACTGAAGTCTCAGTACCTTTCAAAGTCGGTGGATGCAAAGACTGAAATCTCTTCAGCAATGGTTCCATTGGAGTTGCCGTGACATCCATCGGAGGATTTGAGGTACTACCCTGTTCTGGTATTCTTCTGAGAGGCATATCTGATTATCAAAGAGGTTAGCAACAAAATACACAAATATGTTTCAGTCCTCCTCCGATCATCTTACTGCTGATTCATTCTCAATAACACATGTTTTCAAATTAAGTCAGATAAACAGATAAACATGCATTATAAAGTAGTAAATCATGCTAGCAATCAAAAGCAGGAAAGAACACAACTTCTACCCCGCTCCCTAGTTCCTATCTCAATCTAAAGGATCTATCGCTCTGATACCACCTGTTGTGGGGACCCGGACGCTAATCAAGTTCATAATCGTCATTGGGACAATTTAATTGATTATAATAAACAGGGTCTAAATTTTTTTATTATTTTTTTTAAAATTGCGGAACGTAATGGAATATATGCAAATATACCTATCAGTATATTAAAAGTACAAGTCTGGTACTATATTCAATCATTCGAGCTAAGGCTTAATAACTACATATCAAGTATTCCAAACCCTATCTCAGATCAAAGTCCGTAGTCTCCACTCTAATCACGATCTCTCTTCATCTCCTCGACCCTGAACCTGTCCCACCTGTTGTCATGCACACATACAAACATGACAACAGCCGGATAACTCCGGTGAGAAATAAATCCCAGTATAAGTCAACGAAACATGCAGTTATATCAACAATGTAAAAGCATGTAAAACATGTAACAAATATCAGTAACATGTAACAAAATCAGAAACATAATCAATATAAAATCGCCAATCAGACTCGTGACTCCACGTTTCAGACTAGACTCAATCCTAGTCTAGGGATCCCAGTTTCCAGACATTGGCATTCCATATCAATCAACAATAATAGAAGAAACTCCAATTCTATCCACATCGATATGGTATCGATCACCAGTAATAGAAGAAACTCCAATTCTATCCACATCGATTGCCAATCGTCCGGTGACCTGTACATGATAGACTTTGGCACTTTCGCCAATTTACTATCTTGTGACATCGTGCAATGTGCCCGTGGCAATCCCACCACTATCAGGCAGTTTTGTCACAAGATCACTCGACTAATACCTGCTTTCTATACATTCATAGAACAAGCATATCAAGTCAAATCGATGAACATAGTAATAAGAAGTATGTGATTTAGGGAAACTCAAGTATATCATACTATACTCGAGTCGATTCTCCCAGTACCACATTGACTTTTACCTTTCGTCTGTAGTCTTGGTCAGAAGCAATATCAGTTCTGAACTCAAGACTGTCTCTGTAAATCTGAAACGACATATCGAGAATCATAATATCAATATTCCATTCTTAATTCAACACTGAATCTGTTTAATCTGGATTTAAGTCAAATCAACGGCATAACGGCATAATTTCAGTATCCCCGTCAATACCAAATCGACAAACTTACAAATCATAACTCATATCCGATACAATCTGTAATTCATTCATAATCCAAATTTGTCCGATTTCAAATCAATATAATCATAAAATCATAACAATTCCATAATCAGTCTGTTTTTCAATCTGACTTCGATTCTACGATGTCTAACATGTCAAGAACATCATATATGAATCATATCAAATAACTATAACATCATATTTTCAAGTGATGATAGAACTCAGTAAAACTTACGTCCAGTTGTAGCCTGCGTTGGTAGGAACACAGTACTGAAGTCGGATTCAAAATCTAACGGACGGATTTATCGCAAATCAAAATCTAAAATCAAGAACTTGAAGTTGGCCTCGGTTTTCCGTTTTACCCTCTTTCCTTTCCTTTGAACGAAGGCTTGTATGTATATATATTCACACGTTGCATGTAAAGGTTAGGTGGCTTGCCCTTTGTAAAACACGTCTCGCGCATATGCGCGACATCACTCGGCGCATATGCGCGAGACCATATGTCTCGGCGCGTCCTCTGCACAGCACCTCGCGCATATGCGCGCCCTTACTCGGGGCATATGCGCGAGGCCTTTGTTCATTTTACCCAAATCTCGTGTACCCTCGCGCATGTGCGCGGATACACGTCGCGCATATGCGCGAGGTCCTCTGGACATCTCGCGCATGTGCGCGCTCCCCGTCGCGCATGTGCGCCCACTTCTATGGAGTTGACTTTGAACCCTCGCACAGCTCGCGCATATGCGCGCACACCCACCGCGCATATGCGCGAGACCCTCTGCCCGTTTTGCGCATGTGCGCGTCTCATGTCGCGCATGTGCGCGAAAGGCACTGTCCTCGCACTTACATCTTTTCATGCTGAATCAAATCGTGTCCCGATTAATCCCCTCATAATCATATCAAATTATAAATCAATAATTACAGATTACTAGAATTAAATTCTCGGGCATTACACAATAGTTAGTGAATTTTCATTTGAAATGATTCAGTTTCACAACTGATCGTTCAGTTGATAATTTATCTAATCTTCTAACGTAAGTTAACTAATTAATCGTATTTTATTCCAAATCAACCGATGTGACTGCTTATATTAGCATTAAAAGCTGTCTTTCAAAGACTAGTACTTTGAAACGTGGACTCACGTAAACCATCAATTTGTTACACATGATTTTACGACACGAACACACGTTTTCAAATCAAATTCTTTTCTGGACTGACACGTGTCCAAAAATTTGAACAGTCACCAACATATATCATCTTCCCCACTTCAATTCAGTTCTACTTTACGAGCACTTTCAGCATTTCAAGAGCAAAAATCTATCCAAAGCAGATCTTCCTTCTCGCAGATTTCCAGCTATCAAATGGCAAACCAGAAGCCTGCTCATCTCCTGAATGCAATGGCGATTGACTTCAACTCTATCTTTGTAATGCCCGAGCTTTTGATTATTGTAATCTGATATGATTTGTTGGTAATTGTGATGTGATTATAGACAGAACGGATCAGACCGGGATAGCCCAAAAGGAGATTGTATTATGTGCCATGATAAGCCCTCGCGTATATGCGCGACCCTGCCGGGCGCATATGCGCGACCCTGCCGGGCGCATATGCGCGAGGCAGGTAGAAACCTCGCGCATATGCGCGACATGGATCCGCGCATGTGCGCGAGGGTGGCCGAGAGTTGTGAAGGACCTCGCGCATATGCGCGGAAGAAGGGTGCGCATATGCGTGAGCTGCCAAGAAGGAAACTGCCAAGACTAGTAGGTCTCGCGCATATGCTCCGGTTGAGGTCGCGCATATGCAGGAGACGTGCAGCACCTAGGAAGAGTGTTTAGAAGGGGGGGTTGAATAAACACTCACAATTAAAACTGATCTTTTCGAATTTTGAGTACAATTTGGTGACAAACTGATTCTCGGAATCTTGTTGGTCAATGACAATCAGTTAAACTAAAGTAGTTGCGGAAAATAACTGACTGAAAGATAGAATACGAAACTGAAATAAAGTAGGCAAGAGTTGTTTCTGGATGTTCGGAGAATTTAATTACTCCTACGTCACCCCTTCTATCTCACGGATAGGATATCCACTAAAAGACTTTGATCAAATACAAGAATTGTACTGACCCACTTCAGTTTGGACTTAACAGTGCCAAAACTGAAACTCTTAGTTTAACAGGATGTTCTCAGTGCGTAACTGCTCTTAGTACTATCAAATTTCAATGATTTTTACAACTTGCTGGTGAGCTCAAATTGTAGCCTTAACTGCTACGAATATATCAAATAAGAGTGAGCTAAGATTTTGGCAGAGTAACAGCAGACTTTTGAATAGAATAATCTCGTTATCTTTTTAGCTGTTCTTCTGTCATATTTATAAGCTTCCCTTCCAACGGTAACTTGAGATGAATTTGAATCTTTGTATCCATTGAATTCTTCTTGATTATTCCTTGGGCATTGTTTGCTTCATTTATTGTGATGCGGCCCCTTAATTGCTTTCGCCGAAATGCGTTGTTCCAAGTGCGTCGTTTCACATTCAGTTGCAATCTGCTATGTTCTTTCCCGAGACATGTTCAGTTGAAGAGTGCTTAGCATCAGGCTGAATATATCAACTGATCAGTCAGTTTATTTCAGTTATTAAGTCCAGTTGCTGAGTTCAGTTTACTCGATCAGTTGGTTCGTATTTTTCAGTTGATTCATATTTTGTCAAACGCCGGAATTTAGTTTCCAACAATTTCCCCCTTCATGGTGTTTGACAAAACTAAGTAGATAATAACTGAACGTCTGAGCTTATTGTAGATAAAATAAGAGATTGAATTTCTTGAACTGAAAGAAGTCTTGATTTAATAACAACTGAATCTAATAATCTGGTTAACCTGCTTTTTAACAAGATGATTTCTTATGTTGTTTCTCAAGATGCTCTTTGATCTTTGATTTCTTCCCCCTTTTTGTCAAACAATTCCATCTTTTCAGATAATTTTCGAATGTCAGTGAAAAGAATTTTGACATCTGCGGAGATACTTGAGACAGCAGTTTGTAAACAAGTCTGTAGCAATTCCATTTTATTATAAACAGAAGTTTCCAATCGCTGAACTCGTTGACTAATTATATCCTGAGTTGTAAATAGACTTTCAGCAACATTCTTAACTGAACTGATTGTTGCAGCAATTTCTTCTGGAACTTGAGACGGAGAAAGTGGATTTTGATCAGCAGATGAGCTGCCTGGAGGAATAATAGAGTTTGATGAAGCCAAAATTGGTGCCACTAGAGGATGATCTTGGGGATCAATTGGCACAACAGTTGGAATAGTTTGTTTAGCAGATGAATCTGGCTGAACTGGTGCTTCTGAAGAGATAGGAAGCTCTGGATTGATTTGATCAACGGGATGATCAACTTTATCATAAATAGGTTCACTCAATTGGGATTCTTGCACCACTGTTTGAATAATTTCATCAATGTTTGCGAAAAATAATTCTGCTTCAGTGTACATTTGATGTTCACCAGTAGGTGATTGAGACATATCCTGAACTGGCTCTTCAGTTGGAATACTAGTCTGTTCTGAGGATGAATCTTTCTGCTTAGAGGGAGGTTCTTCAACTATTTCCTTCTCATCATCGTCTGGATCTCCTTTATGAAGGACTAACTCTTGATCCATTTCCCAAAACTTTATCTGAGATAGCAAGCCAATCAGATCGGTGTCTAGCTGAGTAATCACCGCATGATCAGCATAGGCAGTAGGATTTGTTGGAACGTAGTTAGCCTTCAGTTTGTCAATAATTTGTGCTAACTTCTTGACTCTCATCTGATCAAACAAATATGTTTTTCTCTCCATAGCTTGAGCAATGGTGGCAGCTTTGACTATCTTGAGGACAGAAGCTTCCAGTTTGATGAACTTGTTCAGCTGAGATTTCTTTCTCAGTTGCTTGGCAAAAATATGTGTACTATAGGCTGTCCAAGCATCATAGAGTTGAAGTTTTGATGCTGCAAAATTATTAACCTCATCCCAAACAAGGTCAATGTGGGTTTGAATGGGATTGGATGGCCTTGGTTCTTCAGTCAATTTGCCCTTTCCTTTATCAGAACTGAGGATGTGTGGAATTTCCAGACCAGTTCGAGTAGTATCCACCCGTTCTATAATACTGATGACTTTGGGTCGAGCAGGTGCCAGAACAGTAGGACGAATAATATTAATCACAGGGGCTTTGATCTTAACTGTTTCTCTCTATGCACCAGCTGATTTTTTGGTGGGATGATCTTCAGAGGGACTGCTTCAATTGGCTGCTGAGCATCTGAAGATATTAGCTTGTCAGTAGGAATAGATTCCTCTGTAGTTGTTGGTTTAATCCTCTGGGTTCTGGGATTCTTGGCGATCTTTGGAGAAGGAGTTTTCTCTGAATCGGATTCCTTCACAACTAATTTCCTTTTTGCTGACTTCAGTTGAGCCAATGTCTTGGCCTTTTTCACTGATTTAGGAGCCACCTGTTGAGTCCCAATCTCCTGTTTTATCTTTACAAACTGAGCAGGAGAAATGTCCAATTTTGTCTTGGGTGGCATAGTATTCTTCGCATTGAAGACTTTGAATTTGGATGATTGTTCTGAATTATCTGCCACTAACTCCTTCACTTTCAGTAGATAGCTCAGTTGCACGGCAAAGACTTTGGACTGTTTGGATGATAGAAACATATTCTTTAAAATATTGAATATAAGATGCTTCAAGTTGAGTTTACGCTCAGCCATAATGATAGAAATGGCTTGAAATTTTTCCAATGTAAGTGCAGCGAAAGATCCATCTTTCGCCAAAATTCCTTTGGCGACTATATCAGCAAGTAACTGAACCTCGTGCTTCAGCTCCTTCTTTGGATTGGAAACATTGATTTTCCGTCCATCAGAAGAAAGTGAGGTTTGCATTTTTTCAACGTCAGATGTTTTAACATCAGAGAAGTGTGCCAGTCCATCAGATGGTAAAGAAAAAATTTCTCCAAAGGAATCTTCAGAGATGGTCAGCAACTGACCATTGATAGTAGAAGCGATGTTTCCATCAGAATTGATCATACCGTTAGAGTAGAATTCCTGAAGTTATTTAGGGTAGATCTCATTGTGATGATTGTCCCAAGAATGTCCTTAACCCAGCAGTTTCGAGTTTTTGAAAGACGTTCTTGACATCAGCGTCGCCGAAAGATAGAATGGATTCGAAGTTGACAGCCATTGCATTCAGCATATAAGCAGGAGTTTGATTCGCCATTTTGATAAAATGATCTGAAATTCGTAAACGATAAGCTCTGGAATTAGTATGCTCTTAGAAACTGATTGTATGCGTAAGAAGAAGACTGATTTGAAGCGGGCTTAGTACAGTTGTTCGTGACTGTTCAAATTCGAGACACGTGTCAGTCCATTAAAATTTTGAGTAAAAACGTGTGTACGTGTGCTATAAGCGTGTGTACAATTTAAACGGTACAAATGCTTCCACGTTTTCAAAATGAGATTCATCATTAGATAATAGACAGTCACGTCACTTGATTTGGAATATAATATGTTTTAATTAGTTAACTTATATGAGAAGATTGGTGAAATACCCAACTGAACGATCAGTTGTAAGACTGTGTCCTTTCAGTTGAGAGTTTACTAACATTTGTCTTCTCAGTTAACCTCTTAAAACCATTATTCCCCCTTAATTAGTGCATAAAATAGTTAAAGCGAATAAATTTAAATGTCAGAAAGATTATCGTTTGCTGAAACGTTGACGACCCTTCAGCTTCCTTGATATTCTGCTATAAATAGAAGTAACTCGGTTAGTTTCAGTCATATTGGTGAAAATATTCAAGACGAAAGAATGGCAGATGCGAGTAACTCGAGTGCTTCGCCATTTTCTCTGGAAGCTAGGAAGGCTGTTATAGAAGACGAAGTCTTCTACAAGAGTTTTCCCTACTGGGAAAAGTTACAGGAGCTTGTGTTCCTGTATAATTCTGGAGAGGCTACCACTCCCAAACTGATGGCAGAGTTAAGAGAAGTGCGGGAGCACTTGAATATAGCTGTGTGGGTGGACATCTTTACGGATGGTCGTATCTATCAGCTGATGCTTCGAAAGGAACTGGAGATCCTTAATTGCATAGCTTCTTCTCACAGCTTTCTCAAGACATCTTCCTCAACTCTATTCGTTTGGTTGAGAATGTGGATAGATGATATAGAGGAAAAATATGAAAATGTAATCCAAGAAAATATTTATGGTTGAATAAAACATTTATTTTGGTTTAACTTTGTTTTTCTTTTTCCTGCAAGTAATAAATTTCATTAGTTATATGAATTGCGATCATAAACAGACGAACTGATGATTGGTTAAGCGTTAAGTAATAAATGTCAAACTGATATCAGTTGATAATGAACAACTGATAGTTAAGAAGCCTCTGTAAATGAGAAAAACGCTTCGGTTGATTTGAGTCTCTTCAATTTCCTCAACATTTAAGTTTCATCTGTCTATAAATAAGATGATTAGAATGTGATAATAATAGTTCAATATGTCGGATTCAAGTAACTCTGATGCATGCAGTAGTTCGCATATTCAAGTTAATGAGCAAATAAGTCCTTATTTAGAAGAGTTGAAGAAGACAATAGAAGAATATGTCTTGATGAAAGTGATGTCAACATGGTTCAAGATTCATGATTTGCAGAGGGTAAGTAATAGTGGTGTTGTTCCTACTCGTGCTCAAGCAACAACAGCAAGAAAATACATTGATCGTTTTGAAGTTAGGCATGTTACAGATTTGATTGATGACAAATGTCTGTTAGAAGCAATGTTATGGAAGGAATGGCATATGGTTGAGAATATTTCTACAACTAGGTCATTTTCTAGAATCCAAATTTATGAGTTGAATGATTGGATTAGAGAATGGCAGGATTTAGTTGGTTCTATGATATCTTCTGTAAATTGGGATCGATGGTATTCTTAATAAAGTATTATTTTTAATTTGTTGTGTTCTTATTTTCTGCAAATAATTCTATTAGTAAAGCAACATGAGTAATAATTTTAAGACAGATCAATTAAACCAAGAATATTGCGAAAATAAGAAAAATTTGTCTCGGGTAATGGTTTGGTGAAGGTGTCAGCTGCTTGTTGCTCAGTTGATATATACTCCTGTCTAATGTCCTTCTTCAAAGCATGATCTCTAATGAAGTGGGGTCTGACATCTATATGCTTTGTCCTTGAGTGAAGAACTGGATTATAGGTGATGGCAATTGTACTCGTATTGTCACAAATTATGGGCAAATTATTTGTAATTACTCCATAATCTTTCAGTTGTTGGTGGATCCAGATCAGTTGTGCGCAGCAACTACCAGCAGCAAGGTATTCTGCTTCAGTTGTTGAGGTAGCTATAGATGTTTGCTTCTTGCTGAACCAAGAGATCAGCCTGTCTCCTAGAAACTGACAAGATCCACTTGTACTTTTACGATCAAGCTTACATCCTGCATAATCTGCATCTGAATATCCAACTAAATTGAAAGTAGAGTCTTTAGAATACCATAACCCAACATTTTGTGTGCCCTTAAGATATTTCAAAATTCTTTTAGCAGCTGAGAAATGTGATTGCTTAGGATTTGCTTGAAATCTAGCACACATACACACAGCAAATACAATATCAGGGCGACTGGCAAGTTAGGTATAATAATTACCCTATTAAACCTCGATATAATGTCGCCTCAACTGATATTCCCCCTTGATCAGTGTCCAGTTTTACTGATGAGCTCATGGGAGTATTTGCAGCTTGAACATGATTCCATGCCAAATTTCTTCAGCAGCTCCTTTGTATATTTAGTTGTACTTATGAATATACCAGTTTCCAGTTGCTTCACTTGCAGTTCAAGAAAGAATGTCAGTTCTCCCATCATGCTCATTTCGAACTTTTCCTGCATCAACTTAGCAAATTTCTCGCATAATTTGGGGTTAGTTGACCCAAATATGATATCATCAACATAAATCTGAACTAATAAGATGTGATCATTCTTAGTAAATTTGAGCAAGGTCTTATCAACTGAACCAACAGAAAAATCATGATCAGTTAGGAATTTTGAAAGAGTTTCGTACCAAGCTCTGGGATCTTGTTTAAGACAATATAAGGCTTTGTTCAAATGATATACATTATCAGGAAAGTTGTGATTTACAAAACCTGGGGGTTAGTTCAACATATACTTCCTCTTGTAGTTGACTATTTAGGAATGCACTTTTGACATCCATTTGATAGACTTTGAAGTTCTTGTATGATGCATAAGCAAGAAACATTCCGATTGCTTCCAGTCTTGCAACTGGAGCATATGTCTCATCATAGTCAATACCTTCCTCTTGCCTATATCCTTGTGCTACTAGTCTCGCTTTATTGCGCACAACTGAACCATCCTCATTCAGTTTATTCCATGTACACCCATTTTGTACCTATAACAGTTTTTGAAACTGGTCTTGGAACTAAGTTCCAGACATTGTTATGAGTGAACTGATTTAGCTCTTATTGCATTGCATTTACCCAATTAGGATCAGCAAGAGCTACATCAGTTTTCTTTGGTTCTAGTTGTGAGACAAAATCTGAATAGATAAATAAATTTAGCATTTGATTGCGAGTTCTTACTGGATCAGATGGATTTCCTATTACCAGCTCAGGTGGATGTGATTTTCTCCATCTGTACTCAGTATTTGTTGTATCAGCAATTTCTTCAGTTGGTAACTGAACACAGTTTTCAGTCTCAGTTGGTACTTCGTCAACTGGTATTTGAATGTTATCATTATGCTCTATCAACTGATCATTAGGAATGGCTTCTGGTTCAGCTGATTGATCTCACACTTCTGGTTCGGGTGTTTGGAGATTGTTTTGATTAATATGATTTGTCTTTTTCATCATCATCCTCCAAACTGATATCTGCAAATCGATCACTTAGCTCAACTTGATCAGTTCGCTTATTAGTTAGTTCAGTTTCATCGAAATCAACATGAGCAGATTCTTCAACATTTAGGGTTTTCTTGTTGAAGACTCTATAAGCTATACTAACTGATGAGTATCCAAGAAATATTCCCTCTGCAGATTTAGCATCAAACGCTTTTAAATAATTTTTACCATTATCAAGGATAAAACATCTGCAGCCGAATATTTTGAAATAAGTAATTATACTTTTTCTTCCATGCCAGATCTCATATGGTGTTTTCATATGATTCTTATTAATCATTGATCTGTTCTGAGTATAACACGCAGTGTTTACTGCCTCTGCCCAAAACCTTTGAGAAATACCAGAATCAGCAAGCATTGTTCTAGCAGCTTCTCTAAGGGTCCGATTTCTTCTCTCAGCTATACCATTTTGCTTAGGAGTTCTGGATGCTGAGAGCTCATGCTTAATTCCAGTATTCTCTAGAAAATTGAAAGAGTTTGATTGATGAATTCAGTTCCTCGATCTGATCTGATTCGATCAATTCCAACTGATTTTTCATTTAAAAGTCTTTTGAAGAGCTTTATCAGTTGTAAAGCAGTTTGGTCTTTTGATTTGAGAAAGATAACCCAAGTAAATCTTGAAAAATCATCTACGACTACCAAGGTGTATTTCATTCCCCCTAAGCTCATGACTGGTATAGGACCAAAGAGATTCATGTGCAACAGTTCTAAGCATCGGGATGAAGATTTACAACCCTTGTTTTTTAAAGAAGATCGTACTTGTTTACCATACTGACATGCTGAGCAAAGTTTTTCTTTTGAAAAGTCTATTTTGGGCAAACCAGTTACAAGTTCATGTTTACTCAGATAGGCAATGGATTTAAAGTTTAGATGACTTAGTCTCTTGTGCCACAACCAGTTTTTAGATAATTTGGAAGCAATAAAACAAACTGGTGCATAAGTTTGATCATTCCAACTGATTTTATATGTGTTTCCACAACCGTTTGCCAGTTAGTATGATTTCATCAGTTGAAGTTTTGACTGAACATGAGTTTTTGTCAAAATGTACTGAGAATCCACTGTCGCATAACTGACTGATGCTGATCAAGTTATACTTCAGGTTTTCTACTAATAGAACATCTTTCAAAGTAAAGTTACCATGGATAAGCTTACCCTTACCCACAGTTCTACCTTTGGAGTTGTCCCCAAAACTGATATTTGGACCACTGTATTTGATCAGTTGAGATAGCAAACTTGCATCTCCTGTCATATGTTGCGAACATCCACTGTCCAAATACCATATTGAGTTTTTGTTTGTACCTGTTACCTGCAGTCACACACATAATATAATTTGTTACCTGCAGTCACACACATAATATAATTTGGTACCCATATCTACTTTGCTTTGAGTTTTTCAAATGATGATGCAAGCTTTTGATACTCATTTACCATGTCATGTAGTGTGAGAATGAGTTCTTCTTGTGTAAAATCAGTTGAAACTGAAATCAAATACCTGTTGGCTAGATGATTCTTCTGCTGCATCATTAGCCATCAAGCACTTTACTTCCTCATCATCACTGGAGCTGTATGAGCTTTCTGGTTCTGACTCCTCACTGTCAGTTTCTGCCCATTTGGATTTGTTTTCTTCAGCTAAGAGTACTTCATGTTTCTTTCTGAAGGAATTCTTATCTTCCTTGGGTCTTCTTTTGTGTTCATATGATTTATTTCTTCTATCAGTTGAGCTTTGACTGTCCTTCTTGGGTTTAGGACAATCAGCAATAAAGTGACCTGATTTGCCACAGTTATAGCAGGCATTTGGTTCATCTTTGGAATTGTTCCTTTGGTATGGCTTCTGGAAGTTCCCTTGATTCTTTCTAATGAATCTTCCAAATTTTTTGATGAACAATGACATAGCATCATTACTCAACTGATCAGCATATTTTTCGACTGAACTGATTGGTATTGACCCACTTCAGTTTGGACTTAACAGTGCCAAAACTGAAACTCTTAGGTTTAACAGGATGTTCTCAGTGCGTAACTGCTCTTAGTACTATCAAATTTCAACGATTTTTACAACTTGCTGATGAGCTCAAATTGTAGCCTTAACTGCTACGAATATATCAAATAAGAGTGAGCTAAGATTTTGGCAGAGTAACAGCAGGATTTTGAATAGAATAATCTCGTTATCTTTTTAGCTGTTCTTCTGTCATATTTATAAGTTTCCCTTCTAACGGTAACTTGATGTGAATTTGAATCTTTGTATCTATTGAATTCTTCTTGATTATTCCTTGGGCATTGTTTGCTTCATTTATTGTGATGCGGCCTCTTAATTGCTTTCACCGAAATGCGTTGTTCCAAGTGCGTCATTCCACATTCAGTTGCAATCTGAAATGTTCTTTCCCGAGACATGTTCAGTTGTAGAGTGCTTAGCATCAGGCTGAATATATCAACTGATCAGTTTCCAACTGATCAGTCAGTTGATTTCAGTTATTAAGTCCAGTTGCTGAGTTCAGTTACTCGATCAGTTGGTTCGTATTTTTCAGTTGATTCATATTTTGTCAAACGCCGGAATTTAGTTTCCTACAGTGCAGCACCTAGAAGAGCCACTTGCCCTTTACCATGCAATATATATATCAAAGTGCAATTCCTCCCTTCAGATTTCCAGCAAGAAGAAACGAGACAAGTCGGGAGAAGTTAAAGTTCTTGAGTTTAGACTTGTGATTATGCGAGATCCGCCCGTTAGATTTTTAATCCGACTTCAGTACCGTGATCCCCTTGTTACAGGCTTCAACTGGACGTAAGTTTTCTTATGTTTTGATATGATTGAAAATTATGATATTGAAGGAATCAGATATGATTCATATATTGTGTTCTCGATATGTTAGACATCGTATAATCGAAACCGGATTAAAGAACGGATATCGTATGGAATTGTTATGAATTTAGAGTTGATTTGATTGAGATGTGATATCAGATTTGTATCGTTATTGATTCTGAATTGTGGGAATTGATATCTGTTGATATGGTATTGCTGGGTATATTGAGATTGTGCTGTTATGCCGTTGAAACAGAATTTGATTGAGTTTTGATTATATCTGGTATTTATTTGAGTTGTATATTGATACGATACCTTCGATATTGTCATTGTCAAATTGAGTATTGACAGACATTGAGTTCGAGACTTCGACAGAGTCAGATTGACAGAATGAAAGGTATAAATCAATGTTGATCCGGGATTGCACAACTCGAGTTTGATTTAACTTGAGTTTCCCAAAATCACATACTGAATTGTCATTGCCTCGATATGTTGCAATGTTTGAAATTGATATGCTTATTCTATTGATTTACAGCAAAGCATGAGTTAGAGTCTTGGGCAAATGTGCCTAGTCTTTGGCAGAACCGCCAAGTCACTGGACTTTTGGGTATATATCAATGTGCTTAGGAGTAGCTCGACTTCTATTGCAGATATTCGATATAGATAGCCAAAGTCTGGGAATAAGAACGTACCACCATCTGGCTGGGGAAAGTAGGTGGGAGAACGTTGCAGTCTTATTCAACCGGGATCCCTAGATTACAAATGAGTCGAGTCTTAAATGAAGAGTCCAAAGTTATATTTAGAGCTTTATATCGATACATGTCTTTCTGATGTGATACATGATATTGATATGTGTTTCATGCTTTTATATATGCTTTGATATGACCGCATGTTTACATTGTTTATACTGGGATTATATTATCACCGGAGTTATCCGGCTGTTGTCTTGTTTGTCTGTGTGCATGACAACATGTGGGGCAGGATCAGGATCAGGAAGAGGATGAGAGATTCAAAATTAGCGTGGAGATCCGGACTTAGAGTAGATTGATTTTCAGTAATTGAGATAGTGACTGAACTTTAGTTTAAGATAAATAAATGTTGTACAAGACTTGTACTTTTATATTGACATGTATATCAGATCGAGTATATTACGTTTCCGCACTTGCATTTTAAAGAAAAAAATTTATGTCTCACATTACTTAATTGTTATATTGATTCTTAATTATTATTAAGAAGACGAATTAGGTTCGGGTCCCCACAGCAGGTGGTATCAGAGCAGTAGGTTCCTTAGACTGAGATAGGAGCTAGTGAATGGGGTAGAATGAGTTTTCTTCCTTGCGTTTGAATGCTAGCATGTGTTGAATGCTAGCATGTGTTGAATGCTAGCATGTGTTACTGCTTTATATAATACATGTTTACTTGACTATCTGATTTGATTTGTAACGTGTATTATTCGAGAATGAATCAGAACCGATTCTTGATCACCAGTAAGATGATCAGAGGAGGACTGAAACAGGTTTGTTATATTTGGTTGCTAACCCTTTTAGTAATCAGATATACCTCCTCGAAAAGTACCAGAACAGGGTAGTACATCTACTAATCCGATGGATGTGACATCAACTCCGATGGAAACATTACTGAAGAGATTTCAGTCTTTCAAACCGCCAACCCTAAAAGGAACAGAGACTTCTGTGGACTGTGAGTGTTGGTTAGATGATATTGAGATGCTGTTTGACTCATTGGATTACACAGATGAGCGCCAAGTCCGACTGATTGGGCACCAGTTGCATGATGTTGCAAAGAACTGGTGGATCACGACGAAGAGAGCGTTGGAGCATCGAGGTACGACTATTACTTGGAATGTCTTTAAAGCTGAATTTTATTAGAGATTTTTCCCAGTGTCGTACAGGAAAGACAAAGGGGCAGAGTTTGCCAATCTGAGACAGGGTCAGTTGAACATTGAGGAGTATGTGGCTAAGTTCTCTACCTTGTTGAGATTTGCTCCACACGTGGCTGAGAATGACGAAGCCGTTGCCGATCAGTTTATCAATGGACTGAACTCTGAGATTTTTACATTGGTGAACACCGGGCGATCGAATAACTTTGCTGATGCCCTGAACAGAGCCAAAGGAGCAGAAGCTGGTTTGTTAAGACAAAAAAGAGCTTAGTTTGTTCCTCCAGCACCGAGACCACAGCAACCCCCTCCCAGATTTGAGAGTGGCAGCAGCAGTGGTGGAAAGAAAGATTTCTTGAAAGCCCGAGGAAAGCAGTTCAAGAAATCAGGGAGCAGTTCATCTAGCTCTGGTGGTTCCCGACAGAGCCAGAGCTATACTAGGGTGTATTGCAGAACTTGCGGAGGGAGACATCCGACTGAGAAATGCCAAGGAGTATCTGGTAGTTGCAACATCTGGAGACAGCAGGGACATTTTGCTAGGGTGTGTCCACAGCGAGGTTCCCAGAGATCCCAGGGAGCGGAGTCATCTGGATCAGTGGCTCAGACAGGTGGACGATCGTCAGCTGTTCATTCCTTTATCCATCACCGACGACTCCTCAGTCACAGCAGAGGCCAAGTGGAAGCCAGACAGTGATCCAGCCTCCGAGACAGCAGGCCAGATTATTTGCTTTGACAGAGGAGCATGCCCAGGAAGCACCAGATGATGTTGTTGCAGGTAACTGTTCTTTATGTGGTTATCCTGCTTATGTATTGATAGATACGGGTGCTTCCCATACATTTATTTCTGAGAGATTTGCATTGAGTCATGCATTGCTTGTTGAGTCTTTATCTGCTGTAGTGTCTGTCTCTTCTCCGTTGGGGACAGGTTTGATATCAGTGAATTCTGTGAAACATTGTATGCTATAGTATGACAGGCATGAGATTGAGTTAGATTGCATCGTACTTGGGTTGTCTGATTTTGACTATATTATCGGTATTGATATACTGACCAAGTACAAAGCTACTGTTGATTGTTTCCACAAGATTGTGAGATTCAGACCGGATATGGCTGACGAGTGGAAATTCTACAGTAAGGGTTCTAGATCTAAAATTCCTTTGATATCCGTATTGTCTATGACCCGATTATTACAGAAAGGAGCGGAGGGATTCCTTGTCTATTCAGTTGATTTACTGAAATCGAGTCCATCATTGGCTGATTTGCCAGTGGTATGCGAGTTTGCTGATGTCTTCCCAGATGAGATTCCGGGTTTGCCTCAGATTCGAGAGATCAACTTCAGCATTGAATTGATGACTGGTACAGTTCCGATTTCTAGAGCTCCGTACAGAATGGCACCGATTGAATTGAAAGAGTTGAAAGAGCAGTTGGAAGATTAACTGGCCAAGGGATACATTAGACCGAGTGTTTCTCTCTGGGGTGCTCCAGTGTTGTTTTTCAGAAAAAAAGACGGTTCTATGAGACTCTGTATTGATTACCGGCAACTGAACAAGGCTATGGTAAAGAACAAATATCCTTTGCCTCGTATTGATGACTTATTTGATCAATTGCAGGGTTCTTCGGTATATTCAAGATCGATATGAAATCTGGATATCATCAGCTGAGAGTCAGGGGATTCTGATATCTCGAAGACAGCGTTCAGAACCAGGTATGGACATTATGAGTTTATTGTCATGCCGTTTGGGTTGACTAACGCTCCAGCTGTATTTATGGGTCTGATGAACCGTATATTTCAGAGATATTTGGATGATTTTGTGATTATATTCATTGATGATATTTTGATTTATTCGATGAATATGATTGATCAAGCCGAGCATTTGAGAGTTGTATTGAGAATTTTGAGGGCCTGAGAAATTGTATGCAAAACTATCGAAATGTGAATTCTGGTTGAGACAGGTGATATTGCTGGGGAATATTATATCCGGAGACGGTATTTCTGTCGATCCCAGTAAGATTGAGGCAGTGATCAGTTGGCAGAGACCGACATCTGTACCAGAGATACGCAGTTTTATGGGTTTGGCTGGTTATTTGGTCAGAAGACTGTGAGTCCAGTTTTCTTGAGTTGAATAAGAGATTGACCAGTGCCCCGATCTTGACTATTCCATCAGGTACTGGTGATTTTGTTGCGTACTGCGATGCTTCTCACAAAGGATTGGGATGTGTTTTAATGCAGCGGGGACATGTTATCGCTTATGCTTCGAGACAGTTGAAGCCACATGAATCTCGCTACCCAATTCATGATCTTGAATTGGAAGCCATTATATTTGCATTGAAGATATGACGACATTATCTATACGGTGAGAAGTTCGAAATCTATTCTGATCATAAAAGTTTGAAATATCTATTTTCACAGTCAGAATTGAATATAAGGCAGCGAAGATGGCTTTACTTACTAAAAGATTTCGATTGTGAAATCAAATACTATCCGGGAAAATCCAATGCGGCAGCAGATGCATTGAGTCGAAAGGTATGTTCTTTATCCTTATCGACGATTGGTGTTTCGAATTTGATAGAAGATTGCTGTCTGTCTGGATTGGTATTTGAGACAGATTGTAGACCGCTGAGATTATATGCTGTTCAAATTGAACCAGAACTGATTTTGAGAATTAAAGCGGCTCAGAAAGTTGATCAGAATGTGCAGAATTCGATATCGATGGTCAGAGCAGGGCATCGATCTGAGTATCAGGTACGTGATCAGGTACTGTATGTGAATAATTGTCTTGTTGTGCCGAATTTTTCAGAGTTGAAACGACAGATATTATCAGAAGCGCATAGCAGTAGATTCAGTATTCATCCTAGTGGCAGAAAAATGTATAATGATTTGAAAAGACAATTTTGGTGGAAACAGATGAAAGCTGATATTGCTGAATTTGTATCCAAATGTCTGAATTGCCAACAGGTGAAAGCCGAGAGAAAGAAACCAGGAGGATTACTACAGAGTTTGTCCATTCCTGAATGGAAATGGGATCACATTTCCATGGACTTCATGATGAAGCTACCGAGATCCTCCCGAGGTTGTGATGCGATTTGGGTCGTGATTGACAGATTGACCAAATTAGCATGCTTTATTCCATACAAGATGATGTACCGACATGACCAGATGGCAGAGATCTATGTCAGAGAGGTGGTCAGATTGCATGGAGTTCCGAAGTCAATTGTTTCAGACCGTGATCCTCGATTTACTTCGCACTTCTGGCAGAGTTTGCAGCAGGCTCTAGGTACAAAGTTACATCTGAGTACTGCATATCATCCACAGACCAACGGACAGTCAGAGCGGACTATCCAGACACTGGAGGATATGCTGAGAGCCGTAGTGCTTGATTTTAACACTAGTTGGCAGGATTCATTGCCACTTTGTGAGTTTTCGTACAACAACAGCTATCAGACGAGTATTGAGATGGCACTGTTTGAAGCGTTGTATGGAAAGAAATGCAGATCCCCTCTTTATTGGGATGATATCTCTGAGGTACCTGAGATTGGACCTGATATGATAAGAGATATGACTGAGAAAGTGAAGCTGATTCAGAAAAGAATGAAGGCAGCTAAAGATAGACAGACCAAATATGCCAATGTTTGGCGTAGACCGTTGGTATTTGAGGCAGGAGACCGAGTATTCTTGAAGATTACACCTTTCAGAGGAGTTGTCAGATTTGGCAAGAAAGGGAAACTATCTCCACGTTATATTGGGCCGTATGAGATTCTCGAGAAGATAGGAGATCGTGCCTATCGACTCGCATTACCGCCTTCTTTATCTGGAATACATGATGTTTTTCATGTATCTTTATTAAGGAAATATCTATCTGATGCTTCACATATTATTCAGCCAGACGAGGCAGAACTGGACGAGACACGGAGTTACTTCGAGAAACCGATCCAGATTCTCGATCGTAAAGAAAAGCATCTCAGAACGAAGACTATTCAGCTCGTGAAAGTTCAGTGGAGTCGTCATGGCATTGAAGAAGCTACGTGGGAAACTGAGTCAGACATGAGACAGAGATTTCCCGAGTTATTTCACTGATGTGAGTATTCCTATTCAGCTTCTGTTATACATTTCTTTCTGTTATGATTTGATTGCCTGTGATTTCAGAGACGAAATCGGATCTTATGGGGGGGGAAATGTAATGCCCGAGATTTTGATTACTGTAATCTGATATGATTTATTGGTAATTGTGATGTGATTATAGACAGAACGGATCAGACCAAGATAGCCGAAAAGGAGATTGGATTATGTGCGAGGATAAGCCCTCCCGCATATGCGCGACCCTGCCGGGCGCATATGCGCGAGGCAGGCAGAGAACCTCGCGCATATGCGCGACATGGATCCGCGCATGTGCGCGATGGTGGCCGAGAGTTGTGAAGGACCTCGCACATATGCGCGGAAGAAGGGCGCGCATATGCGCGAGCTGCCGAGAAGGAAAATGCCGAGACTAGTAGGTCTCGCGCATATGCACCGGTTGAGGTCGCGCATATGCGCGAGACGTGCAGCACCAAGGAAGAGCCACTTGCCCTTTACCATGCAATATATATATATATCAAAGTGCAATTCCTTCCTTCAGATTTCCAGCAAGAAGAAACGAAACAAGCCGGGAGAAGTTAAAGTTCTTGAGTTTAGACTTGTGATTGTGCGAGATCCGCCGTTAGATTTTTAATCTGATTTCAGTACCGTGATCCCCTCGTTACATGCTTGAACTGGACAGTAAGTTTTCTTATGTTTTGATATGATTGAAAATTATGATATTGAAGGAATCAGATATGATTCATATATGGTGTTCTCGATATGTTAGACATCGTATAATCGAAACCGGATTAAAGAACGGATACCAGTATGGAATTGTTATGAATTTCAGAGTTGATTTGATTGAGATGTGATATCAGATTTGTATCGTTATTGATTCTGAATTGTGGGAATTGATATCTGTTGATATGGTATTGTTGGGTATATTGAGATTGTGTTGTTATGCCGTTGAAACAGAATTTGAACCGTGGCACGATCTAAACATCTTGGGGCATGGTGTGAACCGTGGCTAAGGGCTTTAGGCCAACCAAGATCCACACCATTCCACCATACTCGAAACAACACATGCTGTCAAAATCAAAGGGGCCAAGAAGGGGAGGGGCTGTTCTTGCGTTTTATGTAAAAACCGATTAGCCATGGATCAAGCCACCAAAAGGGCGACTTAGTCACGTCTTAGACATGCTAGGGAAGTGATCTAATCATGGCTATAGGCCCCTAGGGCAGCCAAGATCCGATCTATTCCCTTATGACCGCAACATCAGATTTTAGAACACAAATGGACACAAATGGAGTTGCTGTCATTTTGGAATTTCCAGCAAGCATGGGGGCTGAAACAATGGACTAAAGTGATCCTAATCCATCCTAGAACATGTCTAGATGTTTCCTTGGGAGCCTAGAACCGAACCAATACCTGAAACCACAACATCAAAGGAAACCGTGAAGCTTGAAAAGAAAGGGGCCGAAATTCTGCATGTTGTTCTTTTCTGAAAATGCTGATGTATTTCGGTTTTTACATGAAAGGGGGATCATGAAACATAAAAATATGATAGTATGACTTGATTGAAGAGTCAAGGAAGAATATATGCATGCCTGGTTTCGTTTGAAAGAAAAACGAAAAGAAGAGACGATCCGGCGCGGAGGAGGTGGAGCGCTTTGCTACTTATCTTGATTCTGAATTTTTCTCTCTTGTTTTCCCTTAGCACCTCACGATTTTTGCCTCTAAAATGACTCTGAATTTCGAGCTTAGGGAGAGGGGAAGATGGTTAGGGGAGTGAGGGAAGTGGGTGCAAAATAAAAGGGGCAACTCAAGACCAAGTCTCCCTCATTTTGAATTTTGAATTGTCGTTTGATATCAAATGAGTTGATGGATGGCTCTAGAAGGTGGAGGCCGAAATCTTAAGCTTTCTAGACTAGGATAATGCTCAATAATTAATTAATTAAGGTGGACTAATCATAAAAGAAAGATTAGCATGTTAACACCAAAAAGAATGGGTCAAAAGAGTGATGAGTTGGCATGGTAATGCTTAATCTATTAAGGGGCCGAAAATACAATAAAATGAAGGGGACAAATTGTTTAGTTACTAAATATTAATACCTTAAGAGCCTTATCTATCCCTTAATTAATTTATTGAATTAATCCCTTAATTAAGTAACTCAAATGTGCTTATTTTCCTACTCACCTCAAGTAATTAAATTAAATCCTCAAACTTCCTTTTTAACTTAAATGAACTTACTTGTTAGCTAAAATAAATTCCGGAATGGTTTTCTAAATCTTAAATTCTATCTCAAAACTCCAACTCCTGTCCGGCTTCACTGAAATAACTGAAATGGTAAAAATCAAACTACTGCATGAAATAATAAAATAATTAACTTTAAATATTCATGCAACAAAAATCATTTTTAATTTAAATACTAGAATTATGCATGGTTTATACGTAGTCTAAGTTACGGGTTCTACAATCCTCCCCCCCTTAAAAGAAATTTCGTCCTCGAAATTAAAATTCACCAAATAACTCGGGGTAACGATCTCTCATCTCCGACTCAGACTCCCATGTAGCTTCCTCCTCTGAATGGTTGAGCCATCTGACTTTGACTCGCTTAACCAGGTTGTTCCGAAGCTTCTTCTCCTGCCTGTCTAGGATCTGCACTGGCCTCTCCTCATAAGATAGGTTCTGAGTAAGCTGCAACGGCTCAAAGTTCAGGGCATGCGAAGGGTTCACCATGTACTTCCTCAGCATGGAGACGTGGAACACATTCTGTACTCCGGCCAGATTCGGCGGAAGAGCCACACGATAAGCTAGCGTCCCAACTCTGTCGAAGATCTCAAATGGTCCAATGAATCTCGGACTGAGCTTCCCTTTCTTGCCAAATCTCATGACACCCTTCATAGGTGCCACCTTCACAAAGACATGGTCGCCGACAGCAAACTCTAAATCTCTCCTCCTCTGATCGGCATAACTCTTCTGTCGACTCAGAGCAGTCCTCATTCTATCACGGATCCGGGCTACTACATCGACAGTCTGCTGAATAATATCTGGACCCAACTCTGCTCTCTCTCCTACTTCATCCCAATGAACAGGAGATTTACACTTGCGGCCATATAGTGCTTCATACGGAGCCATACCAATGGAAGACTGGAAGCTGTTGTTGTAGGTGAACTCAACCATTGGCAAGTTCGACTCCCAACTCCCTGAGAAATCAATGACGCAAGCACGGAGAAGATCCTCTAAAATCTGAATGACTCGCTCTGACTGCCCATCTGTCTGCGGATGGAAAGCTGTGCTAAACAGCAACTTCGTACCCATAGTCGAATGCAAACTCTTCCAAAATGAGGAAGTGAATCTAGGATCTCTGTCAGATACGATAGAAACTGGAATACCATGGAGTCGGACTATCTCTCGGATATACAGCTCTGCATACTGAACCATGGTGAAAGTCGTCTTAATAGGCAAAAAGTGCGCTGACTTGGTAAGACGATCTACAATCACCCAGATAGCATTCGATCCTCTGGCTGACCTCGGCAATCTGGTCACAAAGTCCATGGTAACATTCTCCCACTTCCACTCGGGAATAGGGAGAGGCTTGAGCAAACCTGCTGGTCTCTGATGCTCCGCTTTCACTAATTAGCAAGTCAGACACTCGGACACAAATCGCCTGATATCCTTCTTCATCCCTGGCCACCAATACAATAGCTGCAGATCCTTGTACATCTTCGTACTCCCTGGATGAATAGAGTACGACGACGTATGGGCTTCTGATAAGATATCTGCTCGGATAGAATCACTGCTAGGAACCCATATCCTGTCTCGGTATCTCACAATACCATCACTGACTGAATACAAGACACTGCCCTTGGCCTCATCCCTCTGCTTCCACTTTCCTAACTGCTCATCTGATGACTGACCACTGCGAATACGGTCCAGAAGAGAAGACTGAATGGTCAAGGTAGATAGACAGGGGAACTCTACCTTGAGGATAAGTCTCAAGATCAAACCTCTGCATCTCAATCTGAAGAGGTCTCGACACTGTCAAATGAGCCATCACTGCGACTTTTCTGCTCAATGCATCCGTAACTACATTAGCTTTACCCGGGTGGTAGCTAATGTCACAGTCATAATCCTTCACCAGCTCCAACCAACGCCTCTGACGCATGTTCAGCTCCTTCTGGGTAAAGAAATACTTGAGGCTCTTGTGGTCAGTAAAGATCTGGCACTTCTCTCCATACAGATAATGCCTCCAAATCTTCAAGGCAAAAACTACTGCGGCCAACTCTAGATCATGGGTAGGGTAGTTCTTCTCATGAGTCTTCAATTGTCTAGAAGCATAAGATATCACCTTCCCATGCTGCATCAATACTGCGCCAAGACCGAGCTTCGAAGCATCGGTATACAGAACAAACTCACCGGACCCTGACGGCACGGCCAAAACTGGTGCTGAGATAAGAGCTTGCTTCAAAGTATCGAAGCTCTTCTGACACTCCTCGCTCCAAACAAATTTCACATTCTTCTTGGTCAGTGCTGTGAGTGGAACTACAATCGAAGAGAATCCCTTAATGAACTTCCGATAATATCCTGCTAAGCCAAGAAAACTGCGGATCTCTGATGCATTTTGCGGCACAACCCAATCTCTGACTGCTGCAACTTTCGCTGGGTCTACCTCAATACCACTGCTGGATACAATGTGGCCTAAGAACGCCACCTTCTCTAACCAGAATTCGCATTTACTGAACTTTGCGAATAATTTGTGCTTTTGCAATGTCTGCAACACTGTGGCCAGATGCCTGCTGTGATCCTCCCGATTCTTGGAGTAGACGAGAATGTCATCTATGAATACTATCACAAACTGGTCGAGGTATGGCTGAAATACGCGATTCATGAGATCCATGAAGATCGCTGGCGCATTCGTCAAACCGAACGGCATCACAAGAAACTTGTAGTGACCATAACGAGTCCTGAAAGCTGTCTTTGAAACATCAGCATCTCTCACCTTGAACTGGTGATAACCGGAACGCAGATCTATCTTAGAGAAAATCGAAGCTCCCTGCAACTGGTCAAACAGATCCTCAATCCTCGGAAGTGGGTATTTATTCTTCACTGTAACCCTGTTCAACTCCCGATAGTCAATACAAAGCCTCATCGTGCCATCTTTCTTCTTAACAAACAAGACTGGCGCGCCCCAAGGTGAGAAACTAGGGCGAATGAACTCCTTGTCAAGAAGTTCCTGAATCTGCTTCTTAAGCTCTGCCATCTCTGTCGGTGCAAGTCGGTACGGTGCTTTTGAGATCGGAGCCGTACCTGGCATAAGCTCTATGGAAAACTCCACCTCTCTCTCAGGTGGCATACCAGAGACGTCCTCAGGAAAAATGTCTAAGAAGTCTCTAACAATCGGAACATCTGAGGCTGACTGACTGGGTGCCTCGGGGACAGATACAAAGGTTGCTAGAAACGCCCGACACCCTCTATGCATGAGCTTCCTAGCCTGAACATATGGAATAATATGTGGTAGAGGAAAGTACCTGTCTGGCTCAAATAAGAACTGCGTCATTCCAGGCGGTCGGACTAGAACAGATCTCCGCTGGAAGTCAATCAAAACTCTGTTCCACAGTAGCCAATCCATCCCTAGTATAATGTCAAACTCTGGCATCAGCAGTACGATCAGATCCGCATAAACAAGGTTGCCATGGAGCTCAAGATCTATGTCTCGGATCACACTGGTGGCTGCCATCTCCTCGCCAGACGGCAGTACTACGGAATAGGCTATATCTAGCCCAATGGTCTTAACTTTGAAAAAATTAGCGAAGACCTCTGAAATGAATGAGTGGGTGGCCCCTGAATCTATCAAGGCCTTCGTAGCGAAACCGGATATAAAAATTCTCCCTGAAAGATCGAAACTCTAAGTTGAACCCAATAGTTACAAAGACTAAACTTATAGACATGCAAAGGTTGAAGTTCTTCTAACTTAAATTTCCAAAATATTACAAAGTAGAGCATGCAATCCTAATGCAATTCTATGTTCAAAATATTAACCCAAAACATTAAGTTCCAAATGTAGACTCAAAGCTTAAGGTACCTGTCATCAGCATAGTATCGGGGTTCGTCTCCGTCGCATGGAGAGCAAACACTCTGCCCTGGGTAGGCAGGTTCCTTTGAGGGCACTGCAGAAATAAGTGGTCTGGACTACCACACCTATAACACTTTCCTGAGCCGTACAAACATGCTCCAGGATGGCGACGTGAACACTTAGGACAGACTGGGCGCTCAGGAGCCCTCGGGGCTGGGCGTCCCCGCTGCAGCAGCTGCTGCTGGCCTCTGTTTCTAGGCGGTCCGTGAAAAGGCATCTTGTTCTGCTGCTGATGCTGCTGAGGAGGAGGGCGGTGCGGTACCTGGGCTGGTCGCTTTCCCAAGCGATCTCTCTCGATATCACGCTGATCCTGCTCTGCGGCTAGGGCTTTGGAGACAGCGACCTCATAAGAAGTAGGGTCAGACACCCTAACATCACGGCGCAAGATCGGCCGTAGACCCACCAGAAAATGCATCATCTTGGCTCTAGCATCGTTTGCGATCAGGGGTACAAAATGACAACCCCTCTCGAACTTACGGATGAACTCCGTAACAGTCATATCTCCTTGCCTCAAGCTCATAAACTCAGTGGTCAACCTGGTGCGCACTTCCTCAGCAAAGTATTTGGAGTAGAACACCTCCGTGAAGCGTACCCAACTCAGCGTAGCCATGTTCAGGGCTACCGATGCTCCTTCCCACCATAAGCGGGCATCTCCTCCGAATAAGTATGTGGCACATCGGACTCTGTCTGCATCTCCAAGCTCCATGAACTCGAAGATAACCTCGAGGGACTTGATCCAGCCCTCAGCAATCATGGGGTCAGACGTCCCAAAAAACTCTTTCGGACGCATCTTCATGAATCTTTCGTAGACAGCCTCGGGCCCTGTCGGCCTGGTCGCCACAGCATTGTTCCCCGCAAACTGTGCGAAGAACTGAGTCATCCCAGCTAACATCTGGGCATTCATGTCCGGTGGAGGTGGAGGTGGTAAGTCTCTCTCCTGCCTCGGCTCCTCTCTGTCCTCTTGGCGAGGCTCCTCCCCAGTAGGGCGCTCAAGGATGCGTCTAGGGGGCATACTGTTCCATACATAACCCATACGTAACTAACATGCATAATTTCATAATTTATTTAAATTTAAATACTGAACAAATAAAATGAATCTTGACATAAAATGCTTCATGAAATCATGCCGTTAAGTAAATAATTCATGCTTTAAAGAAAATGCGTAAACATAAACTTACAGACCGAAGACGTGACTTCGTGAGCTTCTCGTGGTCAGTAGTAGTACAACCCTATACAGAACCACCGCTCTGATACCATCTGTAAAGGCCCTAAAATCCTTACTTGGAAATTTGCGGAAAATTTAAAATTTTTCTTTTTAAATAATTAAAATTGCCTCCTTCATAAATGAACTTATAAATAAAGTTTGATGTTCAATGTGGTAACGGAAGAATTAACATATTTGAAATAACAGTAAAAAGTTTTTCCAACAATAATTAAAACATTTGAGCCATCAATTAAAAATAAATGCTGAACTGAGGTCCTCGGGTCCTACTACTGCCGACTCGAGCCTGCTCACTGGTCCCCGCCCTCGGCCCCGGCATCAACAGAACCTACAACAATCAAGTCTAGTGAGTCTAAAGACTCAACATGCATATATCGTAAATAACGAGTAAATACTATAGTAAAATTTCATGGAATAAAAATGTCGTGTCATGAGGCATATCGTAAAAGGGTCGTGTCATTATTAATTATAATACGTGCATAACCGAACTGAAAATATCATGGTAAAAATGTTTGCTCCTTGGAGCCCTGTACTGAAATAGCCTGTAATAATTTTCCTTGTGAGATTATGGTATACGCAAGTGGCCCCTGCACTGAAACTGACCGGTAACTGGCGACCGGATAATAAAATGCTCCCATGACCGGTAACTGGCGACCGGATAAAATAGTAAACGTCTGATCAGACTGTGGCCACAGTATACTGGGTGAAACAAACTCAACTAACCGGTAACTGGCAACTGGACCGGTAACTGACGACCAGATTTAGCAATAATCCCATGATAGTGAAATGGCCACAAGCAATATCGCATAATCTCAAAAATGAACATTTTATATATTTATGCACGTAATATAATTAAATGGCACAATTAAATATCTTGTAATAATTTACTGCTTGGATTGGATCGCTCCCAGGCTTGCTGCAACCTAAATATGTCATGAAAAATATGCAATAGATTTATGGGACCAAACTATGCAATAACATTCTAAAATGTGACAATTACGCCTACCGACTTCGTATTTAATCATGACTCCGAACCAGCCCGAACCAACACTGAACCGTCATGTATTCATGATTAAAATACGCCTAAAATGATAAAATAATGCTCCTAAAATGGTGAGGGCCGAAATCTAGGTGAATTGAGGCCAAAACAAGAAACGCTCTTTCGAGAGTCAATTTGGCACATCGCACCGTAAATTCTCGTACGACCTCAAAAATGAACCGAATTACAAACGGTCAAAAAAATGACCTTCCTAACTCAATGAGGCACTGTCCAGTCCAAGGCCATAGGCTAAAAGCCGACCGAGAACTCGAATGAGCCACTGAACCGTCACAGCAAGTTGCTGTCCAAAAATACAGCAGCTGTGCTTGGTTTGCTTGCGTCGTTTGCGAGGCTAATGGCCATTGGGGCTTGAACCTCCGACCAACACCTCTTACCAACGTCCCAAGGAATGATTCGAACCATGGCTAAGGGCTTTAGACAAGCCACAATTCGGAATATTCCAGCAACAATCAAAAAGATTCACCCAAGAGCACCTTTGCATGCGCGTGTGGTGTTTTGCTTTGCTTGCTGTCTCGTCTCGTTTCAGTGGCCATTTGATTGGCCATGGCACGATCTAGACATCTTGGTGCATGGTGTGAACCGTGGCTAAGGGCTTTAGGCCAACCAAGATCCACATCATTCCACCATACTCGAACCAACACATGCTGTCAAAATCAAAGGGGCCGAGAAGGGGAGGGGTTGTTCTTGCGTTTTATGTAAAAACCGATTAGCCATGGACCAAGCCACCAAAAGGGCGACTTATTCACGTCTTAGACATGCTAGGGAAGTGATATAATCATGGCTATAGGCCCCTAGGGCAGCCAAGATCCAATCTATTCCCTTATGACCGCAACATCAGATTTTCGAACACAAATGGAGTTGCTGTCATTTTTGAATTTCCAGCAAGCATGGGGGCTGAAAAAATGGACTAAAGTGATCCTAATCCATCCTAGAACATGTCTAGATGTTGCCTTGGGATCCTGGAACCGAACCAAATACCTGAAACCAAAACATCAAAGAAAACCGTGAAGCTTGAAAAGAAAGGGGCCGAAATTCTGCATGTTGTTCTTTTATGAAAATGCTGATGTATTTCGGTTTTTACATGAAAGGGGGATCATGAAACATAAAAATATGATAGTATGACTTGATTGAAGAGTCAAGGAAGAATATATGCATGCCTGGTTTCGTTTGAAAGAAAAACGAAAAGAAGAGACGATCCGGCGCGGAGGAGGTGGAGCGCTTTGCTACTTAGCTTGATTTTGAATTTTTCTCTCTTGTTTTCCCTTAGCACCTCACGATTTTTGCCTCTAAAATGACTCTGAATTTCGAGCTTAGGGAGAGGGGAAGATGGTTAGGGGAGTGAGGGAAGTTGGTGCAAAATATAAGAGGCAACTCAAGACCAAGTCTCCCTCATTTTGAATTTTGAATTGTTGTTTGATATCAAATGAGTTGATGGATGGCTCTAGAAGGTGGGGGCCAAAATCTTAAGCTTTCTAGACTAGGATAATGCTCAATAATTAATTAATTAAGGTGGACTAATCATAAAAGAAAGATTAGCATGTTAACACCAAAAAGAATGGGTCAAAAGGGTGATGAGTTGGCATGGTAATGCTTAATCTATTAAGGGGCCGAAAATACAATAAAATGAAGGGGAGAAATTTTTTAGTTACTAAATATTAATACCTTAAGAGCCTTATCTATCCCTTAATTAATTTATTGAATTAATCCCTTAATTAAATAACTCAAATGAGCTTATTTTCCTACTCACCTCAAGTAATTAAATTAAATCCTCAAACTTCCTTTTTAACTTAAATGAACTTACTTGCTAGCTAAAATAAATTCCGGAATGGTTTTCTAAATCTTAAATTCTATCTCAAAACTCCAACTCCTGTCCGGCCTCACTGAAATAACTGAAATGGTAAAAATCAAACTACTGCATGAAATAATAAAATAATTAACTTTAAATACTCATGCAACAAAAATCATTTTTAATTTAAATACTAGAATTATGCATGATTTATACGTAGTCTAAGTTACGGGTTCTACACTGGGAATAAGAACGTACCACCATCTGGCTGGGGAAAGTAGGTGGGAGAACGTTGCTTTCTTATTCAACCGGGATCCCTAGATTAGAAATGAGTCGAGTCTGAATTGACTAGTCCAGAGTTATATTTAGAGCTTTATATCGATACATGTCTTTCTGATTTGATACATGCTATTATATGTGTTTCATGCTTTTATATATGCTTTGATATGACTGCATGTTTACATTGTTTATACTGGGATTATATTCTCACCGGAGTTATCCGGCTGTTGTCTTGTTTGTATGTGTGCATGACAACAGGTGGGGCAGGATCAGGATCAGGAAGAGGATGAGAGATTCAGAATTAGCGTGGAGAATCCGGACTTAGAGTAGATTGATTTTCAGTAATTGAGATAGTGACTGAACTTTAGTTTAAGATAAATAAATGTTGTACAAGACTTGTACTTTTATATTGACATGTATATCAGATCGAGTACATTACGTTTCCGCACTTGCATTTTAAAGAAAAAAAATTTATGTCCCACATTACTTAATTGTTATATTGATTTTTAATAATGATTAAGAAGACGAATTAGGTTCGGGTCCCCACAATCTTCACTATGAAAGAGGAGGAAATCAAGAATATCTTTCTGAAATTGGAAGAAGCCGGTCTGAAGCAGTTTTTGGGATTATCCTCCCATGAAATCTATGTCAAAGAAATCCAAGAACTCTACGCTACTGGCTATGTTACTCAAGAAGGACATATTGCATCGACTGTAAGTGGTCAGTTACTGATTATTGAGGAGGAGTTTTTCTGCAATCTCTTCCATCTACCAGCCGACAGACTTATCAATCTTTCTGAGGTGAAGGCATCTGATATTTAGGAGATTCAAACTACCCTTTCTGCTGCTATTCAAAAGATCAAATTTTCTGATCCTAAGAAGGAACTGAAGCCAGAAGTACAACTACTGGCTGTTATTGTAGCCAAGGGCATCTTAGCCAAGGCAGGATCTGGAAGGAAGATGAACTTGAGAAACATCATCTTCAATATTCTGAGAAATATGTTTCAAACTGCCAAACAGTCCAAAGGCCTTGCGGTGCAGCTCAGCCATGGGCTGAAAGTTAAAGGTTTGATGACTGATGACTCTGAAAAGTCATCGAAGATAAAAAAAATTTCAATGCCAAGTCTGTCCAGTCGCCCAAACAGAAATTGGACATGTCACCTGAGCAGTTCATTAAGGTGAAGAAGGAAAATATGACAGATGCAGCTCCCAAATCAGTCAAGAAGGCTCGAAAGGAGGTTAAAAAGAAAACAATCAAGCGTAAGCTGATTGTCAGTGAAACCGAATCTGAGAAGACTCCTTCACCCAAAGTTGTGAAGAAGCCATGTACTTTAAAGACCAAGCCTACTACTCTTGTTGGGACAATCCCAACTGATAGATTGAAGCTGTCTGGAGCTGAACAGCCTATCAAAGCTGTCCCACTGAAAGCAATCCTAACTAAACCCTCAACTGAGGATTAGTTGCCCTTATCCTCAATTCTACCAAAGAAGAAGGTCACCGAATCTGGTGATAAAAAGAAACTTGATGGAGTTAAGGCTTCTTTAATCACTATTTCTGGCTATACTCCT
Source organism: Primulina tabacum (assembly GCF_025594145.1). Lineage (NCBI taxonomy): Eukaryota > Viridiplantae > Streptophyta > Magnoliopsida > Lamiales > Gesneriaceae > Primulina > Primulina tabacum. Next base: position 6,419,433 of record NC_134567.1, read on the forward strand.
TTACCTTTTGCCAGACCAAAGGGGATAGTGATCCGAGAACAACTAGATGCAACCACTTCGGGGTTGAGTCTTTCTCATGCCTTAACTGATCCCAAGGGCAAAGGGAAATTGCATGAAGAGCCAAGGCCAACCAATGCTGTTCAAACACATATTGATCTTATTTGGCAAGAAATTAATGATTTTGTAGAAGACAAGCCCAATGCTTATGATCATTGGGTAAAATTCAGAACAGAAGTTTTTGCTAAGCAACTTCAGAAGAAATCCACTCTGAAAAGATTTGTTGACTTGGAGAATCTCGTTCTGAAGGTAGTCAAGGCCCCTACAATCGTTCAAGCTTTGGAACGTAAGCATTATTTCTTCAACCAACTGAGAGTGAAGAGACTTCAGCAGATAGTTACTCAGTTGCGATTAAATTATGATCCAACTAGTCCAAGTGCTTTCAATGACAAAGCCGTATATGATCAGTTGGACTCTAATCTGATTTCATTGCAAATGAAGATCAAGGACTGGGAATCAGGTCAAGAACTGATCATCCCAACTGCCTCTCAAGATAAATCAGAGGAGGCAACTGAACCATCAGTTCCAGAACCTTCAAAAGAACCACCAGCTGCTTCTTCTACCCCAGTTTCTCCTTCATTATCATCTTTAGCACCTCTATCTTCTAATGTTGATCCATCGCCTTATTCTGAAGCTGATTTATCTCTGGCCAATCTAGATGAAGTCATCAAATCAGTGACCTCATATATTCAGCTGGACACTTCTAGATCAGTTGAAGATGTAACTGAAAAACCAGCTGATCAAGCTGTCATTTCTGAAGAACCAGCTGAAAAAATCTTGTTTGAACAACCGACAGAGTCAGTTCAGTCAGAAGTTGTGACTGAACAAGAAATTTTGAAGCAATCTGAACAAGCAGTCATTCACACGATTGAAGAGGATCAACTACATTCAGTTCCGACTGAAGAATCGGTTCCTCCTGCCAACTGAACAACCAATTGAAGATCCAGTTGTTGAACAAACTGAAGAATCAGTTAATGAACCAATCACAGAACCTTCTAATTCTTTTGCTCCTCTATCAGTCTCATCTCCTCCCAGGAACTTACAACTGAAGGTATGCCAGAAATAGCTATGCATTTAACAGAACCACCTGACAGAGCGATGTTTGTATTTTCTTCACCAGAAAGGGAATAGATTCCAGAAACTTCCGGAGCCATGTCTCCCAGAATTTCAGACTCTGATGCTCTATTTGAAGAACTCCAAACCGTTCAATCAAATCTCGTCAGTATGATGAATGTTATTTCTGCTATACAATCTACTCAGCTTGCACATACCCTGAAGCTAAATTCAAACTATGAATTTAAAACAGAGAGACTGGACAAGCTTAACAAAAGTGTGACTGATCTCTTCCTTCAGATGGATAATATCAAGAAAGACAGGCTGTCGACTGAATCTCACTTCCAAACTCAAGCACTAGTCGGCAGGAGATTTAAATTTCTTGAAGAAAAAGTCACTAAAAGTATTGACCTGCTGCTAAACATTATGTTGAAGGCCGTATCAGATATTGCAGCAGATGTCCGAATTTTAACAAGAAAAGTGGATGTGATTGACAAAAAGGGGGAAGTTTTCAGAGAAACAGAAGAAGAAAAAGGGAAGAAGAAGAATGTATGAAGATCAACTGATCTCAGTTCATTTGTTGAAGATTCTTATTTCTTTATTCTCTGTACGAATCTGTACATTAGAAGAGTTATTTTATCTACAATAAAATTAGAGTTCTATCTTTAGTTCAGTTGATCAGTTCATACATTACAAGTTTTGTCAAACACCAAAAAAGGGGAAATTGTTTGAAACTAAGTTTTGGTGGTTTGACAAACTAAGAGTTTATACTTATTGGAATAACTGATCAAAGGAGAATCAGCTTAACTGACTAAAATCATACAACTGATAGTTGCCAATAGCTAAAGATTAATGCGTACATTATCAACAGCAACTGAAGCCAGCTGAATCTTATCTACGTCGAACTCATCAGTTGGAAACTGATCAGTTGAGCAGAATCAAACTGATAGCTGATCTTCAGCTGTACACGTCATCACTTGAGAATGACAAACGACAAATAGTACAAACAGACTGCAACTCGTAGTGGAATGCCGCATTTCAGAGTCTACAGTGTACAAATGTCAGAAGAATGTTGGCGTGGCAAACAACGGCTATAAAGAATCAAATTGTATTTATTGTTACCGTTGAAGAGTTGCCTATAAATAGGGGAGAAGAGCAGTTGAAAGAGAGAGACAAGCTTCTATTCATCTTGCTGTTACGCTTCTCAAAAACATTCACAAGCTCACAGTTATCAGAAATATCAGTAGCATTCAAGGCTAAATTTCGAGCTTAAATAGCACAAGTCATTTGTTGTATATTCATTCAAGTTGTGCTAAGATCAGTTTACGAACTGTCAGAAAAGTGTATACTAATAGTTTCAGTTTTGGCAGTGTTAAGTCCAAAACTGAAGTGGATCTATACAAACTTGTATTGATCAAATTCTTTTAGTAAATATCCTATCTTTGTGATAGAAGGGGTGACGTAGAAGGGATTCAATCTCCGAACATCCATAAACTCTTGTGTGTCATTTTATTTCAGTTACATATTTTATCTTTCAGTAAGTTTACTTCCGCAACTGTTTTTCCAGTTAAACTGATTGTCATTGACTAACAAGATTTCCAGTTTCAGTTTCTTACAAAACTGACACTATATTTTTCAAAACCATACATAATCGAAAGTGTTTATTTAACCCCTCTTCTAAACACTTATTCCAGTAGTCAACCGATTCAACAACTACCATTGTCACCAGACACCAAGCGATGGTCCTTTACTCCATAGGGACGAATGGGGTATTTAACTTTGGAAAGCTCGTATTCAAGACAATACTTCAATATGTTGGTGCAGGTCTTAAAGCTTCTAAGCTACCATTCCCCTTCTTGATCTATGGAATGCTGGTATCTCAAGTTTTTGTTAAGGACGTTGATGAGCAGCTATCCGACATAAGTGAGACATTCAAAATTGTTCCCGCCTTCTTTAAGGGCAACCGGAAGATTGATCTTCCTTGGTGTGCCCCTCACACTGAACTTGCTCCGAGTGCCACTGTCCAAGGCAAGCCTGACACCCCTAAGTCCACGGGACTTATAATGCTCACTACGGCGGAAATCCACGCTCAAATTGAACATGCTCTCACCAAGATCCTTCAGGCGAAGGATGACATCACATATTATGATGATCTTGTGGAAAACTACATGATGCTATTAGATGTAGGTGTCTTTCCTGGACAAAAAAGGGGACATAGTGATGGTGCTGGTCCATCTGGGACCAAGGAAACTGAAGTGGATGGGGCTTCTGATGAAGGGGATGATGGAAACTGAGTGTGTTTTGGTTTTTGGTTGATTGTTTTTTATGCTTATTGTTTTATTTTGCTATATCAACTATCAGTTGGTTAGGATTTGGTTTTACTCTACACCTGATGTAATTACTTACTGAACTGTTAATGAAATCGTGCAGGTGTTATCTCAAGTGTTTCCAACAAATCTAACAACACCCGTGCTAATTTTTTTTATTAAGGGGGAGAAAAATTCTCGAATTTAGGGGGAGATGACTTGAGTTAACAAGGATAAATGAGTTTGATCTCATTTTGTCGAGAAAGGCAAAAAGGGAGAGATTGAAAGAAAATATATTTACTTTATTTAATTGATATAATTTATTATCTTAAATAATTTCTCTAATATTATCTTTCCTTGTTGATTTTATTTACTAATTAAATTTTTACCTTCCTTATCTTATAGATTTCCTAGTGAGATGAGGAATGTGATAAATAAGAGAAGCGAGGATAGTAATGGTTGGACGCACTCTTGATCAATCATACGCTCACTTTCGCACTCCGTGGAATTTCAAGAGAAAAATATTATCAATGTTGCTGCTACTGTGAAGAGAGCCTTTGCGCGTGCTGCCGTGATTGTTGAGGACATTTCAGACAACACACGTGCAAGTGTTGGCTGAAGATTGTGTTTCGTTGCCTCAAAATTCTGCATCGATTATTTGCTTTCTTGAATAATTTTTATTCTGGTTGTTTGATTTTAGAAATCATATGTTTTCTCAAAGTGTTGAGAAAATTGATTTTTGTGAAGATCACTAGTGATAGGTTTTTGTAAACGTTTCGGTTTTCTTGTGATTAATTTTTGCCCCGAGGCACCGCATAAATATTTATATTTGTGCATATTTAATCTTGTCCATCTATTTATTTAAAGTCAATTTGTGTTACAAACTATAATATTCCGCTGTATGTTGTCTTAAATTAAATGTTGTAACATTTGACAAAACACTTAATTATGATAAAACACAAATTCATGATCTTACATTACTGTTATCATATTAACGTACATCTGTCAAGCAATATTCTTTACAAGGATCTTCAATATTGAACTCTTTTGTTACTCTAAATGGGACAAAAGTGTTAAATTTTTTTCTTCCGAAATAATGATTAAAGAAATGGATTAAATTAATATTCACTACAACAAATTTGTTATTCAACAACACACATACGACAACGGTTTTTCGCTAAAACCGTTGTCTTTTATTTTTCACAATGGTTTTTTTTTAAAACAGTTGTCGTATGACGTTTTTTAAAGCAAAAGACAACGGTTTTTAGAAAACGTTGTTTTTTAGGAGGTCAAAGACAACGATTTTCTAAAAACCGTTATCTTTGAGCGTTTTTTTATGGTCAACAACGGTTCTATAAACTGTTGTCTATTAGCGTGTTTTTTTAACAATCGACAACTGTTTTCTAAACATCGTTGCATATTAGCGTGTTTTTTTTGACAATCGACAACGGTTAACAGTTTTTCTAAAAACTGTTGTCTTTGAGCTTTTTTTTAGGGTCAACGAATTAGCGTGTTTTTTGGACAAATAACAAAGTTTTACTAAACTATTGCTATATTTTGCGACGATTTTGCTAAAACCGTCGCTCAGAAACCGTCGCATTTTTAAAATTAAAAACGGTTTTTGTATAAACCGGCGCATTTATAAAATTAGCGACGGACATCACGAAAAATCGTCGCTAACATTAGCGACGGAAATGCTAACCGTCGCTAATTAGCGACTGTTTACCGTCGCTAAAAGTCCAGTCCGTCGCTACTTTTAGCAACTGTCACTACTTTTAGCGACGGTTGACAATAAACCGTCGCTAAGTAGCAACGATTAAATTCGTCACTAATGTAAAAAATCCGTCGCAAATGTTAGCAACGAAAACGGTTTGCACTTTCGATAACACCCTCAGCTACGACAGTTTTTAAATGGCCTACGACAAAAATCCGTTGTCATTTTGCGTTTTTTTAGTAGTGATTAGACACAAAATATCTTTTGAAGAATGATTTTAGATGTACCGACAAATATATACACAAATTCATTGTATACCTTCATATTTGAACTTCTTGAGCATAGCTGCAGCAATGGAAAGGCATGGCATATCATCGTAAACCACCAAAATGCTAATCGAAGGGACCGATTTTCCGGATGAAGAAGAGTTGCTTGTGGCTTTTGATTCACCCTCCATGTTTTGTTTTCGCTTTCTTTTAGATAATGGCAGTTGGAAAAAGTAATTAAAGAGGGTGATTTATGTAATAAGGGTTTCATGTAGTTTTAGTGAATATAAAGAAGGTGAAAAAGAAAACGGAAAAAGAAAAAGAAAATAAGCGGCAATGAAAATTTACAAGAAATTAATGTTGAGATTAAGTTAGATTGTCACGCCCGACCCCGAAAGATTAAGTACTTCTTTTTCTTTTTATATTTTTTCAATTTTTTACTTAAGTTCATGTTCCCTTTTTTAATAAAATGGTACTTGATGTCACATACCAAAATTGAGAGTTTCACTAATTTGAAAGACAAATTTTTTAAAATAATGGTGAACCGATAAACTATTTTTTAAAAAAAATATCTTTATTTTTAAAATATAATGTAATTTATCTTTCAAAAAAATTGTAATATTTTTTTCTAAAAAAATTCTTTTACTTATTTAAATATGTGTTGATTTAGTTTTCCAAATATAAAGGAAGTTGTACGAATGTGTGTCAATCTTTTTATTTTATTATATTTTTACTAGTGATATAATTAATATTTGAAATAATAATAATAATAATTGGAACATGCAAAATCTTGAATTTTGCACAAATTTTTTTTGAAAAATTAGAGGAACGTGTGTATGTGTATCTGTCTACTTTGTTAAAAAATTTATCAATCAAAGGTCACGGGAGATTTTATATCAATGTGTAATTTTTCTTAAATAATTTATTTTCGCCATCCTTAAATACATTGTAACAGTACCTCAATACTATCACAGCGTCCTCATAAATCAGATAATATTAGCTACCCCTAAAAAAAAGTTAAATAATAATAATAATAATAATAATAATAAATGAAATACGAAATTGCATTTACAAATTTAAATTTATATATTTTTAATATTCAAGTTAAAATCCCTTGAAAGCTACTACAAGAAATCTGACCTATCGCGACGCATCGCACATTCAACGTCGTCATATGGTTCCATTTGACGAACCATAATGTGTTCAACGTCGCCGAAATATTGAATCGTATGCATCCATTTTCCCACCTTTATTTTGGGTTATTTGGCGACTTGACAAAGTTAATGTGTCACGAAAGGTAAGCATTTGGCGACATAGAACACATTCAACGTCACTGACACATGGCGAGATATTTTCCCTCCTACGTTCTGGGTCCTTTGGCAACATGATTCAGTTAAAGCGTCGCAGAAAGATAACCCTAGAGCGTCGCAAAACTGGTAAATCATTCCACGACGCGTAACAAGAGTTGCCGAAAATTTTTGGTGGGAAAAGATATTTCATTGGTACATTTCGCGACGCATCGTACACTCAACGTCGCTAAAACGTTGAGTGTCCTTTCGCATCACGACTCATTGTTTTTTGTGCGTCGCCAAATAGCTCTTATATAGTTATATACAAAATTATAAATTTTTTATTATGTTTATATTATTTATTATAAGTTTTTTCATTCTCCCACCATTCTCCCCGGATTTTCCCCGCCTCATAGAATCTCAAATCAACATGATCGTTCCTTTTTTCTATCGGGAAGTGGCTTCAAGTGAAAGATTTTCAGAAAGCTGTTGTTAATCGGAAGAGGCAGGGCGGGAATTCATCGACATCGAGTCTATTGAGGTGAAGAAAGCTGCTTAATTCTAGTAACCCAATCTTTGATGGTCAATTCTTAAACATTTTGATTGAGTAGATGCAAATATTGTACCATAGCATTCTTCAGGTCTACTTATGCAGTTTTAAATTTTGGCTTCTTCTTGAAGACAACCACCTTTAATGTATAAATAAATTGAAACAAATCCATGGTTGGATACGAATTTCTGTTGAAGTTTCCCATTGAATAAATTATTATGTTTTTGTCGAGTGTTTTGATTTGGTTAATAAGAAATTATAACAATATATTAAGAGAGAATGCATTTTTTATTTCTCTGTGTGTATTCTTGATTCTTGATTATGTATTAGTTATTGCTCTGTGTGTATCAGTGAAGTTCTTAACGTCCATATTTGGTTATCTCGTAATTATGAAATTAAAAATAGTCAATCAGGTTTCACATCTCACAATTTTTAATTATTGCACAATTAAATATTATATTATTGGCTACCTAATATACCATACTTTGGTTCTTCTTGTTAAAAATGAGGCAACTTCAGTTAGATTCTTGAGAAAATTACAACTCTCTGGTATGGTGTATACTTGACAAATGCTAGATGGCAAATAATCATTTTATTTTTGTTTTAAAAAAAACTATTAATTTATTGATTTGAGTCAACATTAAGCTAATTATTTTTGATTAACAGGATAGCACATGTGCTTTCATATGTCAAGATTTCATGATTGACTTCTGGCCGAGTTGGTTGCTCTCTTCTAAGGGCACTAGATTTGCTGCAAAATCCCTCAAGCGATGCAAACATGGAAAGTTCGAAAAAAGAAAGAATTTGTATCAAACTAAGCATATTACAACATTTACATGTACGAGTTCTATGCATAAGATCATCAAGCTCAATCTTGACTGCAAGATAGGTCGTTTCCATTTCTCCACAGTTTTGTCTCCCAGTGCTCATGTTCATCACACTTACTTCCCATGCATTTCTTTAACTCTTAATTTCTTTGTACTTGTTAATTGTCATATATTTGGGACTGATCTTTCAAATCTTAATTTGTTTTTTCTAATTGCTCATTGTGGAAGAATTTCAATTTACGGCATTTTTTTTCTTAATTTCTATGTGACCTTTGTATTATATATTGAACTAGAATATATGTCCCAATCCTGTGGCGGGAGAGCTTCCGAGCGTGATCGACACCTTTGAGCAATTGTTTCACAAAGGATGAAAATGGAAGAATGATTGGGCAACATAAAAATATGCAAGTATATTTTACTATTTCTTTAGGAGAGCCATGAATACTAATTGTTTTGTTTGTGACATATCAATTTTTCCCTCTCGATGTATATGTATCTTGGTTTTTTTATGTTCATTGGTTTATATATTTTTGGGTTTTGTTATTGGTGTTTTTGAGTGTCATTCCTTCGAATATCTTGTTTATTTTATGCTTTTGGCTTTTTTGGCACGGTCAAGCTTCAATGCTTGGATAAGAGAGAATAATGGATTGAAACCGGTTGCAAATAATTGATGATTTTGTCGAATATGGGATCTTGGACGTCAAAATGCTTTATTGTTTAGTATTAGAACATGTTTTCTTTTCTTCCATTATATTTTTAGTAACAATGGTGATGATCATGATTATTGTTTATGCATATAATTGTTCTTTGTATGTGATTTTTATGAATTTTAGTATAGATTCATGCATAAAATAATTAGCATATATAGACTACAGATTATAGGTGAACAACAACAAAAATTTGATGCATTATTGCAACACTTGTAACAGGTCATTCTCGGTTTCTCTTTCCAGCCTCCACCGACAGGCTCTTCGACTTGATCTCCTCCATCGCTTCCCTCACCTCCGACAACGACTATGTAGTTTTTTTTTAATTTTATTTTTCAACATTATCTAATTAGTGTTTGAGGAATTTTGTTTTTAAAAATTATTTGAGTAGTTTGTTTATTTTTTAAAAAAAATATTTGATTATTGAATAGTAAATTGTACATCTATTAAATTTTGTTATATAAAATTATTTTATTTGATATTCATATTTAATAGACAAAAATAACATCGATGACACATTTTGGCAATGCTTTTATAGTGACGAAAAATGAGGATGAATAAAAAATAGAAAAACAGGTAATGCTAAGGGCGTTGCTAAATATCTAATATCTTAAGTGACGAGGTTTCCGCGTCGCCAAATAATTACAATAATATAGAAAAATTGAATCAAAAAATATATTTCGCGACGCAAGGAAGTCGTCGCCACATGATAATACCTTATGGCGACGTGTGCGTTTAGCGTCGCGAAATACGTACACCGTTAGTGGCGTTTTACTTTCCGCGTCGCCAAATGGCCGATTGACATTTGCCTACGAGCAATTTGCGACGTAGGTCGGCAACGAGTTCTTGCATCGCCAAATATTCTGCGACGTGTTTTACTTACATTTTGCTACGTTGGTCAGCGTCGCCAAATGTAAAATTTCTTGTATAAAACATATATTGGGCAAATATTGCGTCAATTATAATACAATTTTCCCTGTTATCCCTGTAAAATAAATGTATATTATCAATATATTAAGTTTTACATTGATTTGTGTACAAATAGCAATGCCCTCTTGTCATATGTATTTTTCATCCCTATTTATTTTTTCTTTCTTCGAAAATTATCAAGTTAATACTTACTGCGAACTCGTGAAGTCTAAATTATCTACCTCTTGCATATATGTAGTATGGAAATGGAAAGAAAGATGAAGAAAATAACCATTATAAAATTTTCTACGATTTTTAAACTCGACATTACGAATAAGATGACAAATAAGAACAATTATTTTTGTTAAAAATTTAATTCTATTAATAATTGTTGGAAAAAATATATAATTTTTCAAAATATATTTCTAATTATAGGCAATAATAATTAATGACATCCTTATGCCCTTTATTGCATTACATACGAAAATCATCGAGTCAACAATACTTTAAATTCTGTAGTTCTTTTTTTTTCAGGTAAATTCTGTAGATTTTAATTTCAAGAAATCACCTTTAATTTTGCTACTCCGAAAATTCAATAAACATGCATCATCGTGATGTCATTCAAGGCTTCTAATTGCATGTGGTATATTATTATTAATTTTTGTCTATGTTAATTCAAGCTGATTTTAGTCCATTAATTTATAATTTATTTCTTATTCTTTTTTATCTGATTGTTGATGTGACATTGGACACATCAGCAATATCTGTCACCATGTGAACAATGTTAACAATGTTCGGTGATACATCATCATAAAAACTCAACGAAAGCACCCAATCTTTTCATAAAATTATTTCTGACAGTTAAAACAAATCACTCTTCTAATCAAGCTAGGGTTTTGAATTTTCCTAGAATCTTGAATGGTCTGACATATCTTGGATCCAACTTTCCGGATTTGCTGAATCAAATCGTTCCCTTCATTAGTGAGACTTTCACATATGCTTTTCGTAACGCCCGAAAACCCAAACACACTAACCACATGCATGCATGAAAATTTATTTAAATTTATTTAAATAAGTGGTCTAGAAGCATGTTTTAGTATTTGCATGGTTAAATGATTATTTAATCGAATGTTATGAATGTGAACTTTCTGTAGTCAAATACGCGAAGTACGGAAAAGGCGAGAGAACCGGATATGATTTTGATAAAGTTTCAACTTTTACAAAATTATAAATAGAAACTCTATAAGTTCAAATTAGGAAAGCGGCAATCTATTTGTAGTAAGGGGCAAACTTAATCGGCAATGAACTTTTGTTAGGAAATAAGGAGTTTCGGACGTAACTTTTGTTAGGAAATAAGGAGTTTCGGACGTACGATGCTAGAAATAGCTGGCGCCAAATATTTTTAAATATTCTGGGGAATTTTTAATCGAAAAATTATCAATTAATTAATTCTTTAATTGGGCCTATATTAGACAATGATTAATTAATTAATTAGGGCCCTTAGCTTTAGGTAAACTAAAGCCGATTAAGAACTAATTAAATAAGAATCCTACTCTCAACAATTCCTTATTCACGCCAATTTCTCTTGGCAGCACACACTCACACACAAAAACACACACTAGGACTCCTAGGGGTGGCCGAACCTTAGGGGAGAGGAAGGAAGGAGAAATTCGCACCCGTTCGTCTCTCATCGCACTGTCTGTCGTATATTGTAAGAATAAAGGAATAAGGCATGTTTTCAAACCTTTTTTCAAGCACCATTCAATCCATATTGTTGCATGTATGCTGCTGTGTGTGAAAAATTTATAAAAGTGATGGATTTTCAATTTCCTGCATATGCATATCATGTTTTCATAAATATTTTTTATGTTTATTAAATTGTTGAGGGAAGGATGCAAACCGAGTGTTCCAAGGGCTGGTCTAGATGTTTAGGAAGAGAATTGAAGAGGCAAAAGATGAACCAATGAGCCACAAGGGGTTGTTCACACCTGCACGCCAATCCCATGAAGACCGAGAGGGTGGGGGTGTGGCTTTGGGGTCCCTACGGCTAAGTGGGCTGCATGGGTTCCTAGCCACTGGTCTATAGGTTTGGTTTAGGGTCCTAGGAAGGGCTAGGATAGGTTTGGTCAGGGCTTGGATGAGTTGGTTGAGTGGCTGGAACCAAAACTCCACAAACATGTGTTGGTTGGGCTGTTTTTGGGCATGTTGTTCCTAGGGCTAAAGGGGCGGTGTAAGGGCTGGTGCAGGGGCTAGGGACATGCCGTAGGGTCTGGTGAGGGTCTAGTGTGAGCCAAAATTCGAGCCGAGGGCTGGGACCGCAGCTGGTTAGCGAGGAAGCCAAGGTGAGCGTGAGGATACGTTTTACGTGTTGTTGGTGCGTGAGCTTCAGGGCCTTGAGCGTCTGGTCTGTGTCCAAAAGGGCCTGATCATGGTCTTATTTAGCGTCTAAAAAAGGGCTAGGGCCTGGTTCGAGGTCGTTTCGAGCCGTGGTCCGTTCGGGGACGTAAATTGCCCGAACGTGTCAAAATAGGAGCGAACTGAACCTAGGTTAAATTTTAAATCATGTTTTTGGTTTTGGCTTGGGATTGGGGACTTCCAGAAACTTATATTGAGTCTTAGGATGTTAAAAAAGGTCTGGTCTCGGATTGGTTCGAGTCGGAAGGGTAGATTGGTCATTTATTTAACAAAAACGCGAAAAGGATAGTAAGCGAGTCTTCCGGTAAGCGAATCGAGTTGTTTTTGAAACGTAGGTCCTAATATTGAATTTCCAGCAAGCTAATAAATATTTTTGGATTTTTTTAAATTGTTCGAGTCATCTCCTTGAATCAAAGTTTAAGGTCGTCTGGGTACGTACAGCGTTAAATCTTGTGCGGTCGGTTCGAGGAAAGTCGAGGGTGGTTTGCAACTTCCTGAAACAATTCCAAATCATGTTAAATTTTATTTTTAGAAGTTTTAAAGTATATGCATGATATATGCTATTTTCAGAAGTTTTAACGTATTTTGCACATATATGTTATTTTTAGCAATCTCGACATATATGAATGATCTAAAGGTTTTTTTTGGAAATTTTAAATTATATGGAAAGTTATGAATATTTTATGAAATGATAAAGTAAAGGAAAATATTTTTGAGGAATGTGAATTGATTGTGACGAAAAAGTAGTAAGGGATCCGTTGAAAACGAGAATGTTGAACTTGCAATGAAAAGGGAGTGAACCGTCGAAAACGGAGTGGGAATCTCAATGATAATGGATCTGTTGAAAGCGGGAACGCTGAAGTTGTTTTTATGATAGTCGGTGGGATCGTCGAAAAAGTGGACGTTGAACCCGGCGGCCTAATATTATGGTTTATAGATTGATCAATCGAATAAAATTTGTCACTCTCGAGGACCGGACTTCACATAAGAAGGATGATTTTAAATGGAAAATGTTCATATCTACATATGATTTCAAAAACTGCATGTTTTGAAGGTTTCACGATTGCATGGAAATCTATTGTTAGTAAAAGTAATGTTTATGCATGTGATTGTATATGTATGAACTTGTTATGTTAGGTTTGAGCATTCTGAGTTATTAGACTCACTAGGTTTGAATGGTTGTAAGGTGATGATGGTATTGAGAGAGGCGCTGACCCTTGAGTGGATCGAGTCCGGCAGTACACTCCGAAGGGACATTTATTTTCCGCATTAGCTTGATAGCTAAAAGATTTAAAGATTTTTGTTAATGATTTTATTAGAGAATTTTTTATGCTTTATTTTGATGTTAGTTGATCTTGTTAAAGGTCGACGTAGGATTTTTGGTTAATTGACGATTTAGAGACTTTTATGCACTTGAGCATTTTAGATGTCAAAGTATTTTGATTTATGGAAGGGTTAAGTGGATTTAATTTATAATTTTTGAATAATGTTTAGAAAAAATTAGTAGGATTTTAAAGATACAAAGTAGTGGACTTTTCACTTTTCACCCACTCCGAACTCTAACGGTCTTTTTCCAAGTCAGCCTAGCTCTTTTGTCAATTATTTGTAGCCTTAAGTTTATATCTGACGATATCTACAGTTGCTCGAACCAGTTCAGGTCATGTGATAGATTTCTCCCCGATTTCATTCCAATATAGGGTGACCTATATTTTCTTCTACTAGAGGGCTTCACAAAGAGTCATTTTGATACTGTTGTGGTAGCTGTTAATATAAGCAAACTTTATCAGAAGTATATGTTCAATCCAATTCCCATTGAAGTCTAGAACACATGTTCTCAACATGTCCTCGATTGTTTGTATTGTCTTGTTAGTTTGGCCATCTGTTTGAAAATGATAAGTTGTGCTAAGAGTGACCATGGTCTCATAGCTTCTTGAAAACTCTTCCAAAATCGGGACACAAATCTTGGATATCTATCATATAATATTCTTACCAGAACACCGTGTAACCTTACTATTGTGTCCATGTATAGGGTGTCTATTTTATCTAGATTGTAGTTCCAGTAGGAAATGTACATGCTTTGATAACATATCAACTAACACTCAGATTCTATCATGGCTATGCCTTGATTAAGATGCCACGTAATATATAATATATATTTATATAATATAAAAAAGTATTTAACACATAATTAAAATAACTCTTGGAATCAAAATAAGAACTTCAATATGAATCATCAAAAGCTTTATAAAAAGAACACAAGGCTTGAAGGTAAAACACTACAAGTGTTAATAGAGAAAGTAGGAAAAGTTAGAAAGAAAGAAAGAGAAGAGAGAAAGAGAGAAAAAGAGATAGAAAATGTATTATATATATATATATATATATAAAATGTACATGTGTAGACATATATGTAAAATTAAATAACCATTATTTACTTTTTTAATTAATTATTATTAAATTAATTACTCAATTCTAGAACTATTTAGAATATTATATGGATATCATGTACCTATGGTACTCACAGTACTAACATTATTATTTAATTAGTAGATTTTAAATTTACTAAATAAATAATTGTGAACTCATTACAATCTCGATCGACTATCAGAAAGTGTCGATTTAGCGATGATACAAATCTTATTCATATAATGAAAATTGAAAATTTCGAAAATCAAAATTTGCATTGATTCATTTTTTGCAGCTGCTAGTTTTGTGAACTCCTTCACCAAAACATACAGTTCCACTCTTCTTACTTAATTAGCAGTTAAGCTAATTTTCACAACCTCCAATACATGAAATTCACTTATAAATTCTTTTATAAGCAATCTATTTGATCTACATAAAATTATCGTCGTCAAATTCAACTCTTTGAACTTGACTATCTCAACTTGTTGGAACATTTCTTGTTCGCAATCTTGATTTTGATGTTAAAAAAACTTGTTGTTTTGTACTATAACAAATTTACCTAAGTGTGTAGAAAGCTAACGAGCCAAAACTGAAGCTATCGAGACGCAAACTGAAAGTGCAAACTGATTGCCCAAACTAGACCAGTTCAACTGATTGTTCAAGCTGATAGCTGGTTCAGGAGAAGACCTTCAGAAGCCCGACCAGCTGATGAAGAGTTCAACTGAATCAGTGAAATCAGTTCAGCCGACTGAGCTAACTGATTTCACCAAACCAGCTTAAAACAAGTTCAGCTGACCAGTTCAAAGTTTCAATTAGGAGCCAATCAGTTTGCAGAACAAGACAAGCTTATCTAAGTGGAATCCAGATTTTTCACAAGGGTATAAAAGTAATTGTCCAATCAAAGGACAATAATGAACGTTGCAGCAGAGCTTAAGGTCGGGATGTTCCAAAATGGCTGTCAGAAAGTACAAGACTCAAATATTAAGGAACAGATTCGAACTGCAACGAACATATTTGATGAGTCTTGATATACGGTTACATTGCCCCTATATATACAAGATCAAGACCATCAACATTATATGTGTGGAAAAACAAATGTGTGCGGAAGAAAACAGATAAGAGGGGGGCACACATAACGCATATAAGGTTATAAGAAGCAACCAGCCCAGATTTTAGGGAACACTTCAATGTGTTATAAGCTTAGATTAGAAGCACAATTTCCTTAGTGTGTGAGAACACTTTCGTGTTGTATTCATATATCAGTTCTCACACATGCACACACAATCACTTACATATACACACAGAATTGAGCACGAAAACAACTTAGCGATGCGAGGAACGTTGGCGAAAAGGCAACCCTTGCTGAATATTTTCTCCAAGTTCACGTGAAAACCCTTAGTTGTGTGTGTGTGTGGCCGTGTGCTTACGGCTAAGAAGAGTCTTTAGTATTTCTTTAGGGTGAGTTGTGTGGGGTTTGGGAAGGGTTTTTGGCTTTATTTATTAAATAAAATAATGGTGCAAGTTTAGGCCCATTAACCTAGTATATTAGGTCCATTAAACCCATTAATATTTAAAATATTTTATTTAGGGAAATTTGTGAAAATATTAGCCGAGTTTTCAAAAAATCCCTATTTTCATCGAAAATCGATCACCGGTTTAAAATGCGATTCGGCGTATAAAAACACATCATTTTTGAAAATTTCATTTAAAATACACCACACATTAAGCAAGTAAAAATAATTATTTAATAAAATATTTTCTTCATATGATCTCCGGTCTCCTTTCCTCGATCGCGTATCGAATAACCTCATCTTTATGCATTCTAATAAAAAAACTACCTTTTAAACATGTAAATATGCACATCATATTTAATGCATGCAACTAAAACCATTTAATTAGTCATTTTCATTTTCCTTAGATTTGCATGCAGTTAGGTTACGTTATCGCATTTTTGGACTTTACAATTTTTACATAAAAGTCAATAAAGTTCAAGCCAGAAGTTAGCTCGCTAAACAATCTAGTTGTCGGTAGAATAATTGCAGACATCATTTAATGACATTGTTGGTGCAGACTTCTTTGAATTGGCAAAGTTGGAATATTTGACTAACATTTCAGAAGGAAATTCAGACGGAAATACGAATACTCGTTTTTAACGCGTATTCACATGGACAAGGGGCTCTATAAAAATTGCAGGACATCATTTAATGACATTGTTGGTGTAGACTTCTTTGAATTGGCAAAGTTGGAATATTTGACTAACATTTCAGAAGGAAATTCAGACGGAAATATGAATACTCGTTTTTAACTGCGTATTCACATGGACAAGGGTATCTATAAATAGAGCTCCTCCTTCATTCTGAAATCATCTCTTATTCGAGTTTTCTCTCATCTTATAAGCATTTTTGAGTGCTTTGTTCTATAATATTTGTGAGGTGTTTGTTCTCCTGTATTAAGAGAGTATGTGTTCTCTTTGGAAACACAGTGAGTAGGTTTTACACCACAAAATATTATAGTGGATTTTTTTCATCTTAGCCCGTGGTTTTTACCCCAATAATTTTTAGGGTTTTCCACGTAAATCTTGGTGTCCAGTTTATTCTTTATTTTCGGTTTTATTATCTCAAATTCTGCACGTGGGACCAACAAGTGGTATCAGAGCCTTGGTTTAAAATTTCTTAAAATTCCGAGTATGCTCTGTGGTTGCAGCCTAGACCGATCTTCCACATCAGAAAAGATTTTTTGAGATTTTTTATTTAAGACGGGATTATTTTGTCCAGTCTACTAAAATTGTTGTAGACATAATGACGGGAAGGTAAGAGATAACAAAGTTCAATGGAAGCAATTTTATGCTGTGGAAAATAAAGATACAAGCAGTTTTAAGAAAGGAGAATTGCTTGGCAGCTTACAGAGATAGACCGGTGGAGATTACGGACGATGGAAAGTGGAACGAGATGAATGATAATGTTGTTGCCAATTTACACTTGGCTATAGCAGACGAAGTTTTGTCAAGTATCTCTGAGATAAAAACAGCCAAAGTTATCTGGGATACTCTGACAAAGATGTACGAGGTCAAGTTGCTACACAACATGATTTTCCTAAACAGAAGGTTTTATACTCTTCGGATGGCGGAATCCTCGTCGATGACCGACCATATCAACACACTGAATACTCTATTTGCCCAACTCACTTCCATGGGACATAAATAGGGGAAAATGAACGTGCGGAGCTTCTACTTGAAAGTCTACCAGATTCATATGATCAACTTATCATCAGCATAACCAACAATATTTTTATGGGCTTTCTAAGATTCGACGATGTCTTAACTCCGGTTCTCGGAGAAGAAAGCCAGCGCAAGAATAAGGAAAATAGGTTGGTGACCTCGAAGCAGGAAGAGGCTTTACCGATGATAAGAGGAAGATTTATGAACCGTGACTCTAGTGGGAGTCAAAGACGAGGTAGATCAAAGTCGAGAAGTAAGAAGAAAAATATTTACTGCTTTAAATGTGGCGGTAAAGGCACTTAAAGAAAACGTGTATGAGTATCGAGAAGAGTTCTGAATGAAATGTGGCCAGTACTTCAGGCAGTGGTGAAATATTATTCAAAGAAGCAGCAACAGTGGCAGAATACAGACACAAATTTTGTGACACATGAATTATAGATTCAGGAGAAACGTGGCACATGACGTCTCGGAGAGAATGGTTTGATCATTATGAACCAGTCTCAGGAGGATCTGTATTCATGGGAAATGATCATGCCTTGAAAATCGCTGGGACCAGTACTATCAAATATTAAAATGTTTGATGACACCATTCGCACCATACAGGAGGTACGACATGTGAAAGGACTGACGAAGAATATTTTGTCCTTCGGGCAATTGGATGACATCGGGTGCAAAACCCGTATCGAGAAAGGGATCATGAAAATTGTGAAGGGTGCGCTCGTGGTTATGAAGGCGGAAAAGGTTGCTGAAAATCTGTATGTACTTTTGGGAGAAACACACAAAGAGGCAGAACTAGCTGTTGCATCAATTGGTTCAGGAGAAGAATTAACGGTATTATGGCATAGAAAGCTCGGGCATATGTCAGAACGAGGGTTGAAAATTCTCTCAGAACGGAAGCTGCTGTCGGGACTTACAAAAGTGTCACTACCCTTTTGTGAGAACTGTGTTACCAGTAAATAACACCGATTTAAGTTTGGCACTTCTACTGCCAGGAGCAAAAGCATATTGGTGTTGATTCATTCGGATGTTTGGCAAGCACTGGTTGTATCCCTAGGAGGAGCGAGATACTTTGTATCGTTCATTGATGATTTCTCTAAGAGATGTTGGGTGTATCCAATCAATAAGAAATCAGATGTTTTCCAGATCTTCAAAGATTTCAAAGCGCGGGTTGAACTTGATTCTGAAAAGAAAATCAAGTGTTTGAGGGACTGGAAATGTAGGAGAATATACCAGTGACGAATTTGATGCATATTGTCAATATGAGGGCATCAAAAGACAGTTTAAGACGGCTTACACACCTCAACACAATGGAGTGGCGGAGCGGATGAACAGAACCTTGTTAGGACAGAACAAGAGCTATGTTGGGGACTGTATGTCTAGAAAAGTCATTTTGGGCAGAAGCAGTCAAAACCGCTTGTTATATTATCAATCGTTCTCCTTCAGTGGCAATTGATCTGAAGACTCCGATAGGGACATGGACTTGGAAGCCGACAGATTATTCTCATTTGCATATATTTGGAAGTCTTGTGTACGTTCTGTGCAATGAGCAAGAAAGATCAAAGTTGGATTCGAAATCCAGAAAATGTATCTTCTTGGGTTATGCTGATGGAGTAAAGGGGTTTCGCTTGTGGGATCCTACTGTTCACAAGCTTGTCATCAGCAAGGATGTAATCTTCGAGAAAGATAAAGTAAAGGGAGACAAAGACACATTGAATTCAGAAACTACTATATTTCAGGTGGAAAATAAGATGGACGATGGTCAAATTTCTTGTGAAGCAGTACCAGAGCACGAAGAACAAGAACATGTTAAGTCTGAGGTTTCCAATGTAAGACAGTCAACTCAAGACAGAAGACCACCAGTTTGGCTTTCAGATTATGTCACTGAAAGCAATATTGCACATTGTCTATTATTAGAGGATGGTGAGCCTTCAAGTCTCCACGAGGCTACTCAAAGCTCGGATGTATCCTTGTGGATGATAACAATGAAAGAAGAATTGGAGGCATTAGACAGGAATAAAACTTGGGAACTTGTTACACTACCACAAGGGAGGAAAGACATTGGAAACAGATGGGTCTATAAGATCAAGCGTGATGGCCATAACCAAGTGGAGCGGTATCGTGCTAGATTGGTGGTAAAAGGGTATGCTCAGAAAGAAGGCATTGACTTCAATGAGATATTTTCTCCTATGGTTCGGCTTACAACAGTAAGAATGGTACTGGCATTGTGTGCAGCGTTTGACCTACATCTAGAACAGCTAGATGTGAAAATGGCGTTTCTTCATGGAGATCTTGAAGAAGAAATCCATATGCTCCAGCCAGAAAGTTTTGCAGAAAAAGACAAAGAGAACTTTGTTTGCAGGTTGAACAAATCTCTGTACAGTCTCAAACAGGGCCGAGGTATTGGTACAAGATATTTGATTCCTATATCATGAGCCTTTGATACAACAGATTGAGTGCAGACCCATGTACATATTTCAAGAGGTCTGGTGATGATTATATTATTTTGATGTTGTATGTGAACGACATGTTGGTAGCAGGCCCCAACCAAGATCAGGTCCAAGGATTGAAGGCACATGTTGCTAGGGAATTTGATATGAAGGATTTGGGACCAGCAAACAAGATTCTAGGGATGCAAGTTCAGCGAGATAGAAGTAACAGAAAAATTATTTGAAGAAAGTCTTGCAACGCTTCAACATGCAAGATAGTAAGCCAATATCGACCCCTCTTCCTGTTAACTTCAAGTTATCCTTCGAGATGTGTCCTAGCAGTGAAGCAGAGAGGATGGAGATGTCTCGAGTACCATATGCATCAGGAGTGGGAAGTTTGATGTTTGCTATGATCTGTATAAGACCGGACATTGCTCAAGCAGTGGGAGCAGTTAGTCGGTATATGACGAATCCTGGACGAGAGCATTGGAGCACTGTTAAGAGGATCCTTAGATACATTAAGGGTACCTTGAATGCTTCATTATGTTATGGAGGATCAGATTTTACACTCAGGGGCTATGTCAATTCAGATTATGCAGGTGATCCTGATAAGAGGAAATCTACTACTGGTTATGTGTTTACACTTGCAAGGGGAGCTGTAAGCTGGGGTTTCAAAATTGCAGACAGTTGTGGCGTTATCTACAAGAGAGACAGAATATATGATAGCTACTCAAGATTGCAAGGAGGCAATATGGATTAAAAGATTATTGGAGGAGATCGGACACAAACAAGAGAATGTTCATTTGTTTTGTGACAGTCAGAGTGTCTTGCACATCGCAAGGAATCCAGCCTTTCATTCCTGGACGAAACACATTGGAGTACAATTTCACTTTGTGCGGGAAGTAGTAGAAGAAGAAAGCGTGGATATGCAGAAGATCCATACGAAGGACAACAGAGCTGATGTTCTGACCAAGCCAATGAACATTGAAAAGTTTGAATGTTCTAGATCCTCAAGTGGCCTAGCAGAAACGTAAGCAGCAGGGAATGAAAAGATTGAAAAGATGTGTGGAGATATGTTTGATTGTCAATTAAATCTCCAAGTGGGAGAAATGTCGGTAGAAGAATTGCAGACATCATTTAATGACATTTTTGGTGCAAACTTCTTTGAATTGGAAAAGTTGAAATATTTGACTAACATTTCAGAAGGAAATTCAGACGAAAAACGCGTATTCACACGGACAAGGGGCTCTATAAATAGAGTTCCCCCTTCATTCTGAAATCATCCCTTATTCGAGTTTTCTCTCATCTTATAAGCATTTGAGTGCTTAGTTCTATAATATTTGTGAGGTGTTTGTTCTCCTGTATTAAGAGAGTGTGTGTTCTCTTTGGAAACACAGTAAGTGAGTTGTACACCACAAAATATTATAGTGGAATTTTTTTCATCTTGCCCGTGGTTTTTACCCTTAATAATTTTTATGGGTTTTCCATGTAAATCTCGGTGTCCTGTTTATTCTTTATTTTCGGGTTTATTATCTCAAATTCCGCACGTGGGACGAACACTAGTCTAACAGGCCTTTCATTGTCACAGACTAATTGGGGGAGGCTTATTTGTTTAACAATGCATAAGTTCCCATTACTTTTTATACTTAGGCAACTCAATCGAAGACACCGAAGATTGATTTTATAATTTATCTTAGATTTAGATTGTTATTTTAATGGTTTTTGTTGTATTTTGTTCGTAATCTATACTTAGCATATTGTAAGATGTTTTATATAAATCTCATGTAAATGTTGTTTGATATTTAAAATAGTTATTTTTTCGATTTGTAAGTTATAATAATAATTGTTATTTTTAGAGTCTTTTGACATATTTCTACATTGTATATTTAAAATAGATTTGTAACTAATAGTTTGATGAGTTGTTGCTCAATAATTTATTAATAGGTACACAACAAATTAAATATAAAAAATAACAATGATTTTTCACTGTTGTCTTTCACTGTCAAATACATCGGTTTTAAATTTTGTGGAACTATTTTATAAATGTTGTGTTTGTAAAAAAATGCAACGATTTTTAACTGTTGTGAAACCTGTTGTCTTTCTCATTAAAAGTCAACATTTTAAAACCGTTTATAACATATTTTTAACAATACAATCTTTCATAACAGTTTTTTTTCCTTATAAATATCTTAAATATTTTTCGTAAGTTGCATGTCTCACTCTAAGCGTTGTTGCCCTTGCCAACAAGTTTCAAGTCCTTCATCGACACGAGGTTTTTAATATTAGATTAGTAACCCGTAAGGACCTTTATTCCAAACAGAGAATTGCAAAATCTCCTTTTCTCAGACTTGCTTAGTGTATAACAGGCTGCTGGCAAATACGTTATTTTCTCCCCCATCTTTGGTATCAAATCAGTCCTCAAATTCATCTCCATGAGGTCTAGTCATGCTGCAACTACATCCTTTGTTTTTCCTGAAATGTCAAGTAACGTACCGACGAGACTTTGACAAACATTTTTTTCAATATGCATCACATCAAGAACATGTCGAACATGTATATGTTTCCAATACTCAAGTTTAAAGAATATAGATTTCTTTTTCCAACATGATTTTTCATCACCTACCTTCAATTGAAGCTTCTCACTCATTTTTCCCAGACGATAATTAATTCTTTCAACTCTTTCTAAAACTTCATGCCCAGTTAATGGTTTTGGTGCGAGTTTAAACTCTTGGTTCCCGTTAAATGCTTTCTTTTGCCTTCGATACAGATGCCTTGTAGGAAGAAACCTTCTATAGCCTGTATACGCAATTTTTCTACTATGCTTCAACCTCATCGAATATGTTTCTTCACCACATATTGGACATGCATGATATCCTTTAACAATACAACCTGACATGTTCCCATATGCAGGAAAATCATTGATCGTCCATAGTATCACAGCTCTAAGCGAGAAAATTTCTTTTCGATATGCGTCATATGTATCAACACCTATATCCCATAAAAATTTTAAGTCGTCAATTAGAGGTGCTAAGTAGACATCAATATCATTTCCCGGTTGTTTGGGACCAGAAATCAACAAAGTGAGCATCATAAATTTTCTCTTCATACACAAATTTGGAGGAAGATTGTAAGTGATCATCACAATTGGCCAACAACTATATGCAGAACTCATCAAACTATCTGGATTGATGTCGTCTACTGATATGGCCAATCTTAGATTTCTTGGCTCGGAAGCAAAATTTGGCCTAGTTGTGATCCACTACTTTCCAAGAGGGTGCATCAGTCAGATGACGCAAGTATCCATCACGGATTCTTTTATCAGCATGCCATGTTAATTCTTTAGATATCACCTTCTGCTGAAACCATCTTTGAAATCTAGGAATAGGTGGGAAAAGTACCAAAGGACCTTTGCAGGAACTCCTCAATTTATCGTAAAATTTTTACCCAACTTCCACCTTGACATCCTGCAAATAGGGCAACTGGTAAAATCCTCATACTCCTTCCGGTATAAGATACAATCATTAGGACAAGCATGAATTTTCACATAATCCATCCCTAAAGCACATAAAATTTTCTTTGCATCATACAAAGATAAAGGCAATTCATTGTCATCTGGAAGCATTTTCCCAAACAAACCAAGTAAATCAGTGAAATTTTTATCACTCCAACTATATTTTGCCTTCAAGTTATATAATTTCACAAGTGCAGATAACTTTGTAAATTTAACACATCCAGTATATAAAGGTTTCTCGGCATTTCAAGTAGCTTATGGAATTGGTTTGGATTCTCAGCATAACTATCATATGCTCCATGTACCATACTTATAGGTTCGTCGGTAAAATATTTGCGTTCATCTTGCCCTACTCGATCACTATCATTCATTGAGTTCCCGAACTTAGATCTTTCGCCATGCCAAATCCATGTATGATATGTTAAATATATACCATTAGAACACAAATGAGCCCTTATAGTGTCAATATCTTTCGTATTTAGATTACCACATTTTGCACATGGGCAAGGCATTGCATTCGGATTGTTAGCGTTTCGCGATGCAAACTGCAAGAAATACTCCACACAAGCTCATATTCATGTGACAACCTGTTCTTTGACATCCAATCTTTGTCCATTATACATACAACTAACCAACCAACAATGAGTCAAATCCTTCAAAACAGTTGTAAAAATATTGTTAAATTGGTGTTCAAAATAATGTTAAGTTGGTGTTCAAAATCGGTCATGCAAAATTATACAGGAATGAGAACTCTATATACCAAAATTTCAAGCATGTTTTATGGACAAACAAATAGCAAGAATACGATGCAACAAACAAGACACACTTAAATGAGAAGGAAATAAAAGTGTCCAAAGTTCAGGAAAAGGTCACCCTAAATGACAAACAGTTACACCAACAGAGGATGATTTGACGAAACATGAGTCAGATATTCACATGAAATGAAGCTATTAAATGAATATAACTAACGAGGACGAAATTAGAATCCACGAGTTCTTCAATAAAGGTGTGAAATCTCATTTCTGGTCATATGTCATGCTGAAGAAAATATTCAATTTCGAAAAAAAATTAATATGGAAGGAGTCGGCTACAGTGTTCGCTCCATCTCTATCTCAAGATTCGGTATCATTTCCGTTTGGGATCATAAGCCAGATCAATTCCATTTAATTTGGGGGAAAAAGGAAATGAAAAGATAAAAGAAAAGCATACCTTGGCTTGAAGAGCTTCGGATTCTTTGAGAAAAAAATCGAACAAAGAACCCGATGATTCGGGAACGCACTTGTCCTCGTACAGGGCCAAATTTCTGGCGAACCAAGGTCGCGAAGTTGATGGCTAGATCGCACGGTGGTCGGCCGGTCTTCCTTGGCGTTGAGAAGCAACGGCATCGGCTTGAGATTTTGGGGGGAAGTGGGCGACGTAGGGCGGGATCGGGTTTGGGTTTTCTTTCTTTTTCTTCTATCTTTTATTACAAGTATGTGTTATAATACACTACAAATTATTTAAAAAAAAAAAATTCTACTACAACGGTTTTGTACAACCGTTGTCGTTAACCATATAAAATACTAAGAAAAGACCAGCTTAAAGACAACGGTTTAAACAAATCGTTGTCTTTGACCCTTGACAAAACCACATAAAGGCAACGATTTTTATAAACTGTTGTCGTATCCCAACGGTTTTTAAAAACCATTGTCATAGACATATCTAAGACAACGGTTTTTAAGAAAGTGTTGTCTATGAGCGGGATTTTTGAGCCTACGACAACGGTTTTTCTTGAAACCGTTGTTAAAAGACAAAGCATAATGGTTTTTATAAAAAAAACAGTTGTCGTATGTGCGTTGTTGAATGACGATTTTCTTGTAGTGTTGACACAACTTAACTTTGTCAATAAGCTTCCTTAAATCGGGATAGAAGTTTACACATCTTAACCACCGGGATATTGATCGTAAGTACGAGTTATATAGTGAAGTTAGATATTTTTATTTGTGGTATTCGTGCTTATGCAGCGTTTGAATCCGAATCATGTGTTAATTCATAAAAACATATAAAATTAAAAGGTAGAGAAAAAAAATCTATACTAAACAATAAATGTCATTTTACACATCATTTTATGGACCTTGTCATAATATCTATTTAATAAGATCTAAATTTAGCCGAAATGGACTGAATGAGCCACAACAAGATGGACATATATGCATAGAAATTGCTAACATGTATCAAACTTAGTTAGATTCCATCAAGAGTTTGATTCTCTCTGGGGAAATTAAAGTGTAATGATTCAAGAAAATCCTCATCATCAACCTGTGAGAAAATTTGTTACAGAAAATCGATTGTTACTATAATCCTTATTTTAATCATTGACGAGTTTCATAATTTAAGGGGGGAAAAAGAACAAACTTGAAATTTCAATATCAAGAAAACAAAACTTACACGAGTTGGAGATAGATAGATAGATATTGTTGAGCTGAGACGAAGCATTGAATTCTAGAGAGTTAGGAAGGTCTGTATTCGTCCTCTTCGTCCTAGCTTGTTGCTGTGTCCACCGATGGAGCAAAATGAACAAGACATAATTTAAACGCATTTTCATTAGTTCGAAAACCTTAAATAAAAAAAATACAAAGACAATTTTCAAATTTGATTAATGATAATGGGAAAATTGTATTTTTGATTTGTATGTTTGCAACTATGTGATTTTGATCTTTTATGTTATCAAATTTCAGTTTTAGTCATGTAACTTTTTGTTTCTGGAAAGTTAATTTTCACGGAAAGTTTTGATGTGACAATAAACATATCATCAAATTTTCATAGGTGTCACATTAGCGTCACCTAAGAAAATGACTAAATTTTCAAAAAAAAAATTGACAGAAACAGAAATTTGACGACATAAATTATAAAAATCGAAAAAAAACAACCATATATGATAAAAAAAAAATACAGTTTTCTCAATTAAAATTGAAAAATTAATATAAAAGTCTAGAGCATGCCTCATCGAGGGATTGATTAATGTTCTCGCCGAGTTGAGAAGTGGAATAAATTTCTTGAGAGACATGACATTGGTTATCTTGATGTGCCTACGTAAATGAAAAAACCAGCATATATGACTGGAAGGAAAAAAAAAATAAAAGAGATGTTAAAGAGGCACTACTACAAAAACGCCAAATGACAACGGATAAAATCCGATGTCGTAGACCATTTAAAAACTGTTGTAACTGAGGATGTTGTGGAAAGTGCGTTCAACGACAACGGTTTTAAACCATTTCGTTGCTAACATTTGCGACGGATTTTTTGTATTAGCGATGGATTTAACCGTCGTTAATCGGCGACGGTTTATCATAATTTGTAGCTAAAATTAGCGACGGAAATAATGCCAACCGTTGCTAATTAGCGACTGTTAAATAAACGGATATTTCATAAAGTTCTTCGCTACTTTTAGCGACGGTTTGTAATAAAGTCCGTTGCTAAATTTTTCAGTAAAATAAAATAAAAATTAATTTTAATAATTTAATAAATCTAACAACATTAATGATTTTAACTAATACTTAAAAATTTACAATAAATTGAAGCGAAAAAATTTACCCTAAATCGAAAATAAAATCATTTAAAAAAAATTTAAAGTGTTATGAAGTACTGTGTAGGAAAATGGAGTGAAAACGGTGATATTTATAGACAAATTGCGACGGTTTTTGATTAATAACGATGGTAATTTTATTAACCGTCGCTATTGACCATGGTTAATCATTAACCGTCGCGATTATTAAATCGTCGCTTATTTAAAATTTTCAAAACCGTCGCTAATTTAAAATATGCGACGGTTTAGCTTTAAAACCATCGCTAAATTTAGCGACAGTATATACAAAAATTGTCGCTAATTTTAAAATTGCGACGGTTTTAAGAAACTGTCGCTAAATTTCACGACGATTTTAGTAAAATCGTCGCGAAATATTGCAACAGTTTAGCAAAACAATTGTTGTTTGTCCAAAAAACACGTTAATGGAGAACAATTTTCTAGAACCGATGTCGATTGTCCAAAAGAACATGCTAATAGACAATAGTTTATAAAACCGTTGTCGTTGACTGTGGGGGACCCGGACGCTAATCATCTTCTTAATCGTTCTTTGAGAATAATTGGATCAATTAATTAAACTGGGTCTAATTTTTTTTTTTTTAATTGGGCCATGTATAAAAAAATATACAAATCTATACAACAAATTATATTCCATTTTATCTAAATACACGATCAGTGCAATATCTACATCATGATCTAAAGTACAAAATCTGTTCAAAGTACAATCATAAACAAACTAGTGTCATCTCAATCACATAACCAGTGATAAACTACTAGTTCTACATCTAAGTCCGGAATCACCACTTTAATCACCATCTCTCATTCTCTCTTCTTGACCCTGATCATGTCCCACCTGTTGTCATGCACACATACAAACACAACAACAGCCGAATAACTCCGGTGAAAATAGAATTCTCAGTATTAAACAATGTATACATGCAATGTATAAAATCATACACATTTATTAAAAGCAAGAATCATAATCTGAAACATAAATCGATATAAACATGTAACATAATCTATGAAACATATTCTTTGACTCGACTCAATCTGGCCTAGTCTAGGGATCCCGGTTGAATAAGAACGCAACAACTCACCTACTCTCCTCAGCTAGATGGTGGTACGTTCTTATTCCCATACTTTGGTACACTATATCGAATATCTGCAATAGAAGCTGATCTGCATTCTAAGCAACATCGATATAAACAAAACGTCCAGTGACCTGGCACCTCTGCCAATAACTCTGTCACGACTTGGCACATCTGCCAAAGACTCTCTATCCCAAATCAATCGTCTAAATCATGCTTTCTATAAATCAATATAACAAGCATATAGATTCAATGAATTAAAATATATCAAATGAATAACAAATAAGTATGTGGTTTAGAGAAACTCAAGTTACATCTCACTCGAGTCATTCTCCTTGTTCAATCATTGATTTATACATTTCTTTTCGTAGTCTCGGTCTGAAGAAATGGAAGTTCTGAATTCAAAGATGTCAATACAATCTGAAATGACATATTCGACATGTACAATATCAATATTCAACTCAACTAAAGTCTGTTCTGATCAATATTTAATCTAATTCAATATCGACGGCATAATGGTACAATCTCGATATCCCCGTCAACTCAGACAACAATAGATATCAATTACAAATCATAACCAATAGCCAATACAATCCCTAATCTCAGAAATCTGAATATTCTCAATCCAATATCTGAAAAATTATCACAATTTCATACGGTATCAATTCTTCGATCTGTTTTCGATTGTACGATTATCAATATCACCAGAACACATAATAATAATCAAATCACAATTCCTCCAATACATAAATTTCAAACCATGCTAGAAATCAATGAAACCTACATCCTTATGTAGTTCTTGACAAGAGGATCAGAGAAATATGTCCAGATCGAAAATCTGATGGCCGGATTTAGCACAACCAAAATTCTAGGCTATGAAAGAGTTTTGAGGAAATCTCGCTGGAGTTCTCGTTTTTCTTTCTGCCGAAATTGAAGGGAAATGAAAGTTTTATATATCCAAATGTATGGTGAAGACAAGTGTCCCAATCAAATTCCTAATTGCACTTTAGCCCCTGAAATCTTCACTATTTGCAATTTGGTCCTCACAACTCTTTTTAATTTAATTTCAATCCTATGGAATTGTAAAACCATGGAATATAACTCAACATTCCATAATTCATAAATTAAATAATCTCGAATTAAAATGATAAAATCTCGGGCCTTACAATTCTCCCCCTCTGAGACATGATTTCGTCCTCAAAATCGCAGGCAATCAAATCACATAAGATAAGAAGATATAACAGAAGCTAAAATAAAATACTCACATAAGTGAAATAACTCTGGGAATTCCTGTCTCATATCTGATTCAGTCTCCCAGGTAGCTTCCTCAATGCCATGACGACTCCACTGGACTTTCACAAGCGGAATAGTCTTCGTTCTGAGCTGCTTTTCTTTACGATCAAGAATCTGAATAGGTTTCTCAACATAACTCAGACTTTCATCAAGTTCGGCCTCGTCTGGCTGAATAATATGAGAATCATCAGGGAGGTATTTCCGCAGCATAGATACATGAAAGACATCATGTATTACAGATAGAGAAGGCGGAAGAGCAAGTCGATAAGCACGAGTACCAATCTTCTCTAGAATCTCATAAGGACCAATGTAACGAGGAGACAACTTCCCTCGTTTGCCAAATCTGATAACGCCTCTGAAAGGAGAAATCTTCAAAAATACTCTATCTCTTTGCTCAAACTCTAGAGGTCGGCGTCGAATATTCGCATATTTGGCCTGTCTGTCCTGAGCTGTCTTCATTCTCTTCTGAATCAGCTTCACTTTCTCAGTCATATCTCTAATCATATCTGGTCCAAACTCAGGTACCTCAGCGATATCATCCCAATAGAGAGGGGATCTGCATTTATTGCCATACAACGCTTCAAATGGTGCCATCTTTATACTCGTCTGATACCTGTTGTTATAAGAAAACTCACAAAGTGGCAAAGAATCTTGCCAACTAGTGCCAAAATCTAGCACTACAGCTCTAAGCATATCCTCCAATGTCTGGATAGTCCTCTCTGACTGACCGTCAGTCTGAAGATGATATGCAGTACTCAAATGCAATGTAGTACCCAGAACCTCCTGCAAACTGTGCCAAAAGTGTGAAGTAAATCGAGGATCACGATCTGATACAATCGACTTCGGCACACCATGCAATCTGACCACTTCTCTGACATAAATCTCTGCCATCTGGTCATATCTGTACGTCATTCTGTACGGAATAAAACATGCTGATTTGGTCAATCTGTCAATATCGACCCAAATTGCATCACAACCTCGGGAGGATTGCGGTAACTGCGTCAAAAAATCCATGGAAATGTGATCTCATTTCCATTCTGGAATCGATAAGCTATGCAGTAGACCTCCTGGTTTCTTTCTCTCTGCTTTCACCTGTTGGCAATTCAAACATTTAGATACAAAATCTGTTTCAACCAAAACTGTCTTTTCAAATCGTTATACATTTTTCTGCCACCAGGATGAATGCTAAATCGACTGCTGTGTGCTTCTGTCAATATCTGCTGTCTCAACTCTGAAACATCCTGCACAACAATATGATTATTCACATATAGCACATCATCACGAACCTGATATTCTGATTGATGACCTGATCTGACCATCAACATCGAGTTCTGAACATTCTGATCCACTTTCTGTGCTTCTTTGATTCTAACAATCAGTTCTGGCTCACCTTGAATAGCATTCACTCTCAAAGATTGACAATCTGTTTCAAATACTATTCCAGAAAGACAACAATCTTCAATCAAATTTGAAACACCAATAGTTGATAAGGATAAAGAACATACCTTTTGACTAAGTGCATCAGCTGCTGCATTCGACTTTCCCGGATAATATTTGATTTCACAATCAAAATCTTTCAACAAATCAAGCCATCTTCGTTGCCTCATATTCAATTCAGACTGTGAAAACAGATATTTCAAGCTTTTATGATCAGAATATATCTCAAACTTCTCACCGTACAGATAGTGTCTCCATATCTTCAATGCAAACACAATAGCAGCCAATTCAAGATCATGAATCGGGTATCGAGTCTCATGTGGCTTCAACTGTCTTGAAGCATATGCAATAACATGCACTCGCTGCATCAAACACAACCCAATCATCTGTGAGAAGTATCACAATAAACAACGAAATCACCAGTACCTGAAGGAATCGTCAACACCATAGCACTGGTCAATCTCTTCTTCAGCTCTAGAAAACTGGATTCACACTCCTCTTACCAAACAAATGGAGCATTCTTCTGAGTCAGCTGCGTAATAGGTTTAGCAATACTGGAGAAATCTTTAACGAATCGTCGATAATATCCTGCTAAACCCATAAAGTTGTGTATCTCTGGCACAGATGTCGGTCTCGACCAACTGATCACGGCTTCGACTTTGCTAGGATCAACAGAAATCCCATCACCAGATATGATGTGACCCAGAAATACAACGTGTCTCAACCAAAACTCACATTTAGACAATTTGGCATAAAATTTCTCAACCCTCAATGTTCTCAAAACAATTCTCAAATGTTCAGCATGGTCAATCATATTCTTCGAATATATCAGAATATCATCAATGAAAATAATCACAAATTCATCAAGATATTTCTGAAACACACGATTCATCAATCCCATAAATACAACTGGAGCATTTGTAAGACCAAATGGCATGACAATAAACTCATAATGTCCATACCTGGTTGTGAAAGCTGTCTTCGAGATATCAGAGTCTGTGACTCTCAGCTGATGATATCCAGATCTCAGATCGATCTTGGAATATACAGAAGAACCCTGCAACTGATCAAACAAATCATCAATGCGAGGCAAGAGATATTTGTTCTTTACCGTAGCCTTGTTCAGTTGCCGGTAGTCAATGCAAAGTCTCATTGAACCGTCTTTCTTTCTCACAAACAGTACTGGAGCACCCCAAGGAGAAACACTCGGTCTGATGTAACCCTTGGCCAGTAAATCTTCCAACTGATCTTTCAACTCTTTCAATTCTATCGGTGTCATTCTGTAAGGAGCTCTAGAAATCGGAACGGTACCTGGTACCAATTCGATGCTGAAGTCTATCTCTCTGACTGGAGGCAAGCCCGGAATCTCATCTGGGAAGACGTCAGCAAACTCACATACCACTGAAAATCTGCCAATGCTGGGCTCGATTTCAGTACGTCTACTGAATACACAAGGAATCCCTTTGCTCCTTTCTGTGACAATCGAGTCATAGATAACGCAAATATCAAAGGAATTCTAGCTCTAGAACCCTTACAGTAGAATTTCCACTCATCAGCCATATCAGGTCTGAATCTCACAATCTTATGGAAACAATCAACGGTAGCTCTGTACTTGGTTAGCATATCAATACCGATAATGCAATCAAAATCAGACAACCCAAGTACAATACAATCTAACTCAATCTCATGCTCATCATACCGCAGTATACAAGATCTAACAGATGTCATGGATATAAGACCTCTCCCTAAAGCCAAAGAGACAGATACTACAGTAGATAATGACTCAACAGGCAAGGAATGCATCAATGCAAATCGCTCAAATATGAATGTATGAGATGCACCAGTATCTATCAATAAATAAGCAGGATAACCACAAAGAGAACAGTTACCTGCAACAACATCATCAGGTGCGTCCTGGGCCTGTTCTTCAGTCAAAGCAAAAACTCTGGCCTGCTGTCTAACTGTATGGCTTCCTCCAGGCCTTGGCTGTGACTGGGTAGATGGTGCTGGCTGGAAAGAGTGAATTGCATATGGTCATCTTCCAGTCTGAGCTACAGATCCAGATGATTCTGCACCCTGGGATCTCTGAGAATCTTTCTGTGGACAGACTCTGGCAAAATGTCCATGCTGTCTGCAAATGTTGCTAGTACCAAAGACTCCTCGGCACTGCTCTGTGGGATGTCTCCCTCCACAAGTCCTGCAATAAGTCCCTGTAAAACTCTGGCTCTGACCAGTCTGTCGTGAGCCACTGGAACTAGAAGAACTGCCTCCAGACTTCTTGAACTGTTTCCCTCTGGCTTTCAGCTGATCTCTCTTGCCACTGCTGCTGCTGCCACTCTTAAATCTGGGAGGTGGTTGGGGAAACTGAGCTGAAGGTTGTGGCTGTCTCGGTAATGGGACAACATACAAAGCTCCTTTCTGTCTAATAAGACCGGCTTCGGCTCCCTTTGCTCTGTTCAAGGCATCAGCAAAGTTATTTGGTCTCCCAGTGTTCACCAATGTAAAGATCTTAGGATTTAGGCCATTGATGAACTGATCAGCAACAGCTTCGTCATTCTCAGCAACGTGTGGAGCAAAACGTAGCAAGGTAGAGAACTTGACCACATACTCTTCTATGTTCAACTGACCCTGTCTCAAGTTTGAAAACTCTGCACCCTTGTCCTTTCTGTACGATACTGGGAAAAATCTTTGATAAAACTCAGTCTTAAAGATATTCCAGGTAATAGTCGTACCTCGGTGTTCCAAAGCCCTCTTTGTTGTGAGCCACCAATTCTTTGCGACGTCATGAAACTGGTGTCCAATCAGTTTAACTCTGCGCTCATCAGTATAGTCCAAGGAATCAAACAGCATCTCTATGTC
The DNA here is from genome assembly GCF_025594145.1 of Primulina tabacum. NCBI lineage: Eukaryota > Viridiplantae > Streptophyta > Magnoliopsida > Lamiales > Gesneriaceae > Primulina > Primulina tabacum. Next base: position 6,453,322 of record NC_134567.1, read on the forward strand.
ATCTAGCCAACTCACACAATCAACCGAAGTCTCAGTACCCTTCAGAGTCGGTGGATGGAATGACTGAAATCTCTTTAGCAATGTTTCCATCGGTGTTGCTGTCACATCCATCGGATTCGTAGAAGTACTGCCCTGTTCTGTGATTCTTCGAGGAGGCATATCTGATTATCAAAAGAGTTAGCAATCAAATCTGACAAATCTGTCTCAGTCCTCTTCTGATCATCTTACCTCTGATCAAGAATCGGTTCTGATTCATTCTCAATAATACACATTACCATATCAAAATCAGATAATCAAGTAAACATGTATTAAAGCAGTAAATCATGCTCGCAATAAAAAGCAAGGAAAGAAAACTCAATCTACCCCGCTCACTAACTTCTATCTCAGTCTAAAGGATCTATGGCTCTGATACCACCTGTTGTGAGGACCCGGACTGTAGTGCCCAAATTCAATACACGTATAACTCATGCATTTATTTAATTATTAAAGCATTTATTTAAGTTTAAATTGAGTTTTAGCCATGCATGATTTATTTAAATGCATTATTTTAAATTAATTATGTTTATGATATGTACGTTAAAATGTTTTCGAGTTTCATGTTTCATGCGATTACTCGAGGCGGGATCGAGAAAAAGACCGGTGACGATTTTTGGGTACTTTAAAATTGGGGTATTTTAATTTTTAGTCAAGAATGGGGCGTTTTAGATAATTTATTAAGTTTTAATATTTTAAAGCCTAAATTATTAATTTAGGGATTTAGAGTTTTAAAACTTTTAAGTTAGCATTGCTTATTTTATCTTGCATATTAGAGAATTTTATAAATGAGTGTGTGTTTAATTTTAATTAAGAAATTGGTTATAGTTAGAGGTGTATTAGCATTTTTAATTAAATTGATAATTTCTAAATGAGCAATCAAAACTCACGCTACACACACACACACACAAAAACGTTTTCACACGCCTCAAACACACACACACATATTTTCAAATCAATTTTATTATGTTTGAGAGAACAAAACTAGGGTTCTAAGAGAAGAATAGCAGCCGCCCCTTCTTCTGGAAATCCTGCGAGATTTAGTCGAGTTTTCTTCAAAGAATTTAGTACCACGCTCGTCCCGGATCAACCTCGCTTCTTTCTCCGCTTCGGTATCGCCGTTTCGGTAAAGTTTATCATCAAAAGACACGTATATTCTGTTATTTCTTCATTGATCTCGCCATATTATGTGTCGTGTTATTTTTATGCGTAAAATTTTATGTGTGACGTTCGTCGTTTGAGCGGAAATTGGTTTGGATCAGTTTTGAAATAGTTTCTAGATCTGAAAACTCTTTTTTACTGTCTTTTTAAATACTACGACTTTTCGGTCGTGATTCCGAGAAATCTTTCAACAATAAAATTGTAGAAATTTTTGATACCTTCGATTTGACAGTAAATTCGAAATATTTGGATAAAAATTGAGTGAGTTATGACGTTTTTAGTGGGACTGCTCAAACTGCGTTTTTCAGAAAATTATGTATTGATGCGTTTTTGAGATTTTATTGTTGCAGGCTTCGTTGGGAATCGACGGGTGATCATTGCTGCGTCTAGATATGATCAGTATGATGTTGGGTTGTTATTTAACATGTCGTTCGGTGCTGATAGGCACTCGTATTCACTAGAAGTCGTAGGAACCGATTTGGTGTCAATTGCAACGTTTTTGAATTGTATGTGTCGTAAGGTGGACGTCATTGCTTTGGTTGCTTGTATGAAGTTGGTTTGATGTTATGGCATGTTAGGATGTGTCTCGAGGTTTCGGTCCATGGTCCGTACGAACAAGTCTAGAATGTAAGCAGGACATGTACAGGATTTTCGTGAGTTCGCGTCCAACGAGAGTACACGGACCCGAAAACGGACCCTGGCACGGGGTCCGTGTCTTTGTTTCTTCTTGACCATCCTTTTTGCGAGAGTACACGGACCCCCACATGGACCAGGGCACGGGGTTCGTTCCTTTATATCCTTCGTAGTGTATTTCTATCGAGTCTACACGGACCTGGAGCCGGACAAAGCCCGGGGTCCATGTCCTTTCCTTTTGTTGGTACCTTCTTTGCGCACATACACGGACCCATACACGGACCCAGTCCTGGGGTCCGTGTACCTTATATATTGGGCAAAACTTAATCGTTTGTTTTGGGATTTCTTGTGATGGTTTATTACATTGATTTAAATGAGATCAATTCCCGAGTGTCTTAGAACGCCTTAAGTGTTGATGGGGTTTGGTGGTGAGCATGTGTACCTACGTCTAAGCAATGCAAGTTAAGCATGTAAATTCATGATTACTATGTGCAGCAACGGCCCCGATCGAAGTCCACCGAATCCCTCAACGCCAAGTAAGTATGTTCGACGTGCAAGAAAATATTTTTAAATTTTTGAGATATGCTAAATGTCTTGTGACCAATTTATGAATGGGTTTGGAAGTCGGTGAACGTGGCCGAGGACATCTCCACCCCGTTAAATCATGAACGGGTTTAAATCGTGATTGGAAAGCGTTAAATCATGAACGTGGACCAATCAGCGTGTTAAATTATGAACGGGGATCTCATGTATGTGGCAGTGGATACGTCTCTGTCATCCCAGTACTGTGGTTTAGTCTGATAAGGCGATTATGATATGGGTCACTTGCTTTGAAACATTCTCTACGCAAAATTATGAAGTTCATGTATGTTCAAGTATGTACCAGTATGCAAGCATGTTTATGAAAAGTTTCCACGTTATGGCACGTCTATGTAATGTACGTATGTTCAGTTTAGTGCAAGTTCAAGTTTCAAGTATGTATGTCCTATTTTAAAGTTGCATGTGGTTTTATTACGTAAATACTCGTTATTTCCAGTTTATACGTGTTGAGTCTTTAGACTCACTAGACTTGATCGATGCAGGTGAGGATGTTTATGAGGAGACAGGAGGTGGGGACCAAGGAGCAGGCTTGGACTGAGCGGGAGGCTAAACCCGAGGACCGCCCACGTTATTTTTACGATTTTTATGCAGTTTAAAATACTCTGATTTGATGTGGGTTACGATGTTTGAAACAAGCATTTTGTCAGAAAATTTTTATTGGTGAACGGAAGATGTAGTGACGACCGTATTGCTTTTATTTTCGTATTCCAGAAAATTTTTAATTCTTCCGCAAATTTTAGTAGTAAAAAGTACGGTATGTTACAGTTTGTATCAGAGCGGTGTTCTTTTAAAGGGTTACTCCTACTGCCAGTCGCAAGAAGCTCACGAAGTCACACCTCAAGTCTGTAAGTTTTAAAGTTTTGAATTATGTTATGTATTAAGCAATAAGTCATGATTTCAGCATGCCCCTGTTTTAAGTTCAATATACGTGCATCTTATGTTGTTTATATCATGTTCATGCATGGGGGCTTATGTGTTGGGTAATTTATTGGAACAGTATGCCTCCTAGACGCTTGATTAACCGAGAAGCAAGGGAAGATGACAGAGAGGCCCGAAATGAGGAGAGGGCCAATCCTCCACCTCCGGATATGCAAGCTTAGATGCTTGCAGGTATGACGCAGTTCTTCGCATAGTTTGCAAGGACCAGACTGCAGTAGATGCGAGGGAGAGGCCCAGACCGGAAGCAGTTTACGAGAGGTTAAAAAGTATGAGTCCAAAGGAGTTTTCGGGTACCACTGACCCGATGGAAGCTGAAGGATGGATTAAGTCCATCGAGGTAATCTTCGACTTCATGGAACTGGCTGATGCAGACCGGGTCAGGTGCGCCACGTTCCTTCTGACAGGGGACGCCAGACTATGGTGGGAGAGTGCGTCAGTGGCAGTCAACTTGCAGGTACTGCCTTGGAATGGGTTCAAAGAGGTTTTCTACTCGAAGTACTTCACTAAGGAAGTACGCTCTCGCCTAACCAGAGAGTTCATGACGTTGCGTCAAGGGGAAAGCAGCGTGGCGGAGTTTGTTAGGAAGTTTGAGAGGGGGTGTCACTTCGTACCCCTCATTGCGAATGATGCCCAGGAAAAGTTGAGGCATTTCATGGATGATTTGCAGCCAATTTTGCGTCGTGATGTCCGAGTTGCGGGTCCTACTACTTATGCAGTCGTCGTATCTAGAGCACTGGCGGCAGAGCAGGATCAGAGGGATATCGAGTTGGACAGGCAGGGCAAGAGGCCCTATCAGGCACCACCGCAACACCAGCAGCAGCAGCATCAGAGGCCCCAGTTTAAGAAACCGTATCAGGGGCCGCCAGGGAAGAAGCCATATCAAGGACCGCCAAAGAGTAAGGGTCCAATCCAGCAGCAGGGGGCGCTTTAGAAGCCATGGAACTTTCCAGTGTGTCAAAAATGCAATCGCCAGCATCCCGGACAATGCTTATGGGGATCCGAGAAATGTTTTAAATGTGGAGCAACTGACCACATGCTGAAAGAGTGCCCACAGTGGAAGCAGCCAACTCAGGGCAGGGTGTTCACCATGCATGCACAGGAGGCGAACCCAGACACGACTTTACTAACAGGTAAACTTTTCTACCTAAGCTCAGTATTATTTTTCCTTGCATGTGGAATTTTACTTGGGATTATTAGTGTGATAGTGATATTTTTGAGTGACTTGGGATATTAATTTTCTACTATGCTTAGGATTAAATGTTAGAATTTTGGGATATAAGTTTGTGTTGTGCTAACGTCTTTCAGGAAATATTTTCATTAAGAGATTAGCTACTCAGGCCTTGATAGATTCAGGAGCCACCCATTCTTTTATTTGGGAAACATTTGCTAGTCACTTGGATATCAAGACTATTGGACTCGACGTGAATTATTCAATGACAGTCCCATCAGGGGAAGAACTGGTAGCTACCAGCGTGGTCAGAGACATTGATCTAGAACTGCAGGGCCACCTGGTGTATGCAGACCTGATAATATTGCCGATGCCAGAGTTTGACATTATCTTGGGTATGGACTGGTTGACGAAGAACAGAGTTCTGATTGACTTTCAGAAGAGATCGGTGTTGGTCAGACCAATGGGAATGGAGCAGTTTCTATTTGATCCAGACAGGTGGAGAAGTTTCCCTCGCATGATCTCCTGCATGAAGGCGCGGAAACTTATTTCTAAGGGGTGTCAGGCCTTCGTGGCCAGCATTATTTCAGCACCTGAAGCACCCGCTCCGTCTATATCAGATGTACCAGTAGTCAGAGACTTCCCAGACGTCTTTCCTGACAACGTCACAGGTCTACCACCAGAGAGAGAGGTGGAGTTCGCAATCGATCTTATGCCAGGTACAGTGCCAATCTCTAAGGCACCATACCGATTAGCTCCAGCTGAGATGTTAGAACTCAAACAACATATACACGAGCTTCTGGACAAGGAATTAATCCGCCCCAGTTTCTCGCCGTGGGGCGCACCAGTGCTTTTTGTGAAAAAGAAAGATGGGAGCATGAGACTGTGCATCGATTATCGGGAGTTGAACAAGGTAACGATAAAGAACAAGTACCCACTTCCTAGGATCAAAGACTTGTTTGATCAGTTGCAGGGAGCCACGATGTTCTCTAAGATAGATCTTCGATCAGGGTATCACCAGCTGAAGGTGAAAGAGGCAGATGTGCACAAGACAGCCTTCAGGACCAGATATGGGCATTAAGAGTTCCTAGTGATGCCGTTCGGACTTACGAATGCTCCAGCAATTTTCATGGACTTGATGAACCGAGTATTTCAGCCCTACTTAGACCAATTCGTCATAGTGTTCATTGACGACATTCTTATCTACTCGAAGAGCCATGAGGAGCATAACCAGCATTTGGAGACAGTTTTGCAGACCTTGCAGAGCCGCAAGTTATTTGCGAAGTTCAGTGAGTGTGAATTCTGGTTGGAAAAGGAAGCGTTTTTGGGTCACATAGTGTCTAGCAGTGGAATTGAGGTGGATCCAGCAAAGGTAGCAGCCGTTAAGGAATGGGTTAAACCGAAGAATGCTTCTGAGATCCGCAGTTTTTTGGGTTTAGCCGGTTACTACCGTAAGTTCATTCAGGGGTTTTCTTCGATAGCAGTGCCACTCACTTCACTGACCAAGAAGAATGCTAAATTTGCGTGGAGTGACGAGTGTCAGAAGAGCTTTGATACTTTGAAGCAAGCTCTTGTTTCAGCACCAGTGTTAGCCATGCCAACGAGGCAAGGTGATTTTGTGCTATACACCGATACATCTAAGCTCGGTTTAGGCGCAGTCTTGATGCAGCAGGGTCGGGTGATATCTTATGCTTCCAGACAGTTAAAGGTGCATGAGAAGAATTACCCGACGCATGATTTAGAATTAGCCGCCGTCGTCTTTGCATTGAAGATTTGGAGACACTACATGTACGGCGAGAAGTGCCAGATATTCACGGATCACAAGAGTCTCAAGTATTTCTTCTCACAGAAAGAACTGAATATGAGGCAGAGACGGTGGTTAGAGTTGGTGAAAGACTACGACTGTGAGATTAGCTACCATTCGGGGAAAGCTAATGTAGTGGCAGATGCCTTGAGCCAGAAAGTTGCAGTCATAGCTCAGTTGTCAGTACAGAGACCTCTTCACTCTGAGATTCAGAGGTTTGGTTTAGAAGTTTATCGCAAGGGTAGAGCTCCGAGGCTGTCTGATCTGACAGTCCAATCTTCTCTGCTAGACTGTATTCGGGCAGGTCAGCTTTCAAACGAGTAGTTACAGAAATGGAGGCTGAAAGATGAAGCCAAGGGCAGTGTACTCTACACAGTGTCAGAGGGTATTGTGAGATACAGAGACAGAATGTGGGTGCCTAGCGTTGATTCGATCAGAGAGGACATTCTGTCAGAGACACACGCATCTCCGTATTCCATTCACCCAGGAGGTACCAAAATGTACAAGGACCTGTAGATTCTGTATTGGTGGCCAGGGATGAAACGAGACATCCGCATATTTGTGTCTGAATGCTTCATTTGTCAGCAGGTGAAGGCAGAGCATCATAGGCCAGCAGGATTGATTAAGCCACTCCCCATCCCAGAGTGGAAATGGGATAATATTACAATGGACTTTGTGGTTGGTTTGCCGAGGTCAGTCAGAGGATAGAATTCTATTTGGGTTATAGTGGATCGACTCACTAAGTCAGCGCACTTCTTGCCAGTGAAGATGACTTTCTCCATGACGCAGTACGTGGGGCTTTATATCAAGGAGATAGTTCGATTGCATGGGATCCCAGTTTCTACTGTATCCGACAGGGACCCGAGGTTTACATCGTCCTTTTGGAAGAGCTTACATGCAGCCATGTGGACGAAGTTAATTTTCAGTACCGCCTTTCACCCGCAGACAGATGGCCAATTTGAGCGAGTGATTAAGATTTTAGAGGAGCTACTGCGAGCGTGTATGATCGATTTCCAGGGGACTTGGGAATCGAAGCTACCTCTAGTGGAGTTTATATACAACAACAGTTTCCAATCATCTATAGGTATGGCTCCCTATGAGGCGTTGTATGGAAGGAAGTGCAGATCATCAGTTCATTGGGATGAGGTTGGTGAAAGAGCAGAACTTGGTCCGGAGATAGTTCAGCAGACTGCAGATGTGGTGGCCAAGATCCGAGACAGGATGAAGACTGCCAAGAGCCGTCAGAAAAGTTATGCTGATAAGAGGAGAATAGATCTAGAGTTTGCCGTGAGTGATCACGTCTTTGTAAAGATAGCGCCCATGAAGGGTGTTATGAGATTTCGGAAAAGAGGCAAGCTCAGTCCAAGGTTTATTGGGCCGTTCGAGATCCTTGACAGAGTTGGGACACTAGCTTATCGTGTTGCCCTCCCGCCGAGTCTGGCCGGGGTACACAATGTGTTCCACGTCTCGATGTTGAGGAAATACCTAGCTAATCCTTCGCACGTGTTGAGCTATGAACCGTTGCAGTTGGCTCCAGACCTGTCTTATGAGGAAAGACCCGTCCAAATCCTAGACAGACAGGAGCGGAGACTTCGAAACAAAGTGACCAAGTTGGTCAAAATCCAGTGGCTAAATCAATCAGTGGAGGAGGCCACTTTAGAAGCCGAAGCAGACATGAGAATTCGCTACCCGGAGTTGTTCGGTAAGATTTAATTTCGAGGACGAAATTTTTATAAGTGGAGGAGGAACTGTAGTGCCCAAATTCAATACACGTATAACTCATGCATTTATTTAATTATTAAAGCATTTATTTAAGTTTAAATTGAGTTTTAGCCATGCATGATTTATTTAAATGCATTATTTTAAATTAATTATGTTTATGAGATGCACGTTAAAATATTTTCGAGTTTCATGTTTCAGGCGATTACTCGAGGCGGGATCGAGGAAAAGACCGGTGACGATTTTTGGGTACTTTAAAATTGGGGTATTTTAATTTTTAGTCAAGAATGGGACGTTTTAGATAATTTATTAAGTTTTAGTATTTTAAAGCCTTAATTATTAATTTATGGATTTAGAGTTTTAAAACTTTTAAGTTAGCATTGCTTATTTTATCTTGCATATTAGAGAATTTTATAAATGAGTGTGTGTTTAATTTTAATTAAGAAATTGGTTATAGTTAGAGGTGTATTAGCATTTTTAATTAAATTGATAATTTCTAAATGAGCAAATTTTAGTCCCTAATTATTTCAAAACTCACGCTACACACACACACACACAAAAACGTTTTCACACGCCTCAAACACACACACACATATTTTCAAATCAATTTTATTATGTTTGAGAGAACAAAACTAGGGTTCTAAGAGAAGAATAGCAGCCGCCCCTTCTTCTGGAAATCCTGCGAGATTTAGTCGAGTTTTCTTCAAAGAATTTAGTACCACGCTCGTCCCGGATCAACCTCGCTTCTTTCTCCGCTTCGGTATCGCAGTTTCAGTAAAGTTTATCATCAAAAGACACGTATATTCCGTTATTTCTTCATTGATCTCACCATATTATGTGTCGTGTTATTTTTATGCGTAAAATTTTATGTGTGACGTTCGTCGTTTGAGCAGAAATTGGTTTGGATCAGTTTTGAAATAGTTTCTAGATCTGAAAACTCTTTTTTACTGTCTTTTTAAATACTACGACTTTTTGGTCGTGATTCCGAGAAATCTTTCAAAAATAAAATTGTAGAAATTTTTGATACCTTCGATTTGACAGTAAATTCGAAATATTTGGATAAAAATTGAGTGAGTTATGACGTTTTTAGTGGGACTGCTCAAACTGTGTTTTTCAGAAAATTATGTATTGATGCGTTTTTGAGATTTTATTGTTGCAGGCTTCGTTGGGAATCGACGGGTGATCATTGCTGCGTCTAGATATGATTAGTATGATGTTGGGTTGTTATTTAACATGTCGTTTGGTGCTGATAGGCACTCGTATTCACTAGAAGTCGTAGGAACCGATTTGGTGTCAATTGCCACGTTTTTGAATTGTATGTGTCGTAAGGTGGACGTCATTGCTTTGGTTGCTTGTATGAAGTTGGTTTGATGTTATGGCATGTTAGGATGTGTCTCGAGGTGTCGGTCCATGGTCCGTACGAACAAGTCTAGAATGTAAGCAGGACATGTACAGGATTTTCGTGAGTTCGCGTCCAACGAGAGTACACGGACCCGAAAACGGACCCTGGCACGGGGTCCGTGTCTTTGTTTGTTCTTGACTATCCTTTTTGCGAGAGTACACGGACCCCCACACGGACCAGGGCACGGGGTCCGTGCCTTTATATCCTTCGTAGTGTATTTCTACCGAGTCTACACGGACCCGGAGTCGGACCAGGGCACGGGGTCCGTGTCCTTTCCTTTTGTTGGTACCTTCTTTGCGCCCATACACGGACCCAGTCCCGGGGTCCGTGTACCTTATATATTGGGCAAAACTTAATCGTTTGTTTTGGGATTTCTTGTGATGGTTTAGTACATTGATTTAAATGAGGTCAATTCCCGAGTGTCTTAGAACGCCTCAAGTGTTGATGGAGTTTGGTGGTGAGCATGTGTACCTACGTCTAAGCAATGCAAGTTAAGCATGTAAATTCATGATTACTATGTGCAGCAACGGCCCCGATCGAAGTCCACCGAATCCCTCAACGCCAAGTAAGTATGTTCGACGTGCAAGAAAATATTTTTAAATTTTTGAGATATGCTAAATGTCTTGTGACAAATTTGTGAATGGGTTTGAAAGTCGGTGAACGTGGCCGAGGACCTCTTCACCCCGTTAAATCATGAACGAGTTTAGATCGTGATTGGAAAATGTTAAATCATTAACGTGGACCAATCAGCCCGTTAAATTATGAATGGGGATCTCATGTATGTGGCAGTGGATACGTCCCTGTCATCCCAGTACTATGATTTAGTCTGATCAGGCGATTATGATATGGGTCACTTGCTTTGAAACATTCTCTACGCAAAATTATGAAGTTCATGTATGTTCAAGTATGTACTAGTATGCAAGCATGTTTATGAAAAGTTTTTACGTTATGGCACGTCTATGTAATGTACGTATGTTCAGTTTAGTGCAAGTTCAAGTTTCAAGTATGTATGTCCTATTTTAAAGTTGCATGTGGTTTTATTACGTAATACTCGTTATTTCCAGTTTATACGTGTTGAGTCTTTAGACTCACTAGACTTGATCGATGCAGGTGAGGATGTTTATGAAGAGACAGGAGGTGGGGACCAAGGAGCAGGCTTGGACTGAGCGGGAGGCTAAACCCGAGGACCGTCCACGTTATTTTTACGATTTTTATGCAGTTTAAAATACTCTGATTTGATGTGGGTTACGATGTTTGAAACAAGCATTTTGTCAGTAAATTTTTATTGGTGAACGGACGATGTAGTGACGACCGTATTGCTTTTATTTTCGTATTCCAGAAAATTTTTAATTCTTCCGCAAATTTTAGTAGTAAAAAGTACGGTATGTTACACGTACGCTAATCATCTTCTTAATCGTTCTTTGGGAATAATTGGATCCATTAATTAAACTGGGTCTAAATTTTTTTTTTAATTGGGCCCTATATAAACAAGTGTACAAATCTATACAACAAATTATATTCCATTTTATTTAAATACACGATTAGTGCAATATCTACATCATGATCTAAAGTACAAAATCTATTCAAAGTACAATCATAAACAAACTAGTGTCATCTCAATCACATAACCAGTGATAAACTACTAGTTCTACATCTAAGTCCGGAATCACCACTTTAATCACCATCTCTCATTCTCTTCTTGACCCTGATCATGTCCCACCTGTTGTCATGCACACATACAAACACAACAACAGCTGGATAAATCCGGTGAAAATAGAATTCTCAGTATAAACAATGTATACATGCAATGTATAAAATCATACACATTTATTAAAAGCAGGAATCATAATCTGAAACATAAATCGATATAAACAAGTAACATAATCTATGAAACATAATCGATACAAGTCTGTAAATCAAGTTCTGACTCTTATTCTTTGACTCGACTCAATCTGGCCTAGTCTAGGGATCCCGGTTGAATAAGAACGCAACAACTCACCTACTCTTCTCAGCTAGATGGTGGTACGTTCTTATTCCCATACTTTGGTACACTATATCGAATATCTGCAATAGAAGCTGATCTGCATTCTAAGAAACATCAATATAAAACAAACGTCCAGTGACCTGGCACCTCTGCCAATAACTCTGTCACGACTTGGCACATATGCCAAAGACTCTCTATCCCAAATCAATCGTCTAAATCATGCTTTCTATAAATCAATATAACAAGCATATAGATTCAATGAATTCAAATATATCAAATGAATAACAAATAAGTATGTGGTTTAGGGAAACTCAAGTTACATCTCACTCGAGTCATTCTCCTTGTTCAATCATTGATTTATACCTTTCTTTTCGTAGTCTCGGTCTAAAGAAATGGAAGTTCTGAATTCAAAGATGTCAATACAATCTGAAATGACATATTCGACATGTACAATATCAATATTCAACTCAACTCAAGTCTGTTCTGATCAATACTTAATCTAATTCAATATCGACGGCATAACGGTACAATCTCGATATCCCCGTCAACTCAGACAGCAATAGATATCAATTACAAATCATAACCAATAGCCAATACAATCCCTAATCTCAGAAATCTGAATATTCTCAATCCAATATCTGAAAAATGATCACAATTTCATACGGTATCAATTCTTCGATCTGTTTTCGATTGTACGATTATCAATATCACCAGAACACATAATAATAATCAAATCACAATTCCTCCAATACATTAATTTCAAACCATGCTAGAAATCAATGAAACTTACATCCTTATGTAGTTCTTGACAAGAGGATCAGAGAAATATGTCCAGATCGAAAATCTGATGGCCGAATTTAGCACAACCAAAATTCTAGGCTATGAAAGAGTTTTGAGGAAATCTCACTGGAGTTCTCGTTTTTCTTTCTGCCGAAATTGAAGGGAAATGAAAGTTTTATATATCCAAATGTATGGTGAAGACAAGTGTCCCACTCAAATTCCTAATTGCACTTTAGCCCCTGAAATCTTCACTATTTGCAATTTGGTCCTCACAACTTTTTTAAATTAATTTCAATCCTATGAAATTGTAAAACCATGGAATATAACTCACATTCCGTAATTCATAAATTAAATAATCTCGAATTAAAATGATAAAATTTCGGGCCTTACATTGACCCTAAAAAAATGCTCAAAGACAACGGTTTTGTTTTTAGAAAACCGTTGTCGATTGTCCAAAAAAACATGCTAATAGACAACAGTTTATAGAACTGTTATCGTTGACCATATAAAAACGCTGAAAGACAACGGTTTTTAGAAAACCGTTGTCTTTCACCCCCTAAAAGACAACGGTTTTCTAAAAACCGTTGTTTTTGCTTTAAAAAATGTCATTTGAAAACCATTGTGAAAAAATAAAAGACAACGGTTGTAGCGAAAAATCGGTGTCGTATGTGTTTTGTTGAATGACAAATTTATTATAGTGAGGTTGATACTACCAGCTATAAATAGAATATGCAAAAAGATAATTAGTATGTATATCGAGGTACAATACTGTAAGCAAGCGTCTTTTGTTGGATATTTTATGGGATATCCCAAAATGTTAACATCAACATTTTGTGAAGTGTCACATCAATCATCTTTCTCACACATATGTTGATCTCGATAAATATAATATATTTAGTGTTTTAAAAACGTTCATATGAACATATTGTGATGCAGACGAGGTCTCCCACAAGAAACTAAAATATCAAAATTATATTATATTATACATGTGTGTGTGTATTAAGCCGTGGAAGCACCTGTTTCTCATTTTCAAAGCCTGAAAATTCAACGCTATCTAATGATTGATCGGTGGACATGAAATCAAGTTCATCCGGCCAAATCAAACAGTGAACTGTAATCATCTCCATGTACGCCATCTCCTTTTTCCATCCCATTTTGCAACGATGGATTTGTATCAACGATCAACTTTTGGCAATCTGCGATAATATCTAACAATTGTTTTTCGCTGTTATCATCCGCTCCAGAAGGTGTATGGGGAGAATCTGCCAAGAATTTCTCCAAGAAATCATCTACAGATGAGTGTTCATCTAGAAAATTAGCTTCCGAACTCAGAATATTATTTCCATGTATTTCAGCATTGGGTAATTCCATAACCCCTCCGTTGTTAGATAGAACGCCCTGCGTTTTCTCAAACACCGATTCAACAAGGTGTTGCAGATTCGAGATCCTATAGCCCACATAATTCGACCCTTGCGCAAAACTCTTCGGCGGTTTCACAGAAACACAATTTGATGAAGTTCCGGTGTTTTCTCCGGACGAGGAAGTATTGAAACCAACTGTTAGACCATACATGGGGAGCTTTTCTAGGGATCTTGTCGCGAAATTGTTTTGGACTGAAGGCCTCGTTTGATTACCTCTGTTTTCCCCAAACCTGACGCATGAACGATCAGTGTCGTGGATCATGAGGTTAGAACATGTCACATTGGGTTTGCAGAAGTTTCTTTTATTAGCAAGTATTCGAGCATATGTTGATCCGGTTAAAGTGCTACTCGATGAAGCTGACAGGTTATGATTATGAAACCGCCATGGATATTGATGCTTGCTCTGGGAAAATTTGTTAAGAATTGAAGTCGATCCTGAGGGTGTTAATCTAGATATGAACCTCCTAGTTAAACCTTCATTGCAAGCATAAGGAATTTCCAAGCTCGCATCAGCAACTCGCCGGAGAAAAATCCTATATTTCTGCAGGAAAGTAAAATAGTTGTAAATGGAAAGTACCAATGTAAGAAATAAAAATCATCATTTTTGAGGAAAATTCTAAAACTGATTATCGGAATTGTCGTACATAGACTTTTGTTCATCTCGGTCAATTCTTTGTCTTTGTCCAGTACATTGGTGTTTTTCTCGAATATTTTTATTATCTGTGATATTCCGGTAATTTTTTTTCCTTTTATTAATTTAATTTATACAAACTTAGAAAGAAATCAATTAAGCAATAAGGATTTATGAAGTCAATGGATATGATTTTGCAATACCGGAATTTTAAGTGGTACCTGCAAATGACTCGCAACATTTTCTCTTGTCAATCCTGGCACATCCATTACTTCCAAAATTTTCTTTGGTACAACTTCTGCATAAAATAATTTAAAAAATTATCGAATCAAATAATTATAAACTTTAATTAATTATTCACATAAAAAAATAATTTTGAAAAAAAATTGTCGAGCGTTTTGTATTAATATGAGTATATATAATTTCTACATAACGCATGCATGTGCGTTTACACGTAGAAATGTATATAATTAGACTCAGTCATACATATACGATTAAATGTATTTTTACGCGCACACAAAACGTATATAAAATTTTAAATGGAGAGATTGCTTACTATCAAGGCCAATCTTTCTAATAGCCTCCAAGAAATGGTTGTGTAGTGTATTAGACCAAACAAGTTTTGGCTTTCTTGGGGATAAAGACGAAGAAACTTCTTTATTCTCTATAGAAACCCTTTTTGAGGGATGTTTTTTCTCCAAATCTTTTTCCACATCAATATCTTCTTCATCAACTGATGAATCAGAGATGGTAATTTCATCTAAATTAATTTTCTCCATGGATGTTTCCGGGTCAGGTAGACTCTCGATTTCTTGAACGGTGACCTGTCTTTCTTTATTCGTGCTTGCAAATCGCCATAGATCCCTTAAATCATCAGCAGAAACGGGCTTCGGTATGAAAAATGCAGCTCCATTATCCAATCCTTTCGAAACAATACCGTCTTGGACATCAGCAGACATTACTGCACATGTTACAGAACAACATCGTTGAAAGTTAATTAAAAACATGCTCAAGTAAAATTGAATTACGTACAAAAAAGTATCAAAGTGAAATGGAAATGAGAAAATTTGGCATTTGTCTAGCGACAAGAAAAAATAACGCTACACCCGCCAAAACTAGAGCAAAATTGTCCGGTCAGTTGCTGTATCACTGAATGTATAAAGATATGGCGAGATCCGGACCCTTTACAAAGTCATGCAATAATATTTTATCCGGAAAACATTATTTTATTTTTGAAATTTTGAAATAACTCACAAACCACAGGAAGATGGAATTCTTGTGCTATGGCTTTTTGTAACTCAAATCCATCCATGTCTGGCATATGCACATCAGATACAACCAAATCGAATGCCCCCTGCTTGAGTCGCAGCGTGTATATAGCGTCTTGCGGGTGTCTAGCCATCACAACTGAAATCGATCGTGCAGAAGAAACAATAATCATGACAAATAATTCTTTAAACAAGATTGGGAAAAAAATTATATATAGTTCTTTTTCCTATTAGTCCGTCCTCATGTTCGAATAAAAAATTCAAATAATTTCTATATTTAATTTTGATACTGCATGTTTGTAATTTACTTCGATTTGAAAGTTGTTGCCTTGCAAAGACAGAAAGATTAATTAGACATAAACGTATATATATCTTGTGCATGCACATCTTTCTGTTTTCTTGAGGATTAAATGGGGTCTTCAGTGAATTCTTTTGTTAATTACCTAAAGAGAGAAAGAAAGAGTTAAATCGACTTGAAAACAAATCAATAATCCTATGTCAAGAACATATCTACAATCCGAAATAAGAGTTGCTTGAAAACTAGGAATCAAAGTAATATTTAACAAATAATCTTATCTATAAAATGATTTTTAATAAATAAACAAAAAAATATGTATATATGCCTTCATAGTTGAAATTCTTGAGCATAGCTGAAACAATGGAAAGACATGTTAAATCGTCGTCGACCAGCAAAATGCTAATTGAATGGATCGATTCTTCTGATGAAGAAGAGTTGCTTGTGATAATTTGTTCACTCTCCATGTGTTTTCTTTTCCCTTTCTCTTTGAAGATAGATGGAAAAGGAATGGAGATGATTTATACAAGAAGGGTTTTATGTAATTTGGTCGGTCAGCTATGTGGATATACAGAATGTGACACCATAAAAAAAAAAAAGGAAAAAAGCCTATGAAAATATAGAAGAAAATGTAGGTCTGTTGCAATAAAATATATTTTATTGCAACATATTTTTTTCTTAGGAAAAATTGTTTTTTTTTGGTTCATATGATATTGTCAATTAAGCATTTAAGTTTAAGTCATGTTTATATTTTATTGCAACATATTTTTTTCTTAGGAAAAAATTGTTTTTTTTTTTGGTTCATATGATATTGTCAATTAAGCATTTAAGTTTAACTCATGTAAACATGTCAGCGCCTCGAAAAAGAATGTTATAAAATGCCAAAAAGAAAATATAATGAACTATAATTGAAACTTTTAACTTAGGTGATCAAAATCACAAAAAATACAAACATAAATTGCAAAAATTGTAATTTTTCATATTTTTAAGAAACCATATATTTTCTAAGATAGAACTTTAACCAAATATCATTTGAATATCATCAACTTCACATTAAAAAATATCAATAATAATGTATGTATTATATTTTTACAAGAAATTAAATATACGATCATATGTATCATAACATATTTATGTACCTACGATCAAATTATTCATCATTACATTAACAGGTATCAGTAATAATGTCCATACTAGATAGATATCGTCATATTCATCGTAAAATATTTATTTATCTATGCTTGATTATATTTTTTTCATCACGCGCGTTATACATATAAATAATAATGTCCATACTTAATATAGTTTTAGTAGAAATATATCTCCTAATGGCGCAATTAGAGAGTACATGCAATTGGCCCTATTATCCCTTGTAAAATACAGGTATGTTATAATAATTATATTAAGTTGTACATTGATTTGCGTCTTGTGACAATTTTCCTTGGCTATTTAATTTTTATTTCTTGCAAAATTTATCAACTTAATTTTTATTGCTAAATTTTAAAATTTTAAATTTTTTACCTCTTAGGAAAATATAACAGCTTTCCAATTTTCTATTATTTTTACAAACTCGAAGCTGATGAATATGATGAAAAATAAAAAAGAAGAAGCTTACATTAAAAAATAATTCTAACATATAATAGATGCGAGAAATATAAATTTTCCCCCCAAAAAATTGTAATAACAGATATAATAATTAATGACATCCTTATCCAATTATTTCCCAAACGACAAAAAGTCAACGCAAATTAAATTCCATAGTTTTTATTTTATTTTTTTGAAGCAAAAGCTTTTAATATTATTTTTTTAAAAATAATATTAATATTTTTGAATCCTAAAATCCAAGTTTCTCAAAATAGCATTTTCTTTTTTTGAAATTAAAATCAATCATACTTCATTACTATTATTATATAAGATCTCAAAATAAATTTATTTCACTTCGACATGATGTAGGTCTCTTGTGAGACGGTTTCACGAATCTTTATCTGTGAGACGGGTCAACCCTGCCAATATTCACAATAAAAAATAATACTCTTAGCATAAAAAGTAATATTTTTTCATAGATGACACAAATAAGATATCCGTTTCACAAAATACGACCCGTGAGACCATCTCACACAAGTTTTTGTTATATAAATAATGGTTTTTAATAAACTTTTTGCTACTCCTTATAGCACTTTAATTCTTATTATAGACGCACCAGTTTTTCAGATAGCAATAACATCGGATTTTGATTAAGATACTTTATTCTAAAAGGCATAATTGTAATATTATTCATTTCAACATTATATCGACATATAACTCTTATAAAGATGAATTTATAACTGTTATTAAAATATTTTAGTCACATACGTTACATTTGAATTGATGGATTTGAACCTAACGATTTTAAATCCATTATAACAAATTAGTTGATTTGTTTGGGTCTAATTGAAATACGATTTCAAATCTTAATCAATTCTTCTTCTTTTTTTATGTTATTGTAGTGGATTTCAAATCTATCTCAAAATGAACCGTTAAACATTTTCTTGAATTCAAATATTTCAATCCAAATGCAATAATCAATTATAAATAAAAACAGAATCTTTGTTGAATTTTCTAAAGCGTGTATGAGTGGAGTCGGACCAATTCTGATCTGAATATTATAGTTCAGCTCTGATTCAGATGAACCTTAAGACTGGGATCCAACATAATACCCACTTCCACATTACATAACCTTAGATTTTTATTTTGTGTTCTTTTCCTTTTTCTTTTTTTTTTCAGGAAAAAGAAAATTGGAATTTAAATAATCAATTTTCGATAGTAAAAATATTGGAAGTTTTTAATTTGGTTCACAGGCCTGTAATTCTTATTAAATTAACTTTTCAACTATGTGTATTAGGGTCATCAATGAATTATGCCACATTAGCAAATCTTATTTCAATTTGTATAAAGTGTAATTTTTGTTAACTATTCAATCATAATTTGTGTTCATACTATTTTTCAAAGTTTGGTTCAAATTTAGGCTACCAAACTTTGAAAATACATCCATCATTCACACTTCACCAAACCCAAAATTTTTCCTATAAATAGCCATTCATTTGCATTCATTTATCCATCCCAAAAACAAGCAAAAACACAAGCAATTGAGTGTTGTATAGCCTAGTCATTTAGATAAATTTTAGTATGCTCTGTGGTTGCGGCAATGTTTAATCTTCCACATCAGAAAGAATTTTCTATGTGATTAGAGTTGTGTGAGTTCCACTTTGAAAGTGAGATTGAGTATGTCATCCAAGAATAATTATTCTCGAAGTTCTTGGTGTCCCCTAATTTGTTCTAGGGAGAGTTGTTGTTATCTCCTATTGTTGCAGGAACGATTTGTACCCATTATTGATATAGTGGAGATTTCTTTTGTTGGACTTCGGTCTCGTGGTTTTCCCTAATTTGGGTTTTCCACGTAAAAATCCTTGTGCCGTTTTCTTAATAATTATTATCATTATTGATATCGTGAAAATATTTTGATCCGATATTACCGCTAAAAGGAAAAAAATCAACGCTTCCGCTGTACGAACAGTTATTTATTTGGCTATCTTTCCCAACATTTCTTAACTTATTTATTCTACTGATTTTGATTATTGGACTGAATTTCGACAGGTACAAATTTAAGGATCGTGATTTGCTTTATATATACAACATGCTTTCACCAATGATATCTTCATTTCAAATTTTTTTGTAGTAATTTCTTTTAGCCATTGATGTGTTTTGAGTAACCCGTTATTTGGCGAGGCCCTCCATCTCGGCAAGCTGAAAATCCCCAATCCAACCCTAGGTGGGTTGCTGCAGGTAGGGTAGGCTGGCATGCGGGTCGGCCCACAAAAATAAAAATAAAAAATAAAAAAATCATTTATAATTATTGATATAACATTATCCAACCCGTTATTATAATTATTGATTTAACATGTCTACATTTTATACAAAGTAATTAACACAAAAAAATTCATAGCTTTAATTAAAAAAATACATATATCATGATAAATGCATAATATAATTTTTTTTTCCTTCCAAGCCCGCGACCCACGCGGGTTGTACCATCTAGGTCCGCCTTTAAATTGGTTAACAACTCACTTAAATTGTGTGACGGGGAGAGTCGACCCGACAGGTGTAACCCAAATTGATGGCTCTAGCTGTGACGATTTTCCTGATATAAGGTTCAATAGATTTGAGTTACAACATTTGCACTAATTATAACTTTTGAAAAAATTGTAAATGATATATAATTATACAGTTGATATAAGAGTCACTGTCAAGTATAAGTACATGTTGTCGTGATATAAGTGTCACACATATCGTGACCTGTAAAGTGATTTTTTAAAAAATATTATATGAAAATGCAGAAAATAAGCGCATCACATATGTCTAAGTTAAAAATTGTGATACTATTTTATAATAGAGTGAGTCTCGTGTGAGACCGTCTCACGGATCCTAATCTGTGAGACGGGTCAAGCCTACCCATATTCACAATAAAAAGTAATACTCTTAGCATAAAAAATAATACTTTTTCATTAATGACCCAAATTAGAGATCCGTCTCACAAATACGACCCGTGAGACCGTCTCACACAAGTTTTTGTCTTTATAATATTATGTGGTGCTACAATAATGACATTATATGCATGATAGATCTAATTGCTCGAATTTTTATGGACATATGGTGATAGGTAATGACTCAATTTAATTATTCAATTCAATATTGACGCCCAAATTAATTATAAAGTTCCAAGCCTGCTATACCTCAAAAAAAATCTATAAATAGAGGAGGATTATCTTTTTTCAAGACTCCCATGATTTTATTCTTAAATTCTTTAGCTTTCAGATAATATCTTTAAATTGTTTTCTGACTTGAACATCAGAGTGTCTATGCTGGGCGAAGCCCGACGTCTCTGATGTTTGTTTGTGATGCAGGTGATAACCCGCAAAATTCTCTCCACCGGCTACTTGGATCCATTTACGAGCTAACACGAATACCCGTCTATGATTACTTGGATCCGTTTACGAACCTGAAGTGTAGTATGGATAATCACAATTTATGGCTATATTAGCTTGGCGTTGTCTGTGGAAAAGATTACCTCGTCATTGAGAATCATTATTCAACCACACAACTCATACGATACTGATGGTTGTGGAAAACTTCCTCCCGTAACCCCGCCTACTCCAGGGAGACGAATCATCCAAGAAGCACTGAGAACCATTTTGGAAGAGACCTTCACTCATGCTAGCGGCCGAAGCAGTGGAACAATTCCTAGCATCCCATAATTGGGGCGAGGCAGACGAAGCTGACGTCAACGAAAGCTAATCTACTCATAGCCTGAAAGGTAATGGAGAAAAAAAAAGGCCCATAGCCGCACACATCACGCCTCTTCGCAATCCGTAAAGTCCATACCCTACGTTCATGGCCATGAGTCTCGTGCCATGAATGATGAAGAGAGGCCTTTGGCCATCCTACCCACCAGGCGCAGTCCATTTGCTGCGGCCATCTTAGCCGAGTCACTGGCTACTGGAATAAAGAACACCAACATCCCAGAATATAAAGGAACAAGTGATTCACAATAACACTGATGCAAACGTGGTTGGTCAAGCACCAAAGAAGGCATGAGAGTCATTGGAGTTGCCCGAAGGACCTATAACAAGGGGACGTAGCAAGAAGTTTAAAGAAGCACTTCAAGGATTCATGGTGAGCTACCAAGGAAGTCATCCAAATTGGGTGTCTAAATTAGAGGAGCTTGAGGAACCTGGAGACAATGATGGAAGTGTTTGGAATGTAATTCAAGTGATAAATGACCATGAGGACAGTAGAACACGCGCACCCGCGCCAGAAGCGGCGTAACCGCGCGCGCATGCGCGCCTGAACTGGCGCGACCGCGCGCTCCACACGCGCCATCGCGCGTGAATCGGCGCTGCCGCGCGCCCCGGGCTGGTGCAAGGCAAAATGCCGCGCGCCATCGTGCAAGAAGTCGCGCCACCGCGCACACTACCTCGTCAAATTTGCTAGCCAACTTTTGTTATGACTTTTTACACTACTTTTTCATGTTTTATTGAATATATATGCATTGTATCAGACCATGAACGAGATATAATTCAGATATAAGAAATTTCTTGAGGTTTCTTTCAATATTCAAGGCTATTTTAGCTTTGTACTTCACAAAATCAAACTTATCAAAGATTGTATCTTTGTGGCGTTTGTCAATTGTTTTCGCACTTATTGTCAAAAACAAGTTCTTTGAAGGTTCGTATGAAATTCGATTGTTATTATCGTTGATATTTGTTTCTAAGTGTTAATCGCTTAAAGGTGAATATCACAAATCGTTGCTTGTTTCAAAAAGATCGGGACAACATAATCGATCCTTGTTTGTTATTGAATTGAGGGCGCAATTCTAATTAATCGTGTTTGATTCTCATTCGTACGAGGATTTGTATCATTTGGTATCAGAGCCTTTGGTTCTCTTTGATTCAAGTAAGTTATCGTTGCTATTTTCAGATTTGTTTAAAATTTCGTTCTGTTCTCAGATCTGTGTTATCCTTTCGTTGCTATTTTCAGATCTGTCTAAAATTTCGTTATGTTCTCAGATCTGTGTTATCCTTTCGTTTTTATTTTCAGATATTTCTAAATTTTTTTTCTGTTTTCACATCTGTGTTATACTTTCGTTTCTGTTTTCAGATCTGTGTTATCCTTTGTATTGTTGTAAGATCTGCGTTATTCTAGCGTTCTTGGTTTTGCGCAGTCCAAGTGAGACAGTTGCGAGTGTCCACGAGTTGAATCTTGTTGGTTTGATATACAAATATAAAGATTGATCACACTTTCGAGAGAACTATTACATTCGAGTAAAAACATTTGAGTGCGAGCGTTATTTCTTTGGAGTGATCGTTAGAATTTGGGTGAGTAATATCTTTTATTTCTGTTAGAGTAGGTGCCCGTCGAACCAAGTGTTGGCCGAGGGTTCATGTTTAAACTCTATGTATAAACAATCTTTATTTTAATAATATTTGAAATTATTGTTTTGGTACTTCTTTATATGTATACCCATGCTAGTTGCATAGATAAAGTCCTTGAATATACAAATAGTAGAAAGAATATGAGATGCTCATATGATGAGTATCATGAAACTCATATTTGGAATACTGTATATTCTAAACAGTTCCTAGTCGATTTAGCCGCCGCTAAGAAGGATATAGGGCGCTCGAGTTTGAGACTAGTATCTGCGATGTGAGTACCATGTTTCATTGGTAGGGGACATTGTGATGTCCGAACATTCAGATAGGTGCTCCTTGTAGAGTGCACTAAACAACCCTCCAAAAAGGACTTTCCAAGTGGTTCTCACTTATCGAGTGGAAACGTCCTAGTTTATGGTTGTACACCATTAGTCCTTATGACCCGGGACAACATTGAGACTCTATATGCTAGCATTGCACTTTGACTTGTTTACCGACTCTCACGGGGTCATCAGGTGGCAAGGTTGGGTGTTTTGTCGAAACATATAGGAGTCGATGCATTGTAGTCGAGGATTCACCGCTTACCTTCGGGTATGGATATCCTATGTGATCACATGTATATGTAGTATGAAATCTCTGATCAGAGTATGGTGGTAATTATGAAAGGGGTTTCATAGATTACACCATCGATGCAACTACGACATGACACATAGAATCGATTCATTGACAACTCTCGATATACCAATGGTTGTCGAATCGGTCGGGATATATGAGTTGAAGGGACCGTACTGTACGCTAACCATAATTGAATGGTTCTTGCAGGCACTATCATTTGATACCTAGGGAATCATGTAAGCGATGCTGCTAGACGTTTAACATGATTGGTTGGGTACTATCAGACTTGAGTTCTGACGGTCTTATTATCAAAGAGTTGATAAGTAAGAATGGAGCAATTGGGGTATGCTCGTATAAGGACATGTTTAGTCCGAATCTCATGGAGATGTGAACCCACGGCTAGTTGTATCATTGAACCATTGAGGGTCACACAAGTGCTAACTTTTTAGATCCCGTTGAGAAGTAAAATAGTTCAATGTGTTGAACGGCTTATAAAGGAGTTTATAAGCGTAAGGAAAAATAGAAGTATGACTTCTATAAAGAGAATGTAACTTTTTATTTGAGGAAATGTTCCTAAATTAAAAATTGGCCAAACAAATAATGTATTTGAAAATTGTGATTTTCATAAACATTATTATGGACTAAATTAAATTAATTCAAGTGTTGAATTAATTAAACACTAGTGGGCCTAGTAGAGTCCAAATAATTAAATTAATCCAAGTGTTGAATTAATTAAACAACATTGGGCCTTGTAGAGCCCAATTAGAAATAATTATTAAACTAGTGGGCTTGAGTAAAATCAAATAAACTTTACATGGTCTCAAATGTGTTTGAGACATTTAAATAAAAGTATATGGGCCTTGTAATTGTTACAAGCCCAAATAGAATGTGTATGGGGAGGTGAAGAGTTGGGAGACAACTTTTTTCATGTCCAAGGCATGGCATGCTTTTGGGACAACACAACAACTTTTTCAAGGACCAAGAAAACTCTCCTCTTTCTCTCCTCAACACACCATGGCCGAAATTTTGAGTGCTTCTTCTCCTCCATTTTTGCTTCTTCACTTGTTGATGAAAGCACACACTTCTCAAAGAAAAAAATGCTCTAATTTTTCTAGTGCAAAATTAGAGTGGATCTACCTTGTTAGTGGTGGACCTAATTTGAAGAAAGGAGTCCAAAAGAAAGGTGAAGCTTGAAGATTGTCTTGCCATCAAGAGCTAAGGTGTTTACACCTTAGTTGGAGCCATAACATCAATCTTTGAGATTGATAGGTAAAGATTTCTAAACACCCTATGAATGTCATATTGTGTTTTGTTATTTGCTACACTACATCTTG
Organism: Primulina tabacum; assembly: GCF_025594145.1. Classification (NCBI taxonomy): domain Eukaryota; kingdom Viridiplantae; phylum Streptophyta; class Magnoliopsida; order Lamiales; family Gesneriaceae; genus Primulina; species Primulina tabacum. Next base: position 6,478,074 of record NC_134567.1, read on the forward strand.
TGAGGTGCTCGGTTTTGTATTCTTATTGAAAAACATTTTTACAAAACTTTCGTTGCGCAACTGAGCACCGTAACCGATCCCCTTTCAAGTGGTATCAGAGCTAATGTTACAATTTTGGTGTAGCAAATATATGATATTATATTGAGGTCGATTTCTAACCGCATGAGACAATCAAAACGACAAATCGAAGGCCGATTTTTGGGGCGTTTTTGGGCAGCAAGTTGCTGCCCATTTCGGGCAGCAAGGGCAGCCCCTGCCCGAACGTTCCCCATTTAAAAATAAAAAACAAATTTTGTTGACCGGAATCCCGCGACGGAGCTCCGGCGACGGTAATGACGACTAGGGTTTCCAAAAGTGTTTTGGAATATCAAAGTGTCATGGGCCATGAAGTTGTTGGGCCATTAGATGGCTAATACAATTTGTGAATTTAAATGGGCCAAAATGTTTTTGGTGAAAAATGAGTTTTTGGGCCCTTAAGTTTAAATCCACAAAAGTTGTACATATTATCTCATGAAATAAATAATTGAAGTTGGACTTTAATTATTTATAGTAAATTGTGATTTACAAGAAATTCGGTTATAAATAAATTAATTAGAAAGTAGACAAAGGAGTTTGTATACTTTGTTAATTTAGTTTATAATCGTGGCGGTTAGTGATTGGATCAAGATATATAAAATTGGATCAATTAATTATTGTGATAATTAATTGATAGTGTATGATATGTGATATTATGCATGAAGGATGATCAAAAGCCCAAGCCCAATTTGTAGGTGTATGCTAGGATATTTTGTGTTGAATGATTATAATAATTATCAAATTCAAGTGGGCTTGGTTTATGGCCCGTTCCCACCCCATGAGATGTATCCCTATTTGCCACGGATATTTATTTGTAAATATTAGTATAGTGGAAGATCAAGATTGGAAGATGGTGGCCTTGATGATTATGACGATCGAAGACATGTAAATATTGGAAGCTTATGTAATAGTTGCATTTGCATCTCATGCATTTCCCTAGGATTGGACCTAGGCCTATGTTTAGCTCACACGGGCAATTAGTATTGGGGCGATTGATCATCCTTGTTTTGTTTACTGTTTATAATATATGCATGATATGTTATAAATAATGAGTATGTGCATTATTATTATGATAATAACACAGTTGCATGAATCCGGCACACATACGATCAAACATGGCGAGCTTTTAAATAAAATTAATGATGAGACCTTTCAAAATTAAAAACCCTCATTTTGAATAAGATTCAAAATTATTATCAAACCCGAAAAGGGGAATTATAAAGTTGTTTATAATTTTCATGTCTTCCATCGACAATGGGTGCATGATGAACGCTACCCGTGCTCAGGGCTCGGCTCATATTATTGGGGGGGCCCTGGGTACCGGAAAGCTGTGACATTCATTGACATGGTGACGTGAACTACGTGGAACTCCCATGATTTCGGCTCATATTATTGAGGGAACTCATGGTGACCGTCCATTAAGGTTCAACATCGATGGGTAAGGCTTGACACGTAAAGATGAACGACGTCATATTATTGGGTCCTAATCAAACGTGAGAAAAAAGTTTACGTAGAGGGTTGCATGGAGATGCAATTGAAAACTACCTTTCAGGAATTGTGATTGGCTGATATTAGTCGGGATCATAATTCGCTAATTGGACCTTGCGTACCTACTGAGGAAAGGAGTTTCCCGTTTTCACTAGAGGGTAGTGAAAGATGTGAAAACAGTGGGAGTAAACATTTATAAAGTAAAAGTCCATACTTTATATCTTATTAAATATTTTGAAATAGTCATTAACATTTATCTGTTTTACTTTTCAATACTTTTTGACAATGTCTTCGATTCGCAAATTTCGCTATCTGTAATACTCGACAAACACGTATTAACCGGACCTAATAACCTCAATTGGCTAAGAAATCTGAAAATCGTCTTGAATTGGGAAAGGATAGCGTATACACTTACTAAGTCGTCCTCTGTTGAGGCTCCGACTAACTGCACTCCTGAGGAATTACAGACTATCAAGGAATGGTGTGACCATGACTTGAAAGCCAAGTGTTATATGCAGGCTTCTATGAAAGATGAGAAGTCGGTTCTTTATGTGGGCTCTTCATCTGGTACGAAGACTGGTCCACCTGGGAAGGGAAAGAAGAGTTCTTTCCAACATCCCAAGAAGAACGTGCCCTTGAAGAGGCAAGCTCCGAATCCCGTTGTGGCAGCCACACCAGTAAAGGCTGACAAGACTGCTGATATTTGTCATCACTGCTAAAAGCCTGGACATTGGAGGCGTAACTGCAGAGTATATCTTGCTCAGAAGAGTTCTGGAAACGGTATGTTCTATATTGAAGTAAACATTTCAATTAACTCTACTTCTTGGGTATTGGATACCGGCTGTAGCTCACATCTCTGTAATGATTTACAGATGATGGGAAGAATTAGGAGACTTAGGGAAGGTGAGACCTTCTTGACGTTGGGCAATGGAGCAAGAGTTGCTGCCAAGGCCGTGGGAAATGTTTACTTATTATTGAACAATGATTTTAAGTGGATTTTAAGAGATGTTTTGTTTGTACCTGATTTGGTGAAAAACATTGTTTCCATTTCTATGCTTAATAAAGATGGATATTCTTGTTTATTTAGCAAAGGTGTTTGCAACATTTACAAGAATGAATGTTTAATTGGTACTGGAGAACTTGAAAACGATCTCTATAACTTAAATTGAAAGATATTCCACTAAACAATGTCCAAGCAATAACAACAACAAACAAGCGAAAGCAAGATACTCTAAATTCGGCACAATTGTGGCATGCTCGATTAGGACATATTTCCCTAAGAAGGATAAACAAGTTAGTGGGAGTAGACATGTTTGATATGTCTGATATTAAAGCTCTCACGACTTGTGAATCCTGTCTAAAAGGAAAGATGACCAAAATTCCATTTAAGGGCCACGTGGAGCGAGCCAAAGGGTTATTGGATTTGATCCATACCGATGTGTGCAGTCCGCTTAGCATCACCACTAAGCATGGACATGCCTACTTCATCACCTTTACCGATGACTTTTCAAGGTATTGGTATGTGTATTTGATGAAATACAAGTCTAAAGCCTTTGAAAGGTTCAAAGAATTCAGAAGTGAAGTAGAGAAACAGTTGGGACGAAGCATCAAGTTACTTCGATCGGATCGAGGTGGTGAGTACTTGAGTGCCGAGTTCCAAGAGTATCTTAGGGAGAATGGGATTCTCTCGCAGTGAACTCCTCCCGCTACACCACAGTTGAATGGTGTTTCGGAGAGTCGTAACCGGACTTTGATGGACATGGTTCGGTCTATGATGGGGTTCACGGAGTTGCCGCCATCCTTTTGGAGATATGCGCTTGAGACAACGGCACTGTTGTAGAACAATGTCCATTCAAAGGCAGTTGATAAGACACCATATGAGATATGGATGGGTAAGCCTCCCAAGTATTCTTATCTTAGAATATGGGGGTGCCCTGCTTATGTGAAGCAGGCAGTGGGAGATAAATTGGATAGTCGATCCATTTTATGTTACTTTGTGCGATATCCAAGGAATTCAGTTGGATATTATTTCTATCATCCCCAAGAAACAAAGGTGTTTGTTTCTAGGAATGCAACCTTTTTAGACAACACAAGTGCTAACTTTTTAGATCCCGTTGAGAAGTAAAATAGTTCAATGTGTTGAACGGCTTATAAAGGAGTTTATAAGCGTAAGGAAAAATAGAAGTATGACTTCTATAAGGAGAATGTAACTTTTTATTTGAGGAAATGTTCCTAAATTAAAAATTGGCCAAACAAATAATGTATTTGAAAATAGTGATTTTCATAAACATTATTATGGACTAAATTAAATTAATTCAAGTGTTGAATTAATTAAACACTAGTGGGCCTAGTAGAGTCCAAATAATTAAATTAATCCAAGTGTTGAATTAATTAAACAACATTGGGCCTTGTAGAGCCCAATTAGAAATAATTATTAAACTAGTGGACTTGAGTAAAATCAAATAAACTTTACATGGTCTCAAATGTGTTTGAGACATTTAAATAAAAGTATATGGGCCTTGTAATTGTTACAAGCCCAAATAGAATTTGTATGGGGAGGTGAAGAGTTGGGAGACAACTTTTTTCATGTCCAAGGCATGGCATGCTTTTGGGACAACACAACAACTTTTTCAAGGACCAAGAAAACTCTCCTCTTTCTCTCCTCAACACACCATGGCCGAAATTTTGAGTGCTTCTTCTCCTCCATTTTTGCTTCTTCACTTGTTGATGAAAGCGCACACTTCTCAATGAGAGGCCTATAGAAACTTAGGCTGAGATGAAGAGCGTAATGAGGAAGAGGTTTGTACCAAATCACTACTATAGAGAAATGTTTAAGAAGTTACAAATTTTGAGACAGGGTGTGAAGAGTGTTGAGGACTACTATAAAGAGTTGGAAGTTGTCATTATTAGAGCAAACATAGAGGAGGATCGTGAGGCTACTATGGCTCGTTTCCTGTGTGGTTTGAATAGGGAGATTCAAGACCAAGTGGAGCTTAGGCACTACTTGGATATAGATGAGATGGTGCAGATGGTGATAAAAGTGGAGCAACAACTCAAGAGGAGAGGAGTTGGTCGCACCACTCAAGTGGGGAATGCATCAACACCTTGGCGTTCCAACGTTGTCAAACGTGAAGAAGGCAAGGTTGTGGCCAAGACCAAAGTTGACATTAAACAGGAGGCGCCTAAGCATGGAGTGCAAGGTAAATTCGAAACTCCTATTAATCTTTCTAGAGATATAAAAATGTTTTAGGTGTCAAGGAGTTGGACATATTGCTAGCCAATGTCCCAATAAAAGGGTGATGGTGTTGAATGCTTATGGGGAGTATGAATCTCATAGTGAGGGAGATGATGGAGAGGATGAAGATGAGATGCCTGCGTTAGAGGATCCTGACGAGGGATATGAGGCAGTTGTGGGTGAGGCTTTAGTTACTAAGCGTATCATGAGTGCCCAAGTCAAAGAAGAATAGACTAACCAGCGGGAAAACTTGTTCCATACTAGATGTTTTGTCAGTGGCAAGGTTTGCAACATTATTATAGATGGAGGAAGTTGCACCAATGTGGCTAGTATTGAGATGGTAGAAAAGTTTGGTATACCTACGTTAAAGCATCCTCAACCATATAGGCTACAGTGGTTGAATGACTGTGCTGAAGTGAAAGTAAACAAACAAGTCTTGGTGGCGTTTTCGATTGTGAAGTATGTTGATGAGGTGTTGTGTGATATGGTACCAATGCATGCTTGTCATATTTTTCTAGGGAGACCATGGCAATATGATAGGCAAGTTACACATGATAGGTTTAGGAATATATATTCTTTTGTACTCAAGAAAGAAACTATTGTTTTACTTCCTTTGTCCCCAAAGCAAGTGTCGGAGGACCAATTAAAAAAAAAAGAGAAGAGGTCGAAAAAAAGAGTCAGAACAAAAGTGAGATGGCCCTTGAAAGAAAAGATGAGATGGCTGAAAGAAAGAGAGATCAAAACGGTGAGATAGCCATACAAAACAAAAAAGAGAGGAAAGAAATTGAGAGGAAAGAAAATGAAAGGAAAGAGGCCAAAAATAAAACATATATGGCCCAAAAAGGTGAGATGTAACATTTAATGCACACACATGAACCACTTGTGTTGATTCTTTACAAGGAGATTCTCCTTAACACAAATGACATAGCCGGGTCCCTTCCGAGCATTGTTGTTTCACTTTTGCAGGAATTTGAAGATGTGTTTCCGGAAGAGTTACCTCAAGGCTTACCACCATTGAGGAAAATCGAGCACCAAATCGATTTCGTGCCAGGGAGTGCATTGTCAAATCGTCCAGCCTATAGGAGCAATCCGGAGGAGACTAAGGAACTTCAGCGGCAGGTAAGTGAGTTGTTAGATAGGGGTTTTGTGCGTGAGTCCATGTCACCATGTGCAGTACCTGTTTTACTAGTTCCTAAGAAAGATGGCTCATGGCGTATGTGTGTAGATTGTAGAGCAATCAATAACATAACCATTAAGTATAGGCATCCTATACCTAGACTAGATGATATGTTAGATGAATTGCATGGTGCTTGTATCTTTAGCAAAATTGATTTTAAGAGTGGTTATCACCAAATTAGAATGAGAGAAGGTGATGAGTGGAAAACTGCTTTTAAAACCAAATACGGGTTATATGAATGGATTGTCATGCCCTTTGGCTTAACTAATGCTCCTAGCACCTTTATGAGGTTAATGAATCATGTTTTGCGTGCACACATAGGTAAGTTTGTTGTGGTTTATTTTGATGATATCCTAGTGTATAGCAAAAACTTGGGTGAGCATGTTAACCACTTGGACTTGTGCTAATCACACTAAGGGCTGAAAATTTGTATGCTAACTTAAAGAAAGGTGATTTTTATACAAGCAAGCTTGTCTTTCTTGGTTTTGTGGTAAGCTCATAGAGAATACAAGTGGATGAAGATAAGGTAAGTGCTATTCGAGATTGGCCGACTCCTGCTACTGTTAGTCAAGTCCGAAGTTTTCATGGTCTTGCAAGCTTCTATAGGAGGTTTGTAAAGGATTTCAGCACACTGGCAGCACCGATGACGGCGGTGATTAAAAAATGTTTCATTCCATTGGGGCGAAGAGCAAGAGAAGTCTTTTAATATTATTAAACAAAAAATAGTTAATGCTCCTTTACTTGTTTTGCCTGATTTTTCTAATAATTTTGAAATTGAATGTGATGCTTCAGGTGTAGGTATTGGTGGGGTTTTGATGCAAGGAGGACGACCAGTGGCGTACTTTAGTGAGAAACTCAATGGAGCAGCGCTGAACTATCCAACGTATGATAAGGAGTTGTACGCGCTTGTGAGGACTTTGGAGATGTGGCAACACTACTTGAGGCCTAAGGAGTTTGTGATCCATACGGATCATGAGTCTCTAAAGCACCTTAAGGAACAACAGAAACTGAACAAGCGGCATGCCAAGTGGGTTGCGTTCATAGGAACATTCCCCTACATAATCAAGTACAAACAATGTATGGAAAATGTAGTGGCCGACGCACTATCACGGAGGTACGTACTAATCTCTACCTTGGAGTCGAAAATTTTGGGGTTTCAGCATGTGAAAGAGTTGTATTTATTGGATGAGGATCTTAAGGAGACATTTGAAAAATGCATGCATAGTCCACATGATAAATTTTATTTGCATAATGGGTTTTTATTTAGAGAAGATAGATTGTGCATTCCTAAGTTATCAATTCGTGAATTACTTGTGAGGGAGGCACATGGAGGTGGTTTGATGGGGCACTTTGGTGTGGCTAAAACTTTAAGTTATTTAAATGAACATTTTTATTGGCCACATATGAAACGTGATGTTGAACGTGTTTGTGAAAGGTGCATAACTTGTAGACAAGCTAAGTCGAGAACACAACCATATGGATTGTATACACCACTTTCTGTTCCTAGTGAACCTTGGGTTGATATTTTTATGGACTTTGTTTTGGGGTTGCCTAGGACTAAGAAGGGGAGGGATTCAATATTTGTTGTTTTTGATAGATTCTCTAAGATGGCACATTTTATTGCTTGTCATAAAACCGATGATGCATCAAACATTGCGGATTTGTTCTTTAAGAAAATCGTTAGGTTGCATGGTATGCCTAGGACTATTGTATCTGACCGTGATGTTAAATTTTTGAGTTACTTTTGGAAAACTTTGTGGGCTAAACTTAGCACAAAACTGTTGTTTTCTACTACATGTCATCCTCAAACGGATGGACAAACTGAAGTTGTTAATAAAACTCTGGGAACATTTTTGCGTGCTATACTTAAAAAGAACTTTAAAAATTGGGAAGATTTCTTGTCATTTGTTGAGTTCGCTTATAATCGTAGCATGCATTCTACTACAAATTATTCACCATTTGATATTGTTTATGGTTTTAATCCTTTAACTCCTTTGGATTTGTTGTCTTTGCCTGTGAGTGAAAAGTTAAACATGGATGGCAAGAAGAAGGCTGAATTTGTTAGGAGTTTGCATGAGAAGGTCAAGGCTAACATCGAGAAGAAAAACTTACAATACACGAAGCAAGCTAACAAGGGGAGGAAGAATATGGTTTTTGAAAAGGAATATTGGTTGTGGTTGCACTTAAGGAAGGAAAGATTTCCAGAGAAACGACGTTCGAAGCTCCTACCTAGGGGTGATGGACCATTTCAAGTGCTTGAAAGGATTAACGACAATGCCTACAAACTAGATTTACCAGGTGAGTACAATGTCAGTTACACTTTTAATGTTAGTGATCTTTCGTTGTTTGATGTAGGAGATGATCAAGATTTGAGGACAAATCCTTTTCAAGAAGGGGAGGATGATGCGAACTTGGTTGGTCAAGCACCAAAGAAGGCATGGGAGTCGTTGGAGTTGCCCGAAGGACCTATAACAAGGGGACATAGCAAGAAGTTTAAAGAAGCACTTCAAGGATTCATGGTGAGCTACCGAGGAAGTCATCCAAATTGGGTGTCTAAATTAGAGGAGCTTGAGGAACATGGACACAATGATAGAAGTGTTTGGAATGTAATTCAAGTGATAAATGACCATGAGGACAGCATCACACGCGCACTCGCGCCAGAAGCGGCGTAGCCGCGCGCGCGCATGCGCGCCTGAACCGACGCGGCCGCGCGCGCCATCGCGCATAAATCAGCGCTGCCGCGCGCCCCGGGCTGGTGCAAGGCAGAATTCCGCGCGCCATCGCGTGAGAAGTCGCGCCACCGCACGTACTGCCGTGTCAAATTTGCTAGCCAACTTTTGTTATGACTTTTTACACTACTTTTTCATGTTTTATTGAATATATATGCATTGTATCAGACCATGAACGAGATATAATTCATATATAAGAAATTTCTTGAGGTTTCTCTCAATATTCAAGGCTATTTTAGCTTTGTACTTCACAACATCAAACTTATCAAAGATTGCATCTTTGTGGCGTTTGTCAATTGTTTTCGCACGGATTTTCAAAAATAAGTTCTTTGAAGGTTCGTATGAAATTCGATTGTTATTATCGTTGATATTTGTTGCTAAGTGTTAATCGCTTAGAGGTGAATATCACAAATCGTTGCTTGTTTCAAAAAGATCGGGACAACATAATCGATCCTTGTTCGTTGTTGAATTGATGGCGCGATTCTAATTAATCGTGTTTGCTTCTCATTCGTACGAGGATTCGTGTCAAACACCTAGACAGATTTTATGCTAAGCCAGACTTATACGACATAAGCGACTCCGCTTATTGCAAAAAAATTTGAACCACTCAATCAGGACATGCACTTGGATGGTTCAACAAACCGCCTCTTGGAACCATTGGAAGCTTGGAGCAGTTAACAAAGTGTTTTCTCCAACAATTTTCGATCAATAAAAAATACCGATATATAGCGGCCTACTTATTTACAAAAGTTCAGAAAGAAGGGGAAAGTTTTAGAGACTATGTAAAATGGTTTACACAAGCTGTCCATGAAGTTCCCCTTGTAAACCATGACTTGCTAGCATTGATACTGCATGAAAACCTTTGCCATAGAAAATTCAAAGAGTTGATAACGGGCAAACCCACAAGCACCTTGGAATAATTACTTGAAAGGGCAAAAAAATACATATGCGTTGAGGAATCTATCGAGCCACAAAACTTGGGGAAGAGAATAAGAAACGAAGAGAAATCGGAAAGTAAAAAAAGATGAGAAACGTACAGCTCAGATCCTCAGGCTCGAATTTAATTCTCCAAAGTCACATTTAAATGAAATATTGGTAGTGGCTAAGCAACAAGGGTTACTGCGCATCTGATGAAGGAAAACCCTAAGCGACAATGATCAGTGAAATATTGTCTCTTCCATTATGACAAAGGACACACGGGAAATTAATCAAACGAGGATACTTAGGTGACAATGTGGACAAGTCACGTGGTCAACAGCGAGACTAAAACACCGCAACGAAGGTCATCAACATGAGCATCAAAGAGAGCGAGGCGAGACAAGCAAGAAACCCGAGAAAAGAGAAGAGAATACACCCACGAGAGGCACGATAACTATCGTAACTGGAGGTCCTGCTTGCATCGATGCAAGTAATGCAAGGAATAATCTCACCCGTGCTGCCACAAGAGATCACCACTCCTCACACCTAGACGCCACCCAGATAGTTAACGCGATATCAAAGATAAATGAAGATATGTCTTTCGGAAAGACATACCTAGAAGCCTCCAGAGGTGAACATAATGACGTCTTAATAATTTCTGCGACAATTTCTAACTTTTGGGTAAAAAAGATAATGGTGGACTCCGAAAGCTCAACCGACATAATTTTGCATGGAACGTTCAAAAAATGAAGATGAGCAATACACAACTAACACTAGTGAACACTTCGCTCGTTGGTTTTGTAGGAAAAGTAGTTGAATAAGTAGGAGAAACTAGTCTGCCACTTTTTCTTGGATCTTACCCTAGGCGAGCTACAAAGATAGAAAAATTTCTATTAGTAAAAGTGAAACGTCCACAACTTTTTTTTTTAAATATACTAGAAATTTTTTTTTTCATCCATACTTTCTGCCGAAACACTATACATATATATATAAATATTTTTCTATTTAAATACCAATCAACCTATAATTTGAAAATCTCAAAAGAACGCAATTCAAATATGAAATCGTAAATCGTCAACCAACCCTAAGTAACATTATTTTCAAAATAAAATTAACTCTAACATCCTCTCAAAAACCTCTCAAAAGCATATAAGACATAAAATACTTTAAAGTAATCTTAAATCATAAACATAATTTGGCAGAAAACTAGTGAAGGTCCATGGGTTATGTGCATCATCAGTCCAACTAGTTCAACCAACAAGTCCTCCATAAACATTATGCTCACCTGCATTGATCACACCTAGTGAGTCTATTGACTCAGCAAACCATAACCATGATAACAAGTAATGAAACATCTACTTATTTAAAATGCGAAAATATTCTTTTTTTATTTTTTTTAAGGCTCACATTCGAAAATCTCATTCAAATATTTTGCGTGCATGCACTCCATTGAAAAATATATCATTTAAAAATAATCATAAATATTTGATAGTAAAACTAAAGCAATTTAAAATGATCAATCTCATCCAACAAAATATGCATAAACACAAACGAGTAAAAATTCTAAAATCAACATCGTATAAAAACCAGTGTATAAAAATGCTATGTGCGGAAGAAATGTGGTCCTCGGGTTGTGCACGCACATCCAGTCCTGCCGACTCAGAGTTCGGCACCTCCAGTCCCCTCAAAACCATGATCACCTGCATCACACATGACTATTGAGTCTAAAGATTCAAAACTTAATAGAATTCATTTTAAAATTGGACCGGAGTCCCGGTTTTAACCCGAATCGACCGGAACTTTAACCAAATTAATCCAAACTTAAACCATGCCTAAAGTACATCCTACCAACCTCTAAACCACATTTTCCAACCCACTAAAACCCATGAAAACGATCCCATAAGCTGCTGGAAAGTTCTTCTACTCACTATTCGAACCCTAGATGCACCCAATTTGCAAAATAACGCCCTTAGGCTCTACCGGCTCGCACCAGCCACAAACCAAGCCACCTAGGACCGAGACCAAACTCTACTGGACCTACCTTACCGATGGCTACACTCCCATGCAAGCCGTAACTCGCCCTCAATCGCTAGTCCCCAAGAAAGCACAACCCGCAGCCAACTCCTGTATCCTACGATCGATCGGCTTCAGGGGTGGCTCCAAAAGCGTTTGAGCCATCCACAACCATGACTCATACCCATCATGGTCTGTTCTAAGCGTTGGATCGGCCCTTGCACCGCCATCTCCAATCCTTTCACATGATCTCCCCAAAAACCGCACCAAGAACAACACTACACCTCACGGCCTCTAGCATACCGCATCATACCTCAACTCCAGCCTATTGACAACAATAAACCACCGTTCCTAGCCTCATAACATCATGAACTCAGCAGCACCTTTGCAACAATTCAAGAAAAACGTGAGTTGATCAAAAGAATGCATGAGTTTGCAACAAAAAACGAAAGAAACTTTTAACACCAAGCTAGATCGATGGTTTTACATGCACTAACATAAATTTTGTATAATATCAGTGATTATGATGCACAAAAGAAGAAACATGCGTGCCTTGATGAATTATGCTCAAAAACATGACGAAGAACGCGTCGGGGAAGCGTCGGACGAGCGGGGAATGAACTTTTATTGAAGAAAAGAATGGCTGCTGAAATTTACGTGGAGAGGTTGCTGAAGAAGGGGTGGGCGGCCGAGAGCTTATGGAGGGGAAGAAGGGTTAATTACACTATGTTAAGATAATATAATAATGAAGAAATTGACCCTTAATTAACTTTTAAAATGCTTAAAATGATTTTGAGCTCATCTATTTATATATATAAAAGTAGAGTTTTTACCAAAATAGGAAAGTTCCCGCAAAAATTACTTACTAAAAAAAGAAATAAAACATTTAATTAGTTTATTTAATTTTTCTAAAAATAATTAGTTGAGTATTAAAATTTATCACTTAAATAAGGTTTTCAATGAACATTAAATTACCACTTAGTAATCATAAATGTTTGACTTAAATGTACGTTATTTCGATATTACCTTAATTTGAAAGAGTTAATGCATATTAATTTTCTTCCAAAATCATATGTATATTGTTTATCTTGATCTTCTTAAAATTCAAATATGAGAGCCCAATAAATTAAAAAATAGATTAATCAAGAGGGTTTCAAACAGATATTAAATCATCCTCAATAAACATGTTTATTACCCTCAATAATACGAAATATTTGACACTCAATGCAAGCAATTCGATATTTTCATAATTTGAAAGAGTTAATGCATGGTATAATTATGTCAAAGCACCCTATGTATAATTTTTGTATATTGGGCTGCCTTATTTGAATTTTAAATTATAAATAATGCAGTGTTGCATATTATATTGAAAACAAATTTTATTCTATTTATCTTACTAAATTTATGTACTTCAAAACAGAATTCTGAAACGACTCCTCTTTTCAGCATCATACGTGAGTTGAATCCTTCCAAGATGCAATGCACGTTTAAACTTAGATTTGTTTGTTATGAACTACCTACATATGGAAATAACAAAAACAATGAAACATTAAGTTTTAAATCTGTCTTTCCTGATCGAGAATTAAAAACTATTATTCTCATATTTGTACAAAATTTTAATTATTACGCATTTACTATATGATAATTTTTTCCTATATTACAAAGTTTACGGATAGATGGTAGTATAAAATATCTCATTATGGAAATTATTAAACCAATTCTAAAGGAAGCATCTTATTAGAGGATACTTTATAAAATTTATTGACATCGTTTTAGAATACACATAGTAAATGTTAATAAAATAACTTTTCTGTTTATACATAACTTACTTACAATCACATATTTCACTTTTCTTTAGAAATAATAGGTTGTTGTGTACATTATGGAGAGATTTTGTGGACAAACTATTTGGATAAAGATACTGATGAAACAATTGTTGTTATTTTTTAAATGTGTCGAACACGTAGCATTTCACAAAAGTATTTTTGAATGATGATTTAGACGAAGTTACTGAATTTTGAAAAAAGTATTTCTCATTAATTTTATTGAATTTGATTTAAAAATATTTATTTATTATGTTAAAAAATAATAATATATATAACTTCTCGGAAATTAAATAATTAAATATGTATTTAGGTTGGTAGTCGACATCAATACACTAAACATGATAAGCATCATGTCATTGCCTTAATCTAACATAATCTAAAAATTTGACATATGATAGTGATTATCAGCCAAAAAATTTAATCTACATACATTGTATTTAAGAAATGTATTCAAAATTAACAAAAAAAAATTTATTTTAATTTTTTTAATTATATTATTTTTTTGTAATTTAAATATCTGATCATTTTTTTATAATAATTAATTTTTAGTAATATCATCTCGTGCATCGCATGGGTTATTCGTTTTCTTAAAAAGTACTAGAAAAAAAAATTTTCCTCACATTTTCGGCCTATACATATGCATATGCATAAAATACTTTTGCACCATTTTTAAAATAAAACATCCAACTACTACTTGAAAATCTAAGAGGAATAGTCAAACATGAAATCGTAAATCGTTTTATCAAATCTAAAAAGCAATAAATGTTGCAAAGTGTAGCCCATACTAAACCTCTCAAAATCTCTCAAAAAGCATAAATAAAATGTCGTAAAAATCTTTAACTTAAAATCATAAACTTAAATGCGGAAATAGTAGCGCTGGTCCTCGGGTTATGTGCACCGACAGTCCAGCAAGTCACTCGTCAAGACCTCCAATATCATAGTTATTTATATCACATCCATCATACACACCTAGTGAGTCTAAAAACTCAACACGTCCAATACAGTTAATATATAACAGTGAAAAATATTTGTACTTAAAATATCATTTTCTTAATGATGCATAAACTTTAAACTTAAACATTTTCAAAATCATAATCATATCACATAAACATATTCATATCCATATTCGTATCCATATTCATAATCATATTCATATTCATGTTCATGTTTGTGTTTGTTGAATTCAGTTAGTGATTGTGACTCGTATTCTTGATCGTATTGGGCGATGGATCCATCTAAAGAAAACCACAGTACTGGACGGCGGAAACACCAGCGACACTCTCACCAGTCAACTGGGCCTTAGCCAACGTATTAACATATTCGTATTCGTATCATGTATTCGTATTCGTATCCGTATCCAAGGAAATACGATCGTCGGGCTTCCACTAGAACCATAACCCTCACGATATCTCCAACATGTAGTAGTCACAATCTTTCACATCCTTCAACATGTCGTATTTCCATCACTTAGTAAAAACATGCATATAATATCATTTTATTTTGAAACCAAGCATGCAACATATCTTTTAAATGTCTAATTTAAACTTAATAATTTATGAACATTTAAAAATCATGATTTCAACATATAAAAATTCATAAACATGTGAAATAATCATATTAACATATAAAACAGCAAATAGGGCACTGCCATGACGTTTACTAATTTTTCGATGTAAAAAGACTGTTTTACCACTGGACGTGACATTTTACGTTTTTGACATTTTCTTGATTTTCTTGACTCTAACATGTCCCAATTAATTATTTAAGCCTAAATTAAAAATTCCATAATTTTATTTAGCTTAAAAACTAAGCTTTTTAATTAATTCGTAATTAGACGTTTTGAAGGCGTTTTAATTCCGAAAAATCCCAAACTTTAATATAAAATTCCTAAATTCTAAATTTAGTCTTTTTATATTATTTTAGTCCCCACGAACCACGACTCAACCCCTGTGAACCGTTTTTCAATTATTTAAGTTTAGGAAACCCTAATATGACACATAAACTTCGACCCCGAGCCATCTCTTGATTTTATCGAGTCACCCCCGAGCCATAATGACCAGATCCTGACCAACATGTTAGAGCACCCTACTGGACCCAAGGATCCCATGGAAAACACCCCAAACAGAAAAACAACGCCCCCAATCCCCTAACCTAAGCTGGCCGAGATTCCTAGGATGGAAGGACTCCTTTTTCTAATTCGCAGGACCCTACCAGCGAGCCTATCCCCTAAACCCACCTGACGTGCACTTACTTAGGACCCTAAGTACCCCCTCAGACCCAGCTTTTGAACCCCAGGCCAACCCCCTCGCCCCAAACAAGCTCTGCACCCTGCGCACCAAAGTGGCAATTTCTCGGGTAGGAGTCCTTGTTGTCAAGGACTCCTCCCAAGCCCCTAAGCTCGAGTCCTAGCATGGCTAGGACTCTGCCCTGGTCTCACTCACGGATGTGGCTAGCCCCTGGTTGCAGCCGAACCAAGCCCAGCCCTTAAACAATCGAACCAAGCCTCCATGACAGCAACACGTCTCCAGCTTGTGTTATGTACTTGATGTTGCGTGTTGTGTGGTTCTCAGACACCTTAAACTCGTGTAAAACAATACCATAACACTTCCTAGTCATGGCAGCCCCTTTATGCACATAAACAACACAATTTGGAGTAAAAATTCTACTTGAAAATTTCATGATACATGCAAAAACGAACTTGAAACAAAAGTGTCACTTGTTTTAAATCTTTTCAAGCATAAAATATAATATGATGTGATGATGTTTTGAAGGAAAAAATGGGCGTGCCTTTGCGTTTTAAACGCACGATTATTCGTCGACGATTTGCGAAGAACGAACAAGGACCTTGGCTTGAATTCCCTTGAGCTTTACCGAAAATTTTCCTCTTCAAATTGTCGAGGTGGGTGTCGTGTGTTTGATTTTGATGGGGAGAGTTTTGATGTGTGCAAAGTGTGTGGCCGTGTGATTGAGATGCAAGTGTAGGGTTTTTAGGTGTTTAATATATTATATAGCTTAATTAAATACTAACAAGGCTTTAGGCCTATTAATCCTCTAAACTAAGCCCATTAGTCTTTATTAGAATTAAATAAAATATTATCAAAGTTTTTTGTTAAATAAAATTGTAAATTTATTAGCTGAGTTGCCAAAAAGCTCGCATTTTTTTGAAAAACCAAAATCGATAAAATTTACGTCCCGGCGTATAAAATCACCTCAAAACCTCTTATTTTCAAAAATACGAAAAACCAACAACCATATTTTAAATAATTAAAAATAAATATTTAATAAAAACATTTTACGTTTT
This sequence comes from Primulina tabacum, assembly GCF_025594145.1. NCBI lineage: Eukaryota > Viridiplantae > Streptophyta > Magnoliopsida > Lamiales > Gesneriaceae > Primulina > Primulina tabacum. Next base: position 6,494,836 of record NC_134567.1, read on the forward strand.
ACAGTCCTCGGTCTCCGTTCCTCGATCGCAACGTGAATATTCCTTAAAAATACAGTTTTATGCAAAATGACAATTAAATCATATTTAATATAAAATCATGCATGTCACACAAATAATATAGCAATTAAATCAATTAATTACTTATTTTCATAGTTCCTATATTTGCATGCAGTTGGATTACGTCGTCTTAAATTTGGACCTTACAATTCCTCCCCCCCTTAAATTAAATTTCGTCCTCGAAATTAGAACTTACCGAATAAATCTGGATAGCGACTCTTCAAGTCCCTCTCGGTTTCCCAAGTAGCTTCTTCTTTCGAGTGATTCAGCCACTTGACCTTGACAATTGGAATGACTTTATTTCGTAATCTTCTTTCTTGCCTTGCCAAGATTTTGACAGGTCTTTCCTCATAGGTCATGTTTGGATTTAATTGAAGAGGTTCATAGTTTAGTACATGTGATGGATTCGACATGTACTTCCGCAGCATTGAAATGTGGAACACATTGTGAACTCCTGAAAGCGCTGGTGGCAATGCTACTTTATAAGCTAGTGTCTTAATTCTCTCCAAAATCTCAAATGGACCAATAAATCTTGGACTAAGTTTGCCTTTCTTGCCAAATCGCATAACACCCTTCATGGGTGCTATTTTCACAAATACATGATCTACCACTGCAAACTCTAAGTCTTTTCGTCTCTTGTCCGCATAACTCTTCTGTCGGATTTGTGCAGTCTTCATTCTATCCCGAATTTTGACTACAAGCTCGGCAGTCTCCTCAATTACATACGGACAAATCTCTCTTCTTTCCCCAACCTCGTCCAAATGAATGGGAGATCTACATTTTCTTCCATAAAGATCCCGATTGATGATTGATAGCTATTATTGTAGGTGAACTCCACTAGAGGTAATTTTGGTTCCCAACTGCCTTGAAAATCAATAACACATGCTCGCAGTAGATCTTCCAAAATCTGTATAACTCTTTCGAACTGACCATCGATTTGAGGATGGAATGCTGTACTGAATAATAACTTGGTCCCCATCGCTGCATGCAGACTTTTCCAAAAAGACGACGTGAATCTCGGATCCCTGTCAGAAACAATAGATACAGGAATCCCATGCAAACGAACTATCTCTCGGATATACAAGTCGACGTACTGAATCATGGTGAAAGTCGTCTTAATAGGTAGAAATGCGCTGATTTAGTAAGACGATCAACTATCACCCATATAGCATTGAATCCCTTAACAGTCTTCGGCAATCCCATTACAAAGTCCATAGTGATATTTTCTCATTTTCACTCGGGAATAGGGAGTGGCTTTAATTTTCCCGCTGGTCTTTGATGCTCTGCCTTGACTTGTTGACAAGTCAAGCATTTGGATACAAATCTCAGGATGTCCCTCTTCATGCCTGGCCACCAATATAATAACTGAAAATCTTTATACATCTTCGTACTTCCCGGATGCATGGAATATAGTGTGTCATGGGCTTCTTTCATAATAAGATTTCTCAAGGAATCGTCACTAGGAACCCATAGACGATCTCGATATCGAACTAAACCATCCACCACTGAATATAAATTCCGGCCCTTGGCTTCATCTCTAGCTCTCCACTTTTGCAACTGCTCATCAATAGATTGTCCATCTCGAATTCTATCTCTCAAAGTCGACTGGACTGATAATGTGGCAAGACTTGGGGCCTCGCCCCTAGCATACAGTGTAAGTTCAAACCGCTGTATCTCGGACTGCAACAGGTTTTTGGAGTGATAATTGAGTAATAACTGCTGCCTTTCTGCTCAACGCGTCTGCCACTACATTAGCTTTTCCCGGGTGGTAGCTAATGTCACAATCAAAGTTCTTCACTAACTCAAGCCATCTTCGCTGTCTCATATTCAACTCCTTTTGGGTGAAGAAGTATTTCAAACTTTTATGGTCGGTGAATATTTTGCACTTCTCCCCATAAAGGTAATGTCTACATATTTTTAAAGAAAAACTACTACTGCAAGCTCAAGATCATGAGTAGGGTAGTTTTTCTCGTGAATTTTCAGATGTCTCAACGCATAGGCTATAACCCGGTCATTTTGCATCAGAACTGCGCCCAAAACAAGCTTAGAAGTGTCGGTATAAAGAACATACTCCCCTTGCCCTAATGACATAGATAACACTGGCGCTGTAATCAAGACTTGCTTCAGCTTACCAAAACTGTCTTGACACTCGGATCCCCAAATAAACTTTGCATTTTTCTTCATCAAGGATGTCAAAGGTACTGCAATAGATGAGAATCCCTTGATGAATTTGCGATAATAGCCAGCTAGTCCCAAGAAACTGCGAATCTCGGTAACACTCTTCGGTACTGGCCACTCTTTCACTGCCTCAACTTTACTTGGATCGACCTCCACTCCACTACTAGAAATGATGTGGCCTAAGAATGCCACTCTATCAAGCCAAAATCCGCACTTGCTAAATTTCACATAAAGCTTCCTATCTTGTAGAACTTGCAATGCTGTCCTCAAATGGCGACTATGCTTCTCTCTGCTCTTGGAATAGATCAATATGTCATCAATGAAGACTATAATAAACTGATCCAGGTACGGCTGAAATACACGATTCATGAGATCCATGAAGATCGCTGGCGCATTGGTCAACCCGAATGGCATGACCATAAACTCATAATGCCCATATCTCGTACGAAATGCCGTCTTGTGCACATCTAACTCTTTAACTTTCAATTGATGGTATCCAGATCGCATATCAATCTTGGAAAATATCGATGCTCCTTGTAACTGGTCAAATAAATCTTCAATTCTTGGCAGTGGATACTTATTCTTGATAGTGACCCTATTAAGCTCTCGATAATCAATGCAAAGACGCATACTACCATCTTTCTTTTTCACAAATAATACCAGTGCGCCCCATGGAGAGTAACTAGGGCGAATAAAACCCTTGTCTAGCAATTCTTGGATTTGATCTTTTAGTTCTTTCATTTCAGCAGGTGCTAGACGATAAGGCGCTTTAGATATAGGAACTGTGCCCGGCATCAAATCAATAGAGAATTCCACTTCGGGATCAGGCAGAATGCCAGAAACGTCCTCGAGAAAGACGCTAGGAAAATCTCTAACAATATTAACATCCCACACTTTCTGATTGATAGGAACATGTGTGGTAGTGACACATGGTAAATAAGCTTGGCATCCCCGCTTAATAAGTTTTCTCGCACATAGACAAGAGATGATGTGCAGCATTTGCTTGTTCCTTGCCGCCTCGAAGACAAAAGATTTACCACTAGGTAGTCTAATAGATACTGATCGCTGACGAAAATCAATCGAAGCTCCATTTGCTGATAACCAATCCATCCCAAGTATAATATCAAATTCGGGCATATGAAGCACAATAAGGTCTGCCCGAACCACATCTTTGAATAAACGAAGCTCCATATTTTTGACAATTTTAGACGTGAGCATAAGATCACCGGAAGGAATAGTAACTTTGAAACACAAACCCATATCTTGAGGAATAATATTCAGTCTTTTGATGAAGGTCTCAGATATGAAAGAATGTGTAGCCCCTGAATCTAGCAATGCATAGGTAGATACTCCTCGAATGATAATCCTTCCTGCGGAGAAAGCGTCTTTTAAATCTTTTTGTGTTGAAACTTAAGGATTTACTATCATTAATTCCCAAGTTAGATGTAGATTGCGTGTTGAACTTAAGCATTTCTTGAAAAATTACATTTTAGTCTTCCAATTTTTTGAAATTGCATTCTAGTCCCTATATTTTTTTTTCGAATCTTTGCAATTTAACCCTTATATTATTTCGAAAATTCAGGTTCAGACCCTTATGTTTCGAGAATTACATCTTCGACCCTTAAGGATTCAGAATTTTGCACTTAGGTCCCTTATCTTTCGAAATTTCTTTTTAGCCCTCAAATTCTCGAAAATTGCACTTTTAACCCCAATAATTTCGATACCCTTATAGAACCCCTTAGTTATGATTTTCTTTAAATTTTGGCCCTCAACTTTTTATCAAATCATCCATAAAATATGGCTCAAAATTAGCATCATTTTCTATGGTTCGTAAAATCATAACTTAAATCCAACTAAGATAGAACATGCAACCTAAATTCCACTAGGTTAGATATTGTTCTCGATTCAATTCTAACAACCAATTTAACATTTCATGCGAATGAAAGCAATAAAAATGTTAAATGACTAGGTTACCTGTGATGAGCGTAGTGTCTGCCTCCTCTTCAGCTTCCTCGGCATTCATAACATATGATCGACCCATAGTGGGTGCATTCTTCTTTGGGCAGTCAGCTGCTTTGTGTCCTTCTTCCTTGCATATGAAACACTTAGAAGTACCCCACACACATGGCCCATAGTGTAGTCGATTGGCACTTCTTGCATGGTTGTGCTTCTGCAGGTTTTGGTGCTGCAGATGGCGGCTTCTGCTGTCCTTGCTTCTTGACTTGACCTTGGGGCTTTGGAGGCCCTTGAGGTCTAGGAGGACCCTTATATGGCTTTTTGTTAGGCTGATTATTATTCTGGTGTTGTTGCCTCTTACGCTGTAACTCAAAGTCAATGTCCTTCAAAGCTTGCTCAGCCTGATATGCATAGGTAACTGCAGTAGCATAATCTAAAGGACGCATCATCGTAACATTATTCCGTATAGTAGGTCGCAGGCCATCCATAAAGTGTCTAAGTTTCTCTTCGGCATCCCTGGCAATAAGGGGTACAAATTGACAACCCCTATCAAATCTCTTCACAAACTCAGCAACAGTAGCATCTCCCTGGCGAAGAGCCATAAATTCCCTCTTTATTCGGCTCCTAACATCCGGAGTGAAATATTTCTCATAGAACATGGTCTTGAATTGAGCCCAAGTAAGTGTAGCAAGATTAACCCCATGCTCGGCTCCTTCCCACCATAAAGAAGCATCATCCCTAAACAGATAAGTGGTACACCTCACATGGTCAGCATCTCCCATGTCCAGATAGCGAAAGTGTACCTCAAGTGAATGAATCCAACCCTCAGCAGCAAAAGGATCAGTAGTGCCAGAAAATTCCTTCGGCCCTAGCCCCCGGAACAGATCATATATATCACGCTGTGGCCTAGGTGGCTGTTGTAGCTGCTGCTGTTGCATCTGCTGTAACTGCTGCTGTAACTGTTGCTGCTGTAGTTGCTGTTGTTGTATCTGTTGCTCGAAGAGGCGAGCCATCCCTTCTAATGCACGAGTAGCAGGATCCCCTGGAGGAGGGGGTGGTGGTGCATTTCCTCTACGGTTCACACCGTTCTCTTCCTGATTCTCAATAACGGGAGCACGTCTAGGAGGCATTTTATCTGAACGTTTTCCAAATTCAAACGTAACCAACATGCATTTAAATCTAAGTTCTCTAATCATGTGACATATCCTAAATCATTTAGCAATTTAAGCATGTACAGCATAAATATTCAAAAAGCTAGTAAACATGTAACGTAAACATATTATTTATGTCATCATGCAGGTAACAACATATTAAATCATATAAATCACGTAAAACTTACAAATTGAGGCTTGACGACTGATCTTTCGGGCGCTGATGGTGGCACAACCCTTTACAGGACCTTTGCTCTGATACCAACTGAAACATCTGCTTATTCGTTTTCTTAATAAGTACTAGAAAAAAATCTTTTTTCCTCACATTTTCGGCCTATACATATGCATATGCATAAAATACTTTTGCACCATTTTTAAAATAAAACATCCAACTAGTACTTGAAAATCCAAGGGGAATAGTCAAGCATGAAATCGTAAATCGTTTTATCAAATCTAAAAAGCAATAAATGTTGAAAAGTATAGCTCATACTAAACCTCTCAAAATCTCTCAAAAAGCATAAATAAAATGTCGTAAAATTCTTTAAATTAAAATCATAAACTTAAATGCGGAAATAGTAGCGCTGGTACTCGGGTTATGTGCACCGATAGTCCAGCAAGTCACTCGTCAAGACCTCCAATATCATAGTTATTTATATCACCTACATCATACAGACCTAGTGAGTCTAAATACTCAACATGTGCCATCTTTGATAACAAGTAATACGTAATACAGTTAACATATAACAGTGAAAAATACTTGTACTTAAAATATCATTTTCTTAATGATGCATAAACTTTAAACTTAAACATTTTCAAAATCATAATCATATCACATAAACATATTCATATTCATATCCATATTCGTATCCATATTCATATTCATATTCATGTTCATGTTCGTGTTTGTTGAATTCAGATCGTGATTGTGACTCGTATTCTTGATCGTATTGGGCGATGGATCCATCTAAAGAAAACCACAGTACTGGGCGGCGGGAACACCAGCGACACTCTCACCCGTTAACTGGGCATTGGCCAATGTATTAACATATTCGTATTCGTATCCGTATCCAAGGAAATACGATCGTCGGGCTCCTACTGGGACCATAACCCTCACGATATCTCCAACATGTAGTAGTCACAATCCTTCACATCCTTCAACATGTCGTATTTCCATCACTTAATAAAAACATGCATATAATATCATTTTATTTTGAAACCAAGCATGCAACATATCTTTTAAATGTCCAATTTAAACTTAATAATTTATGAACATTTAAAAATCATGATTTCAACATATAAAAATTCATAAACATGTGAAATAATCATATTAAGACATAAAACAGTAAATAGGGCACTTCCATGACGTTTACTAATTTTCCAGTGTAAAAAGACCGTTTTACCCCTGGACGTGACATTTTACGTTTTTGACATTTTCTTGATTTTATTGACTCTAACATGTCCATAATTAATTATTTAATTCTAAATTAAAATTTCCTTAATTTTATTTAGCTTAAAAACTAGGCTTTTTAATTAATTCGTAATTAGATGTTTTGAAGGCATTTTAATTCCGAAAAATCCCAAACTTTAATATAAAATTCCTAAATTCTAAATTTAGTCTTTTTATATTATTTTAGTCCCCATGAACCATGACTCGACCCCCGTGAGCCGTTTTTCAATTATTTAAGTTTAGGAAGCCCTAATATGACACATAAACTTCGACCCCGAGCCATCTCTTGATTTTATCGAGTCACTGCCAAGCCATAATGAAACAGAACCTGAACAACATGTTAAAGCACCCTACAGCACCCAAGGATCCCATGGAAAACACCCCAAACAGAAAAACAACGCCCCCAATCCCCTAACCTAAGCTGGCCGAAAGTCCTAGGATGGAAAGACTCCTTGTTCTAATTCGCATGACCCTACCAGCGAGCCTAACCCCAGAACCCACCTGATGTGCACTTAATTAGGACCCTAAGGACCCCCTAAGACCCAGCCTTCGAACCCCAGGCCAAGCCCCCTCGCCCCAAACGAGCTTTTCACCCCTGCGCACCAAAGTGGCAGTTTCTCGGGTAGGAGTCCTTGTTGTCAAGGACTCCTCCCAAGCCCCTTAGCTCGAGTCCTAGCATGGCTAGGACTCTGCCTTGGTTTCACTCACGGACGTGGCTAGCCCCTGGTTGCAGCCGAACCAAGCCCAGCCCTTAAACAAGCGAACCAAGCCTCCATGACAGCAACACGTCTCCAGCTTGTGTTCTGTGCTTGATGTTGCGTGTTGTGTGGTTCTAAGACACCTTAAACTCATGTAAAACAATACCATAACAGTTCCTAGTCATGGCAGCCCCTTTATTCACATAAACAACACAATTTGGATTAAAAATTCTACTTGAAAATTTCATGATACATGCAAAAACGAACTTGAAACAAAAGTGTCACTTGTTTTAAATCTTTTCAAGCATAAAATATAATATGATATGATGATGTTTTGAAGGAAAGAATGGGCGTGCCTTTGCATTTTAAACGCACGATTATTCGTCGACGATTTGCGAAGAACGGACAAGGACCTTGGCTTGAATTCCCTTGAGCTTTACCGAAAATTTTCCTCTTCAAATTGTGGAGGTGGGTGCCGTGTGTTTTATTTTGATGGGGAGAGTTTTGATGTGTGCAAAGTGTGTGGCCGTGTGATTGAGATGCAAGTGTAGGGTTTTTAGGTGTTTAATATATTATATAGCTTAATTAAATACTAACAAGGCTTTAGGCCTATTAAGCCTCTAAATTAAGCCCATTGGTCTTTATTAGAATTAAATAAAATATTATCAAAGCTTTTGTTTAAATAAAATTGTGAATTTATTAGCCGGGTTGCCAAAAAGCTCGCATTTTTTTGAAAAACCAACACCGATAAAATTTACGTCCCGGCGTATAAAATCACCTCAAAACCCCTTATTTTCAAAAATATGAAAAACCAACAACCATATTTTAAATAATTAAAAATAATTATTTAATAAAAACATTTTACGTTTTTCAGCCCTCGGTCTCCGTTCCTCGATCGCAACGTGAATATTCCTTAAAAATACAGTTTTATGCAAAATGACAATTAAATCATATTTAATATAAAATCATGCATGTCACACAAATAATATAGCAATTAAATCAATTAATTACTTATTTTCATAGTTCCTAGATTTGCATGCAGTTGGATTACGTTGTCTTAAATTTGGACCTTACAAAATACTAGTTTAGTAATAAAACCAACTCATCAAGCCCAATAACACTCCCGAAAAATATTTTGTTTTGGTACTTTTTTGAAAATATCGTCCGAGCCCTCAAAAAGTCCTCAGAATCGCAAAAATTTGTGTATCGATTAAAAATATGTTCTGGCGGGTAAAAGTATCCAACAATGCCGATTTCTTGAAAAATACACTTAAAACACCTTATATTAAAAAATGAAAAATGAAACATGTAATATAAATAATTTTTCTGATAATTCACCGGTCTATGTTCCTCGATCGAGCGCGAAATGCATCTAGGTACCCTAATGTGTAACTTTTAAAATAATCATGAAATGAATCCTATCATGCAATAGTTATGTATTGAATGCATAAAAATAAATAAATATAACATTTAAATAAAATCCTAGGTTGCACGCATTCAGGTTACGTAAATTTAATTCCTGGACCTTACAACTATCCCCCAATTAAATAAAATTTCATCCTCGAAATTAAAACATACCGAATAACTCTGGGCAGTGACACCTCATCTCGTTCTCCGTCTCCCATGTGGCTTCTTTCTCGAAATGATTCGGCTACTTGACTTTGATCATATGGATCACCTTGTTCCGGAGTTTCTTCTCCTATCTGTCCAGTATCTGAGTGGGTTTCTCCTCGAATGATAGATGCGGTGTGAGCTGAAGTGGCTCATAGTTCAGCACATGAGAAGGATTCGACATGTACTTCCGCAGCATAGAGATGTGGAACACATTATGAACTCTCGCCACATTCGGCGGTAAAGCAACTCTGTATGCGAGTGTCCCAACTCTCTTTAGGATCTCGAATGGTCAGATGAATCTAGGACTAAGCTTGCCCTTCTTCCCAAATCTCATCACGTCCTTCATCGGTGCGACTTTCACAAACACATAATCCCCTGCTGCGAACTCAAGATCTCGGCATCTCTGATCTACATAACTCTTCTGATGGCTCTGAGCAGTCCCCATCACATCTCTAATCCTGACCACTAACTATGTTGTCTGCCTAACGATATCCAGACCCAAATATGCTCTCTCTCCTACCTCATCCCGATACACTGGCGACCTACACTTAATCCCATACAGTGCCTCATATGGAGCCATATCGATCGATACCTAATAACTGTTGTTGTACGTGAACTCCAAAAGAGGTAACTTCGGCTCCCAGCTGCCCATGGAATTCGATCATGCAAGCTCGGAGTAGGTCTTCCAGAATCTGAATCACCATCTCTGACTGTCCGTCTGTCTGAGTGAGGAAGCAGTGCTGAACAGTAACTTAGTACCCAACGCCTGATGTAGACTATTCCAGAAAACAGACGTGAACCTCGGATCCCTGTCTGACATGATGGACAATGGAACCCCGTGTAGTCTGTCTATCTCTCTGATGTACAGCTTTGTGTACTGAGTCATGGTGAAAGTCTTCCTAATCGGTAGAAAATGAGCTCATTTATGAGCCGATCAACAATCATCCAGATGACATTAAATCCTCCAGTAGTCCTCGGAAGCCCTGTCACAAAATTGTTGGTGATGTTCTCCCACTTCCACTTGGGAATAGGGAGTGGCCTCGGCTTCTCTACCGGTCTCTGATGCTTTGCCTTGACCTGCTGACAATCAAACACTCGGAAAATCCTCACCTTAGTTCAACCCACACTTGATTAAAATACAAATTCACTTACACAAATCACAAAGGACTTTAATGGTGATTATTTGGCTCATAAGATATTCAACGCAAGTACACAAGAAAAATTGATGTCAAACAATGAGATACTTACATGCAAATGATTAAAGTCCATACTTGCTAACCATGTTTCTCAGATATCCACAAGCTTGACTTGAATAACTTTCTATACTATTATATTAGATAAATGAGACAAGGTTAATAGGATCTTGTAGATTTATAGCGTTAGGCTACAGCTCATGGCTACAATAAAGGGTATGGAAATCAAAATTTGAGAGAATTATTTGAATTGCATCATTTTCACTCATTTTCACTTTCATTTCATTCACAATCCACTTAATGTTTTCTCATCATTTTTCACATCCTCATTTTCTCAATTTTTTCTTCACCACTTTTGATTCATTGTTTTTCTTCTTTTTGTTCCCTTTTTCAAATCCTTTATACACATTTGTTTTTTTCTTCTCAAGGAGTGGTTGAATCATTTCAACACCAATGAACTTATTTCTCTCAAAGTTAGGTTGGATAGTAAGTGTACAAGCTTCATTTGGTAGTTGTTGTGAGATATAGAATTTATACAAGTGGGGGCTAATTGTATGTCATTGACACACATCACTTGATTTTTAATAGGCTCAAAATGGGGCACTAAGGATAATTCATTTTCATTTAGTAGGCTCGAAGACTCAAACGGTTCCAAAGATTGCCTAAATCATTCATATGTTACATATTATTCGTATTTCCCCTCGAAAAGTGTTCAAGCAAGTTCTAGATTGCCCTCAATCCATTAGTTATCTCATACAAGTCAATCACATTTATTGTTCAACCAAATGAATATCTGAGGTAGGTTCACAAAAAATTCAAGCATCTCACACAACTTGAGGCTCGATGCGCTAACAATCGATAATAAATAATGAAAACAGGCCCAAGGATATTGAAAATTAATTGCCTAGATCATCTCTGTGTTTGAAAAAGTGTCAGTCAATGTCATGCAAGAATCACTAAAAATCTAGATCTCCATTGTCTATTTAGCATCACTGGTATATAAATTGTCTATAAGCATTGATAGCATCAACAAATATGACAGTGCCAAAAATTGTGACTCCCTAGTTATTAACACATATGTGCTTCAGAACCACAATTTCATTTTCATCATCAGCCACACAATGACTTATCCATGACTCTTTTCTAACGACTCTAGCATGCAATAATTAAAATGACTCTTTTTTTCTTTTTTCTTCTTTTTTAACCAACACGAATCAACTAGACTCCCTACGAAATTAAAAAAATTCAACTATTGTGCAGGAAATAACTAATCATGCAGTCCTCAAAACGATTTAATAACTCAAACAAGCAAAGAAAATTCAAAACCCCCCCAAAAAAAACTTAGGTATGTGCATTGTCCCCAATGTATAGTAATAAACTAAGAAAAAATATGGGATCACGTACCTCGTACCGCAAGCATCAGGACTCGTTGTCATCACTTGACAACTCGACCTACTCATCCTCATCATACTCGTCATCATCCTCGATGGGTCGGTGTGAAAATGCTGGCGGAGGTGGGAATGACTTGTCGGAGGCACTGCTCGCGAGTGATCCGCCACTGTTTCCTCATCATGCGCTCTAGATCATCGATATGCTTGTGCACGGTCTGTCCCCTCCCGGTATCTGCCTATGTCTCTTGTCCCTCGGGAGGTCCGCAACCAGTGAGATATCGTCATTTGTCCGCAACACTCCCTCACTATCATCCCGAGTAACCCTCGCTAAGTGACAGAGATTTGTGATGGTCGAAGAATAGGACATGCTAACGGTGGAAGTGCCTCAGGTAGCCTGCAAGATGGAACTCATAATCACTCTTGCCCGTGATGATACAGTAAACCAACGTTGTCTTAGTTTTCGTCACATCCGAAACATGCCCAGATGACATCAACCGCGAGACTAATAAATGATACCATTTATATGATTCCCTCTTCATAGATGTCGCTGGGAATGTTACTGGGACTCGTTGATTATCGAGCTTCCAAACTGTGCCCGGCTCACAAAGTGTAGTAATGATAGCCTCATAGGAGTAGGCCTCTCTCATAAATATTGTGTACTCATTGGTGTCATAGTTGGGCATCGAGTACAACGAGTTGATCGTCTGAATGTCGAAGGCAATCATCCACCCTTGATCTTCACACGATAGTCCCCGTGCTTTACCTTCAAATTTGCGTAGAATTCCCTAACAAGAGACATCACAGCATCTGCAGGTAGCTTTACAAACTCATCCCAATCCAATTGTCGGGCAAGAACCTATGTGTCACAATTTGGGTAGCTCTAATCCATCCCCATCTCCCGCTATATATTTTTTTCTTGCAATTTCGTATAATTCTCAGCGGCAACAGCATCTTAGAACCGTCGTCTATCAAAACTAGCCGAATACAACTCACTATCCCCATATTGACCATGTTTACTTTTCTTTTTTGGCGGCATACTGTCCACACAACAAAGCCTCACACAATGAAAATTTCAACGATATAGCTACAAATATCAAAATAATCTTTCGAGCCCTAGTTCCGCTATAACATGAAATATCTTAATCCAACAATCCTCAAGAACAAACTCACTTAGGCAATTTTTCGAAAATCTTTTGTGCACAACTCAAGAATTCAATTCCATCAAATCCAAAGCATGAAAATCGAGAATCGTGACCCCGACAACAATTACCTTGTGATAGGACCGAAATTTTCTTGCAATCCGTCCGGGGTCGACTCATTTTGAAAACTCTTGTTGAAATTCTTAAGCCCAAGGGAAGCCTTTCAAATGAGATTGAAGATGAATTTGGCGTGAGAGTTATTTTTTTGTGAAATATGGTGTTTCAAAGAAGAAATTTGAGGGTGAGGGGCGATTTTTTGGTGGAGCGCGGTGGAGGAGAGGAACGGCGCTGAGAGGTTATGTTAGGGTAGAATGGTAAAAATCGGAGGCCTCTTTTTATATATGTCTCGACCTAGCGCTATTAGGTTCTTTTTTTGAAAGGTTGGCGTTGCGGCAATGGTTGACCTGGCACCTAGGCGCTTGTTATTTGCATAAAATGGCATCGTGGCGCTAACCAAGTGGTGCCTAAGCACTTGTACATCCGAGTTTATGAATACTTGAGCTCCTTTGCACACATCGTTTCAACTTTTCCTACATAATAGCATACGTATCAATGTTCAATCTTCACATGCATAATTCAATAACATAAAAACGCAAAAACAAATGTACTACTGAAAATAAATAAAATAACTAAAGCATTAAAATATACTGATAGGGCTGCCTCCCAACAAGCGCTTGATTTAATGTCATCAGTCCGACTGTCCTTCATGTTCAAGTTGGGTCATGTAATCTCTTAGATGCCTTGATTTCCACCATTTGACCTTCAACCTCCAAGGTCAACCTTCTTTGTTTCATGTCAATGACGGCTCCAGCAGTAGCCAAGAATGGTCGTCCTAGAACGACACAAACATTCTGACTGTTCTCCATGTCAAGCACAACGAATCTGCTGGAAGCCTCAGTTTATCGATCTGAACTTTAACATCTTCGACAAAACCCAATGATACCTTGACAGATTTATCTGCCAACTGCAAGATTAGTTACGTGGGTTTCATCCTGCTCAGTCCAAGTTTCTCGTAAAGAGAATTGGCATTACATTCACGCTCGCTCCTGAATCACAAATAACTTTTCCCACTAATTGGCCCCCTATTGCTCATAGTACAACGAATTCCCCGGGGTCTTGTAGCTTCTGTGGAAGATTTCTTCTTTGTATCCCTCATTGCCTCCTTCGGTAAATGTCACTTCCTCCAGATCTGCTGGAACGTCCACTACTCGTTTTTCTTTAAAATGTACTAAAAAAATTTTTTTTTTGTCTTAAGCTTTTCGGCCGAATATGAACACATATATAGATATATATATTTTAAAAATATTTTTGCACTATTTAAAAATAAACCAACCAACTTATTATTTGTAAATCTAAAAGAACGCAGTTCAAAACATTAGATCATCAATCAAACCTAAATTTAGCATTTTTCAAAATAAAGCATAAACTCTTAAATCCTCTCAAAACTACTCAAAAGCTTCAAAAGTCGTAAACGTCAGTAAATTTTAAAGTAAACTTAATGCGGAAAACTAGCAAAGTTCCTCGGATTATATGCACCATCAGTCCAGCTAGTTCAACCATCAAGTCCTCCATCATCAACAACGTCATGCTCGCCTACATTGATCACACCTAGTGAATCTAATGACTCAGCAAACCTTAATCATGATAGCAAGTAATACAAATACATTCACAAGCATCAATAAAATACTTTTGCTAAAAATATCTTTTCATGAATATGCATACTTTAAACATTTCCTTATAAACATTTCATTTCATCATATATGTATATATTTTTCTTTTATTGAATGCAGATCGTTAATTGTGACTTCATTTCAGTTGTAGGTCGATGGATCCATCTACGTATAACCATGGTACCAGGCGACGGGGACATCAGCGACACTCTCACCCGTCAACTGAGACTTGACCTTACATATCATCATATCATTTAGATGTAAATACAATCTTCAAGCTCTCTTTGGGGCCTTTTCCTGTAAATGGACTCCCTCTGAGGCCTTTTCCCGCATCTGGGCTACCTCTGAGGCCTTCTCTCATAGACAGGCTCTCTCTGGGGCCTTTTCCCTCACAATATCTCCAATCATATCCTTATGTCACAATCAAGTCATCTTCTTCAACTTTTCATTATTTTCATCACTTATAAAAATTCTTGCACATGTATATCATATTTCTTTTAAAACCAAGCATGCAACACGTCTTTTAGCATTATCGTTTTATCATAAAATTTCATAAAAATTCAACATAAAAATTTGAACATTCATTACAGCATTCAGGGCGCTGCCAGGATGTGTAACATTTTTCAGGTATAAAATGACTGTTTTGCCCCTGAAACCCTAACTTTCCCAGTTTATCCTTAGACCTTAAAACGATGACCCGAATTCATCCAAACTTAACATAACACCTTAAAATACACCCATAAATATTTCTTAGACGTAAAATTAAGCTCCTCGACTAATTCCCCAATTCGTATTTAAAGCTTAGACGTACATCCCGGTTTTGACTCGTATTGACTCGAAAACTTGAACCATAGCTGAATAACACCTAACTATACCATATAAAACCCAACTCAAGCCAATTGAAGCCCCAGAACTAGCCTAGATCAGCTACTGAATTTTTTCCCTATATTGATCGAACCCTAACTCATGCCAACCTCAAATCTTTCGAACCTAGACCCTAACCAATTGGACCAGACCCTAACAAACCTTCCTAGGACCTAGACAAAACCAACCCTTTAGGATCCCTTTAGACCAGTCTCTACGGCCCATGCACGAGAACGTGCACCATCCGCCCCTACCCAAATGCACGCACGGTTTACTGACTCCTAGCGGAGCGCCTCTCCTTCCTGAATCATCCCGGCATCCTTGGACCACCATGGCTCATGGCTAGGACCCTCATGATCCCAACCTCTTGCCTGGAAAGCCCTTGCACAGCCCCCTTCCTAATTTTCCCAAAAGTCGAACACCCTAGCCCTCATGATCCCAATTTTTGTTCCACATATTTCCAATATTTTCTAGCCCTTAAATATGTATCTATGGACCATTAAACATGTGGAAAAACATCCCTTCATATATCCCTACCATGGCAGCCCCTTTGTGCAACGTTAGCAAGAGTTTTAAAAGATGAAAACTCTAATTTTATGCATGTAGAGCCATAAAAACGAAAATATAAGAAGTGCATCATATTTTTCATGCAAGGATAACTAAAAATACATAATATGGTGTGAAATATGTTTGAAAGAAGATTAAAGCATGCATTTGCATATTTCATGCACGAAAAACAACTTGCGATGAGAGGAACGTTGGCGGAGAGAAGACCTTGTTGAATTTTCCTTCCAAAAACTCATGTGGAAGCCTCATTTGACGTGTGGTGTGTGTGTTTATGTGCGGATGAAAGAACCCTAGGACTCCTAAGAGGAGTGGGCATGAGTTTTAGTTGTAAAGGTATAGGATTTTAGGGCTTATTTGATATATAAAATATATGGCACAAGTTCAGGCCTATTAACCTAGTATAATAGGCCGATTAAATCATAGTTAAAATATTTTGTCAAGCAAAGTTTGCGAAAATGTTAGTCGACTTCTCAAAAAGTCCTTATTTTTGTTAAAAATCGAATACCGGTTTAAAATACGACTCGGCGCGTAAAAATACCTAAAAATTTGTCATTTTCGAAAATATACATTAAAACATACTACATATTAAATAATTAAAAATAATTATTTAATAAAAATATTTTTCCTTTAAGGTCCCGGTCTCTGTTCCTCGATCGCGTCTCGAATAAGCTTTAAAACACAATTTTTATGCATTCTAGTAGAAACTACATTTTAAACATGTAAACATGCCTATCATAATCAATTAAGCAATTAAAACAATTTAATTAAAATACATAATGAATTTGATAACTTGCATGCAAGTGGTTCACGTGGACCTTCACATTTTCGGGACGTTACATTTACATATTGAATTTTAGTGTGTAGGTTCTTGAGATCAACAAGATCTTTTTTCTTTTGAAACTCAGCATTCAATTGTATAAATCTCAGGGGGTAGGGAAGTAAAGAGATATTAATGCACTGATCCAAATCATATCTCTTACCTTTCTTACCTCGGATGCCTTTGCTTGGAGTTGACTTTTCTTCCCGGATGGCTGTGGGATCAATTTTTTTCCTCTTATCCATCAGCCATTCCAATCTCCTCATGCTGTATGAAAATGTCATTCGCTTCTTTCGAATTCGGGTCTACAGTATTTGGTACTGCGCCTAACGGTTGAGACGTGAGTTTCCTCGTTATCTGCCCAACTTGCGACTCAAGGATTTTCAATGAAGCATCAATATTCGCCATGTGGTTCTCTAGGTTTTCAAGCCTAGTCTCTGTTCTAGCCATCCTCTTACCAGATTTAGCAACAAATGTCCCAACTAAATTCTCAAATGATGGCTTTCCTTCCCCATTTGATGTATTGAACCCCGGTGGAGAATTCAACGTATTCTTATTATTTGCATATGAAAATTCTCATGATTTTTTAAACCATGATGATAAGTATTATGGGGAGAGTTACATCGAAATCCTCCATAGCCACCAAAATTCTTGTTGTTGATGTATTGAGCTTCTTCATGAAGATGTGATTCTTCAACACCAACCGGTGCACCTTCACCCTCTGTTGTGTTCATCCAATTTATAGCTGCATTCTGCGTAGTCAATGTTGAAACTTGGGCAGTGAGTGATGTAATAGGATCCACAACATAAACTCCGCATGTCCTCTTTACTTCTGACCTCTCAGACAGCCACTGGTAGCTATTAATATCATCTGCTCAAGCAAGTCATAAGCTTGATCAGGAGATTTGACAAAGATCGTGCCATCAGACTCTGCATCCACAGTTCCTTGTGTTTGCCCATTCAGACCATTGTAGAATTGTAAGATCTAGAAAATTCGAACTATGTAACCTGACTGCATGCAATCTAGGGTTTTACTAAAATATGTGTTCAATTATTTTATTACATGATTATTGCATGATATGTGGCTTAGTTCATGATTTATTTAAAGTTTCATGCATTAGGGCTTTAAGTTGTATTTCGCGCTCGAACGAAGAATGGAGATCGGAGATAATCATGAAAAATGTTTTTATTAAATAATTATTTTATTTAATATATGGTGTGATTAAGTGTGATCTTTGAAAAATGGGTCTTGGTTGGGTATTTTTACTTGCCGGGTCATATTCTTAACCGATACGTAAATTTTAGCGAGTCGGAGGACTTTTTGAGGGCACGAACAACATTTTCAAAATCGTACCTAAACGAAATATTTTTTGAGAGTATCATTGGGCTTTACGGGTTATTTTATTGCTTAATAGGCCTAAAACTTTTTTTAATTCTTTTAATTATTATAAAGGACCTGTTAGTGTATTATATTTTGACTTAAACACAAAAATTAAACCCTAACCCTACTCCCCAAGCTCTCGGCCGCCCCTCCCCTTGCTGCAACATAATTTCGAAAGTTCCATCAGCAGCCACTTCAATTTCTCTCAGGGTTTTCAAGAAAACTCTTTCTCCGTCTCTCCAGTGCTCGTCCTACGCGCTGATATCTGAGGTTTCGAGCGTTTAAATGAAAAAGTACGCCATAAATCCTTATTTTTCTAATCATTCATGCTAATATATACTGATATGTGTGTGTTTTCATGAGGAGTTTTTAAATCTTGGTTGTTGTATCGTTTATGCATCGGTGGTCATGAAATATGCACATTTTTTCTTGTAACTCACGGTTTTTGTTGCTATTTGTGTAAGGGGCTACCAAAACGTGGTGTTAGGGGACTGCTTAGATCAAGAGTGAAGGGGACACGGTGCTGGAGTCTAGTCTCAGTTGGTTTGGATGAGGGCCGATCTGTTTTGGTTTTGAGATGTCTAGGGTTTCCGTGGCTAGACCGAGGGAAAGGTTTGGGGAAGCCGTGCATGGCATGATTCCAGCTGTGGACCAGACCCTATTGGGTCCATGACAGGGTTGGGAGAGGGCCGTGAGCAGCTGGAGGTGAGGGTCGAGAGGACGGGAAGGTTTAAGGGCTAGGCATGGCACTCCTTGGCAAGACCGAGCCTTGTGCGAGCTTTGGGCTGTAAACGTGGTTAGGGCTGGTCTAGTAGGGTGTCCACAGTCTGATATTGGTCCAAGTTGGTGTTGGTTCGAGGCTGGTTCGAGTTGTTTGAGAGTAGGGTAGAAGTTGGCTTTGAAGTTTTTGGGATGCTTTTCTACCGTAAGGTTATCATCATAGCGCTGCCCTTTAGGCGCCGCAGCGCCTGGTCTTTGAGCTGGTAGCGTTGCAGCGCTGATTCCGGGATCCTAGGAGCTAACCAAGTGTCGCAGCGCCACAGTGTCAGCCCATAGGCGCTAGTCCTAGGTATGAGGGGCTTTAGTTTTAGCACTATTGTCTCGTTTGGGTATTGATACATCGTTATGACCGAGTATACTGAGGGTTAGATTAGGTTTTACAAGACTTGATTAGGAATCTTTGAATTATGATTTAAGTGTGGTCTTCTTCGGTTCGAAATTTTGAGGTCCAGGGGTAAAATGGTCAATTAGGCTTTTAAGGAACAAAATGGTCGACCATTTTGCACCCGAGTCGAGATAGCAGTCCTGGCAGCACCCTGATCACAATTTGACATGTTTTAAATGTTTATGTTACACGAATATGACCTTTTATGGAAATATGGAAAAATTCGTTGCATGTTTGATTTTAAGAAAAATTTACGTATATGCATGATTTTTATAAGTGATGAATATGATGACATGTTTTGAAGGATGTGATTTGGTTGTGACTACTATAAATACGATAATACGATGTCATGTAAAGCCAAGAATCAGTGGATGGGTAATACTGTCGATGATGTCTCCATCGCCGGGTACCACGGTTATACGTAGATGGATCCATCGAATAGAGCTGATACGAGATTCACAAATAATGAACGGAATTCAAATAAAAAAAATGAACAAGTATATGATTATATGTTGAGACAGGTTTCAGACACGTTATGCTTTGACACATTATGTTTAAGTACATGCTTTTAAGATCATGAAATGTATGTTGATTAAATTATTTTTCACTGTTTCATGTTATGTATATGTACTTGTTATAACGTTTATGGTGTGTTGAGTCTTTAGACTCACTAGGTGTGAATGATGTTGGTGAGCATATTGTGAGGAGACTGGAGGCGTCAAAGACTGAGTAAGCGGGGTTGGATGTGCGCACGCTAATCCGAGGATCATATTTTCCGCACATTATATTTATTAGTTGGGAGTGATTTTGGATATTTTCATACTCTTTCATTTTTATATGTTGATGGTTGTCAGGATTTTGCATGTTTTACTTTCGAATCACTTTGCTCGACAGTCTAGGGTTTGACGTTTTGTCACATTTTTAACTACATTTTTTTTACTTATTGTTGAATACTTTTATTTTTAAATGTGTAAATTTCAGTTTTTATCACATGCATACATAAAAATGTATATTTCGAGATTTAGCTTTTCAAAAAAAAAAATTTCTAGCAGTATTTTAAGTAGTAGACATTACAAGAATAATTCAATTTGTACCCAGTTTTAAAAACCATGATTCAAGCACCTCCTCAACAAATCCTTATACCGTTTTCATGTCTCATACAACTGCTCAAAGTCAGTCTGCCAAAAAGTGATGATCTCGATCTTCAACTGTGCAGACTTTGTAGGGGGGAAAATACTTAATAAGGAACTTTGTGGCCAACTCCTACCATGTCGTGATACTCCCCAATGGAAGTGATTGAAGCCATCCTCTTGCCTGGTCCCTGAGAGAAAACGGAAACAAACGTGGTCTAATAATATCATCAGTTACATTATTAATCTTTACCGTGTCTGTGATCTCCAAGAAAGTTCTCAAATGAACATGAGGATCTGAAATGGCAATTCCCACAAATTGGTTCTGCTTAACCATATTTATCAGTGCAGGCTTCAGCTCGAAATTGTTTGCATTTATGGTCCCCCGAGCAATGTAGAGTAATGTGTGTTGATCACTGGTCTAAAGTGATCTCTTATGGGTATAGCTTCTGGCGGGTTATGTCTATCGTCCTTTCTATTTTCGGCCATTGCTTAGATCTATTTTCTTCTAGCTTTTCTTAACCTTCGTGCAGTTATTTCGATCTCAGAATCAAAGATAAGCAAGTTAGAACTTTGAGATCTTTGCATGCACTGTCAAACAGAGAAAATGAACAAATCAGTGATTATAAAATAAAATAAAAACAACTCTAAATTAAAATCTAAAATAATTGGTAATAATATTAATATAAATTTAAATTTTACACTCCCCGGCAATGGCTCCAAAAACTTGTTGTGTATTTTATGCTCGCAAACGCACGATTATAAAGTTTTTAATATAAGAAAGTAAAGTATCGTTCCCACTAGAAGTGTATATATAAAATATATCAATTCTTATAATTAAAATAGTCGCGACTTTATCTAGAATAATCATAAAAGGTTTGGTTTACTCAAAATGAATTAATTGCAAATAAATATTAATCCAATCACCGAATTGAGAAAATATCAATGAGATAAAATATCTAAAGGAGTGATTTCACTTAGTTTTCATGATAACTATTCACGTTTGCCTTTATATTCATGAATTTCAGTCGTTTAATGGCCAAGAACACTTAATTATTTTATTCACACTTTCCCAAGTGACAAATAAAGTGTATCATTCAAACTTCGATTCAAACATTCCTAATAAGAATCAAAGTTCAAATAATATATGCAAACGATAATCTTACCTAGGCCTCACTAAAGTTATACGTCTTTTGAAAAATATAAACATTTAACGATGTGTCTCTTATGATCCATAATTATAGTCCATCTCCCGAGTTGTAGAAATAAGATAACAAACAATTTATGGTCAGTAAATTGAAAGCTGTAAGAACTAGAAAACACAATTAAAACAAAGAGAATTCAATCATATAAAAGAAACGACCCTCTATCTTTTAACTTTAACATCCCATTTTTTGGGAAGACCTCGAACAACTTTCAGTGCAACTTCTTTATTTGAATACACATTTCCAAGTGCATTCAGTTCGTTCATTATGCCACTGGTTCTTTCATCATATTCGTGCATAGATTCACCAATCTTCATTTTGATGTTGTCGAATTTTTTAACAGTCTGAGAGTTTATTCTCTTTGGTTTGCTCATTTTCTTCGCAAAGCTAGATCAGCTTCTCCCATATTTCTTTTGCAGTTTTGCACATTTTTATTTTGCTGAAAGTGATTTTATCCAGCATTTTGTACAAGATATCTTTGGCCACATTGTCCAAATTTTCTTTTCTTTGTCCTCTGCTGTCCATTCTTCTCTTAGATTTTCAATGCAATGGGATGCACCATCAGTTATGGCCACAGCAATATTGGCTTTCCGTATTCTCATTGGTCCGTCAATAATGACATACCACATGTCATCATCTTGTGAAGCTAGATGAGCCTGCATTCTAATCTTCCAGTAAACTCTTCTCTCGAGAACATTGGAATTTTGTTGAAGGAAGACATGGTGATCAGATTTTGTAGATAGGAATATGCAGGAATAAGATTAAACTGCTCTGATACCGTTTGATAGGATCGGTTGGTAGGTGAAAGTGTGTTTAGAAGAGGAGGTTGAATAAACAATTGACAATTAAAACACCTTTTTCAAATGATGAGTTAGTTTGGTGAAACACTAAAATCGGGAATCTTGTTATGTCAATATCAATCAGTTAACTTATGAAAGTACAAAAATAAATTGACTGACAGATAGAATATGAGATTTAGAGAATCAAGATTTATGGATGTTCGGATATTTCAATCACTCCTACGTCATCCCTTCTATCTATAATATAGAATATACACTAAAAGACTTTGATCAATACAAAACTTTTACAGATCCCTTCAGTTTTGGACTTAAAAATGCCAAACTGAAACTCTTAATTTCAATACAGTTTATCAGTTCTCAACTGATCTGAAACTACTTATCACAACTGATCTCTTTAAGATCGAATAATACAACGATATACATTTGTGCTTGTAAGCTCAATGTATAGCCTTTGAATGCTATGAATATATACGCTAAGTGTGAGCTTTTGAAATCCTTGAGTATGAACAGAAAGATTAGTGAGAATTTCAACAGAATAGCAACTTGGTTCTATGTTTCAAATCTCTTTTTTCTCAGCTGCTCTTCACGGCTATTTATAGTCTTTGCCTCCAACGGTAACAATGAATTTGTTTGAATCTTTCTATCCGTTGTTTGCCATGTCAATATCTTTCTGACAATCGTACATTGTAGCATTGTTGATATGCGGCGTTCCCACTACATGTTATAGTCTACTTTTGTACTGTTGTCAGTTGATAGTTACATTCCTTAACTGATGACGTGTCAAACTATCAGTTGTACACAGCCGATGGAACTGGCTGATATCTTACAACTGATTTCAGTTAGACTGATCAGTTTCAATTGATCATCCAGTTGACTACACAATTCAGTTGGCTTAGTTCAGTTGCATTGTCTGCGCACTAATCTTCAGTTGAGAAAATATATTTTGCGTATATTTTGGATCAGTTCTATTGAATCTTCTTGATCATTTAGCAATCTTTAATCGCTCTGTTTGTTAAACTTCCGAAATTAAGTTTCCAACAGAAGCAATTCTCCCGGTCAAATTTTGTACTTCTCGGACAGATCGAGGGGATGGCATGTCTAGCACTAACTTGACTTTCTCAGGATTTACCTCCATTCCTCGATCAATCACCACAAAACCCAAAAACTTGCCACTCTTTACCCCAAAAATGCATTTAGCCGGGTTGACCTTGATCCCATAATTCTTGAGAGTGACAAACGTATCCTCCAAATCAGAAATAAAGCAAGATATCTCTCTAGATTTGCTCAATATATCATCAAAATAAACTTCAACATTCCTCTGCAACAGTTTCTCAAATAATCTATTCATCAGACGCTGATATGTAACTCCAGCATTCTTTAACCCGAAAGCGACTACATAAAAAAATGTGCCTCCCGAGATAATGAAGCTAGCCTTGTCTTGATCGCTCTTGGCCAGATGAATTTGGTGGTACCCCTGATAAGCATCCATGAAGCTGAGAAGTTCATAGCCAGAGGTAAAATCCACCAGCTGATCAATCTAGGGCAAGGGATAATGATCTTTTGGACAAGCCTTGTTGAGATTCCTAAAATCCACACACATCATCCATTTCCCAGCAGCTTTTGGAACCCACACCACATTCGAGAGCCAAGTAAGAAATTGTATTTCCCGAATGTGGTCGTCCTGCAACAATTCCTGAACCTATACATCAATCACTTTGTCCTTTTCAGGACCAAAGTGTCTCTTCTTTTGTTTAATAGGTTGAGATCACGGGATGATATTCAAATTTTGCTCAGCCACCAAAGGTGAGATCCCAATCAATTCCTACTGTGACCAGGCAAAAACATTAATGTTATATTTTAAACAGTTTAATAAACTGACATGGGTAGATAAGTCAAGATCTCATGCCACCCGGATCCCCTTGTCTGGCCAAATCTGCACTGCTTCACGCTCCTCCTCCACCACAAATGAACCTCTCCTTTTTTTACTACTTTCTCCATCTCCTCATCACGACTTCCTCCCTTCTTGCCTTCTTCTGATCTACCCGGACCGCTTCCACATAACACTTTCGGGAAGAGGTTTGATCTCCCCGTACTTTTCCCACTTGATTTACAACCATAAATTTGATCTTTTGATGATATGTGGATGCTACGGCTTTCAATTCATTCATGGCCGGCTCCCCAACATGATTTTATATGATGAAAGAGATTCCACAATTGTTAAAGTGGTCATGACCGTCTTCCTTAATTCCTGGGTGCCCAGAGTTAAGGGCAAAACAATCTCTCCTTTCGGGTACACAATGTGACCAACGAAACCAAAAGTTTGGTTTCTACTGGTTCTAATTGATACCCCTACAAATCCATCTGCACTAAGGCTTCCTTGAACATGACATTCACAGAGCTGCCGGAATAAAAAAAAAACCCTCATGACATCATAATTAGCAACCCGAGCTTGGATTACCAGGGCGTCATTATGAGGAAGACTGACACCCTTAAGATTACTCGGGCACTGGGTCTTGGTCGCCGAGTTTTCCAGGTTGGCAACCTTGGCCTTTTATTCGATGGATTATAATCTGGGGCAGCAGGTTGGACATAATCCCGCTTCAACATCCGGCATTCATCTGTGTTAATAAAACACACTTTATGGAGGGTAAATTATCCCTTCTTCTCGGATTTTTCAGGCTGTGGATTGCGATTCAGATCTAGCGATCTTTCTGCACTGCATTCTTGGACATCTCTGCCGCGGGAGATTTTTAAAGGCATATGATGAGAAGAATGACCGGGGTCGTCCCTCCTCTGACCTCTCTCTTCGGTTCTGGCCACCTGGTCACCCTTCTCTCTCCTCAAAGCCTCCCTCTTCTACTTCTAGGCTTCCTCCATATTGATGTACTTCTCTGCCCGAGCCAAAAGATCCTCAAAATCCCGGACGCTTTCTTTGTTAGAGATCAGAACAATTCCCCCTCCCGGAGAGCCTGAGTAAATGCGGTAGTCTTTGTCTCGGGAGCACAGGAAGGAACATCCAGAGCAACTCGGTTGAACCTCCGGATATACGCCCTCAGAGTTTCTTCGGGACTTTGCTTTACTTCAAATAGACTGAAAGCAGTGCTTTTATACTTTTTTCTGCTGCTGAAGTGGTGCAAGAACAATTTTTAAAAGATTTCGAAAGACTGGATGCTTTGAGGGGTTAATCCTTCAAACCACCTTTAGGCCTAGTCCACAAAAGTAGTTAAGAATACTTTGCACTTGATTCTATCCCCATAGCAATGTAACATGGCCATATTTTCAAATCGGACCAGATGCTCCTCAGGATCAGTACTCCCATCATAATCCTTGATTTCGCAAATTTGAAATACCCAGGCAGAGGTTCTCGGACGATGGCTTCAACAAAAGGGCATCCCTTAGTTATTTTCCGGACACTATTCCGGCCTTCCATCTGTTCCTCCAAAATCCTCATCTTCTGTCTCAACTCCTCAGCCACAGTAGGAGACTTGGAACCAGCACTAGACTCCCTCTCTTCCATTCTCACCTCCTTTTCTCTCCCCTCTTGACCTTGCTCCTGCACCCTTTCGGGCTGGATAGCATGATGAGAAGGGGTCTTTCTTGCTACGGCCTTCTCCACTGCATCGGATATAATCCGAGCCAACTCCTCAGGTGACAAAGTAATAATAGGTGGAGGTCCTGTGAGTGGAGGGCCACCTTGACCGGAGAGAAGGGGATTATTTCCAGGGACCCGATAGTTATCTTGATTTGTTCTTCTGGTAGGAGCCATATCTACGTCTTGAGGTCAATTTTCCACAGACGGCGCCCATGATGTGATCCAAGTGAATCGAGTGAGATAGGTCGGGGCAATCCACTGCATAGGATAAGAGTTTTAGTAAGGGAAAATGAGTAAAAAATATATCTTGAGGGAAAATATATCTTTGTGGTATGACTATAACTGTGTCCTGCAAACAAGAAAATAAACTCGTGAATGGGCATCGGAGGGGTGTATGGCATGGTCACTCCGATGCTTAAGTTAGCAGGTGAAATATTAAGGGAACCAATGTAGAAATAAATGTTACTGGTCTGCATATGTCAATATGTCTGAATGAAATAAATGCAAAGCAAACCTGCTATTTATAGGAAGGAAGAAGATGACTTTTCTTTGTTTTTAGTGTCTACTTACTACTTGTAGCCTCCACCTACATACTGTCACGTCGTCTTGACTTTCTCGTTATGTCAAATCAGCAAGATTTGGTCAGGCACACTTATCGAGAGAAGATATTACCTACCTGTGCACTCGAGTGCAGTGCTATTGCCGAGGCATCCCGGATAGAGTGTCATCACCTGGGAATTTTCTCGAGAGCTCGGGCCTCTGATTGCCCAGGTAAATGATGTCACGAGCACTTTCCTAATCGGCTACTCATGAGCCCCTTCTATAATCTTACCCTAATCCGGGTAATCCATTTGCTATGCCGGGTCATCCATGACCCGGGCCCTTCCGAGAGTATCAAGAATTAATATTAAACGAACATGAAACATTATTGAAATGCATAAAAAAAAGTTAGAGTATCACCTAGCACAAGCTCTGATACCAATAACGGAAATATAACTTGAATATCGTATAAATTCATACTTTGATCTAGGATCTTTGTAGTTGATTTAGTAACCTTTATTCCAGAGATAACAATGCTCTTCGATGGTCCGATACCGATCACGAATAGAAAGGAATCAAGTTTCCACAATCCAAATGCATAAATAATTGTGATATTTTTTGGTGTCTTTCAAAGACAATTCATGGCCCTTTTTCTATTTTTGTATCGAATAATGATCATTATTTTATCTATCATGTAATAAGATTAGGGAGGTTATTAGACAATAATCAATCCCTCGAATAAATTCAAATCATATATAAATTCTTACACTGAACTTTCAGGATATATTCAAGGGATTCAAATAATAGTGTCATTGGTTTTCTTTTGAGGTAGTGGTATAGGACATGTACCGGATAGTACTATTTAAGGAAAAAGACAGCAGACACGGGCATTATCTGATTAAGTAGTACATCTGCACATACCAGATACATTTATTAACGTCGGAGATCACCTATAAAAGGACACAATACTCGGGATGTTTGTGCTTTCGAATCATTTAAATATTCAAAGCATTTTTTAATTTATAGCTTCGTTCAACTAAGTTACTAATATCAAGTTGACCGAACACTTTTCATCATCATCATATCAGATCAATCTTTGGATCACTTTGTGCTATTGATTACACTCTTCTTGGTTCAAAAAGATTTGTATTGATAAGAATTGTAATTTTATTACGTCATAATTGTCTTTCTGAACAAATTAGTTCAAGTGTTAAATTACTAGAAGTTTCAGCTCAATAGAGTTTTTTAACTGAGTTGAACTGACCTTTGCAAGTGTAGTACCGATCAAATCTTCTAAAAACAAAATAAAATGAGACTTAAAATTTTAGTCTTCGAATTTTTATAAACAAACTCTTGATCTCTTATTAGAGTGATAAAAGATATCATGATCACCTTGTTAGTTATTATCTCGATTCTTTATACAAAAAATATTTATAATGAGAACTATTAACATATATGCGCACATCATGTGGTACGATATCTAAATTAAACTTCAAGTCCATAAAAAAAAAAGTGGGAAAAAATATGAAACTTACTAATTAGTGCACATATTAATGTAAGTACACCCGAAGCACCTGGTTTCCACATTTCGATATAGGATGCAGCCCATCACCGATGGCCCATGTTTCAGCCCAATAAGAAATAAAAAACAAGTGTGTTGAGAGTGGGATTTGAACCCACGCCCTTTCGGACCAGAACCTTAATCTGGCGCCTTAGACCAACTCGGCCATCTCAACTTTTCTGAAGTTTCTACAACTACTTATATATATATTTATTCTAATGGGATTGACTCCCTATCGCTACATTTTTACATTCCGTGGGACATAAATGGGGTAATTAATAAAATAATATTGGTCAAATGTTTTTTAAAACAATAACATTCGTATATGTATTTGAAGGCACTCAAATGCATTTAGAGATGATCATTTTTAGAAATTGAAGTTTGACCATGGTTATTATCCTAAATATCCCGACATAAATAGATCCGTCAAAACAATCCAACGTATATCGTCATGAAAAATTGGCTGGTTGAGTTACTGATTTAGTGGCCCATTTGGGCTGCGGGGCAGGTCGGCTCATTAGTTTTTATTTAATTTTTTACATTTTATTATATTGTTTTAGTGGTTTATTTATATATGACTATCGATTGATGAACTCTGAAATATATCATTTATAAAAAATTATGTACCATTTTTCCTAAAAAAATGGTAATTATTTTAATTTAGACAGGTGACCGACGATTTCGGTTATGAATAAATCTTGCAAGCGAACTGGATCAAATTATCGTAAATAGATGATGGATTCAAGTATCGATCCCACATATATTAATATTTAATTATTAAATTTTTTATCATTTAACTTAAGCTAGACAAAATAAATAAAAATATATGAATTATTAATCCAAATTATTATATAAATCAATTCCAATAAAAAAAACGATGGATTCAAAGTTCAATGAGTTATTCAACTTGAAATAAAAAATTAAGTTAAACATAGGTATCAAACTCTACTTATTGACACGTGTAAAATTCAATTAATTATTAAATTTTTGATAATGACGTTAAAATCTAAATTTATTTATTAAATGATTTCTCTAGTTAATAAACCTAATTAAATATAGCAGTCTAATTTTTTCTGATTGAATTTAATTAAATTCAACCGAGTTAAATCGCTGTGAAATTTCAGTTTTTCAACATAAAGTCGCACATCGAAACTGAATATTATTTCTTGTCACTTTAATCATGTGTTGATTGATGTATTGAAATTAATATTAATATATCGCCTTTCGTTTTAGATTAATCAACAAATATGCAGTTTATTTGGCCAAAGTAAAACAATACATGATAAACGCATCAATCAATGAATCAAAATAAATTATAAAATTGAATCAAACTCAAAACATAAAAAATAAATTGACTCGACTCCTTTTTATTTACTAATTGATTGTTGCATTGTTATTTTATTAATTTATGTCACACTAATTTATTATTTCTCTTCAAATATAAATGTTTATTTTTGTTCGTTTTTGAGTTCATTATTTATGGATTTAGTTAAAATAGTTTTATTCTTACACAATTATTTTTCATAAATATATATGTTTAAAAATGATGATTTTGCTTCAAAAAAAATACGAGAATACTGCATTTTAAATAATATTAGTTTTTGAATAATTTATTTTGAGAAAAATGTAAAACGTTCTTTCTCATGTATAGTTTTTCTAATTACATATTCTAATTTACTTTGATATTTGGTTAGTTTATATATTTCTACTTCTATATTATATTATTAATTGTGAGATCCTTAAAATAATTGAAACATCCAATACTTTTTAATTTTAAAATCTTACTAATTTTTTTTCTTTTTGAAGCATAAAATTTCGAACTTCCAATTTAAAGTAACTTAACATTTCCATAACAAAAACTTAATTTAACATTTAAAACATTAGGTGCAAAAAATCCCTAAATCATCAATTAACAAAAATTGAAACATCTACTACTTGAAAATGCTACTATTTTTTTTTTTTGTAAACTTATTTTCGAAATTTACAATTTTTGCATGCATGCACTATTGCTGAAAAATACATCTTTTAAAAATAATCATAATCGAATAACAGAAAAAATACCGTAGTTAAAAATTGCAAACTCTGCCATCATAAATGTACGTAAAAATAAACAAGAAAAAATCCTGCTAATCATCAACATGACAAAAGTAAGCGTATAAAAATGTTCATGTCCACTCTAAACTCATAAAAACGTGATGTGCGGAAAACATGGTCCTCAGGTCATGTGTGCACATCTAGCCCTGCATACTCAGAATTTGGCACCTCCAGCCTCCTCAACAACCTGCTCACCTGCATCATTCACACTAATGAGTCTAAAGACTCAACACATCTGTAACGTTATAACAAATACATATACATAACACGTAACAATGAAAAATACTATAAACAACATATATTTCATGAACTTAAAAACATAAGCGTAAACATGTCGTATAAAATCATAACGTGTTAAAACATGTCTCATCATATCATCATATACGTATACTTTTTCTTTTTATTGAATTTAGTTCATTAGTTGCGACTTTTGTATCAGCTCTAATCGTATCAGCTCTATTCGATTGATCCATCTACATATAACCGTGGTACCCGGCGGTGGGACATAGCGACAGCATTACCCGTCCACTGAGCATTTGCCTCAGGTCATCGTATACATATATCGTCAGTCACAATCAACTCTCATTCTTAAAAAATATCGTCATTTTTCATCACTTATCAAAATTATGCATATACGTAATTTTTCTTAAAATCAAGCATCCAACACATTTTTCATATTTTCATAAAAAGTCATATACGTGATATATAAACATTTAAAAACATGCTAAATTGTGATCAGGGCGCTGTCAGGACTAAAAACTCAACCCGAGTTAAAAATGATCACTTTGCCCCTGAAAACCCAAAATGATCATTTTACCCTTTGACCTCAAAATTTCGACTTGAAGCTTAAAAAACTCCTTAAAATACCTCAAAACATATTTAAGAATAATTCTTAGAGGTAAACTCGAGCCCGTAACAAAACTTATACGATTCGTTTTAAAACTTGGACCGAGGTCCCGGTTTTAGCCTGAATCAACTCGAAACTTAACCAAATTTCTCTCAACTTGAACAATGATTCGAACTTACATGTCCAGCCTCTAAGCCACTTATTTCCGACCACATAGAACCTAGAAACCATGCCCAAAGGTTGCTGGAATTTTATGCACAAAACGTCTTCAAACCCTAGTACCCTACACTTACAAATTCTCGACCCTAGTCCCTACTGGCTTGGACCGAGCCTTCCTAGCCCACCTTAGGACCCTCCTGGACCGACTTAACCCAAGCTCCCTGCCCCATCCACGCGGCATGAGTCACACGCTCGCTAACCACAAAGATCGCACCAACCGATCCAACCTTCTCTCATCTTGATCCATCGGCTACTTGGCTAAATCCAGTAGTGTTCGAGCCCTCCTAGAACGTGTCTCAGACTCACTAGGGTCTGGTCCAAGGCTTATCTCGGCCCTTGCACCGTCGGATCAGCCCCATCGCCCGATCCACACACACCACCTAGCTGTAACCCAAAAACCCGATCGGCCCTCTCCTAATCAAACAAAGCTTCGACTCCAGCCTTAAGTTCTCCCTTTGCTTGACATGTACAGCCCTTAGAAAAAAAATTAAAATCGACAGCCCCCTTTCACAAACTCTAGAACACGTGAGAATGAATCAAAAAGGGTGCATTTTTCGTATCAAATCCTTGCATAAAACAAAACCTCAAGATAAATAAATAAATTCTCATGCATCTACATATGTTTCAACATAATTTTGGCGTGAATGAAGAGAAAGAAGATATACATGCGTGACTTAACGTTTTTGGGCTCAAAAACTCGAAGATACGTGCGTGGGACTTGAAACGGAGATGCGGGAGAGACTTTTCTTTGATGACTAAAGGGGACCGTGACTTTGCTGGAGTTTGCTGCTGAAAATCACGAGGTAGAGGCTGTTGAAGGAGTGTGAGGGGCGGCCATTTAGTGAAAATAGGTTTATGGTTTGCTTAATGGGGTTTTTAAATAGTTTAATTAAGCACTAATGGGCTCTAACATGAAAATTAAGGGATGAAAAAGGGTTTTGAGCTCATTAAGCTTAAAAATAAATCTATTAAGCACAAAAACACTCCCGAAAAATATTTCGTTTAGGTACGTTTTTAAATTATTGCCCGAGCCCTCAAAAAGTCCCCCGACTCGGTAAAATTCGTGTATCGGTTTAAAATATGACTCACCGAGTAAAAATAATCCACCAAAGCCCATTTTCAAAAATCACACTTAAATACACCATGTATTAAATAATTAAAACCAATTATTTATAAAAATATTTTTCCTTAATTATCCCCGGTCTCCGTTTCTCGTTCGAGTGCGAAAACTATTAAAAGCCCTTATGCATGAAACTTTAATAACCCATGAATTAAAACTCATATTTATGCAATAAACATGCATTAAAATAATTTAATAAAATACGTAAGAAATTGGTAACTTGCATAATGTGGTTCACGTGGACCTTCAAATTTTTGGGATGTTACAAAAATCCTACGTCAACTTTAAATTATCAAAACTAAACTTCAAAATAAATCATAAAATATCTAATAATATTTATCAAAATATTTAAACTTTAGCTATCAAGCTAATGCGGAAAATAATGTCCATCGGGAATGTACTGCCGAACTCGATCCACTCAAGCGTCAGCGCCTCCCTCAACCTCATCCTCACGTGCAACATTCAAATTTAGTGAGTTTAATGACTCAGCACGTTCTAAACATGAGTAGAAAATAATACATATACAAGTACATGCATTAAAAATCATAATTGTATTCAAAATAAGCTAGCATAAATTTGTAAGTATAATTTAATCATAGATCGTCAAATTCTAAAGCTTTCAATTATTTATAATTTTGGGTGAAGTTTGATCCTTGAAAGTGACTAGATGTATCCTCTGGTCGACTGATCAGTCTTAGCTTACCATTGTGCATGGGGATGGGCACTAGGCACCGACTGTAAAATTGAAATGCGATCATCAGGCTCCCTCTAGAGCTTTTTCCCGTAAACGGGGTCCTCTGGTCTTTCTCCCTCGTGATATTCCCAAATATCATATATTATATCCTTTATGTCACAATTAATTCACATCCTTCAAAGAAAATTCTTTTTAATCATAAAATATCATGTCCTTTCCACATTTGAAAAAATAGCATTTTAACAGTAAAAATTGCACAACTTTATCATAAATCATAAAATATCATATTTTCATCGTAAACATTTTAAAATATTATTTAGCATGAGTTATGGTCCTTCGGAACTCTGCCAGACCTTTCGTACTACCCAGAGCGTAAAATGACCATTTTATCCTTGAATTCTAAAATTCTCGATTTTGACTTTTCCTCACTTTTTTTGTTGACTCGAGAATTTTGCAAATAATTATTTAAGTTTAAATTTGTCTTCTAATATTTTTATTTAACGTAAACTTCGAGCTTTTTTATTTAATTCCTTATTACTAAACCATAAAACGTTTTATTCCTGAATTAATCCCAACTGCAATATTTTCTTTTCAAACTTTAAACATAAACTTTTTATACCTGAACTAGCCTCGTGAACCATGAATCAACCCCCGTGGACAATGGTTCGAACCACTTATCCCTTCCTAGCCATTCTCGAACCCTACCCTTAGAACAAGCCACGGCTCCCCTTAAACGCGAGCCACCGTGGACCAAACCTGACCCTGACCCTGACCCTGACCCTCCTGGACTCGCCCTGACCCACGCACCTAGCCCCTAATTCCAACATCCAGCCGCGCGAGTTTCTCTCCTATTATCCAAGTCACGGCCCTCATCCTACTTGAGCCACCATGGACCATGGTTGCACCAGGCCCTGTCTCGACCCCTGGCCATCCTCCCTATACCCTAATGGAGCAACCTAGCGAGCCCCAACCGAGCCGCACCCTCTCCTGAAACACACCAGCCGCACGCACACAGTGAGGAGTCCTAGTGCTTGTGGACTCCTCCTTCCCTGCTGCCGCCGAGTCCAACCACACACAGCCATGCACAGGCCCTGACCCAAGCCCTATGCGCTGAGTCCCGTTAACCGAGCCCTAGTTCCATGGAAGGCACACAAACCTTAGGTTAGTCTAGCTAACCCATGAATGTTCCAG
This sequence comes from Primulina tabacum, assembly GCF_025594145.1. Lineage (NCBI taxonomy): Eukaryota > Viridiplantae > Streptophyta > Magnoliopsida > Lamiales > Gesneriaceae > Primulina > Primulina tabacum. Next base: position 6,529,177 of record NC_134567.1, read on the forward strand.
CCTACGTTGTGAGGCCCATTTACTCTAATGACAATTAATGATCAAACAATAACGGTTTGATTTAAAGCTGCAGCGGAAAAAGGTTAAAAATGCTTTAAAACGGACCTCAGGGCCTAGAAAAATTTCGGCATGACCTCCCCATAAGTAGGACATCCCGAAAACTCAAGCATCAGTTTATATCAAAATATACTCCAACTAGAGTCAATAAAACAAAAATCGAAGTTAAATAACCTATAGCCGCACTGGCCAGGACTAAGCATAAATTAAAACTTACCAATACTCAACTGATCATAAATATCACAGAGTCGACTCAGAACATCACAAAACAACCAAATACTACTACAGATACACGGGGCATCTCCCCGGCAAATAAACTACAATACAAGACTGAAACAACTCAAGACATACATATAGACTAACTGGGAGACTCCACTAAACAGAACAAAGCAATCCAACCTCAATCCCGAGCTCCACTGGCGGAACCTCGGCTTGATGCTGCAAAAAGACTCGGGAGATCTACCATGGTGCCCAAAAGCAACCACATCAGCCCCCCCAGTAAACAACTGAGGTTAGGATTCTGGTATGAAACAGTTCAACAATAATAACAATAATCATAAATCATGCATAATCATATAATAAAATGTAATATGCAATGCATGAGAGGCTCAACGAATAATCTGGATAACAGGAGCCAACAAACGGTACGATAACAACTGGAATAATGCTCGAGCAACAACACAGGGGAGCTACAACATCATGCAGCTAAACCGTCCTGCCAAGTATGCGAGGTATGCCAAGCTGTGCTGAAATAACACCCTTGACTCGGCCTCCATACAGCTGATACGATATAACATGATGGTACAACAGAACGAACTAGATGACACAACCCCAGCGCTCACCTCAAAAGGCTGCACTAACCACGGGATTGTTCAATCACATCTACGATCTCATGTGTATAGGCCTATCAGCCACACTATGATCCCCGAGATAAACAACAGTGCCAGATAACAACGGATATCAACAATGGGCTAACAAGAACGATAGGGCTCAACATGAATGTCATAACAATATGCCCTATGCTAAATGCCAATAATATGTCACAATAATAAACATATATCACAACGAAGCCATTTAACAAATTACCACAGTCAACAAGTCATAAACACGATCAATGTAACACAGAATGGCAGCTAAACATAATTTATGTTTTACCGTCGTATGTTACCGAGCTGTAAAATACCTATACCACGAAAATCATCTTCAAGAATGATCAACTGAATTCTTTTAGCCTAAAATAATAAAATAAGCCGAATAATTCCACAACTCATCATTATTTACATTTCAACCATTATCAACTCGATAATCCTTAGATTAATTCCAACGATAACAACCATACTAAAACATCTTTCAATATAACACAACAATTCGACATAATTAATAGGCTCGCCAAATTATACCTCGAAAAATTCCAATGACTGAACTTACAAAAATTATCCAATAAATACGTTAATAGAACGCTATTCGAACAACGAAAATAATTTAAATCAAAAGGGTAAAAATCCAACCTTGGACAGCCTATAAATATATCAAACAAAGGCTGGAATTAGCAAAAATTTACCAAGATCGGAGTTTAACTACTCGCTATCGGTTCCAAGGTGATGCTCGCCGGAGATGACGCCAGAAAACACTATTCACGACGAAAATCGAACTGAAAACTAGCTGGAAAACGCATGAACAACAAGGTAAAAGTTAAGCTTCAAATCCTTGCTCAATATACTCCAAAGAACCAAGAAAAACCAAGCAATAGCTCACCTAAAAACAAACAAGAAACTTGAACAGGAGCAGCCACAAAACAGGGTTTGATTGGGGCTTAAATGGGCATCAAAAGTAGCGATTCATGGTTCAAAATGAAGCTATTGATGTAAGGAAGACAACCCCTCAAACCGTTTGTGATTTCGACGCCGGACGGGAAAGTTATGGCTTCTCCAATATGAAGGTGTTGAAAGTGACGGAAATTGGGTTCTTTCTTTCCTTCTCTCGATTCCTTTCTTCCCTATCTCATGCGTAAGATAAGTTGTGTATATGTATAATAATTTACCACAACATTTAATAAATTGAGTCCATTTTATCAGGATTTTACGTATTTTAAGAACTCGTGTGTTATTTAAACTCTATATGTATTTTATATCGTTAAATTCTCCGATATTCTAAAATGCATATTTTTAGCACACTTCTTGAATTTATTTGGCATAAATAATTATTTTAATTTACAACTCAATAATTATTCTAATTATGCCAAATTACCGGATAATTGATTACAGGGCCTTACATACGTTCTACCCTTGGACGACCTTTTTTCCATTCCATAAACGTCTTATATTGGCAGCATGTCCTTAGGAGTCAAAAAGCGTTTAAAAAAATCGTAAAAGCTTCACAACTTTGAAAATAATCGTCAAAACATTAAGCAATTTGAACTCAAATATTTTTCACGCAAAAATACATAAAACATGCATATTATGATTTGAATGGTGCATCAAAATATTTTAGAAGCATGCTTTTGCGTTTTAGAACGCTCGAATATACGATCGTTGCGTGGGTTGCGACGGGCGACGGAAACTCCTTGATTCTTGCTATCCAAAATTTCAAAATTGTGTGTGTTTCGGCTGCTATTCCTCAAGAAAACCTAGAATTTCTTTTTTTTATATATAAATTTTAATTTTCATGTTAATGGGCTTAGGTTTTGTGCTTTTGAGTTTAGGATCAATTGGGATTACTAATCTTAGATAAATTAGGCCCAATAACACTTATTTAATTGAAAAATAAATTTATAAAAAATTAATTTTCAAAAATAATAATTTTGACCTTTTAAAAGTTCATCATTTGCACAAAACCGGCTTCGAGGATAAAATCAAGCTTGTCTCGTAAAATAATTTGAACTCTACCATATTTAGAAAAATTTAATCATATTAATAAGCCTTGAAAATATTTATTTTATCTTGGACGTCCCCGGTTTTTTTTCCCCAGCCTATTATCGAATATTCGGGTAAAATCTACAGTTGCCATAAAATCATGAAAAAGTATAATTTAATAGACTAAGAGCACCCACTCTCCAATGTGAGTGGGCGTTATAACGCCCATTCACATGAGAGAGGGTGTGAGGCGTTCATAAATATGAACGCCCCTGTGTCAGTTTTTTTTTAAAAAAAATTAGAAACTTAGCGACGGTTTTCCGTCGCTATTTGCGACGGATTTTCAAAACCCGTCGCTGAACGCGGGCCCCACGCACGACCTCCCCATAAGTAGGACATCCCGAAAACTCAAGCATCAGTTTATATCAAAATATACTCCAACTAGAGTCAATAAAACAAAAATCGAAGTTAAATAACCTATAGCCGCACTGGCCAGGACTAAGCATAAATTAAAACTTACCAATACTCAACTGATCATAAATATCACAGAGTCGACTCAGAACATCACAAAACAACCAAATACTACTACAGATACACGGGGCATCTCCCCGGCAAATAAACTACAATACAAGACTGAAACAACTCAAGACATACATATAGACTAACTGGGAGACTCCACTGAACAGAACAAAGCAATCCAACCTCAATCCCGAGCTCCACTGGCGGAACCTCGGCTTGATGCTGCAAAAAGACTCGGGAGATCTACCATGGTGCCCAAAAGCAACCACATCAGCCCCCCCAGTAAACAACTGAGGTTAGGATTCTGGTATGAAATAGTTCAACAATAATCATAAATCATGCATAATCATATAATAAAATGTAATATGCAATGCATGAGAGGCTCAACGAATAATCTGGATAACAGGAGCCAACAAACGGTACGATAACAACTGGAATAATGCTCGAGCAACAACACAGGGGAGCTACAACATCATGCAGCTAAACCGTCCTGCCAAGTATGCGAGGTATGCCAAGCTGTGCTGAAATAACACCCTTGACTCGGCCTCCATACAGCTGATACGATATAACATGATGGTACAACAGAACGAACTAGATGACACAACCCCAGCGCTCACCTCAAAAGGCTGCACTAACCACGGGATTGTTCAATCACATCTACGATCTCATGTGTATAGGCCTATCAGCCACACTATGATCCCCGAGATAAACAACAGTGCCAGATAACAACGGATATCAACAATGGGCTAACAAGAACGATAGGGCTCAACATGAATGTCATAACAATATGCCCTATGCTAAATGCCAATAATATGTCACAATAATAAACATATATCACAACGAAGCCATTTAACAAATTACCACAGTCAACAAGTCATAAACACGATCAATGTAACACAGAATGGCAGCTAAACATAATTTATGTTTTACCGTCGTATGTTACCGAGCTGTAAAATACCTATACCACGAAAATCATCTTCAAGAATGATCAACTGAATTCTTTTAGCCTAAAATAATAAAATAAGCCGAATAATTCCACAACTCATCATTATTTACATTTCAACCATTATCAACTCGATAATCCTTAGATTAATTCCAACGATAACAACCATACTAAAACATCTTTCAATATAACACAACAATTCGACATAATTAATAGGCTCGCCAAATTATACCTCGAATAATTCCAATGACTGAACTTACAAAAATTATCCAATAAATACGTTAATAGAACGCTATTCGAACAACGAAAATAATTTAAATCAAAAGGGTAAAAATCCAACCTTGGACAGCCTATAAATATATCAAACAAAGGCTGGAATTAGCAAAAATTTACCAAGATCGGAGTTTAACTACTCGCTATCGGTTCCAAGGTGATGCTCGCCGGAGATGACGCCAGAAAACACTATTCACGACGAAAATCGAACTGAAAACTAGCTGGAAAACGCATGAACAACAAGGTAAAAGTTAAGCTTCAAATCCTTGCTCAATATACTCCAAAGAACCAAGAAAAACCAAGCAATAGCTCACCTAAAAACAAACAAGAAACTTGAACAGGAGCAGCCACAAAACAGGGTTCGATTGGGGCTTAAATGGGCATCAAAAGTAGCGATTCATGGTTCAAAATGAAGCTATTGATGTAAGGAAGACAACCCCTCAAACCGTTTGTGATTTCGACGCCGGACGGGAAAGTTATGGCTTCTCCAATATGAAGGTGTTGAAAGTGACGGAAATTGGGTTCTTTCTTTCCTTCTCTCGATTCCTTTCTTCCCTATCTCATGCGTAAGATAAGTTGTGTATATGTATAATAATTTACCACAACATTTAATAAATTGAGTCCATTTTATCAGGATTTTACGTATTTTAAGAACTCGTGTGTTATTTAAACTCTATATGTATTTTATATCGTTAAATTCTCCGATATTCTAAAATGCATATTTTTAGCACACTTCTTGAATTTATTTGGCATAAATAATTATTTTAATTTACAACTCAATAATTATTCTAATTATGCCAAATTACCGGATAATTGATTACAGGGCCTTACATACGTTCTACCCTTGGACGACCTTTTTTCCATTCCATAAACGTCTTATATTGGCAGCATGTCCTTAGGAGTCAAAAAGCGTTTAAAAAAATCGTAAAAGCTTCACAACTTTGAAAATAATCGTCAAAACATTAAGCAATTTGAACTCAAATATTTTTCACGCAAAAATACATAAAACATGCATATTATGATTTGAATGGTGCATCAAAATATTTTAGAAGCATGCTTTTGCGTTTTAGAACGCTCGAATATACGATCGTTGCGTGGGTTGCGACGGGCGACGGAAACTCCTTGATTCTTGCTATCCAAAATTTCAAAATTGTGTGTGTTTCGGCTGCTATTCCTCAAGAAAACCTAGAATTTCTTTTATATATATATAAATTTTAATTTTCATGTTAATGGGCTTAGGTTTTGTGCTTTTGAGTTTAGGATCAATTGGGATTACTAATCTTAGATAAATTAGGCCCAATAACACTTATTTAATTGAAAAATAAATTTATAAAAAATTAATTTTCAAAAATAATAATTTTGACCTTTTAAAAGTTCATCATTTGCACAAAACCGGCTTCGAGGATAAAATCAAGCTTGTCTCGTAAAATAATTTGAACTCTACCATATTTAGAAAAATTTAATCATATTAATAAGCCTTGAAAATATTTATTTTATCTTGGACGTCCCCGGTTTTTTTTCCCCAGCCTATTATCGAATATTCGGGTAAAATCTACAGTTGCCATAAAATCATGAAAAAGTATAATTTAATAGACTAAGAGCACCCACTCTCCAATGTGAGTGGGCGTTATAACGCCCATTCACATGAGAGAGGGTGTGAGGCGTTCATAAATATGAACGCCCCTGTGTCAGTTTTTTTTTAAAAAAATTAGAAACTTAGCGACGGTTTTCCGTCGCTATTTACGACGGATTTTCAAAACCCGTCGCTGAACGCGGGCCCCACGCACGTGATGAATTTTCTTTATTTAATGTTATTTAATGTATTAGTTTAAATGAGTGTGAATGTTAAAATGAATGAGTGGACAGCGGGACCTACAAATAATGAGTGTGAATGTTAAAATGAATGTGGGAGAATAAATGTGTTAATGTAATGTGTATGTGGTATGTGGACTCCACGATTTTTGATGAGGTGGTGGGTGTTTGCGGGTGCCCTAATACCGGGAATTAAGCCAATTATTATGAACCACAAAAAACATATAAGTTTCAAGAGCAAAACGATAATTTCACTTTGATGGTGTTTATCCAAAGCACAATAATGAAATTGTCGCATGTTTGGGCTAGACGAGGGATTTCACTTTCGGGGTTCTCTTCTGATCCAGTCTATATGTGAGGCCCAATGATAGGCCTCATCTTGAAGACAACCCAGTTATTTGGTATGGGAAACATGTCTGCATCCATCCATCGATTAATCACGCGAGTACGCATCATATATTGGTTATAGGCCTTTGGATTTCTCTCTGAATAGCCTGAATGTCCGACTGTGTCTGCTGGGCAGCCGGCCCAATATTAATTTTTAGGTTTAGTCATTACTGTACAAGAAATAGTTGTCGCAAACATTCCCTTAAGATTTTTTTGTTGAGAATTTTCTGAAAATAATTTGCATAAAAGAATTAAAATTATTCGCAGGAGGATTTTCTTGGATTTTTATATGATACTTATCCGGGTTGCCTCTTTTTCCGTGGGAACTTTACATCTATAGCAAAGAACAATCCCTTTTTAAAAAAATTTAAAATCGATTTATAAGACTTGGGCAAAAAAATTTATTTCGCCACCTTTTTATATGTAGTTGGTTTTCTCAACTAATTTGGTACACCAACCTTTGACTGTTATTTATATGCATTTATTATTTCTTATTACTTCCACGCATTGATTTTTTCTTTTTTTCATCACAAAAAAGTTTATTTTGTTTTTTGCGTACAAAATGTGTTACTTTCATTCGTAATTGCATGACATTGGTACCTGAGTTGGTACCAAACTTGGGTCTGGTACGTCCCGAGCCGAACCGTGGTTTAGCCCGACCTCCCGAGCCGTTACAATCCTCGAGCATGATCTTAATCTTGCCATGCCCGTCCTTCATTTACTATGGCATGTACAATAATTGTTATTTCATTGAAGTTTCACACAAATCTTTGAAATTTCAAAACTATGGCATGTACAATAATTATTATTTCCTCCTCAAATATATAAGTGTTTTTGTGTCACACAAATTAAAAAAAATGTTTACAAACAAAATTCTTATTCTATCTTTATTTAATTCATTCAATTTTTTTTCAAGATTTAATTAATATGGAATTATTGGTTTAAAAAAACAAGAAAAATGTTAATAATTATAAAAATTGAACTATATTAGTGTCAACATTTACACTTAACAACGAAAAGTGACCATTCACACAAAAGTCACAGATTTGAGGTTCGAATTTCGTTGCCAATGTGGGTTTTACAAGAATGACCCTTTTCCTCTAAACTAATGTATCATTAAATAAAATATTTTGATTGAAATTTCAGTTTAATGTAAGTCAACTCAGGTCCTTGAGAAAATTACGTAAATTTGAAATAATATTTGTGTTTTTTATTAAAAAAAATTAACTTCACACATAGAAAGAGATGTAAGTAATATATATATATATATATATATATATATATATATATATATGAAATACAGAAATAAGTAAAATTAATATAATGGTTTTTGTTTAAAACGAGGGAGAGATATTAAAAAGGTTAATTTGCATTTATTATATTTTTTGAACAATTTATAAGAAATATAAAGTAAAATAACGGTTATTGGTAAAAAAATCCATCTGCCAAGATTTTGATTAGGATTCAGTACCCATGAGCTTTTTTTTTTCTTTTTTTTTTCTGCAACCCTTGATACCAACTTATGTTGTGTTTTAACTCTCTACAAATGGTTATTTTACTATTTTAGCCTTAAATACTAGACAATTTTCTTATCTACTCATTTCTTAACTTAATATACATATTATTTTCGTATTTGTTTTTTTTTTTTTTTACTAATAATCCAACTAAAGTTAATAGTAGAAGAATTTTTTTAATGGTATTGAATGCCGAAAAATTTGTGTTTTATCATGATGATTGTTGGGAAAAATATATTTAGAAAATGTAAGTACGTAATTGATTGAATGATACCAACATAATATGACCACTTAATTATTTTGACATTTATATGTTAGTATAATTAATGTATTATTTTGGTAACATTAATATGAGATTTGGTATTAATAATCAGTTATTTTATATAATTGATCTGATGTTAATATAATTATTTTTTTAGTAATGATGATATCATTAATTTTATATTTGGTATTGATGATATGTTACTTGGTATTACTATTATTAAAATATTTTAGCTCTTAGTTATAACACAATAGAGCTTTTTTAAAATAATGGAATAAGGATATTTACGAGACCGAATCAAGTACCTATTGACTCGATTTAGGTATCTCTGAGGCTAAATCAAGTACCCATTTTCTCAAATTAGGTTTTTTAAATATCAATTTAGGTATCATATTTTGAATTCACGATATCATCAACAAAAGTAATTCAACATCAACTGAGTAATATTTTTTACATCTCCAAATAATGGAATAATGATATTTACGAGGCCAAATCAAGTACATATTGACTAGAATTAGGTACTTTTGAGGCCAAATCAAGTACTCGATGACTGGAATCAAGTAATATAAGTACCAATTTAGGTATCTTATTTTAACTTCACGATGATACCAACAAAAGCCACTCAACATCAACTTCGTAATATATTTTTTTACATCCCCAAATAATAGAATAAAGGTATTTACGGGGCCAAATCAAGTATCTATTGTCTCGAATTAGGTACTTATGAGGCCAAATCTAGTACCCACTTACTCAAATTAAGTACTTTAGTACTAAATTATGTATCATGTTTTGACTTTACGGATGCCACCAACAAAGCCACTCAATATTAACTCCGTAATAAATATTTTACATATTTAAATAATGAAATAGGGTATTTACGATGTCAAATCAAGTATCTATAGAATGAATTAGGTACTTTTGAGGCCAAATTGAGTACCCGCTAATTCAATTTAGGTACTTTAACTACCAATTTAGATATCTGTTGTTGATTTCACGATGCTACCAACAAAAGCCACTCAATATTTTTTTTCAAATCCTCAAATAATGGAATAAGGGTATTTAAAAGACTAAATAAAATATTTATCGACTCCAATTAGGTACTTTAATGTAACATCCAAAAGCCAACCAACATAAAACAAAATGCATGCAAATGAATTAAATTACATAATTGTTTTATTTAATTGATTTTAAATGCTTGCATGATGCATATTATATGATTAAATGTATGCTTGCATGATTAAATCATTATAAGTGATATGATCAATTAACTGGTGAAAGAGTGTTTAGAAGGGGGGTTGAATAAACACTCACGATGTTCACAATCTTTTCGATTGTTGATTCAGTTTAGTGACAAACTGAAACTCAGAATCTTATCAGTCGATATCAATCAGTTAAAAATAAAGTGCGGAAATAAACTGACTGATAGATAGAACAAAAACTGAAATAAGAACACACGAGATTTTATGGATGTTCGGAGATTTAAATCACTTCTACGTCACCCCTTCTATCACAAGGATAGGATATCCACTAAAAACTTTGTTCGATACAAACACTTGTACAGACTCACTTCAGTTTGGACCTAACAATACCAAAACTGAAACTCTTAGTTTACAATATGTTTCACAGTGCTCAACTGGACTTAGCACAACTGATTTCTTTAAAGATCGAATATACAACAAAACGAATTGTGCTAGTAAGCTCGAAAAGTAGCCTAGAATGCTACGAATAAATTTGATAAGTGTGAGCTTCTAATTTTTTATATGAGCAAGAATTTCAGCAGAATAACATCAAGATTGATAGAATACTGAATCGTTGTTTTTCAACTGCTCTTCCCTGTTATTTATAGGCTTCTCTTCAAGGGTAATAATCAATTTAATTTGAATCTTTATATCTGTTGGTTGCCACGTCAATATCTTTCTAACATTCGTACACTACAGCTTTTCTGATATACGGCGTTCCCACTGTTAGTTGCAGTTTGCTTTGTACTGTTGTCGGTTGAATGTCTTTTTCGTTAACTGATGACGTGTTCAACTGAAGGATCAGCTGATAAGCTCACAACTGAATGTAGCAACTGATCAATTTCCTTTTTCAATAGCTGATAGTTGTCTGCGTAAGTTCAGTTCAGCTGGTTCAGTTGCTTTTGCGCATTAATCTTAAGTTGTAGGCAACTGTTAGTTTGAGTATTTGTTCAGTTACTTTCGAACATCTTGATCAGTTAATCCAATCGATTTAAGCACTTAGTTTGTCAAACTACCGAAATTTAGTGTCCAACAATTTTCTCTTTTTTGGTGTTTGACAAAACTTGGAATATATATACTGATCAACTGCAACTGAGAAAAAAAATCTTCAAATTTTTTTTGTAGATAAAATAATTCTTCCAATGTACAGATTCGTACAAATAAAAGAATCCAATGTACAGATTTGTACAAAGAATAAAAGAATGAAATAATCTTCAAGAATATTCAAAAATCTACCATATTCTTCAACCTTTAACTGAAATCAGTTGATTACTTCTGTTGATCTTCATCTTTTCCTTTTTCCTTTGTCTTCTCATTTTTGAAATTTTTCTTCTCCTTTTTCCCCTTTTTTGTCAAACGCATAAACCTTTCTGGATAATATACGAACATCCGAGGAGATGTCTGACACAACATTCATCACAATATCTTGTAGAAAATCTATCTTTTTAGTGACAGTCTTCTCCAGAAAGTCAAAGCGTCTTCCGACTAAGGCTTGAGTTTGGAAGTGGGCCTCAGTCTACACTCTGTACTTTTTAATTTCTTCCATCAGGATAAATAGTGAAGTCACATTCTCTTGGATTTACCGTAGTCTTCCCGTAGTAAACTCATTTGAAGAGTTGATCTTCAAGGTATGCGCAAGTTGGGTTGACTGTATGTTTGAAATGACATTCATCATACTAACGAGGTTGTTCTGAACAGATTGGATTTCTTTGAACAAAGATTCAGTTACATTGACTGAAATGCAGAATTCACAAAAATCAGTTGATGATAAAACTGGTTTAAGCTTTAACAGTCATGTTGAATATTCTGCAAGTGATACACAGCCAAAGTTGAATGAAAACAAAGGAAAGTACATTACCTTCGTAAAATCAACTATGGTAAATGAATTCTCAAAACCAAGTAAACCAACTATTCAATCGACTGAAAGTAAGAACAGAGCCAAACAGTATGGAATTGGATATAGCTCTGAGAGTTCAACTGATTCAAGAAACTGGTTACCTAAACGGTTCAGTTACAAAAATCAGCACTCAAGGAATAACTATTACAATTACTACAACTATAAGCCAGTTCAGAAACGGTATCAAAAGAATAGTCAGTTGAAAAAGGGTACAAATCATACTGCTTCTTCCTCACACCACACACTTAATACCCAAAAGTCGAGAAAGACTATTTGGAACACATCAACTGGAAAGTCAGTTAGACTGGTCCAAGTCTGGGTTCCTAAAGGACTAATCAATTTAGGACCCAAATGAATATGGGTACCAAGATCATATATTGTGTGTGATTGCATGTGATAGATCCAAAAAAAGAATCAACCTGGTATCTAGACAGTGTATGCTCACGGAATATGACAGGGATGCAAGTCTGCTATCTCAACTGATCAAATACACCAGACCAAACATCAGTTTTGGAGACAACTCCAAAGATAAAACTGTGGGTAAGGGTAAGCTTATCCGTGGTTACTTTACTGTCAAAGATGTTTTACTAGTTGAGAATTTGAAATATAACCTGATTAGTATCAGTCAGTTATGCAACAATAATTTCTCAGTTCAATTCGACAAACACACTTGTTCAGTTAGAGACTCAACTGATGAGGTCATCCTAACTGGCAATCATTGTGGAAATATTTACAAAGTCAGTTGGACTGATCAACCTTATGCACCATTTTGTTTTATTGCTTCAAAATCTTCTAAAAACTGGTCTAACTGATCGCTCAATTATCAAACTGATTGCACGAAAACAGCAATCAGTTAGGAATTAGCAGTTGTGGTACTTTGGCCATATCTCTCGGCTCGGTTATTGGAATGAAGCGATTCGGTATGCATTGGAAAGATAAGACGATGATCTACAAATCATGTCAAAGTCTGAACTAATAAATGACGATGAAGCTACTGGTTCTGGACAAACTGAAATCAGCTAGGATGATTTCATCACACCAGCTGAACTGAACTAAACTGAACCAGCTGCTGACCAGCTGACCCACTGAACTGAACCAGCAGCTGACCAACTGAACTGAACCAGACCAGCTGAACTGAACTGAACCATACCAGCTGAACCGAACTAGACCAACTGAACCAGCTGATCTAAACCGAACCAACAGCTAACCAACTGAACCAGCTGCAGACCAGTTGAAGTGAATGACCAGTTGAGTTGACCAGAGTTGACCAGTCGGGAAAGTCCAACAAGACGAATTTGACTGTTGCAATCTCAGAAACAGTACAGAAAATTTTCAAACGATCATATTCTTGTGCCTAACGTATATATGATTGTTGGGGTCTATAAATACAACATCTAGAAGATCAAACAAGAGATTTTGAAGGGGATTCAAAGCATGGGAAGTTAGTATGAAGAAATCTGTTAGTTGAGAGCACAAGCCCTTGTGTGATGATACATTTGAGATGTACACTATAAAAGAAAAATTCCTTACACACAATCACTCACACATATACAAGAGAATTGAACTTCAAAGATTAGTTGAGTGAGTCTTACTCAAAGACAATAAACTTGTGTATGTAGTCTTTGCATATGAGACATTAAACAATATAATTATTGTGAGGTGCTTCCTAAAATCTTGAGTGCTAGAAGTTCAGTTAGGCAGTAGCGTAAGTCCTAGCTGAATGGGTTTGTACAAAGAGTTGTATAAATCAAAGTCTTCTAGTGAATCATTCCCAAGGGGAAGAAGGGGTGACGTAGGAGCATTTGAAGTCTCTGAACTTTCATAAACAAATTCGTGTCTATTTGTTTATTGCATATATTTATCATTTTCATAGTTTTAAAGATGCATTGTTGAAGCATTTTATGTGTTCTTCAAATAACAAAATATTGCATACAAAGTGTTTGATAAAATGCTTCAACTAAAATATTTTTACTCATTCAACTTGCTTATATTTTAAAAGCTTTACAAAATATTTAATCGATTTCTACGAAGGATTATTTCGAGTGTCTTCCGCTTGGTTTGAATATCAAACTCGATTTAATTCATCGGTGTTCAATATTTCAAGAACCGATCTCTTGTAGCTCAACGATTACCCCCTAATCGATCCCATCAATTGGTATCAGAGCGGGTTGTTCTTGAAAGAGCACTGAAACTGATTTTGATGTTTAAAATTCGAAAATTTCATTTTTTTAAACATTTATATGCAAAACTGAATTTTCGTGTAGCTTGCAGCCACCGTAGAAAAAATGACATATGTCCATGCTCGAGTGTCCAAATGACAAACAGCTTTTTGCGTTGAAAACTAGACTCATAGAGGTTTACAGCGGTATAAAATTTGTAGCTCAATTATGCTCGAGAAAAAGCAGTTTATTCGTTGAATGTAGAGCATATGTGCTGCAGCAGAAAATGAGCCATGGAGAAAATTGGTTAGTTATACCTCTTCTTTTATAATTTCAAACTTTCAAAAATATAGGGGGAGAACTCATTATAATTTTAGTGGAGAGATTATTTTTAAATATTGAGGGGGAGAAAATTTTGCTTAAAATATTTTGAAAATATGACTTTTTGATTCAAACAAAAAAGGAGAGAAATATGTTAGTTGAATCGATTGTTTATCCAAGTTTTGTGATCATCAAAAAGGGAGAGATTGTTGGAAAATTTCATATTCGCAATCTTGATATTGATGTTAACAAAACTTGTTATTGTGTTTCTAACATATTTACCCAAGTGCGAAGTTATTAACACATGAAGCAAAGTGAGACTGAATTCTGCACAAACTGAATTTCTGGCAAGTTTCGGAATTTGGATGATATCACTCAACTGGATGATTTAAATGACAATCCGCCAACATAAATTCATATAAAACTTAATTTGGAACAAGTTGTATTTCACGTAAGTTGAGCAAATTCGGATGTTATCAAGGTCTAACTGATCGCTCAATTACCGAACTGATTGCACGAAAACAGCAATCAGTTAGGAACGAGCAATTGCGGTTCTTTGGCCATATCTCTCAGCTCGATTATTGGAATGAAGCGATTAAGTATGCATTGGAAAGATAAGACGATGATCTACAAATCATCTTCATAAGTCAAAGTCTGAATAGAAGTTTAAGATGCTGATAAATGGCGATGAAGCTACTGGTTATGCACAAACTGAAATCAGCTAGGATGATTTCAGCACACCAGCTGAATTGAATTGAACAAGATGTTGACCAGCTGACCAACTGAAATGAACCAGCAGCTGACCAACTGAAATGAACCAGCAGCTGACCAACTGAATTGAACTGAACCAGACCAACTGAAACTAAACTAGACCAGCTGAACCGAACCAGACCAACTGAACCAGCTGAACTGAACCGAACCATCAGCTGACCAACTGAACCAGTTGCTGACCAGTTGAACTGAAAGACCAGTTGAGTTGACCAGGGTTGACCAGTCAGAAAAAAGTCCAGCAAAGCGAATTTGACCGTTGCAATATCAGAAACAGTACAAAAACTTTCGAAACAGTCATATTCCTGTGTCTAACGTATATATCATTGTTGGGGTCTATAAATACAACATTTAGAAGATCAAACAAGATCTTTTGAAGGGGATTCAAAGCATGGAAAGTTAGCATGAATAAATCTGTTAGTTGATAGCACAAGCCCTTGTGTGAGGATATATTTGAGATGTACACTATAAAAGAAAAATTCCTCACACACAATCATTCACACATATACAAGAGAGTTGAACTTCAAAGATTATTTGAATGAGTCTTGCACAAAGACAATAAACTTGTGTATGTAATCTTTGCATATGAGACATTAAACAATATGATGATTGTGAGCTGCTTCCTACAATCTTGAGTGATAGGAGTTCAGTTAGGCACTAGCGTAAGTCCTAGCTGAATGGGTTTGTACAAAGAGTTGTATAAATCAAAGTCTTCTAGTGAATCCTTCCCAATGGGAAGAAGGGGTGACGTAGGAGCATTTGAAGTCTCCGAACTTCCATAAAAAAATTCGTGTCTATTTGTTTATTGTATTACTTATCATTTTCATAGTTTTAAAGATGCATTGTTGAAACATTTTATGTGTTCTTCATATAACAAAATATTGCATACAATGTGTTTGATAAAATGCTTCAATTAAAATATTTTTACTCATTCAACTTACATATATTTTAAATGCTTTACAAAATATTTAATCGGTTTATACGAAGGATTATTTCGAGTGTCTTCCGCTTGGTTTGAATATCAAACTCGATTTAATTCATCGGTGTTCAATATTTCAAGAACCGAGCTATTGTAGCTCAACGATTACCCCCTAATCGATCCCATCAAACAAGGCATGATTTCATGAAATTGAAAGATTTTAACCGAATATTCGATAATAGGCTGTGGAAAGAAGACTGGGGACAACAAAGACAAAATAAATATTTCTCAATAAATATTTTCAAGGTTTATTAATGTGATTAAATATGATAATTTTTTCTAAAAATGATAAAATTCAAATTATTTTACGAGACGAGCTTGATTTTACCCAGGAAGCCGGTTTTGGAAAAACGAGGGACTTCTAAAATATCAAATGCAGTATTTTTGAAAATTAATTTTTATTAACTTTTATTTTCAATTAAATAGGTATTATTGGACCTAATTTACCTAGGATGAGTAGGCCAATTGTTCCTAAACTTGAAAGCCGAAACCCAAGCCCATTATCATGCAAACTAAAACCTATAAAATAAAAAACTTAGGCTTCTAAACACACCATTCGGCTGAAAACCCACATACACCACACACACATTGAAAATACCTAGGGGAGGAAACAAGGAGTCTTCGTCGCCTGTCCGTTCTTCCTCACACCCCACGCCGACGATCGTATTTTCAAGCTTTCTAAAACGTAAAGGCCCGCTTCTAAACTACCTTGACGCATCATTCAATCCATAATATGCATGTTTTACTTATTTTGCATGAAAAATATTGGTGTTCAAATAGCGTATCATTTTTACGATTATTTTTAAAAGGTTGAAATTTTTTACGTATATATGCACGTATTATGATTCCTAACGAGTACACTGCCAACATAGGATGATTAAGGGACGAGAACGGAGTTGGGAAGTGATGAGATGAAGGCTGGACGTGAAGAAGAGAAGGAATTGTGCATGGTTGAGGAATATAGGCTAGGGTTTCATGGACCAACTTGGGTTCCTTACGACAAAGCTAGGAGAGCAGTGCCTGGGCTCGGCCAGGGTTTGGTCAAGGCTCGGTGTGGGGTGTTTGGAGAGGCTAGGAAGAGTCCTAAGGCGGTTGGACACTGTCGCGTCTACTTGGGAACCAAAACCGCACAGGTAAGGGACTTGCGAGAGGGTTGTACAAGCTGGTTGGGAAGAGGGCTGGATGGTTAGGATGGGTCCAGAAGGGTGCATGGCGGTCCTAGGTAGGGGGCAGGGGCCTGGTGCTGGCGGATGAGTCCTGCCCATGCGCAGGTAGGAGGAGGCGTGAGCGCCGTGGACTCTAGGAATGGAAAAGCTGGGGTGGTCGGGCTAGGCTGGTTCGGTGCTGGTCCGGACGAGCACTTGATAGTCTAGGAGGGTGTGGTAGTGGTCTTGTCCTAAGTGGTTCGAGAGGGGTTCGAAGAATTTGGAAATAAGGGGGGGCCGAATAGGTTTAGGGTTCGAATTTTAGGGTTTAGGAAAAAAGGGTTCGAACCATGGTCCATGAGGGTCGATTCATGATTCACGAGGGTATTTTAGGTATGAAAAGTTTATATTTATAGTTTGGGAAGAAATATTTAAATTTGAATTAATTCGGGAATTAAACGCTCTTCGAATTAGTAAATAGGAAATTAAATTAAAAGCCTCGAATTTAAGCTAAATAATAATATAAAAAATCAAATTTAAGCTTAAATATTATTTGGGATGACGTAGAGTCAATAAAAGTAAGAAAAAGTCAAAATCGAGAAGTTTTATGTCTAGGGGCAAAACGATCATTTTACACCTAGGTAGTACAAAAAAGGTTGGCAGCATCCCGAAGGGTCACAACGCATGTTAAATGATATATTATGATGATTTTGATGAAAATATGATATTTTATGATTTATGGTAAATTTGTGCAATTTTTACTGCAAAAATGATATTTTTGAAAAGTCATGGTATTTTATGAATTAAAAAGGAAATGAAAAATGTTTTGAAGGATGTGAATTGACTGTGACAAAGAGAATATATGATTTTTGGGAATATCGTGAGTGAAAAAGCCCCAGATAGAGCCCGTTTACGGGAAAAGGCCCTATAAGGAGCCCAACGATCGTATTTTCATTTTTACGTCGGTACCTACTGTCCGTCCCCATGTGCAATTCTTAAGAAATTATATTCCCAAGAATTTTGGTGAATGACAAAAAAAAGACAGCACAAAAACAGCTGCGGTTTCTATATGAGATATGCATCAGTTCAACCGCTCAGCTCATCAGATGGAATATCTTTCTAACCGGCTAAAGCTCAAAGAAGTCTCAACCGCTTATTTCATACCGCTAGCAGATTCAGCTTGGACTTAAATGATCCTCAGAACCGGATCATTAAAGAGAACCATTTATTGCTCAAAGACATTCTCTGACCGGCTTAATACATTCAAAGCATTACACCGCCTTGAAGTCAAGGTATACATACATCAGTTCCAAGAATGATCTGCATTTATGTCTCTATCCCAGAAAAGATAGACCAAGTATAGACTTCAAGTTCTGATGCTAAAAGACAGTTACCATAAAAGGAACTCCTCAGGAAAAGCGCTTCAGAACTACGCTGAGCAAAAGGAACATTAAATGCTTTTATTAAAGATCAATTAATGCTCATAAAGATGACAGCAACACATCTGTTCAGTGGATCAGGTTAATGTTGCTGCATCCTTCCCGACAGTTATGAAGATCGTGTATATTAACGGAGGAGTGTGCTAGCTAAGAACCCCTCTCTTGATCCACAGCTAAAAATCTTGTTGCTAGTTTATACAAAGATCTCAGAGCGCTATCAAAGGTCTACACACTTCAACGCTCTTTCATCACGCTTTAAACAAGAATTACATTTGATCATCTAAGGATCAATTTTGTGCTACTCAAACCAAAACTGATTGTTCATATCAGTAACCCTTTGGTTATTTGATTTAGTGTCTTGTGAACTGAGAGTTCTTAAATATCCAGTGGTGTAAAGTGATCACTAAGAGTTCCAAAACAGGCAGTGTGATAAGTTCTGATTGGAGTGGGCTGTTTCAAAAAGTTTGTAGAGCCAAAGTCTTTTAGTGGAAACCTACCTAAGAAGGAAGAAGGGGTGACGTAGGAGTATTCATTCTCCGAACATCCATATAAAATCTTGTGTCACTTTACTTATCACAAGCATTTTCTTTGTTTCTAATTGTTGATTAAGCCTGTTAACGTGTTTAAGTTTCTATTGGAAATTGTGAACCGTCTCCTCACATAATAGTGGTTCACATTTTCAACCGTTTGAGAAGAATTTTCAACCGCCTAACAAACGGTTGAAATAAACATTTTAAAACAAAAGAGAGTTTGAAAGAGTTCATTCAACATCTCTCTAAAATCTTTCTCGATCCTAACATGAATGGTGAGCTAAGACTGATCAGTCGACCAGATGATAAAAGGCTAGTCACTTTCAAGGATCAAACTTCACCCAAAATGATAAATGATTGAAAGATTTACGATTTTACGATTTATGATCTATTTATGATAAAAAAAAATGATATTTTAATGCATGTGCTTGTATATGTATTATTTGTTACTCATGTTTAGAACGTACTGAGACATTAGATTCGCTAGGTTTGAATGTTGCAGGTGATTATATTGAGGGAGGCGCTGACGCTTGAGTGGATCGAAGCAAACAGTACACTCCCGATGAACATTTATTTTCCGTATTAGCTTGATAGTTAAAAAATTTAAAAGATTTTTATTAATGATTTATTAGAAATATTCTTTTATGCTTTATTTTGATGTTAGTTGATCTTGTTAAAGGTCGACGTAGCATTTTTGATTAATTGACGATTTAGGGATCTTTATGCACTTGAAATTTCATATGTTATAGTATTTTGATTTATGGAAATATTAAATTATTTAAATTGTAGATTTTCGAAATCATGCTTCTAAAAAAAATTAGTATAATTTCAAGGTTAAAAAGCTAGAGTTGTTTCAATTGAATACCAATTTAGGTATAATATTTTGGCTTCACGTTTGTCACCAACACAAATCACTCAATACCCAGAATGATATCAAATTAAGTATTCATTTTTTATTTAATGAGTACCAACAAGTATTGTGAATGAATATTAGTTATTATTATATATGAATAGTCCCTAGTATAATGAATGATCATCAATAGGTATGGTGGATGAATACTAATAAGGATAATATTAAAAAGTATTCACATATTATTTAATAAATACCAAAAATATTGTGAATTAATATTAATGAGTATTATAAATTAATAACCATAAGTATAATGACATAATACTGATAAATATAATGAACGATTGTCAACAAGTATTATTGATGAATACTACTAATGATTATATCAAATGAAGTATTCTCTTATTATTTAATGAATACAAATAAGTATTTTGAATGAATATTAGTGATTATTATAAATGAATAGTTATAAATATAATGAAAGAATATCGGTAAAAAATTTAATATTTAAGGGGCAACATCAAGTATAACTTAGACAAAAATTATGTGCTTTCTTTCCTATCATAATTTTATTTTATGAATTCTAAATAAGTCATTCAAGAATATACTCCAAATTTATTTTTTGACAATATAAATAAATTTTTTTTAGCATTTATGAGGCCACATCAAGTATCACATGACAAAAATTAGGTGTTTTTATACCTACATATAGATATATCATATTGTTATTTCGTAAACGCCAAATAAGTCATTCAAGATTAAATTCAAAGTGTATTTTGAAAGTAAAAATAAATAAATTTTAGTATTTAAGAGACCACATCAAGTATCTCATGACAAAAATTGTGCATTTTTTATATCATCGGTATTGTGAATGAGTAATAATAAGTATGATATCAAATTAAGTATATTCTTGGTGTTTTATTAATACCAATAAATATTTAGATGAATATTAATAAGATAGTAATTGCAAACACTACCTAAATATTATGAGTGAATACTAATAAGGTATTGATTGCAAAACACTACCTAATGCACTTTCCAAAAAATACCAACAATGATTGAATTTATGGTGATCATTCGAGATCCAGTATTTTCTTACATATTTGGATTGTTAAAACACCAAATCAAGTATCCGAATCCCCAAAATAGGTATTTTGTAAATCAAAATAAGTACTTACTCTTATTTCATGATGAGTGATAAACTATGTTTTTTTTTTTTTTAAATTGAATGACATGACTAAGTATCATAATGTATTTTTCATGAAAAGACCACAATGACTGAATTTATGGCGATCTCTCGAAGATCCAGTATTTTTTTAGACATTTAGAGTATTCAAATACTCAAATCAAATATCTTAAACCCTATAGTTACATTATAGCTCCAAATAAGTACTCACTCTTATTCCATTATGAGTGAAAAACTATATTTTTTTAAAAAAATTAAATGACATGAAAAAGTTATTCTAATTTTTTTTCCATGAAAAGACCAACAATGATTGAATTTATGGTGATCGTGCGAAGATCGATTATTTTCTTAAATATTTGGATATTCAAATAACCAAATCAGGTATTGGAACCCCGAAATATGTACTTTTTAGGTCAAAACATGTAGTTTTTTCTTATTTCATTATAAGAGATGAACTATGTTTTTTAAATAAATGACATGAATAAGACATCTTAATGTATTTTCAATGAAAAGACCAACAATGATTAAATCTATGGTAATATTCGAAGACCCAGTATTTTTTTACTCGTTTGGAGTATTCAAATATCCAAATCAAGAATCTGGGACTCCAAAATAAATATTTTGCGAGTCAAAATAAGTATCTACTCTTATTCCATTGTAAATAAAAAAAAAGGCAAAAATGTAAAATTGAATTTGTGGGGAGTTAAAACTAAAATTATGGCATTGTCAGGTACTGATTTATAAAAAAAAATTACCTAGGTTCTGAATTTTAATTTAAATATAGAAAAGAGTATTTT
This sequence comes from Primulina tabacum, assembly GCF_025594145.1. NCBI lineage: Eukaryota > Viridiplantae > Streptophyta > Magnoliopsida > Lamiales > Gesneriaceae > Primulina > Primulina tabacum. The sequence goes on from NC_134567.1 coordinate 6,551,105, forward strand.
ACTCATATTTATCCATAAAATAGTTGTAAGACAGCCCAACCACATTTAATGCTCCTGCCGACAAAAATAACACACTAAACAAAAATTTGAGAAAAAATAAATAAATTGGTTGGAATTGGAATTATTATTTTTGGTAAGCATGAAACATATTTCTTACAGATTGTAATCTCTAAATTAGTTTTTGTTGATGAGCTCTGAGAAGAAATATTGACAAGCTCGATTGAGAACAGTATTTGTGCTACCTCAATGCTACGATTCATTAGCAAGGATCGATGTAGGGACATTCGCATTCTATAGATGCTTATCGAATAAGAATACTTAACTACCATCATTCTAAATTTTCTAAGATGTTATTACTAATCGAGTATATAATTTATAGTTAAGATTGTGCACGATTAATCCCCACGACCCAATACACCACTTGATGAGATTATATTTTGATATAATTATTTGAATTTATTTATTGAGATTAGGTGAAATTAATTTTTTAAATTTATTTTGTAGTTCCTAACCCTATTTTTTTGTTATCCCGTGTATGTGAAATGGATGAAATCGAGTTAAAACGATGGAAGAAAACATGAATTCGAAAGTAAAGAAGAAAATGAAAATCGAATGATACTTTGATGTGAAGGAAGAGTCGTGTGTTGACTTCAATCGATGCAGGAGCTTTATTAGATCAGGAAACTATCGTGCTTCATGATAATAAGTACAAAAATGTTGAGATGATGAAATTGGTGGAAAATTCAACAAGTGGATGATATGAGAAATGCCGCAAAAGATGGAGAAATAATGGTCCAAGTTTAGCGCAAGGGCCAAAGAAGAACCCACGTGGACTTGAATTGGCACAAAACTGAAGAAATATCATGAGGAAAGTTGGTGCCCAACCCACGCGGACGTGGGTATACGCATGGATCATGATATAAAGAAGAAGAGTGCTGCCCAACCCACGCGGATACCCACGTACACGTGGGTATATGCATGGGTGGCAATGAACATGTGTGAAATAAGGAAAAAATCATATTTCCGAATCCTATCTTTTTGGACTCGATTTTCTTCCTTTCAAACATATTAGGACTCTGTCTTGGGATATTTTATTTAGGGACTTTTTGGGGGAGATATAAATACAAAAGCTCAAGAACAAAAAAAAATGTTTTTTGATTTCTTCTCCATGTTAGACTACAGCTAAGTTTATTTTTTCTCTTTACTTTTCAGATTTCATTACGAATGTTGCTGGTGCAGGAATATATGTGCGAATATATGTGAATGATATCTTTAATGCAAAACGAACTTGTTATTTATAGGAAGGAAGATGATGAATTTTTCTTGTTTTTAGTGTCTACTTCCACTTGTAGTCACCACCTACTTTCTGTCATGCATTATGTCAAATCAGCAAGATTTTGTCAGGTAAGCTTATCGAGAGAAGATATTACCTGCTTTTCGCACTCGAGTGCAGTGCTATTACCGAGACATCTCAGGTAGAGAGTCATCATCCGGGAATTTGCTCAATAGCTCGGGCTTCTAGGTTACCTGGGTAAATGATGTCCCGAACACCTACCTATGAGATTCTTCCGTAAGCTTACCCTGATCCGGGTTATCCTTTTACTATCCCTGATCATCCATGACCTGGGCCCTTCCGGGGGTATCACCACTCCCTCCTTAAATAGTCGGACTAGAGTCATACTCGCTAGTCCCAATCATGTCATGCTTAGGCTCCAAAGAAAAGACAATCAACTCTGGTTTTAAAAGCATCGGGGCCTCATGCCTCCTGGCCATGAGATAAAGTGTCGGGGCCTCATGCCTCCCGTTCTTTAGAATATTTTTGTTGTTTTGTATTCCAAGGTTGGTAGGGTTGACGTCATGATGATGTGTATCCCTAGAATTTAACGGCCCAAAAACGCTTTGAATTCAGGGGAGGCGAACAGTCTGAGCCGCCTCGATTTCAGAGCATGTCTTTTCGTATTCCTTCCGAGGCGCACCCCAATTGTCCGATTTCTCTTTAGATTTACGGTTGAGATCATTCTCTTTTTGCATTTATAAAACGAAGCACCCCCCTCACTTGTCACTTTTACAATTTCGAATTCTCTTTCACAATCTTCCTTCAAATCTCTGACGTACTGTGCTTTGCAAATCTGACGTGATCTCTACTCTCACAAGTCATTCTTCGACCAATCTCGTAAGTTTTTCTTCTCCGTTTTCTTCAAAAATGTCAAACTCTATTTTTCCACCCCCGGAGCGAATGCGCAAGGCTCGTCTAGTTACGAATCCACCGCGATATGCTCTGATTCTCTTCCTTCTCCTTCCCCAAAACTTTTTTCCTCCCATATTTCCCCAAAATCCAAACTTTCCTCTGCTGGCCCATCCCGAGCTCTGAAAAAGAGCAAGGGAAAAGCTTGGGATTCCTCTCTTTCTCACTCCGAGGTGCTCGGGGTTCCCTGGTTAGCTTCGATGAGCAGCACTCTGCGCTCGGGAGCCGACGAGGAACTTTGGGCCCTAGGTTCCATTCCCTATTCTTTTCCCATTATGATTCCTGGCTCCTCTAACAGAGCCGATAGACTTCCACCCAGTTTTACTACGTTCTTCCGGGACCAGGTTAGGAATGCCCTTCGCTTTCCCATTCCTTCCTTCTATACCGAGGTTGCCAAATTCTTTGATGTCCCTGTGAACCAACTTCACCCTAATTCCTTCCGAATCATGGCTTCCACTTATATTCTTTTTAGGACGCACAATCTTCTCATCACCCCTCTGATTTTACACTAATTTTTCGTTTGCCGGATGGGAGATAATGCTTTCTCATTATCTGCCCGGCTAAAAGCTCGCTTCCTTGATTATATCCCTTCTTCCCAGAAGGGGTGGAAAGAACGCTTCTTGTACATTCACCTCCCGGCTCCCCTTCCTTTCTTAACTGGCTTTCTTCCCACTCTTCTTTCACAACCCTCTATTCCCCGCTCTTACAAGTTTGATGAACCTTACACTCGAAGCCAAGAGTTGGTGGAGGGTCAAAAATTCTCTTCTTCTTCCCTCCTCTCAGAGGAAAACTTGATTACTTACGGGTTGAGTGCCCGGGTAGAGGACCCAATCGACCGGGTAATAGATGAAGTTTTTGGCTCGGGAGCTCAACCCGATAACTTTCTATTCTCGAAATTACTTTTTATGTTCTTTGTCTTTTAATTGAAGTACTTATCTTCTTTTTCTCTCTTATGTAGATCTCAAAAATGAAAGAAGCCTTCGCCAAGAAGTGAGCAGCAGAGAAGGCGGGTGTTGGAACTTTATGAGTTCGCAATCTTGAATTTGGTGAGAACAAAACATGTTAGTTATGCTACTAATGATCTACCTTAGTAGTGCATCATCTAGGATCACTTACGAGATGTTTACATCTCAAAACTAAAGACCCAACTGATCGCACAAAATGAATCAGTCTAACTGATTACGTCAATTGAGCAGTTCAGCTGATTGTCCAGTTGATAGGTAATTCAGCAGGAAAACCTCAGAAGCCTGGCCAGACGAAGGAGTGTTTAACTGATGAAGAAACCCAACTGATCAGTCCAACTGAACTAGTATGAAATCAGTTCAACTGACGAGTCAACTGATTTCACCAGCCCAACTGAAAGATCAGTTCAATTGACCAGCTCGAAGCATCAGTTAGAATCTTTCGGTTATGGATGAAGACAAACCCTCTCAAGTAGATTCCAGCTATACGTGAAGGTACAAAGCCATTATCCAGTCATAGGACAATAATGGACGTTGCATCAGTGCGTTAAAGACAAAACATTTCAGAAGGGCAGTAGAAAGTCGAGACACAAAGTCCAAGAAACAAATTCAAGATGCAACAGGTTATAACAAATGAGTCTCACTGTACGATCAGTTTTCCCGCCTATTTAAAAGAGAAGATCAGTGAAGATTCAATATACACACAACACAAGAGAGAAAATAATGGGCACGCTTCAAAGTCATATCAGCTTACAAGAGAGAAGCATTCAGCCCAGTCGAGGGAACTCTTCACAGATATATCAGCTTAGAGTAGAAGCATATTTCCCTCAGTGTGTGAGAACATCCTCGTTCAGTTCTCACACACACAAACACTCTTTAATCAATCCAAAAACAGTCTTGCATAAAGACGTTAAACTTGTGTATGTAGTCTTTGACACATAGACGTTAAAGAAGTGTTGGCTGGAAGGTGCTGCCTTCAGTCGTAGCTAGGAGTTCAGTTTAGGCAGTAGTATAAGTCCTAGCTGAGTGGGTTTGTACAAGTAGTTGTATAAATCAAAATCTTCTAGTGGATCCTATCCGTGGAGATAGAAGGGGTGACGTAGGAGCAGTTGAAGTCTCCGAAAATCCATAAACATATCTTGTGTAGTTAACTGATTAACTATTGTTTTCAAACTATTTTGATTCAGTTGGAGTATTTGTCAGTTCAATTATCACCGTAACTGAACTGAAGAATGCAAAAACTAATCTGTCTTATTTCAGTTAATCATTTTACATAATTTAAAATATTTTCTAAATATATCAGTACTCTTCACGAAGGATTACTTCGAGTTTCTTCCGCTTGGTTCTAAAATCAAACTCGATTTAATTCATCGGTGTTAATATTCTTAGAACACGAGCTATTGCAGCTCATTGGAGAATATTTTGTTTGAAGCATCCCAAAGATGCCGAGCAAACGATCCTTCAAGTGGTATCAGAGCAGGTTGTTCTAAGAAGAACATTTGAAGAAAACTGTGTTTTAAAAATCTCACTTTAAAATAGTGTTAAAAGCTATTTAAAAGTATCTCATACGATTTTCAAAACTATTTGAAAATATTTATTTGTCGCTCTTTGGTAAAGAGTTGAGAGGATTGGCTCTGCGACTAATATTGCAGCCACTTCTTTAGACTCTTTACTAGGGATTTTTAATTAGCTTGCAGGGAACTGAGAATCATCTGCAAAGATGCACAGCTAAATTGCTCCTTGAACAAGCCTTCAGTTGCAAGCCTACCAGGTCAGTTGTTCTTCAGAAGAAACTCATCCATGCTGGGACGTTGGTTGATTAAAATCATCAGCTGCATTCCAGTTGAGCTTAGTCAGAGTCTGCTCGACCAGTTAGTCTGCTAAGGAGTCAAGTTCAAGCAGTTTAACTCGTTTCTCTAGCAAGATAAACTCACAACCGATGCAGCAGTTCAAGCAATCAAGCAAACTGATATCTGATGGTGTTTAAAATATACTACCTTTGTGGTAATCTTTCTTGTTCAACTGATATGTGTACTCAGATGTAAATACAAGGAAATTTCTTTAAATAAACATCGTATTTGTTCAGTTGTGCTTTACTGTAACTGAATGGATATTTCCAAATCTCTTGTCTACATTGCTTGAATGATTATAATCTCTGAATAAATGACTATATAAATATCTTTTAGATACGGGTTTTTATTCAGTTTCTGAGGGGGAGCTTCGAGTTTTTCTCTCAATCTAAAAATATTATCAATCAGCTTTAAGACTCAGTTGTTACGAAAAACTCTTTCCTTTTCATCAACTAAAAAGTAGTTTCTTAATTCTGTCCATCTCTTTTAAAATGTTTTAACTCAGTTTTGAAGATGTAGTTTCTTTTTGTTTAGTTTAATTTCATTAAATTCAGTTATAAAGGGGGAGCCTTTAATGATACTTGAACTTGCTAATCCTTGAACTGAATATATTGCGCTTAACTGAATATATTTGCTAATCCTTGATGTTCATTTGAACTGAATATATTGCGCTTAACTGCTCCGGTTTTGTAATCATTAAAAAGGGGAAGATTGTTGGAACTTTACGAGTTCACAATTTTTATTTTGGTGAGAACAAAACCTGTTAATTATGCTACTAATGATCTACCTTAGTGTGCATCATCTAGGATCACTTACGAGATGTTTACATCTCAAAACTAAAGACCCAACTGATCGCACAAAATGAATCAGTCTAACTGATTACGTCAATTGAGCAGTCCAACTGATTGTCCAGTTGATAGGTAATTCAGCAGGAAAACCTCAGAAGCCTGGCCAGGCGAAGGAGTGTTTAAATGATGAAGAAACCCAACTGATCAGTCCAACTGAACTAGTATGAAATCAGTTCAACTGACGAGTCAACTGATTTCACCAGCCCAACTGAAAGATCAGTTCAATTGACCAGCTCGAAGCATCAGTTAGAATCTTTCGGTTATGGATGAAGACAAACTCTCTCAAGTAGATTCCAGCTATACGTGAAGGTACAAAGCCATTATCCAGTCATAGGACAATAATGGACGTTGCATCAGTGCGTTAAAGACAAAACGTTTCAGAAGGGCAGTAGAAAGTCGAGACACAAAGTCCAAGAAACAAATTCAAGATGCAACAGTTATAACAAATGAGTCTCACTGTACGATCAGTTTTGCCGCCTATTTAAAAGAGAAGATCAGTGAAGATTCAATATACACACAACACAAGAGAGAAAATAAAGGGCACGCTTCAAAGTCATATCAGCTTACAAGAGAGAAGCATTCAGCCCAGTCAAGGGAACTCTTCACAGATATATCAGCTTAGAGTAGAAGCATATTTCTCTCAGTGTGTGAGAACATCCTCGTTCAGTTCTCACACACACAAACACTCTTTAATCAATCCAAAAATAGTCTTGCACAAAGACGTTAAACTTGTGTATGTAGTCTTTGACACATAGACGCTAAAGAAGTGTTGGTTGGAAGGTGCTGCCTTCAGTCGTAGCTAGGAGTTCAGTTTAGGCAGTAGTATAAGTCCTAGCTGAGTGTGTTTGTACAAGTAGTTGTATAAATCAAAATCTTCTAGTGGATCCTATCCGTGGAGATAGAAGGGGTGATGTAGGAGCAGTTGAAGTCTTCGAACATCCATAAACATATCTTGTGTAGTTAACTGATTAACTATTATTTTCAAACTATTTTGATCAGTTGGAGTATTTGTCGGTTCAATTATCATCGTAACTGAACTGAAGAATGCAAAAACTAATCTGTCTTATTTCAGTTAATCATTTTACATAAGTTAAAATATTTTCTAAATATATCAGTACTCTTCACGAAGGATTACTTCGAGTTTCTTTCCGCTTGGTTCTAAAATCAAACTCGATTTAATTCATCGGTGTTAATATTCTCAGAACACGAGCTATTGCAGCTCATTGGAGAATATTTTGTTTGAAGCATCCCAAAGATGCCGAGAAAACGATCCTTCAGCGGGGAAAGAAAAGAAAATTTAGCTCGGAGAGCGGCTGCTGAGAAGAAGAAAAAGGCTGAGGATGTGGTGGCAGGGCTGAATGAATCTGTTCGGGCCGAAACTCAGCAACAGCGGGAGGTGACTCGGGCGAACTCCTAGGAAAATTCTGAAGACCATGTTCCCCTCATTCAGAGGAAGAGAAAGACTGTAACAAGCCCGAAACTGATCCTGATTGAAGGCAACAAAGGAGGAGACCAGGGCACCTCCCAAACAACTCAATCCACCCCTCCTTTACAAAATCGGCCCTTCACCAAGCCTCTACAGCTCAATCCTGCCTACCTGGGCCAACATCTTCTTGGAGGGAGCCACTCCAACTGGACTCAAGATCTTAAAACATATGCTCCTTCCTGTTCTGGAGGCGTATCTGAAGGGCTCCCTCCAAACTCCCAAGCTTTTTGAGGGGTCAAATCGGATTTTTTCTGTAAGTTTTTCTGACCCTTCCTCTCTTCTTTTTTTTTACTAACTCTCTATGAACAATGTGTGCAAATGTTGATATCGGCCTTTGAGAGGTAGCTGCGACGGCCACCGTAAAAGGCAATCAGGCTCGGGCCATGCAAGAGCTTCACGAGCAACTCCAAGGATGAGTTGTCTCAGGTCCGATCTACTCACGAGGAAGAAGTGTCCGGCCTCCGCACTGCTTTGAACGAGGCCAACCAGCAATTAGCACGGGCTAATATAGATCTAGAAAAGGCCCGGGATGCTGTTGAAGAAGGCATTGCCCGGGAAGAAACTTTACAAGGTCATTTCTCTGTCTTGGAGTCAAGGAGTAATTCCTTGTCTGAGAATCAAGAGAGACAAATGTCACAGGAAGAGGCTACGGAGAGTGCCCTGGCTGTTCTTAGATATAATCAGGACAAGTGGCAAGCCTCCTTCCTCCAGTCTCCAGAGTTCAAGAAGGCCGTTGAAGATCATGCCTACTCATTTTTCCGGGACTAGCTTCGATAAGTGCCAAGAGCAATTTGAAGAATTCGGGTTGATTCCGGAAGATAAGAAAGAGTTTCCTGATTTTAGACCGGCCATGGAATCCCTTCCCAAGGATGCAGAAGAGAAGGAGGACCCCACAGAAGAAGGACAGCCGGGCTCCAGCCCAATAGATGTAGAGTAGGATTGTAATTTCCTTCTTTTATTGTAATAGTGGCCTTTGGGATTTAATTAATGAAATTTCTCTTTTCTGAACTTTCTTCTTTTCCGTAAATAGGTCAAAAATTCTTTTAAGTAATTGATAATAAACGGGCTACTTTTCTCTGTAGAATGTTAATTATTTAGAGAGATTTATAAGTGCTAGAAAGTAACCGGGTCTTCTTATGAAGTGATCGGGGTACTGAGCCCTGAGCCAGGGTATAATTTCCTGTACTTGGAATGATTGAGCTGCGGAGTCTCGAGCCAGGTTATGGAGCCCTGGGCTTAATAAGTAACCAAGGCACGGAGCCTTGGGCTAGGGTACGGATTCCAAGACTTGTAGTGGTCGATGTGCGGAGCCCCGAGCCAGGGTATGAAGCTCTGGGCTTAATAAGTAACCAAGGCACGGAGCCCTGGGCCTAAGGTACGGATCTCAGGACTTTTAGTGGTCGAGGTGCGGAGACCCGAGCCAGGTATGGAGCCCTGGGCTTAATAAGTAACCAAGGTACTGGATCCTGGGACTTGTAGTGGTCGAGGTGCGGAGCCCCGAGCCAGGGTACGAAGCCCTGGGATAAATAGATAACCAGGGTACAGAGCCCTATGTCAGGGTATGGATCCCAGGACTTATAGTTTAACCGGGGCATTGTACCTCCCAGGTTTATATATAATTTTTAATTCACTCTCTGAGTAGAAAAGAACTTCATTAACACTTCAAACAATATATACATTTCAAGTGTAATACTTTTTTAAGTGAAAAATATTCCACGGTCGTTTGAGAGAGCGCCCCTGAACATCCTTGAGATAAAAAGCTCCCGAGCTAACTTTTCAAATTTTCTTAAATGGTCCTTTCCACCAAGCTTCCAATTTACCAACGTCTCCAGCTGGATTGAATTTTTTCATGACTAGATCTCCTATCCTGAAAATTTTTGATCCGGATACGCTTTTTGTATGATTTCATAACTCGGCCTCGATAAGCTTTCATCCGGCTCATTGCCTGCTCTCTTTTTTCTTCCAATAGATCCAGTTCCATTACCCAGCTTTGGTCATTATTATCCGAGGTAAGATTCTACCTGGCGGAAGATTTCTCAATTTCTTTAGGTAAGATAGCTTCACTACCATAAACCAGATTGAAAGGAGTTTATTGAGAAGGTGTTCGGGGTGTAGTCCTATATGCCCAGAGAACACTAGATAAGTCTTCCACTCAGTCTTTTCCTTTGCCTTGCAGCCGAGTATTCAAAGCTTGTACAATAATTCTGTTTACTACCTCTATTTGACCATTTGCCTGGGGGTAGGCAACTGAGGTGAAAGACTGAGTGATCTTCATTCCTTGACACTAGGATATGATCTTCTTCCCTTGAAACTGCCTTCCTATTGTCTGAAATTAATCTTCGGGGAATCCCGAATCTAATACGATATTTTTCCACATAAACTTTAACACTTATTCCTCGAAAATTTTAGCCAAGGTCTCAGCCTCTACCCATTTGGAAAAATATTCGACTGATACCAAGAGAAATTTCTTTTGAGCCCGGGTAGTCAGGAAGGGACCAACAATGTCCATACCCCACTGATCGAAAGGGCGAAATGCCCAAATAGGCTTCATTGGAGTAGGCGAGCTGTGCTGAAAATTAGAGTGATGATGACATCCTTCACATGCTCGGACCATCCGAGAAGAATCTTGGCTCAAAGTTGGCCACCAGAATCCGACCAACATGGATTTCCGAGCTAATGCAGTTTCTCCAAGATGCTCCCCACAACATCCTTCATGTATCTCTCGGAGAACATGCTATACTTTTTCTCCAGCTAGGCACTTTAACAAAGGTCTATGATATGATCTCATGTACAAGATGTTATTTAAAAGAACAAACCTGAGAGCTTGTTTTTGAATTTTTTTAGCATGAGCTCAATCTTCAGGTAATTCATTATGGGCAATAAATTTGATCAGAGGTGTCATCCAAGAATTCTCTGGAGTTGACAACACTTCCTCCTCAGTAGAAAAAATCAGCCGAGTAATATGCAATACGTCTCGAGTATTGACTTCTGATAAAGAGGTAGCCATTTTTGCTAAGGCATCTGCTTCATTGTTCTTCTCTCGGGGGATCTGCTCAATGCTCCAATTGAAACATCTCGCCATTTTTATTGCTTTAAAAGTACTAAAATTTTTTTTTATATAACACTCAATTTTTGGCCAATACATAAACCTCATGAAAATATTTTTATAAAATATTTTACCCTTTAAAATAAAACATCATCCAACTAGCATTTTAAAAATCAAGTGAAATAGTCATAAAAATGAAATCGTCAACTGGTTTACCAAACCTAAAAAGCAATAATATTTGAAAAGTATAACCCATACTAAACCTCTCAAAAATCTCTCCAAAAAGCATAAATAAATGATCTTAAAATCTTTAACATAAATCATGAGTCATAAATCATAATGCGGAAAAAGTAGAAGCGCTGGTCCTCGGGTTGTGTTCGCCTTCAGTCCTAGTCAAATCATACGTCAAATCCACCCTCAACCTCACCTGCATCCATCACACCTAGTGAGTCTAAAGACTCAACACACCAGTAATCTTGGTAACAACTAATACGTAATACAGTCAACATATAACAGTGAAAAATATTTGTACTTAAAATATCGTTTTCATGAAGATGCATAAACTTCAATCATGAACATTTTCGTAAACCTTTTTATGCTGCATGAACTTTAAATAAAAACATTTTCATAATGATGCATCAACCTTAAGCATAAAAATTTTCCTGACATGCATAACATAAACCTTAACCTTTTCCTTTTTCCTGGACATGACATGACATAAAACCTTTTTAACATGATCATAAACATTTTTCTTTTTCCTTTGTTGAATTCAGATCGTTAATTGTGACTTTCCTCAAACCTCAAAAGTCGATGGATCCATCTACATGTAACCACAGTACTGGGCGACGGGGGACACCAGCAACACTCTCACCGGTCAACTGGGCCCTGGCCTATCATGATCGAATAGAAATACGATCGTCAGGGGCTCCCTCTGGGGCCTTCTGCCATAAATGGGCTCCCTCTGGGGCCTTCGCCCCTCACGATATTCCCATTCTTACCTCAAACCTCATATCCTCATATTCGTAATAATGGAAACACGATCGTCGGGCTCCCACTGGGACCATCACCCTCACGACATCGCCATCATTAACGAATTAGTCACAATCACTTCACTTTCTTCAACGTTTTACATTCTCATCACTTTATAAAATCGTGCATAACATATATTTTTTTATTTTTGAAACCAAGCATGCAACATGTCTTTTAAATGTCAACCTTTAATCATAAAAATCCCATAGACATCTAAAAATCATAATTTAATCATGAACATTTCATAAACATTTAAAATGAAATTTTAACCTCAAAACATTTACAAGAACATTTTGACATATTAAATCATAAACATATAAAATTCCCTAAATATTTAAAAAATCATTTTAACATATAAAATCCCATAAACATTTAAAATATCATTTTAACATAAAAAATTTCCATAAACATCCATAACTATAGAAAATAATCATATTAGCATATAAACAGCATTCAGGGCACTGCCATGATGTTTACTAATTTTTAGGTGTAAAAAGACCGTTTTACCCTGGACGTAACATTCCTCGTTTTTGACATTTTCTTAATTTCATTGACTCTAACATGTCCCAAATAATTATTTAAGCCTACATGAATTTTCTCATATTTTTATTTATCTTAAATCGAGAACTTTTAATTTAATCTTTAAATGTGACGTATTAATGCGTTTTAAATCCCGGATTAAACCAAACCTTGATATGAAATTCCCAAATTGAAAACGTAGACTTTAAAAAATTATTTAAGCTTAAATATAATTTTTCATAATTTTATAAAGCTTAAAACTAGGCGTTTCCCAATTCGTATTTTTTAAACTTAGACGTACTTCTCGATTTTGACTCGTATAGGACTCGAAACTTAACCAAACTTGAACCAAAGCTTTCTAACACATAACTAAGCTTTATTGAACTCAATTCAAGCCCACAAAATCCCTGGAACCCGCCCCTACAACTGCTGATTTCTCTGCATGGGTGCTCTAATCCTAATAGGACTCTAACTCCTCCTATTTCGGTTCCAGCCCTTAATCAATTAATCCAGACCCTGGTCGACACTCCTAGGACCCTACCTGAACCCTCTAAGACCCTCTGAGATCAGCCCTCACGAGCCATGCACTGAAGACGTGCATGGTTCTCTTCCTTGCGCTCGGCCGCGGCTAGATGGTGCTCTAGTCGTGTGCCCTTCCACTCCTAACCCTTCCAGCCCTGCGTGCACCCCCTTGGCTCGAGGCTAGGACCCTCATGAGCCCAGCCCCTCACCTGGAAAGCACCACGCACTGGCTCCTTTCCTGAACCTCCCAAAAACCGAGCCCTAGTTACCCTAACTCCCAAAATTCGTGCAGCCTTTTTCCTCCCACTTTCCAGCCTTAAGTCATGCTTATAGAGACTCTTAAACGTGTGGGAAAACCTCCCCTCAAGTACCCCTAACATGGCAGCCCCTTTGTGCATCGTTAGGAAGAGTTTTAAAATAAGAAAACACTAGTTTTGTGCATGTATAGCCATAAAAACGAAATTAAATAAATTTTATCATGTTTTTCATGCAATCATGTATCAAACACATAATATGGTGTGAAAGATGAAAAAAGTAGATTAAGACGTGTCTTTGCGTATTAAACGCACGATTTAACGTTGGCGATTGAAGAACGATGACGAGGAGGGCCTTGGCTTGAAACCTTGAAGAATTTTCAAAACTTTTCCTTTCCAACCCTTGAGTGTGTCATGAATTGAGGGGAAAAGGAGTTGGTATGATTTAGGGGAGTGTGGCGTGAGTTTCCATGGTGTGGGGAAGGGTTTTGAATATTAAATACTTAATTAAGTTACTAATTAAGCTTAGGCCCATTAGGTAGGTTAATTATGCCCATTAGTGTTTAATTAGAATTTAATTAAAATATTAAAATAGTTTTGTTTAAATAAGTTTGTGAATTTATTAGCCGGGTTGCCAAAACATTCTAATTTTTGTTGAAAAAGCAATACCGATAAAATTTACGTCCCAGCGTATAAAATCACCTCAAAACCCCTTATTTTCAAAAATAAGAAAAAGAATCATCCTTAATTTAAATAATTAAAAATAATTATTTAATAAAAACATTTTCTATTTTTCAGCCCTCGATCTCCGTTCCTCGATCGCAACTCGAATATCCCTTTTAAAATACATTTTAATGCAACTATGAAGAAAAATATATTTTAAACATACAAATATGCACAACATAATTAATTTAATGCAATTAAAACAATTAACTAAAATACAAGGGAATTTAATAATTGCATGCATGTGGTTTACGTGAACCTTTAAATTTTCGGGACGTTACACCAATCCACGAAGGATTCTGCCTGACCCAAAATAAGCTTCAAATATTTGAGCATCTTTTCATTCTTGGATTCATAAGCTCCCTTTACCTACTGAGTTAAAAATTACGAATCAGAATATCGAATGATCTAGGAAGCTCCTATTTCCCGGGCAGCGCGCATACTGACCAGAACAGCTTCATACTCTACTTCAATGTCGGTAACCGGGGAGTCAATCCTCAAGGCCATCTTAACTTTCTCCCTGGAGGGTGCTATTATATCAGTATTCCAACTCCACACCCAGTCAAACTGGTTGCCCCATCTACAAAGACTCTCCATACCTCTTCTTTGTTTGGTTGAATCATCTCTAAAAGAAAGTCTGACAGGGCTTGAGCTTTGATTGCCACTCAGGGTTTGTACTCAATTTCATATTCTCCCAGTTCAATTGTCAATTTTATCATCCTCCCGGAAACCTGAGGGTGAGTCATGATTCTTCTGAGATGACTGTTGGTAAGCACAGTGATCGGATGAGAGAGAAAATAATGCCATAATTTTTTAGCAGTCATGAACAGGGCTAAAGCTATCTTCTCTACTTCACTATATCTGAGCTCGGCTCCTTTGAGAGCGTGGCTGACATAATACACAGGCATCTGATCAGAGTCTTCTTCCTTTATAAGCACTGAACTGACAGAATACTCTATGGTGGATAAATATACAAACAATTTTTCTCCGGGCTCTAGCTTCACTAAAACAGAAAGCTCGGCTAAATGGATTTTATGATCTTTGAAAGCTTGTTCACACTTATCATTCCAACCGAACTTATGTGCCTTTGATAAGTGTAATTTATTTCACTTTTATTACTTGTTTTTAACTTAGAATTATGTGATTCTTGAGCAGTTTATTTTATTTGTTGTTGTTTTTGTTGTCATAGTTTGGAAGTATAGAATAAGAGTGTGAAGTAGTAAAAGTGTTGAATTGGAAAGTGCAAAAAGATAAAAAAAATACAGTAGCTGCAGCGCACCGCGCTTATTCATGTACAGCACCCGCGGTAAGCTAGTGCACCCGCACTGAAATAGGCAACGCACCTGCGCTCATACACCAGAAAGAGGACCGCACCCGCGGTCTGTTCTTCACCGCACCCGCGGTCTTTGAAAAGCAGAATCCGGAAATTCTGTAACTTTGTGTGCTGCGCGTGGAAGTTTGAGAATTTTGTGTGCTACGACTTCTATCTTGTCTGGACTATAATAAGACATCATTTGCTACTATCTAGGGTATTGGGCAGCCAAGGAAAGAGGGAAGGAGGCTACTACTAGATTGAAGATCAAATTCATCAAGTTTGGAAGAAATCTTTTGTACAACTCCGGGAACGGAATCAGCTCTTCAAACTCTTGTTCTAAGTTCTTCTTTCCTTTGTTTTTCATTTGTTATGTCTTATTTTAAAACCATGTTTTGTTGTTTTGATTTTGTTATTATGAACTAAGTTTTAATTCTAGAGGAATGATGGAACAAAACTAGAAACCATGTGTTAGAAGTTATAAATTAAGTTATTTAAGTTCTTCATATTGTTCATTTGTATTGTTCTAATCTTAATGCTTTCAATTTATTGGCCATATTTTGAATGATTTATATGTTTACAATTTATCACTCGTAAGAGAAAATTATAAACAAGAAAAAGATCAAATACAACAATGGTATTTATAGAGTTCGGAAGGCCTATAATGCTATCGAAGCCTATAGAGAATCTAGTGCTTGTTGTGTTATTTAATTGTAAATTGTTGATGGGAATGTTACAATTTATTTTTAGATAACAAATATCTAGTTATTACTTGAAAAAGGGAGTAGATAATAATAGGATTTTTTCGCTAATGAATAAAAAGGACTTTTATAACTAAGCTAATAAGAATTACACATGGTGGATAGTTGCGTGAAATCGGACATCTAGATCTTTTATCTCATTGTTATTTGCTAAAATTATTTGCTAAAATTTGGTGTTATATATATCTATATTTATTTTTAAATCCATTTTCAATTTAGTCATTCATAAAATCAAATTCTTAAATTGATTTTTCTAAATAAAGTCAAGACTATTTTAATCACAAGCATTAATATACGTTTATATACACAATCCTCGTGGGATCGACACTTGTACTCAATAATATATTTTACTATAACTTGACGTCGTGCGCTTGCGAGCAATCAAGAAAACACGCAACAAGTTTTTGGCGCCGTTGCCGGGGAGTGTTTTTATTTTAAATTTATATTAGTATTGTTACCAATTAGTCTTGATTTTAATTAAAGTTGTTGTATTACATTAAACATTGATTCGTTTCTTATCCTTGTTTGACAGTGCATGCGAAGATCGCAAAATCTTGACTTGCTTATCTTTGATCCTGAGATCGAAAGAACCGCAAGAAGATTAAGAAAGGCAAGAAGATAAGAGATTCAAGCAATGGCTGACAACAGAGATAATGAAAATCCACCCCCTACAATACCCATCAGAGATCATTTTAGGCCGGTATTAAATACTCATTATTCAGGAATAGCACGAGGGACTATTAATGCAAACAACTTTGAACTCAAGCCTGCATTAATAAACATGGTTCAACAGAATCAGTTTGGGGGAGCAGCTACCGTAGATCCTCATCTACATCTCAGAACATTCCTTGAAATCACTGACACGGTAAAAATAAATGGTGTTTCTGATGATATAATTCGATTGCGTTTGTTTTCTTTTTCTCTTAGGGACCAAGCAAGAGGATGGCTCCAATCGCTTCCTTTGGGGAGTATCACTACATGGCAGGAGTTAGCAACCAAGTTCCTTGCTAAATATTTTCCACCTGCGAAGTCTGCACAGTTGAAAATTGAGATAAGTACTTTTAGGCAGACTGACTTTGAGCAATTATATGAGGTATGGGAACGGTATAAGGAGTTGTTGAGGAGGTGTCCAAACCATGGTTTTGAAGATTGGGTACAGATTGAATTGTTTTACAATGGTTTGAATGGACAAACAAGAGGCACTGTGGATGCAGCAATTGGTGGCACGATATTTGCAAAATCACCTGATCAAGCATATGATTTGCTTGAACAGATGACCATTAACAGTTATCAGTGGCCATCTGAGAGGTCAGGAGTAAAGAATCCAGCTGGGATTTATGCCATAGATCCTATTACATCACTCACCGCACAAGTTTCAGCTTTAACAACTCAAATTGCAGCTATGAATAAAGCTAGTACAACTGAGGTTGAAAATGCATCGGTTGTTACTGAAGAACCACATATTCCTGATGAGGCTCATTATATCAACAATAGGAATTTTGGTGGCTACGGAGGATATCGAGGTAACCCTCCCCCTAACACTTATCATCCTGGTTTGAGAAATCATGAGAATTTTTCATATGCTAATAATAAGAATGTGTTGAATCCTCCATCGGGTTTCAATACATCAAAAGGGGAAGGAAAACCTTCACTTGAGGATCTAGTTGGGACATTTGTTGCTGAATCTAGTAAAAGGATTGCTATGACTGAATCTCGTCTTGATGGCATGGAAACTCACATGGGAAATATGGGTGCCACAATGAAATCATTGGAGACACAGATTGGACAGTTGGCTAATGCATTGAGAGATCAAAATAGAGGTCAATTCCCAAGTAATACTGAAGTGAATCCAAAGGAGCAATGCAAAGCTGTAACTTTGAGAAGTGGAAGAGAACTTGAGGTTAAAAAATCCAAAGAGAATGAGGAAAGCGAGAAGACTAGTTGAAGAAGTTGAAACCGAGGGATCCAAAGCTGAAGTTGAAGTTGAACAACCTCCAGTATTTAAGCCAACTCTTCCATACCCACAGAGATTTAGGAAGAAGATTATTGATGATCAATTTGCAAAATTTTTGGAAATTTTCAAGAAGATTCACATCAACATTCCATTTGCTGATACTTTAGAGCAAATGTCAAACTATGCAAAGTTCATCAAAGATGTGATGTCAAAGAAGAGGAAGCTGCAAGAGTTCGAGACAGTGAAGTTGACCTAAGAGTGTAGCGCCATTCTCCAAATGAAGTTACCACAAAAACTAAAAGATCCAGGGAGTTTTACTATTCCTTGCATTATTGGTGGTAATCATGTTAATAAAGCTTTATGTGATCTTGGACCAAGTATTAATCTTATGCCATTTTCTATTTACAGGGACTTGAAGCTTGGGGAGGTAAAACCAACCACTATAACTTTGCAACTTGCAGATAGGTCACTCACCTATCCTCGTGGAATTGTTGAAGATGTTTTGATAAAAGTTGACAAGTTTATCTTCCCTGCTGATTTTGTAATACTTGATATAGAGGAAGATCAAGATTCTCCATTGATTTTTGGGCGACCCTTCTTAGCCACTGGGAAAGCATTGATAGATGTACACAAAGGAGAACTCACCTTGAGAGTTGGTGGGGAAGCTGTGATATTCAACATCTATAAGGCTATTAAAGATAATGACGAGGTGAGTACTTGTAAAAGCATTGATATAATTGACTCTTGTGTTGCTGAGATTGGTATAAGTCATACAGTAAAAGATCCATTAGAAAGATGCCTTTCTAGTACTGTTGGTAGAGTTGATGATGATGATTGGGAATTCAGAGAGCAACTTTTGGCTCTTGAGGAGTTGCCAAAAGTGAAGGAAGCCGCAAAGGAGAAGTTGGATGAAGAAAAGTGTTTAGAGATTATACATTCATCCCCTGTTTTGAAGGAATTGCCAAGTCATCTTTGCTATGCTTTCTTGGGTGAGAAGTCGACATATCCGGTAATTATCTCTTCCTTTCTTACTTTAGATGAAAAAAAGAAATTGTTGAGAGTGTTGAGGAAATTCAAAACTGCATTTGGGTGGTCGATTTCTGATATCAAGGGGATTAGTCCCACCATATGCATGCATAGGATTTTAATGGAAGAGTCATACGCTCCTTATGTGGATCATCAGAGAAGGTTAAATTCAGCCATGAAAGAGGTAGTGAAAAATGAAGTGTTGAAATTGTTAAATGCTGGAGTTATATATGCTATTTCTGACAGCAGTTGGGTGTCTCTTGTGCAAGTAGTGCCTAAAAAGGGTGGAATGACTGTGGTAAAGAATGAAAATGATGAACTAATATCTACTCGTACTGTAACTGGATGGCGAGTATGTATTGATTATAGAAAGTTGAACAACGCCACACGGAAAGATCATTTTCCATTACCTTTTATTGATCAAATGCTTGATGACTTGCTGGTTATTGTCACTACTGTTTTTTAGATGGTTATTCAGGTTATAACCAGATTGCTATAGCACCGGAGGATCAAGAGAAGACAACTTTCACGTGCCCCTATGGCACGTTTGCTTTTAGGAGGATGCCTTTTGGGTTATGTAATGCACCTGCTACTTTTCAGAGGTGTATGATGGCCATATTTGCAGACATGGTGGAAGACATCATGGAAGTTTTCATAGATGATTTCTCGGTATTTGGCTCTTCATTTGATCACTGTTTACATAACATTTCCCTTGTTTTGCAGAGATGTCAAGAAAAGAACTTAGTTCTTAATTGGGAAAAATGTCATTTTATGGTCCAAGAGGGTATTGTTCTTGGACACAAAGTATCTTCTAAGGGATTAGAGGTAGACAGAGCCAAAGTGGTTGCAATTGAAAAGCTTCCACCACCGAAGAACATCAAAGGGATAAGGAGTTTCTTAGGACACGCCGGGTTTTATCGTAGATTTATCAAAGATTTTTCTAAGATTACTAAACCTTTGTGTAATTTGCTTGAAAAAGAATCTACTTTTATTTTTGATGATGATTGTCTGCAGGCATTTGAGAAGATCAAGAAGGCAATGGTGACAGCACCAATCATGATAGTACCAGATTGGAAGGAACCCTTCGAATTGATGTGCGATGCTAGTGATTATGCAGTAGGTATGGTGTTGGGCCAAAGGCGTGATAAATTTTTTTGATCAATCTACTATGCAAGTCGAACCATGGATGCTGCACAACAAAATTACACAACTACTAAAAAGGAGATGCTTGCAGTAGTGTTTGCATTTGACAAGTTTAGACCCTACTTGGTTGGAACAAAGGTAATTGTTTTCACTGACCATGCAGCTATTCGATACCTATTTGCCAAGAAGGATGCAAAACTACGCTTGATAAGGTGGATTTTATTGCTCCAAGAGTTTGATTTTGAAGTCAAGGATAGGAAGGGGTGTGAAAATCAAGTAGCCGACCACTTGTCACGGCTCGAACTTGAAGATAAAAAAGATGAAGGAACCATAAAAGAAGCATTTCCAGATGAACAGCTGTATGAGGTAAATTCGAAACTCCCTTGGTTTGCTGATATAGCTAACTTCTTGTCCTGTGGTACTCTCCCTCCAGATTTGAGTTATCACCAAAAGAAAAATTCTTTCACGATGCAAAGTTTTACCTATGGGATGATCCATATGTATTCAAGAGATGTGCTGATCAAGTTATAAGGAGATGCGTGGATGGCGTCGAAGCACACCAAATTTTGGATCAATGCCACTCGTCACCTTATGGTGGACATTTTGGAGCAACACGAACAGCAGCTAAGGTATTGCAATCTGGTTTCTATTGGCCTAGTATGTTTAAAGATAGTTATACCTTAGTAAAATCATGTGATAGATACCAGAGGTTAGGAAACATTTCTAGACATCACGAACTACCACTGACAAATATTTTGGAAGTAGAACTTTTTGACGTTTGGGGTATTGATTTTATGGGACATTTTCCCCCTTTTTTTGGTAATTCTTATATTTTATTAGCTGCGGATTATGTTTCAAAATGGGTGGAAGCAATCGCCACCAATACTAATGATGCTCGTGTTGTAGCTAAATTCGTGCATAAGAACATCTTCACGAGGTTCGGAACACCGAGAGCCATTATAAGTGATGAAGGTACGCATTTTTGCAATAACATTTTCAACTCACTTTTGGCTAAATACAGTGTGAAGCATAAAGTGGCACTGGCGTATCACCCCCAATCGAATGGACAAGCTGAAATATCCAACCGGGAAATTAAACAAATATTGGAGAAGACAGTCAACATTAACCGGAAGGATTGGGCACTCAAGTTGGATGATGCACTATGGGCATACCGAATCACATTCAAAACACCTATTGGGATGTCTCCCTATAGGCTCGTATTTGGAAAAGCATGTCACTTGCCACTTGAGTTGGAGCACCGAGCATTCTAGGCAATTAAGAAGTTGAACTTTGACTTAAAAGCATCTGGCGATGTCAGAAAATTGCAACTAAATGAAATGAAAGAATTCCGAAATGACGCATATGAGAATGCCAAGATCTACAAAGAGCAGACTAAGAAGTGGCATGACAAAATCATTGTTCGAAGGGAGCTCAAACCGAGGCAACAAGTATTATTATTCAATTCTCGTCTGAAGTTGTTTCCTGGTAAGTTGAAGTCGCGTTGGTCAGGGCCATTTGTTGTGGAAACAGTGTATCCTCATGGGGCTATCGAGCTAAAGTGTAATGATGGAAGAACTTTCAAGGTGAATGGACAGCGGAATTAAGCCTTACTATGGGACCGAAGTAAGGAATATCGACATCATTGGGTTGAGCGAACCACCATGAACAAAATTGGTATAGTCGGGCTGAAGACGTTAAACCAAGCGCTTATTGGGAGGCAACCCAAATTTTTGTTTCTCTATTGCATTTTGTTTTCGGTTTTGTTTTTTTTTTTATTCTTGTATTCTTATTTTAGGTTGTGTATTTACGGTATAGTGTGTTCTTGTATCTTCCCAAATCTTATGAATTTCAGGACTAAAAATTGGAGGAGAAAACAATTTCAAAGAGTGCACCCGCATTGGAAATATAGGGCACCCGCAGTAGTTGTTGAATCGAAAATTTAAAAATTCCAGTAGCTAGACCGCACCCGCGGTAGTGTCAGAAGCGTACCTGCATTGGATTGGCCGAGAGCTTACCGCACCCACGGTAATCTTGTTAGCGCACCCGCGGTGGATGTTGAAGCAAAAATAGAAAAATTCCAGTAACCCAAGCGCACCCGCGGTGTAATTTACACCGCACCCGCGCTACATTTCCAGAGTCAACACCGCACCCGCAGTACAAAAAGCAGCGCACCCGCGGTCTCTGAAGATCGAAAACTTAAAAATCACAGTAGCTTTAGCGCACCCGCGATAAGTTCTTAGCGCACCCGCGGTTGATCATTTTAAATTCAGAAAGGGGCAGAAATTGGACATAACCGAAGAACCTTTCTCACAAATTTCTCCTTCACTTCGAAAATTTTTCTCAAGAACACATTCCACACTCAAATTTTGTTTCTCCAAGCACAAATTTACCATTCACACCTACATAACTTCACTCATTCCACTCAATCTCCATCTTCATTCCACACATTCAACATCAAACCTAGGGTTTGAAAGGAGGCTCGAAAATTTCACCCAAGGATTGAAAGGAGCTTTGATTTTGTTCTTACAAGAAACAATTCAACACTCAAGGTGAGCCATTCCATAGTACATTTGCTTTCAAATTCCAAATTATGGGTGTCATTGTGTTGGAACTTTTCAAGTTCGCAATCTTGATTTTGATGTTAACAAAACTTGTTATTGTGTTTTTAACATATTTACTCAAGTGTGAAGTTGCAAACACAAGAAGCAAGCTGAAACTGAATTTTGCACAAACTGAATTTCTGGCGAGCTTCGGCTATTTTGATGATATCTCTCAACTGGATTATCCAAATTACAATCCGCCAACTAGACTGATTAGAAAACTCAATTTGAAACAAATCATATTGCACGTCATTTGGGCAAAACCGGATGTTATCATGGTCTAACTGATCGCTCAATTACCGAACTGATCACACGAAAACAGCAATCAATTGAGTTTGAGCAGCTGCGGTATTTTGGTCATATCTCTCAGCTCGGTTATCGAAATGAAACGATTCAGTATGCGTTGGAAAGATAAGACGATGATCTACAAATTATCTTCAGAAGTCAAAGTCTCAATCAAAGCTTAAGATGCTGATAAATGACGATGAAGTTACTGGTTCTGCACAAACTGAAATCAGCTAGGCTGATTTCAGCACACCAGCTGAAACTGAGCCAACTGAACCAACTGCTGACCAGCTGACCAACCAACTGAACTGAACCAGCTGCTGACCAACTGAAACTGAACCAGACCAGCTGAAGACCAGTTGAACCAGACCAGCTGAACTGAACCAGCTGAAACTGAACCAGACCAGCTGAAGACCAGTTGAACCAATCCAACTGAACCAGTTGAACTGATTGATCAGTTGAGTTGACCAGTTGACTAGAGTTCACCAGTCGAGAAAATGTCCAGCAAGACGAATTTGACCGTTGCAATTTCCAGAAACAGCACAGAAACTTTCCAACAGTCATATTCCTGTGTCTAACGTATATATCAGTGTTGGAGCCTATAAATACAACATATTGAAGATCAAACAACAGCTTTTAAAGTGGATTCAAAGCATGGGCAGTTAGCATGAAGATATCAGCTAGTTGAGAGCACAAGCCCTTGTGTGAGGATACATTTGAGATATACACTGTAAATGATAAATTCCTCACACACAATCACTCACACATATACTAGAGAGTTGAACTTCAAAGATTAGTTGAGTGAGTCTTGCACAAAGACAATAAACTTGTGTATGTAGTCTTTGCATATGAGACATTAAACAATATGCTGATTGTGAGGTGCTGCCTACAATCTTGAGTGCTATGAGTTCTAGTTGGGTGCTGCCTTTCCGGAATGGGTTTTTACAAGTAGTTGTATAAATCAAAGTCTTCTAGTGGATCCTTCCCAAGGGGAAGAAGGGGTGACGTAGGAGTGTTTGAAATCTCCGAACATCCATAAACAAATTCGTGTCTATTTGTTTATTGCATTTGCTTATCATTTTCACTGTTTTTAAAGATGCATTGTTGAAGCATTTTATGTGTTCTTCAAATATCAAAATATTGTATACCAAGTGTTTGATAAAATGCTTCAACTGAATATTTTTACTCATTCAACTTGCATATATTTTAAATGGTTTACAAAATATTTAATCGGTTTCTACGAAGGATTATTTCGAGTATCTTACGCTTGGTTTTTAACCAAACTCGATTTAATTCATCGGTGTTCAATATTTCAAGAACCGACCTATTGTAGCTCAATGATTACCCCCCTAATCGATCCCAACAATTGGTATCAGAGCAGGTGTTCTTGAAAGAACATTGAAACTGATTTTGATGTTTAAAATTTGAAAATTTCAGATTTTTTTTTACACATATATATGCAAAACTGAATTTTCGCGCAGCTTGCAGCGACCGTAGGAAAAATGGCATATCTCCTTGCTCGAGTGTCCAAATGACAAACCGTTTTTTGCGTTGCAAACTAGACTCATAGAGGTTTACAACGGTATAAAATTTGTAGCCGAATTATTCTCGAGGAAATACAGTTTATCCGTTGAATGCAGAGCATATGTGCTGCAGCAGAAAATGAGCCATGGAGAAAATTGGTTAGTTATCCTTCTTCTTTTATAATTTTCAAAATTTCAAAAATATAGGGGGAGAACTCATTGTAATTTTAATGGAGTTATTATTTTTAAATATTGAGGGGGAGAAAATTTTGTTTAAAATGTTTTGAAAATATGACTTTTTGATTCGCACTAAAAGGGGGAGAAATATGTTAGTTGAGTTGATTGTTTATCCAAGTTTTGTGATCATCAAAAAAGGGGAGATTTTTGGAACTTTTCAAGTTCGCAATCTTGATTTTGATGTTAACAAAACTTTTTATTGTGTTTCTAACATATTTACTCAAGTGTGAAGTTGCAAACACAAGAAGCAAGCTGAAACTGAATTTTGCACAAACTGAATTTCTGGCGAGCTTCGATATTTTGATGATATCTCTCAACTGGATTATCCAAATGACAATCCGCCAACTGGACTGATTAGAAAACTCAATTTGGAACAAATCATATTGCACGTCAGTTGGGCAAAACCGGATGTTATCATAGGTCTAACTGATCGCTCAATTACCGAACTGATCACACGAAAACAGCAATCAGTTGAGTTTGAGCAGCTGCGGTATTTTGGTCATATCTCTCAGCTCGGTTATCGAAATGAAGCGATTCAGTATGCGTTAGAAAGATAAGACGATGATCTACAAATCATCTTCAGAAGTTAAAGTCTGAATCAAAGCTTAAGATGCTGATAAATGATGATGAAGTTATTGGTTTCTGCACAAACTGAAATCAGCTAGGCTGATTTCAGCACACCATCTGAAACTGAGCCAACTGAACCAACTGCTGACCAGCTGACCAACCAACTAAACTGAACCAGCTGCTGACCAACTGAAACTGAACCAGACCAGCTGAAGACCAGTTGAAGGAGAACCATCTACTTCTGCAGCCACAACTGCTCTAGCCGCTGTCAGAACTGAACAAATCAGTTCAGTTGAAAAATCTGCTGATCAGTTGAGTAACGATGCTATGTCATTGTTTATCAAAAATTTGGAAGGTTCACTGAGAAAGAATCAAGGGAACTTCCAGAAACCATATCAAAGAAACTTTCCAACGGTCATATTCCTGTTTCTAACGTATATATCAGTGTTGGAGCCTATAAATACAACATATTGAAGATCAAACAACAGCTTTTGAAGTGGATTCAAAGCATGGGCAGTTAGCATGAAGATATCAGCTAGTTGAGAGCACAAGCCCTTGTGTGAGGATACATTTGAGATATACACTGTAAATGATAAATTCCTCACACACAATCACTCACACATACACAAGAGAGTTGAACTTCAAAGATTAGTTGAGTGAGTCTTGCACAAAGACAATAAACTTGTGTATGTAGTCTTTGCATATGAGACATTAAACAATATGCTGATTGTGAGGTGCTGCCTACAATCTTGAGTGCTAGGAGTTCTAGTTGGGTGTTGCCCTTCTGGAATGGGTTTGTACAAGTAGTTGTATAAATCAAATTCTTCTAGTGGATCCTTCCCAAGGGGAAGAAGGGGTGACGTAGGAGTGTTTGAAATATCTGAACATCCATAAACAAATTCCTGTCTATTTGTTTATTGCATTTGCTTATCATTTTCACTGTTTTTAAAGATGCATTGTTGAAGCATTTTATGTGTTCTTCAAATATCAAAATATTGTATACCAAGTGTTTGATAAAATGCTTCAACTGAATATTTTTACTCATTCAACTTGCATATATTTTAAATGGTTTACAAAATATTTAATCGATTTCTATGAAGGATTATTTCGAGTATCTTCCGCTTGGTTTTTAACCAAACTCGATTTAATTCATCGGTGTTCAATATTTCAAGAACCGAGCTATTGTAGCTCAACGATTACCCCCCTAATCGATCCCAACACATTGGCTATGGAAGAAAATTGAATTTAGTGGAGTAAAATCTTGATATTGTTGATTGAATTGGTGTGTATATTGTTGAGGTGTAGTTATTGTGGTTAACAAGTTTGGGGGTGTGAAAAAATCATCTAGTTTTGTGAATTAGATTGAAGGGAAAGTTGGTGATTTGAAGGTGTTTGATAAAATGCCTCCAAGAAAGAAACAATCCAAGGGTGCATCATCATCTGCAAATTATGATGCAAACAAGTTTTGGGACGAGAAAGCGGAGGAAAACTATGGCAAAATTCTAAACAAGAGCATTGTGAAAGAGAGGGGCTTTGACTTGAGCTTCCCACGAACTGATATCGGATTCATGCTTACTGCTAGGCATTGGGAGGAGTTTGGCAAGCCACCACTGGATGCGGTTATTTCCTTGGTAAGAGAATTTTATGCTAACCTTAAGGTTAAGCATGATCACTTGAAAGTTTTGGTGCGAGGCAAGATGGTAGCTTTTGATTCTCATACCATCAACACAATGTATGGTATCCCTCAAGTCATGCATGATGAATATGAAGAATATCGGGCCGAGGAAGTTGATTATGATAACATTCTTCAGACTATTTGCATTGAGGGAGCGGAGTGGCGAATGAGAAACAATGTACATTTAAGCCTAGCCAAATCTGATCTGAAAAATGTGGCCAAGGATTGGTATTCCTTCATTTCGGCTAGGATTAAGCCCACTGACCATACTACTACTGCTTATCAAGGAGAGGGCAATCCTGACCTTTTACATCTTAACAGGAAAGACGATTGATTTAGGTTAATTGCTTCAAAACTCAATGCTAGTTTATGCAAAAGGTAACTCTCCTAGTGGACTCCTCCACCCTTCTCTTATCACAGACCTATGTCATTATGAGGGAGTGACTTGGGCAGTAAACGAAGAATTGTTGAAACCAAAAAATGCCATTGTGGTAATTCAACCACATAGGTCACTGACATATGATCAACAAGATACACGTGAAGCTCAGAGAGAATTCAACCGAAGAGCTGCTGAAAGACGTGCCCATGCTCAGGCCCAACAACAACAAACACAACCGCAAAGAAGAAATGTGCGAGATAGATTAACTTATTTGGAAGAGGAGATGCGCCAACAACGCCAAGACATGGACGCGTTTCGGTTTAGGACCGATACATTCATGGATTATATGATGGATTTCACGTCTGTCTTGGCTCAACAATTCCCATCAGCTTCCACATCTGGTAATCCATTTCCACAACCTCCGCAATGGCCACCCGCATATGATCCGCCTGAATACCACCCACCACAAGAAGGAGCAGATGATGAGGATGACAATGACCACTGACGGTCATTGTCCGAGATATGTGTATTCCTCTAACATTCATGATCATTTACATCGAGGACGATGCACATATTTAAGTTTGGGGGAGAGATGTTATTTATTTTATTTTGTGTGTTTGTAGTGTCTTAGTCATGAAATTTTTTATTTGAAATGGCCAATGATGAAAAAAATTTTGTATTGGAAGAAATGTCATGTATTTCATTCATGATCATCAATCAATTTGAAAAATTTAGAGAAAAATCATGAGATTTGGTAAATTTGAGACTTATAAATTGTAAACAACTCTGCGATTTTCATTTGACATTGAAATAAATTTTGTAAACACATATATGATTGAGGCAATCTTTGATTTTATTTGGGCCTATTTATATTGTTCATAAAGATTCATTTGATGCCTTCTTGAGCCTATATGAGAAAAAGAATTGTGTTCTTGAAATTTCTTGGAAGCCAATCACTTTTTTTTTAAATATATATGTATTTGGTTGATGCATTGAGACACCATTTTTTTTCACTATGATTAGATTCTACTTTGTGTTAATGAATTGAGATTTTGTCCAGAACTATCCAAACAACACTCAAGGCGAAATACAGACAAACTATGATTTAGGAATGATTTAGGTGATTTTTTGGATCGATTGAGCCTTTCAAGCTACCAAATAAAATTTTTATCATTTGTCACCTCTTTGTAGCTTATATGAATTCGAATGGCACACGTTAATATGTGTAAAAGACCCCCATTCGATATCCTTTCAAGTAGTCCACATTTACCAACCCTTTGAATATCTTATACAATTATTTCCTACCTTCTCAAGGGAGTAAGAATTCAAAAGATTAAAGAAATTGATATTCTCCTACAAAAGAAAAGAAAAGAAAAATGATGAATGATGTTTGATTGAAGAAATTGGAGAAAAAGGGGAGAAAAAGAGATGAAATGAATAAAAAATGGAGATAAAAGAAAAAGTGGAGTATGCAAAAGAGATAAAAATTCAATTTACTCCCTTATTTGAATTCCTAATCTTCATTTGTAGCTATAAACCAAGGCCTAACATTACAACCATTGAAAATCCTATTAACCTAGTTATAGTTGTCCAATATACTAGTGGAGAGGGGTTGGGAGGATCAAGCCTATGGACAATCGATAAACACTTACATTGAGTATGAATTTTGATCAATTTTACACACACCTCATTGCATTAAATATTTATTGGGTACTCCTTTCTTGAATATTGCTTTGAACCCAATTTTTACCGGAAAAGACCTCTTGATTTGTGTTTTTAAAAATTGAAATTGATTGAGAATGTTTTGAAACATGAGTTGAAGAGATTAGAAGTTGAATTAACCGATTTCATGATTATATCCAGATGAAAAATTGGTTGGATTGATTTAACTTGTGATTGCATGAAGATTTAGTTAAATTATCTTGAGGCCATGTTTTTTAAAAAAAAATTTCATGACTTGTTTGTTTGTGTGTTTTTATTTTGCTCGGGACTAGCAAAATCCTAAGTTTGAGGGATTTTGATAAGTGTAATTTATTTCACTTTTATTACTTGTTTTTAACTTAGAATTATGTGATTCTTAAGCAATTTATTTGATTTGTTGTTGTTTTTGTTGTTATAGTTTGGAAGTATAGAATAAGAGTGTGAAGTATTAAAAGTGTTGAATTGGAAAGTGCAAAAAGATAAAAAAAAATACAGTAGCTGCAGCGCACCCGCGCTTATTCATGTACAGCACCCGCGGTAAGCTAGTGCACCCGCACTGAAATAGGCATCGCACCTGCGCTCATACACCAGAAAGAGGACCACACCCGCGGTCTTCGAAAAGCAGAATCCGAAAATTCTGTAACTTTGTGTGCTGCGCGTGGAAGTTTGAGAATTTTGTGTGCTACGACTTCTATCTTGTCAGGACTATAATAAGACATCATTTGCTACTATCTAGGGTATTGGGGAACCAAGGAAAGAGGGAAGGAGGCTACTACTAGATTGAAGATCAAATTCATCAAGTTTGGAAGAAATCGTTTGTACAACTCCGGGAACGGAATCAGCTCTTCAAACTCTTGTTCTAAGTTCTTCTTTCCTTTGTTTTTCATTTGTTATGTCTTATTTTAAAACCATGTTTTGTTGTTTTGATTTTGTTATTATGAACTAAGTTTTAATTCTAGAGGAATGATGGAACAAAACTAGAAACCATGTGTTAGAAGTTATAAATTAAGTTATTTAAGTTCTTCATATTGTTCATTTGTATTGTTCTAATCTTAATGCTTTCAATTTATTGGCCATATTTTGAATGATTTATATGTTTACAATTTATAACTCGGAAGAGGAAATTATAAACAAGAAAAAGATCAAATACAACAATGGTATTTATAGAGTTCGGAAGGCCTATAATGCTATCGAAGCCTATAGAGAATCTAGTGCTTGTTGTATTATTTAATTGTAAATTGTTGATGGGAATGTCACAATTCATTTTTAGATAACAAATATCTACTTATTACTTGGAAGAGGGAGTAGATAATAATAGGATTTTTTGCTAATGAATAAAAAGGACTTTTATAACTAAGCTAATAAGAATTACACATGGTAGATAGTTGTGTGAAATCGGACCTCTAGATCTTTTATCTCATTGTTATTTGCTAAAATTATTTGCTAAAATTTGGTGTTATATATATCTATATTTATTTTTAAATCCATTTTCAATTTAGTCATTCATAAAATCAAATCCTTAAATTGATTTTTCTAAATAAAGTCAAGACTATTTTAATCACAAGCATTAATATACGTTTATATACACACTTCTCGTGGGATCGACACTTGTACTCAATAATATATTTTACTATAACTTAACGTCGTGCGCTTGCGAGCAATCAAGAAAACACGCAACAGCCTTCCTGAGGATCTGAAAGAAGGGATAGCTTCTATGTGCAGACCGGGAGATGAAGCAAGACAGAGCATCAATTCTCCCGGTTAGCTTTTGCATTTCTCGGATGGATTGAGGGGATGACATGTCTAAGACAGACTTAACTTTCTTGGAGCTGACCTCAATTCCTCGATCAGTAACCACAAAGCCCAAAAATTTATCACTCTTTACTCTAAAAATGCATTTGATGGGATTGAGCTTAATCCCATAACATCTGAGGGTGGCAAATGTTTCTTTCAAATCAGCAATAAAACAAGAAGCCTCCGGGATTTGCCAAGTATATAATCCACATAAACTTCAACGTTCCTCCCCAAATGCTCTGCAAATACGCGGTTCATTAATCGCTGATACGTTGTTCCAACGTTTTTCAATCCAAAGGGCATGACCACATAACAAAACGTTCCCCCTGAAGTAATGAAACTGGCCTTGTCTTGATCAGCCTTGGCCAGGAGAAATTTGATGATATCCCTGTTAAGCATCCATAAAGCTAAGAAATTCATATCCAGAAATAGAATCCACCAATTGATCAATCTGGGGCAGAGGATAATGATCTTTCGGGCAGGCTTTGTTAAGATCTCTGAAGTCCACGCACATCCTCCATATTCATGTAGCCTTAGGAACTGACTCTATATTCGAGAGCCAGTTAAGAAATTGTACCTCTTGAATGTGGCCAGCCTTCAATAGTGCCCAAACTTGTATATCAATTACTTTATCCTTCTCAGGACCTAAATGTATTTTCTTTTGCTTTACTGGCTGGGTCCCCAGAAGGATATTTAAATTATGTTCAGCCACCTGGGGTGAGATACCAGTTAATTCCTGTTGAGACCAAGCAAAAACATTAATATTAGTTTTCAAACAGTTTAAAAGATTGACCCAAATAGTCGAGCCAATATCTCGAGCCACCCGGATCTCCTTTCTTGGCTCAATCTCCAACATCTCTTGTTCTTCTTCTGCTACAAAATGCACCTCTCGTTTCTCGACTAGTATCTCCACATCCTTATGAGAATTTCCCTTCTCCTCCCTCCTTTCCCTCTTCAGATCCACTCGGACTGTTTCCACATTACATTTTCGGGAAGAAGGTTGATCTCCCAGACCTCTCCCACTTGATTTTCGATTGGAAATTTTATCTTTTGGTAGTATGTGGACGCGACAACCTTCAATTCATTCATAGCCGGTCGGCCCAGGATGATGTTGTACGATGAGGAGGCATCCACGATTGTGAAAGTAGCCAAGAGTTAAAGGCAAAATAATCTCTACTTCTGGATACACAGCGTGACCCGCAAAACCAAAAAGAGTTGTCTCAATCGTCTCCTATTGATACCCTTGCAAATCCATCTGCACTAGGGCTTCTTTGAATATGGCATTCACATAGCTATCTGAGTCAACAAAGACCCTCGTGACATCATAATTAGCAACCTGGGCTTGAATCACCAAGGCATCATTATGTGGAAGACTGACTCCTTGAAGATCATCAGGGCCGAAACTGATAACCAAATCATTGCTTCTTACTCCCTCGACCTCCATGCAATCTCTCCTTTCTCGCGCTTTTCGTGCCCGATTAGTGAAACGTCTGCCCTTTTTATTGCTTTAAAAGTACTAGAGAAACATTTTTTTTCATAAACACTCAATTTTCGGCCATACACATATAAAATATTTTACCCTTTAAAATAAAACATCATCCAACTAGCGTTTTAAAAATCAAGTGAAATAGTCATAAAATGAAATCGTCGCATATTTTACCAAACCTAAAAAGCAATAAATTTGAAAAGTTTAGCCCATACTAAACATCTCAAAAATATCTCAAAACAATAAATAAATAGTCTTAAAATCTTTAGCATAAATCATAAGTCATAATCGTAAATGCGAAAAAATAGAAGCGCTGGTCCTCGGGTTGTGTGCACCTTCAGTCCAGTCAAATCATCCGTCAAGACCTCCCTCAACCTCACTTGCATCCATCACACCTAGTGAGTCGAAAGACTCAACACACCACCATCTTTATAGCAAGTACTACGTAATACAGTCAACATATAACAGTGAAAAACACTTGTATTTAAAATATCGTTTTCATTAAGATGCATAAACTTCAAACATGAACATTTTCGTAAACATTTTTATGATGCATGAACTTTAAATAGAAACATTTTCATAATGATGGATCAAATTTAAGCATAAACATTTTTATGACATGCATAACATAAACTTTAACATTTTCCTTTCTTTTTCCTCAACATGACATGACATAAAACCTTTTTAACATGATCATAAACATTTTCCTTATCCTTTTCCTTTGTTGAATTCAGATCGTTAATTGTGACTTTCCTCAAACCTCAAAAGTCGATGGATCCATCTACATGAAACCGCAGTACTGGGCGGCGGGGGACACCAGCAAACTCTCACCGGTCAACTGAGCCCTGGCCTATCCTCATCGAATAGAAATACGATCGTCGGGGCTCTCTCTGGGGCCTTCTCCCATAAATGGGCTCTCTCTGGGCCTTCTCCCCTCACGATATTCTCATTCTTACCTCAAACCTCATATCCTCATATTCGTAATAATGGAAACACGATCGTCGGGCTCCCACTGGGACTGTCACCCTCACGATATCTCCAATATTAGCGAATTAGTCACAATCACTTCACTTCCTTCAACGTTTTACATTCTCATCACTTTATAAAATCGTGCATAACATATATTTTTATTTTTGAAACCTAGCATGCAACATGTCTTTTAAGTGTCAACCTTAATCATAAAAATCCCATAGACATTTAAAAATCATAATTTAATCATGAACATTTCATAAACATTTAAAATGACATTTTAACCTCAAAACATGTAAAATAACCTTTTTCATATTAAATCGTAATCATCTAAAATTCCTTAAACACTTAAAATATCATTTTAACATATAAAATCTCATAAACATTTAAAATATCCTTTTAACATAAAAATTCCACAAACATCCATAACTATAGAAAATAATCATATTAGCACATAAAACAGCATTCAGGGCACTGCCATGACGTTCACTAATTTTCTAGGTGCAAAAAGGCCGTTTTACCCCAGACGTAAAATTCCTCGACTTTGACTTTTTCTTGAATTCATTGACTCTAACATGTCCCAAATAATTATTTAAGCCTAAATTAAAATTGCCATAATTTTATTTAGCTTAAAAACTAGGCTTTTCAAATTAATCCTTAATTAATCGTTTTGACGGTGTTTTAATCCCGAAAAATCCCAAAATTTAATATAAAATTCCTAAATTCAAAATTTAGTCTTTTTATATTATTTTAGCCCTTATGAACCTCGACTTGACCCCCCCTGAGCCGTTTTTCAATTTTTCTTAGTTAAAGAACCTAACTTGACACCTAAACTTCGACCCCAAGCTAACTTTCGATTTTCACGAGTTACCCCCGAACCATGTTGATCCAAAACTTGACCAACATCCTAAAGTACCCTTCTGGACCTTAATTTCATTTAGAAACCAAGCCAAAACTCAAAAACGTGAGCCCCTCACTAATCCCCTAAGCTGGCCGAGAGTTTCATGATACATGGACTCTACGATTTACGTCCCAACCCCTTACCAGCGAGCCCAGCCCCTGAACCAACCACCCGTGCACCCTACTAGGACTCTAGTGCAACACTTTAGCCCGGACCTTGAACCACAGACCGACCCGTGAACCCCTGGAAGCAGCGCAAACCCTGCGCAACCTCCTGGACAGATTCTCGGGTGGGAGTCCTTGCTGCCAAGTACTCCTCCCAAACCCCTTAGGTCGAGCCCTAGCTTGGCTAGGACCCTCCCTACGATTGAACCATCCCCTGACCAAGCCATGGCTCCAAGCCGTGACTCCCCAGCCTTCACAAAAAGGAACCCGATCGCCTTTACCCCATGACAGCAACTTTCGGTTTCTGTTATTGGCTTGCCCCCTTTTTTTTCTTCGACTTTGGTGGTGTTTAGGGTGAGTGTGTGTGACTCTATATCATGTATAGACATCACCTGTGCAACACCTATAACCATGGCAGCCCCTTTACACAATAAAGTTATGAATTTGCATCAAAACCTCAAGCTTTCTCATGTGCTCAAGCAAAAATCCAAAAAATAAAGCTAGAAACTTTATGTTATTCATGCATACTATATTTTAACAATATTATGATATGATGGATGAGAAAAGGAGATGTATGGCGTGCCTTTGCGTTTTATACGCACGAATTCACGTTGACGATGAAGAACGGATCGAAACCTTGGCTTGTATCCCTTTGAATCTTCGAAAACCCTTCTATCTTGAGTTGTGTATGTGTGTATTGTGTATGGGGGTGGTGGGGGGAGTTTTTCAGAATATGTGGGGTGTGTGGCCGTGACTTATGTTGCAAATTGTAGGGTTTTATGTTTTTAAATACAATAAATACACTAATTAAATTACTAACTAGGCTTTAGGCATATTAAGCCTTTAAATTAATCCCATTAGTCTAATTAAGATTTAAATAAAATATTGACAAAGTTTTTGTTAAAATAAATTTGTGAATTTATTAGCCGGGTTGCAAAAAAGCTCGCATTTTTGTTGAAAAAAACCCAACAACGATAAAATTTACGTCCCGGCGTATAAAATCACCTCAAAACCCCTTATTTTCAAAAATAATGAAAAAAATCAACCATATTATAAATAATTGAAAACAATTACCCACTAAAAACATTTTACGTTTTTCGGTCTCCGTTCCTCGATCGCAACTTGAATAACCTTTAAAAATACATTTTAATGCAACCATGTAGAAAAATATATTTTAAACATGTAAAAATGCACCACATAATTAATTAATGCAATTAAATCATTTAATTAAAATACAAAAGAATTTAATAATTGCATGCACGTAGTTTGCGTGGACCTTCGAATTTTCGGGGCGTTACAATCTTCTCCCCTTAAATTGAATTTCGTCCTCGAAATTCGCTTATCCTTAATAACTCAAAGTTTAGACTTAGTTCTAGTAATCCAAAAATCCACGCTTCTGCTGCGCTACTCCGATAAAACTTAAATTCTTAGAATGTCGTTACGTCTGCTTAATCCCCATTAAATTTTCCTTCTAAATCCTTATTTTCAAATCGCAACTTAAAAAGACCCATAATGACTTAGTGCTATTAATATTATAACCTCGAATTTCAATTTTTTTTACAATTCCCAATATTAAATATGGATGACCATACTTATCGTATATTACTTTTCTTATTTTATACCCAAAATATTCATCAACTTATCAAATTTCGATCTTCAAATCTCAAACGCATCCGCTAACGCTTAAATTTTCAAGCTTAATATTTATTCATCCCATAATAACCCTTGATTCAAATTCCTTATAATACTAAAACCATGATATCCCAAGATTCTGAATATCCTTACGAGCCCAAATCATCAAAATTCTTAGTATTTAACTCATTCACTTCTCACTTATTGCTAAACTAGTTCCCAAATTCCTTAATATTTGCAAAATACAATCTTAATTTCCTCAAAAATCATCCTAATTGGTCCCAAATTTCAAAAATCCTACGATTAACCCATAAGCTCTTGGCATTCTTAATTCTCCTATACGGGTTTCCCATAACATTAATATCGATAATTTAAACTTAATCATCCAAAAATCTATTCCTATAACCAATATTACCTTTCATCAAAACTTAAAATCCCAATTTATACATTTTCTTAATCCCAAATTCGTTGCAATCCTCGAATAATTATTCCTTATGTCTAATTCCCAAAAATTAATTCAACTAGTAAACATGTATCATCAGTATTTTCTTAGAAAAATCTACGTGTCCCATAAAACATTCATAATATTCATGATTAACTTATAGCCCAAAAAGTAGAACGTCAATACTAAAACCCAAAAATCAATATCTTCCAATTCCACCACCAAACCAACATGCGTTGAAATCAAATAATTTCTTATTTCAAATCATATCACGTATAAAAATTCTTGAGCATATAAAAAATTTATCATCATAATAATATTAAACATGTGACGTGAACATATAATTCATATACTTATGCAGGTAACATCATAAAATTATATAAAACATGAAAAATTTACAACTTTGAGGCTTGACGACTGATCTTTCTGGCGCTGATTGTGGCACAACCCTTTACAGGACCTTTGCTGTGATACCAACTGAAACGTCTGCCTTTTTTATTGCTTTAAAAGTACTAGAAATTTTTTTTTTTCATAAACACTCAATTTTCGGCCATACATATAAACCTCATGAAAATATTTTTATAAAATATTTTACCCTTTAAAATAAAACATCATCCAACTATTGTTTTAAAAATCAAGTGAAATTGTCATAAAATGAAATCGTCGCATATTTTACCAAACCTAAAAAGCAATAAATTTGAAAAGTTTAGCCCATACTAAACCTCTCAAAAATCTCTCAAAAGCATAAATAAATAGTCTTAAAATCTTTAGCATAAATCATAAGTCATAATCGTAAATGCGAAAAAATAGAAGCGCTGGTCCTCGGGTTGTGTGCACCTTCAGTCTAGTCAAATCATCCGTCAAGACCTCCCTCAACCTCACCTGCATCCATCACACCTATTGAGTCTAAAGACTCAACACACCATCATCTTTATAGCAAGTACTATGTAATACAGTCAACATATAATAGTGAAAAATACTTGTATTTAAAATATCGTTTTCATGAAGATGCATAAGCTTCAAACATGAACATTTTCGTAAACCTTTTTATGATGCATGAACTTTAAATAGAAACATTTTCATAATGATGCATCAACTTTAAGCATAAACATTTTCATGACATGCATAACATAAACTTTAATATTTTCCTTTCTTTTTCCTCAATATTACATGATATAAAACCTTTTTAACATGATCATAAACATTTTCCTTATCCTTTTTCTTTGTTGAATTCAGATCGTTAATTATGACTTTCCTCAAACCTCAAAAGTCGATGGATCCATCTACATGAAACCGCAGTACTGGGCGGCGGGGGACATCAGCAACACTCTCACCGGTCAACTGGGCATTGGCCTATCCTCATCGAATAGAAATAGATCGTCGGGGCTCCCTCTGAGGCCTTCTCCCATAAATGGGCTCCCTCTGGGGCCTTCTCCCCTCACGATATTCTCATTCTTACCTCAAACCTCATATCCTCATATTCGTAATAATGGAAACACGATCGTCGGGCTCCCACTGGGACCGTCACCCTCACGATATCTCCAATATTAGCGAATTAGTCACAATCACTTCACTTCCTTCAACGTTTTACATTCTCATCACTTTATAAAATCGTGCATAACATATATTTTTATTTTTGAAACCAAGCATGCAACATGTCTTTTAAGTGTCAGCCTTAAATCATAAAAATCTCATAGACATTTAAAAATTATAATTTAATCATGAACATTTCATAAACATTTAAAATGATATTTTAACCTCAAAACATGTAAAATAACATTTTTACATATTAAATCATAACCATCTAAAATTCCTTAAACATTTAAAATATCATTTTAACATATAAAATCTCATAAACATTTAAAATATCCTTTTAACATAAAAATTCCACAAACATCCATAACTATAGAAAATAATCATATTAGCACATAAAACAGCATTCAGGGCACTGCCATGACGTTCACTAATTTTCTAGGTGCAAAAAGACCGTTTTACCCCAGACGTAAAATTCCTCGACTTTGACTTTTTCTTGAATTCATTGACTCTAACATGTCCCAAATAATTATTTAAGCCTAAATTAAAATTGCCATAATTTTATTTAGCTTAAAAACTAGGCTTTTCAAATTAATCCTTAATTAATCGTTTTGACGGTGTTTTAATCCCGAAAAATCCCAAACTTTAATATAAAATTCCTAAATTCAAATTTAGTCTTTTTATATTATTTTAGCCCTTATGAACCACGACTCGACCCCCCGTGAGCCGTTTTTCAATTTTTCTTAGTTAAAGAACCTAACTTGACACCTAAACTTCGACCCCGAGCCAACTTTCGATTTTCACGAGTTACCCCCAAACCATGTTGATCCAAAACTTGACCAACATCCTAAAGTACCCTACTATACTTTAAGTTCATTTAGAAACCAAGCCAAAACCCAAAAACGTGAGCCCCTCACTAATCCCCTAAGCTGGCCGAGAGTTTCATGATACATGGACTCTACGATTTACGTCCCAACCCCTTACCAGCGAGCCCAGCCCCTGAACCAACCACCCGTGCACCCTCCTAGGACTCTCGTGCAACACCTTAGCCCAGCCCTTGAACCACAGACTGAGCCGTGAACCCCTGGAAGCAGCGCAAACCCTGCGTAACCTCCTAGACAGATTCTCAGGTAGGAGTCCTTGCTGCCAAGGACTCCTCCCAATCCCCTTAGGTCGAGCCCTAGCCTGGCTAGGACCCTCCCTACGATTGAACCATCCCTTGACCAAGCCATGGCCCCAAGCCGTGACTCCCCAGCCTTCACAACAAGGAACCCGATCGCCCTTACCCCATGACAGCAACTTTCGGTTTCTGTTATTGGCTTGCCCCCTTTTTTTTCTTCAACTTTGGTGGTGTTTAGGGTGAGTGTGTGTGACTCTATATCATGTATAAACATCACCTGTGCAACACCTATGACCATGGCAGCCCCTTTACACAATAAAGTCATGAATTTGCGTCAAAATCTCAAGCTTTCTCATGTGCTCAAGCAAAAATCCGAAAAATAAAGCTAGAAACTTTATGTTATTCATGCATACTATATTTTAACAATATTATGATATGATGGATGAGAAAAGGAGATGTATGGCGTGCCTTTGCATTTTATACGCACGAATTCACGTTGACGATAAAAAACGGATCGAAACCTTGGCTTGTATCCCTTTGAATCTTCGAAAACCCTTCTATCTTGAGTTGTGTATGTGTGTATCGTGTATGGGGGTGGTGGGGGGGAGTTTTTCAGAATATGTGGGGTGTGTGGCCGTGAATTATGTTGCAAATTGTAGGGTTTTAAGTTTTTAAATACATTAAATACACTAATTGAATTACTAACTAGGCTTTAGGCCTATTAAGCCTTTAAATTAAGCCCATTATTCTAATTAGGATTTAAATAAAATATTGACAAAGTTTTTGTTAAAATAAATTTGTGAATTTATTAGCCGGTTGCCAAAAAGCTCGCATTTTTGTTGAAAAACCAACAACGATACAATTTACGTCCCGGCGTATAAAATCACCTCAAAACCCCTTATTTTCAAAAATACTGAAAAACATCAACCATATTTTAAATAATTAAAAACAATTAACCACTAAAAACATTTTACATTTTTCAGCCCTCGGTCTCCGTTCCTCGATCGCAACTTGAATAACCTTTAAAAATACATTTTAATGCAACCATGTAGAAAAATATATTTTAAAAATGTAAAAGTGCACCACATAATTAATTAATACAATTAAATCATTTAATTAAAATACAAAATAATTTAATAATTGTATGCACGTGGTTTGCGTGGATCTTTGAATTTTCGGGGCGTTACAATTAGAATCAACATCTGTAGAGCCACTCGAAATCATTCTTTCCGTTCACTCTCCGGATTTCTCCTCTCTCTTGGGGCTCCTCGGGAATTTTCTCTGGAATTAGGTTCCGGGCGCTGAGTTACCCAAGGCGGCTTTCTTGTTTTTTGCTCGAGGGGTTGCGTTCTGGTGCTGCAGGCTGGACATATTCCCTTTTTAATCCGATACTCACTGGTGTCATGAGCATGAACTTTATGAAGGGTATAAAATCCCTTCTTCTCAATTCTAGCATATGGTGGCTTGTATTCTTGGTCCCTCCATCTCTCTGTGCTACATT
Organism: Primulina tabacum; assembly: GCF_025594145.1. NCBI lineage: Eukaryota > Viridiplantae > Streptophyta > Magnoliopsida > Lamiales > Gesneriaceae > Primulina > Primulina tabacum. Next base: position 6,591,294 of record NC_134567.1, read on the forward strand.
CTTGGATCTCCCTGTCCCGGGCTATTTTCAGGGGCACATGGTGAGAAAAGTTCCCGGTATTGACCCTCTTCTGCACTCTTTCTTCAGGTCTGGCCACCCTATCTCCCCTTTTTCTTTTCATTGCATCCCTCTTCTGCTTTTGAGCTACCTTCATATTGATGTACTTTTTAGCCCGAGCCAAAATATCCTCAAAATCCACGAGCTCTCTTTTAGTCAGTGACCGAAAAAATTCTTCCTCCCGTAACCCTTGAGTGAAGGCAGTAGTTGTTGTTTCCGGGGCACAGGAGGGAACATCCAGAGCAACTCGATTGAATCTCCAAATGTAAGCCCTTAGAGTTTCCTCAGGGCTTTGATTTACCTCAAACAGACTGAAGGTAGTTTTCTTGTATTTCTTGATACTACTGAAATGATGCAAGAACAACTTTTGAAAGTCTCCGAAAGACTGGATACTTTGGAGAGATAATCCTTCGAACCACCTCTGGCCGAGTCAACTAAAGTGGTTAGAAACACTTTACACTTGATCATGTCCCCATGCAGTGTAGCATGGTCATGTTTTCAAATCGGGCTAGGTGATCTTCCGGGTCAGCACTCTCATCATAGTATTTTATTTTTGCAGATTTGAAATGCCCCGGCAGTGGTTCCCGGATAATAACATCAGAGAAAGGGCATCCTTTTGTGACCACCCGAGAACTACTCCGACCCCCAACTTGTCCCTCCAAAATCTTCATTTTCTTCTCAGGTCCGCCAACTCCTCAGCTACAATCGGGGAATTTGAACCAGCACTAGACTCACTCTCCTCCGCTCTGACCTCCTCCTCTCTGTCCCCATGATCCCTCTCCTGCTCGTGTTTTGGCTGGGCTAAATGATGAGAAAGAGTTTTCTTTGCTATGGCCTTCTCAACAGCATTAGATACAATACGTGCGAATTCTTCAAGTGACAAGATGATATTGGGCTATGGCCCCTGAGCGGAGGAACACCTGCGTCAGAGAGAGGTAGATTCTCTCCAAGAACCCGAGTGTTTTCTTGGTTTGTTCTCCTAGTAGGACCCATATCTACGTCTTACACTCAATTTCCCATACACAGCACCAATGAAGTAATCCGAGCAAATAGGGCGAGCTGGGTCGGGCTTAGGAGAGAAATAAATGCTACTTGTGTAAAATATATGTGCGAATATATGTGCGAATATATGTGAGTGAATGTCTTTAATGCAAAACGAACCTGCTATTTATAGGAAGGAAGATGATGATTTTTCCTTGTTTTTAATGCCTACTTACCACTTGTAGCCACCACCTACTTTCTATCACGCCGTCTTGACTTTTTCATTATGTCAAATCAACAAGATTTTGTCAGGTACGCTTATCAAGAGAAGATATTACCTGCTTTCGCACTCGAGTGCAGTGCTATTACCGAGGCATCTCCAGTAGAGAGTCATCATCCGCGAATTTTCTCAATAGCTCGGGCTTTTGGTTACCTGGGTAAATTACATCTTGGGCACTCTCCTGTTCAGCTACCCATGAGTTTCTTCTGTAAGCTTACCCTGATTCAGGTTATCCTTTTAGTAACCCAGGTCATCCATGACCTGGGCCCTTCTGGAGGTATCATATTAGATAAAAATTCCTTGTGTTGATTTCATGGCCCTTTGTGGCTAAGTTTTAATTCTTGGTTGTGCTATACGATACCTTGGAGTTGTTTTTTTCTTGTGAGGTTTGAGTAAGTTTTATTGTTTGATTTTGGTTTGAAAATCAAGTGCGTTTGGTTGTATTGATTATGCTTGTGTGCTTGATAATTAGCTTGAGCAACTGATAATTTCTAACGTAATCTAATACTCCATGAAATGTCTGTTAAGATTAGTTAAGGCCAATGATATATTTAGAAGGGGAATTTGAAATAAACACTTCAATTTATGTAATCTTTTTCGAATATAATTCAATTCTAATGAACTGATTCAGAAATCTTGTGTGTCGATAACAATAAGTTAACTAAAGATTGTATTGCGGAACTAAACTGAAATATAGATTGAATATGTTTAGATAAGGTATTGAAAACAGAATGAATATAATGATGAATACAAAATTTTTTATGGATGTTTAGAGTCTTCAACTGCTCCTACGTCACCCCTTCTAACTCAATGATATGATTTCAATAAAAGACTTTTATTGATTACAAAGATTTGTAATAACCCAATTCAGTGGGACTTATACATGCCAAATTGAAACTCTTAGCTTATCTTCTTTTTTAATAGTTTTATAACTGAATAGCTCTAATAAGTAGTCTGAATGCTACGAATACAACAATGAATTAAGAGCGAAATTGTGCGATTTGGAAAGTGAATAAACTTCAAAGTAAATCGCAGATAACTGATAGTTATGTTGGTATTTCGGTTTTGTCTCGTAACCTTTCTTCAACTGAACTCATCAGCTATAAATAGTCTTTGATTCCAACGGTCACATTGAATGCATTTGATGGTTAATATTCGGTGAATTGTCTTCTAGTCCATGTAGATTACTTTATTCTGACAAAGGTACGATGTATTAGACTGTTCTGTTTCATCTGTTCTGCTTTGGTACGGAGTGTCAGTTTGTTTGCAGAGTATTTCAAAATGTAGCTGATGACGTGGCTAACTGATCTGGAGTCAAACAGTTTGACTGATCAGTTCAGCTAGACTACATCAGTTCTAACTGATGTCTTCTCAGTTTGTACACTTCAGTTGAGTTAGATCATTTCAGTTCAGTTTTGCGAAGTATTCAGTTCTGATCTTCAATCTGTTTAATGAGCTTCGAATCATCAGTTTTAAGACTTGATTATTATATGAACTTTATTCTATTAACTTTAGTTCTTAATCCATTTAAGTATGATACTTCTTTCAGTTATGACCTCTCAGTTGCGTCAGTTCAGTTTGGTTCTTCAGTTCTTTTACAAATTTGTTTGTCAAACTTTGAAATTCATAAATTCCAATAATTTCCTCCTTTTCGTTGTTTGACAAAACTTAGATTCCTGAACTGTTATACTGATTTATTTGATATTATTTATATAAATGATATACTGAAACTGATTGTAGATAAAATAATGTATAGATTCATACAGAATAAAAAATAACTTTTCATTGAATTTGAAAGAGGTAAGCACAGATTCGTATAGACATTTCAAAATGAAAAATTATATGCAGACATTCCTCAGACTAAGTAACTAAAGTTGGTTTGTCTGTTTCACTGTGTTTCTTGCTTGTCTCTACTGTTGTTGGCTTCTTTGGTTCTTCCCCATTTTTTTCAATATCCGCCACTTTGGAAAAGAGAAGGAATGTTGAACTTACTTGAGTTGAAACTTCAGCTAACTGATTCGGCACAATGTCAATCTTCTTTGACATAGTGGTGTGCAAAAAGTAAATCATATTGCTAAGTAGTTCATGGGAAGTGATCAGTTTAGGAGTTGTAACTGCTTCTCTTTTCATCTTTTCCACTGTAGAGAATAAAGCAGATATATCCTTAGTCATCTTCTTCAAGTCTTTCATTGTATGATCTTTTAGTGTGTCCAGACTCGAAGAATGTAGTAGTTGAGTAGGCTTGACCTGAGATATATTTGACCCAAGATCTGTGAGGCTTGACAGTATACTATCCAGCATCACATCAGTTGCTAGTGGGACTTCAGGGAAGAGTTCTTCAGTTATAGCATTTTCTTTTCCTTTTCCCTTCTGACTGAATTCCACTACTTCTAACTGACCTGAAGCAGCATCTTGGTCAATATCTTCTTTCAAATCTTTTATTGTTTCTTCTTTGACTGACACTCTGACACTGATCCTGATGATTAGTTGCAACACTTGGTGCCTCAGATGTCTTCTTGGAGGAGATCAGTTTGTGGGATGCTTCTAATATGAAGAAAGTCTCAGGAACCCCTAAGCTAGTTGAGATCAGTTCTTGTAAAACTGATGGTTCCTAGACTGTTGGTATAGTTGAATCATCATCAGACTGTTCAATTTCCGATTGAACTATTTGAGTTTGTGCCTCTGCTTCAGTTGTTGGGAAACTTTCTTCTTTGGCTACTAGCACAACAACAACTTCATCAGCAACCTGGTCGTCTTTGTATGCATGTTGAATATCCATAGCAATTTATAACAACAACTCATCTTAGCTAATAATAGCATTTCTTCAGTTAAGGTAGTTGGATGAACTGCTGGTTCAGAAACTGGAAAGCAATTAACGCTATTGAGGAGGAGGGTTGAGCTTCTGAGGAGGATGGAGGAAAAATCTCTTGAAGCTATTTGGCAGTTTGTACCAAAGCTGATTCAACCTCAGCTGGAACAGTTAACGGCTCGGCAGCAACTTCAGTCAGTGTCAGCTCCTCAACTGGTGTAGAGCTACTGGTCTCCACTGAAACATGCAACATTTGTATCATCTCCCAATTTTTTACTTTCATCTGGAGAGTGATGAGATCAGAGTCTAGTTGTTGGAATACTGCTCTGTCAGCATAAGCAGTTAGACCAGCTGGATCATAATTTGTTTTCAATTCAGTATGCCCTTGATTCTCATTAAATAAAAGAAGTATGCCCTTCTTTCCATTGCATGGGCGACTGAAGTAGCCTTCACATCTGTAAGGCCCGAGAATTTGATTATCGTAATCTGAAATGATTTGGGGATAAATTGATGTGATTTTAGACGGAAAAGATCGGACCGAGAAAGACGAGAAAAGACACGACAAATGTGCGAGGAGGTGTATTGACCAAGATGCTAGCCCAGAGAAGTTGACGCATATGCGCCGAGTACAAGCGCGCATATGCGCGAGTGTTGAATGCGGAGACAGTGGGTCTCGCGCATATGCGCGGCGATGGGGCGCGCATATGCGCGAGCTGCCGAGACACAAGCGCTGAGACCAGTAGGTCTCGCGCATATGCGCCGACGGCGGTCGCGCATATGCGCGAGACCTACTGGTCTCAGCGCTTGTCGCGCATATGCGCGAGACGTGCAGCATGCACCTTGAGCCACTTGTACCATATCATGCAATATATATATATATATATATATATATAATTGTTTCATTTCCTCAACATTCAGAAGAAAGGAAGAAACGAAAATTCTGAGGAAAAGCTTTAAAATTCCTTCGAAGCTTATAATTTAGATTTGCGAAAGATTTGTCCATCTGAATTGGAATCCGAGTGCAGTACCGAGTTCCTAGCGACGACAGCTACAACAGGACGTAAGATTTATTGAATTCTGATACCATTTGAGATTATGATATTGGGAGAATTGTGATTTAACTGATATTATGTGTTCTGGGTATATTGATCAGTATATAATTGAAGTCAGATCGAAGAACGGACTGATTATATAATTGTTATGATTTTTAGAGTTGATATGATCAGGATTATACAGATTTGCTATTTTTATCTGTGATTATTGAAGATTATGATTCGTATTAATATCGATTATGAGTTGTGGTATTATATCTGTGATATTGAGATTGACGGGGTTACCGAGACTGTATTGTTATGCTGTCGAAACTTCAGTAGATTGATTTTGATCAGATTCAGTATTGATTGAGATTGTATCATGATATCATTGATATGGATCAGATTATGTTTGATTTGAGTATTGATCAGAACAGGTCTTGAATTGAGTTATACATTTATACAGTGTATTCGATATTGTTATTGCCAGATTGATTTGACAGGCAGTGAGTTCGAGACTTCGACAGAGCCAGATCGATAGAACGAAATGAAAGGTATAAATTGATGTTGATGCGGGATTGCACAACTCGAGTTAGATTTGACTGGAGTTTCCCAAAATCACATAATTAATCTTATTGCATTGATATTTGCAATTGATGTGATTGTTATCTTTGGTCTATTGATTTATGTATTAAGTCATAGGCTGATGCGCCTAGTCGTAGGCGATTGATCTCGTGACAGAGGGGCCTGATAGTGATAGAATAGTCGCTGGGCCATTGCACATTGTCACAGAGGTTCGGCAAGATACGCCAGGGCAGATCCGCCTAGTCTTGGACAGAACCCCCAAGACACCGGACGTTTGGTCATATCGATGTGACTTAGAAGAAGAGCGACTTCTATTTTCGATATTCGGTATAGCTAGGACCAAAGTCCGTAATAAGAACGTACCATCACCACGACCGAGGGAGTGGGTGAGAGATTGTTACGTTCTTATTCAGATCGGGATCCCTAGATTAGGAATGAGTCGACTCAGAGTCTAAGAGTCACAGAGTGTGATTCAGAGTTTGTATTGATTCATGTTTCTGATTTTGATACATGTTATGAATATTTGTTTCATGCTGTTATATCTGTTTATATGAAATGCATGTATACATGATTTATAATGGGAATGTAATTCTCACCGGAGTTATCCGGCTGTTGTCTTGTTTGTATGTGTGCTTGACAACAGGTGGGACAAGATCAGGATCAGGAAGAGGATGAGAGATTTAGTTAGCGTGGAGATCCGGGACCCAGAAGCAGAATAGGATTCAGCACTCGATGTATAGATGTTGAACCTAGTTGAGATAGAAACTTGTAGTACATGATTTGTACTTTTATACTTACATGTATATTAAATAGATTACATTACGTTTTCGCATTTATATTTTAAAAAAAAACGAAAGAAAAAAATTTAGTCCCACTTTTCTTAATTGTTATATTTGACATTAATAATGATTAAGACATGAATTAGCGTCCGGGTCCCCACAACATCCTTCATCTATAAGGTCCAAAATGTGATAATGTAATCCAACTGCATGCAAATTTAGGAAAAATAGAAATGCCTAATTAAATTATTTTAATTGCATGAATTAAAGGTGGTAGGCATGTTTACATGTTTAAAATATGGTTTTATAATAGAATGCATAAAAATGTGTTTTTAAGGGTTATTCGAGACGCGATCGAGGACTGTAAAGGGAAACTATTTTTATTAAATGATTATTTTTAATTATTTAATATATGGTATATTTAGATTGTAGAACCCGTAAGTCAGTAGACGTATAAGTCATGCATAATTCTAGATTTTTAAATTTAATTGACTTCATTGCATGATTAATTTAAATGCATTTATTTGAAGTTAATTATTTATTATTTCAGTTCAGCAGTTTGATTTTTAGCATTTCAGTATTTTCAGTGAGGCCGGACCGGAGTTGGAGTTTTGAGATAGAATTTAAGATTTCGAGAAATATTTCCAGAAGTTAATTTAGCTAGTAACTAAGTTCATTTAAGCTAGTAAGGGAGGTTTGAGGATTTAATTTAATTATTTGAGGTGATTAAGAAATGAACTCATTTAAGTTATTAAATTAAGGGGTTAGCTCACTAAATTATTTAAAGGATTAGTAAGGCTTTCAAGGATTATTAATTGACTAGATAATCAACATTTCCCTTTATTTTATCATGCATTTTTCGGCCACCCTTAGTGCTAGAAGATTCATTTTCCAACTCACCAACTTTGACCAATTCTTTGCATGTAATTAGTAGGATAATTCTAGGATTTTTGGGAGCACAATTTAATTAAATAAATGGACATATCCTAGTCTAGAATCAAGCTAAATTTCGGCCACCACCTCCTAGAAGCATCCACCAACTCATTTGATATCAATTCAAAATTCAAATTCAAAAGGGGAGTGGACTTGGTCTTGATATGATCCTTATATTGTGCACCCTTCTCCTCACCTTCATAACCACTCAATCCCTCTCCCTCTCCACCGAAATACCTCACCATTCAGATCCATTTTCAGTGTAGAAAAATCTTGAGTCTTAGCTAGAGGGAAGGCAAGAAAAATCGAGAACTAGAAAGAGCAAGAGTAGCGCTCCACCTCCTCCGTGCCGCGTCGTCGTTGTTTCGTTCGTTTTCTTTCAAAACGAAACCAGGCATGTCTAGATTTCTTTCAAACCTCAATCAAGTCATATTATCATTTATCTTTCAGTACATGATCATGTTTTAGCAAGCAAAAACCGAGATACATGTCAAAATATTTTTGGAACACACATGCAAAATTTCGGCCCTTTCATGACAAGCTTCACGTTTTTCTGAGTTTTGTGGTTTCAGGTGATTGGTTCGATTCCAGGCTCCCAAGGCGGCTTGTATACATGTAGTAGGATGCATTAGGACCATGTTGGTCCATTCAAACCAGCCCCATGCTTGCTGGAAATTCAGAATGACAGCAAGTCCCTTAGGTGCAGAAAAATGTGGTTCGAAAATTCAGTTTCTTGTCAAGGGGTTGGATCTGATCTTGGCTGCCCCAAGGGCCTATAGCCATGGTTGGATCACTTCCCTAGCATGTCTAAGACGTGACTAAGTTGCCCTTTTGGTGGCTTGGTCCATGGTTCATCGGTTTTTAATCAAAACGTCACAACAGCCCCCTCCCCTCTCGGCCCTTCGGTTTTGACAGCACATGTACTTCGAGTTGGTTGGATTGGTGTGGATCTTGGTTGGCCTATGGCCCTTAGCCACGGTTCATATCATGCTCCTAGATGTCTAGATCGTGCCATGGTCAATCAAATGGCCACTGGAACGACGCAAGACATCGATCATAGCATAAACACTACACACGCATGCACGTTGCTCTCGGTTGGACCCTTCGGTTGAGTTATGGTGTGATGCGGATTGTGGCTGGCCTAGGGCCCTTAGCCATGGTTCAAATCACTCCTTGGGACGTTTTGGAGAAGCTTTGGTCGGTGGTTCAAGCCCCAATGGCCAAAAGTCTCGCAAACGACGCGATGCAAGCTAGGTCGCAGCTGCTGGAAATTACAGCAAGTTGCTGTGTCGGTTCAGAGGCTCGTTCGAGTTCTTGGTTGGCTTTTAGCACATGGCCTTGAACTGGACAGTGCCTCATTGAGTTAGGAAGGTCATGTTTTTGACCGTTTGTCATTTGGATCATTTTTGAGGTCGTACGAGAATTTACGGTGCAATGTGCCAAATTGACTCTCGAAAGAGCGTTTCGTGTTTTGGCCTCCATTTCACCTAGATTTCGACCCTATCATTTTAGGAACATTATTTATGATTTTTCAGCGTATTTTAATCATGACTATACGTCGGTTCAGTGTCGGTTCAGGTTGGCTCGGAGTCATGATTAAATGCGAAGTCATTAGGCGTCATAGTCGCATCTTTTGAACGTAAATTGCATAGTTGGTCATGTTTAAGCTATTGCATATTTTTCATGGCACAGTTAGGTTGCAGCGAGCCTGGGAACGATCCAATCCAATCCAGTTGGTAAAATTACAGGAATTTTCATTATGCCAGTTAATTATTTTATGTGCATTAAACAGAAAATGATTATTTTTGAGATTTATGCGATATGGCTTGTGGTTCATTCACTATGTGGGAGTGTTATTTTTATACGGTCGCCAGTGACCGATCAGTTCAGTATGGTACCACCCGGTCGCCAGTGACCGGCCAGCTCAGTTCAGTTTCAGCCTCCCCGGTAGCCAGTTACCGATCAGTTCAGCTTAGTGCAGTGGCCACAGGCGTAAAACATAATCTCAACAGAAAATTTTATCAGATATTTCAGTACAGGCTCCAAGGAGCAAATATTTTTACAGTGACTTCCAGTTCAGTTATGCACGTATTATAATTGCTCAGTACAGATTATTTTCAGTATGCCTCAGGACAGGATATTTTATCACATGCATATTTTAAATTCAGATTTTTACTCGTTACCTGTGATTTATGCATGCTGAGTCTTTAGGCTCACTAGACTTGATTGTTGTAGGTACTGATGAGGCCAGGGCCGAGGGCGGGGACCAGTGAGTTCAGCTTGGGTCGGCAGTAGTGGCACCCGAGGACCTCAGAGCAGCAGTTGTTATTTTCTTCGCAAACAATTTTTATCAGTTGTTGGATATTTTTAAATCGTTGTTGTTGGCAAAACTTTGATTTTCTTCCGCTGCAATATTTTGAAATATTGAACTTGATTCACCAGTGATTTTATGAATGAGGCCATTTAAGTTCTTTTAAAAAGAAAATTTTTAATTTTCCGCAAATTTTCAAGCAAGTAGTTCGAGGGCCTTCACAGTTGGTATCAGAGCCGACCTCTCTTAGTATGGTGTGGTTCGGGGACGAACCAAGCGGAAGCTGGTGGGCATGTGAGGCCCGAGGCCGAAGAGGGCGGGGGGTGATCGCCGGTGCCATCAGTTGCACGGACAATGAGCGGCTCCTGGCAGGCTTCTAGGTGAAGGGAACATGAATGAACCGAACCCACACGGGAATGAGAGGGATTCCGAGACTGTTCAATGTAATGGACTGTACAGTTGAAGAGGGCTTAAAAAGATTTGATTTGTACTACTCATATCACGAAGGTGCATCTTCTTTTCGGTAGCTCATCACATAAAACTCCAAAGTTAAGCGTGCTTGACTTGGGGCAATTTTGGGATGGGTGACCTCCTGGGAAGTTTCTCAGGGTGCGTGTGAGTGAGGACATAAGCACGCTGGAAAGACTCGTCTTGGTACAGTGAGGACAGTCGTCAAATCTGGGGCGTCACAGTTGGTATCAGAGCGGTGGTTCTGTATAGGGTTTCACTACTACTGACCGCGAGAAGCTCACGAAGCCACGCCTTTGGTCTGTAAGTTTTTCAGTTCAGCATTTTGTTCAGCATTTCAGTTATAGCATGAATTAGTTTGTCAGCATGCTTCCAGATTTTCAGTACTTCAGTGTCCATTTAAAATAAATTATGGAATTATGCATGTTAGTTACGTATGGGTTATGTTGGAACAGTATGCCCCCTAGACGCATTTTAGAGCGCAACAGAGAGGTGGAGCCTCGCCGAGAGGACAGAGAGGAGCATAGACCGGAGGGAGACCTACCACCCCCTCCACCGCCACCACCGGACATGAGTGCCCAGATGTTAGCTGGGATGACACAGTTCTTCGCACAGTTTGCGGGGGGCAATGCCGCAGCCGTAGCCGCAGCCGCAGCCAGGCCGACAGGGCCCGAGGCTGTTTATGAGCGATTCATGAAGATGCGCCCGAAGGAATTCTCTGGGACATCTGACCCCATGGTTGCCGAGGGATGGATCAAATCCCTCGAGGTTATCTTCGATTTTATGGAGCTGGGGGACGCAGACCGAGTCCGATGTGCCACCTACCTGTTCACTGGAGACGCCCGCTTATGGTGGGAAGGAGCTTCGGTAGCCCTGACCTTGGCTACACTTTCTTGGACCCGCTTTACGGAGGTTTTCTACTCCAAGTATTTTGCTGAGGAGGTTCGCACCAGGCTGACCACCGAGTTCATGAGTCTGAGACAGGGGGATATGTCGGTTACGGAGTTTATCCGTAAGTTCGAGAGGGGCTGTCACTTTGTGCCCCTGATAGCGAATGATGCCAGAGTCAAGCTGATGCACTTCCTGGTGGGTTTACGGCCGATCTTGCGCCGGGATGTTAGGGTATCTGACCCTGCTACATATGAGATTGCCGTCTCCAAGGCCTTAGCCGCAGAGCAGGATCTGCGGGATATCGAGAGGGATCGCCAGGGCAAGCGCCCAGTCCAGGCACCGCACCGCCCTCCTCCTCATCAGCATCAGCAGCAGAATAAGAGGCCTTTTCATGGACCGCCCAGGAACCGAGGCCAGCAGCAGCAGCAGCAGCGGGGACGCCCAGCCCCGAGGAATCAGGAGCACCCAGTCTGTCCCAGGTGCTCACGTCGCCATCCTGGAGCATGTATGGCTGGCTCAGGAAAGTGTTTTAAGTGTGGCAGTCCAGACCACATGTTGCTGCAGTGCCCTCAGAGGAATCTGCCTACCCAAGGCAGAGTTTTTGCTCTCCATGCCGCGGAAGCCAACCCGGAGACTATGTTGTTGACAGGTACCTTTAAACTTTAAGTTATTCTTCGAATTTCAGCATTTTGGGAATCGGGATTTAGATCTTTGCAAACTTTCTCAAGATCCAGACCATTGGGCTAGATACAGCCTTTTCAGTAGTGTTGCCGTCAGGCGAGGAGATGGCAGCTACCAATGTTATCCGAGATATAGACCTTGAGCTGCACGGTAATCTTGTTTATGCGGATCTGATTGTGCTACCGATGCCGGAATTTGACATCATCCTAGGGATGGACTGGCTATTGAGGAACAGAGTGTTGATAGACTTCCAGCGGAGATCCGTTCTTGTCCGACCGCCTGGAATGGAGCAGTTCTTATTTGAGCCGGACAGGTACTTTCCTTTACCGCGCATTATTCCTTATGTTCAGGCTAGGAAGCTCATGCACAGAGGGTGTCGGGCATTTCTAGCAACCTTTTTATCTGTCCCCGAGGAACCCAGCCAGTCAGCCTCAGATGTTCCGATTGTTAGAGATTTCTTAGACGTTTTTCCCGAAGACGTCTCTGGTATGCCACCCGAGAGAGAGGTGGAGTTTTCCATTGAGCTTATGCCAGGTACGGCTCCGATATCCAAAGCACCGTACCGTCTAGCACCGACAGAGATGGCAGAGCTTAAGAAGCAGATCCAAGAACTTCTTGACAAGGAGTTCATTCGCCCGAGCTTTTCTCCATGGGGCGCGCCAGTCTTATTCGTGAAAAAGAAGGATGGCTCTATGAGGCTTTGCATTGACTACCGGGAGTTGAACAGGGTTACAGTGAAGAATAAATACCCACTGCCGAGGATTGAGGATCTGTTTGACCAGTTGCAGGGAGCTTCGATTTTCTCCAAGATAGATTTGCATTCCGGTTATCACCAGTTGAGGGTGAGAGATGCTGATGTCTCGAAGACAGCTTTCAGGACTCGTTATGGCCACTACGAGTTCCTAGTGATGCCGTTCGGTCTGACGAATGCGCCAGCGATCTTCATGGATCTAATGAATCGCGTATTTCAGCCGTACCTCGACCAGTTTGTGATAGTGTTCATAGATGACATTCTCGTCTACTCCAAGAGTCGGGAGGAGCACAGCAGGCATCTGACCACAGTGTTGCAGACATTGCAGAAACATAAACTATTCGCAAAGTTCAGTAAGTGCGAATTCTGGTTAGAGAAGGTGGCGTTCTTGGGCCACATTGTTTCTAGCAGTGGCATTGAGGTAGACCCGGCGAAAGTTGTAGCAGTCAGAGATTGGGTTGTGCCTCAGAATGCATCCGAGATCCGCAGTTTCCTTGGGCTAGCAGGATATTACAGAAAATTCATCCAAGGATTTTCCTCTATTGCCATTCCACTCACAGCACTGACAAAGAAAAATGTGAAGTTTGTGTGGAGCGAGGAGTGTCAGAAGAGCTTCGATACTTTGAAGCAAGCTCTTATCTCAGCACCCGTTTTGGCTGTACCGTCAGGATCTGGTGAGTTTGTCCTTTATACCGATGCTTCGAAGCTTGGTTTAGGTGCAGTTTTGATGCAGCATGGGAGAGTGATAGCGTATGCTTCTCGACAGCTGAAAATCCACGAGAAGAATTACCCTACCCATGATCTGGAGTTAGCGGCTGTAGTTTTTGCTTTGAAGATTTGGAGGCACTATCTGTATGGAGAGAAGTGTCAGATCTTTACCGACCATAAGAGCCTCAAGTATTTCTTTACGCAGAAGGAGCTGAACATGCGTCAGAGGCGTTGGTTGGAGCTTGTGAAAGACTACGATTGTGACATTAGCTACCACCCGGGTAAAGCTAATGTAGTTGCGGATGCTTTGAGCAGGAAAGTCGCAGTGATGGCTCATTTGACGATGCAGAAACCTCTTCAGATCGAGATGCAGAGGTTTGATCTTGAGACTTACCCTCGAGGTAGAGTTCCTCGTTTATCTACCTTGACTATCCAGTCCTCTCTTTTTGACCGTATTCGCAGCGGTCAGGCAGCAGATGAGCAGTTGGCACAGTGGAAGAAGAGAGATAAAGCTAAGGGCAGTGTTTTGTATTCAGTCAGCGACGGTATTGTGAGATACCGAGATAGGATATGGGTTCCCAGCAGTGATTCTATCCGAGCAGACATCTTATCAGAGGCCCATACGTCCCCGTACTCCATTCACCCTGGGAGTACAAAGATGTACAAAGATCTGCAGCTACTGTATTGGTGGCCAGGGATGAAGAAGGACATCAGGCGTTTTGTATCCGAGTGCCTGACTTGCCAGTTAGTGAAGGCCGAGCATCAGAGACCAGCAGGTTTGCTCAAGCCTCTTCCTATTCCCGAGTGGAAGTGGGAGAACATTACCATGGACTTTGTGACCGGATTGCCGAGGTCAGCCAGAGGATCGAATGCTATCTGGGTGATTGTAAATCGTCTTACCAAATCAGCGCACTTCTTGCCTATTAAGACGACTTTCACCATGGTTCAGTATGCAGAGCTGTATATCCGAGAGATAGTCCGACTCCACGGTATTCCAGTTTCTATCGTATCCGACAGAGATCCCAGATTCACTTCCTCGTTTTGGAAGAGTTTGCATTCGACTTTGGGTACGAAGTTGCTGTTTAGCACAGCTTTCCATCCGCAGACAGATGGACAGTCGGAGCGAGTTATTCAGATCTTAGAGGATCTTCTCCGTGCTTGCGTCATCGATTTCTCTGGGAGTTGGGAGTCGAACTTACCATTGGTAGAGTTCACCTATAACAACAGTTTCCAATCGTCTATAGGTATGGCTCCGTATGAAGCGCTGTATGGCCGCAAGTGTAGATCTCCTGTTCATTGGGATGAAGTAGGAGAGAGAGCAGAGTTGGGTCCAGAGATTGTTCAGCAGGCAGCAGATGTAGTAGTCAAGATCCGTGATAGGATGAGGACTGCTCAGAGCCGACAGAAGAGTTATGCCGATCAGCGGAGGAGAGAGTTAGAGTTTGCAGTGGGCGATCATGTCTTCGTGAAAGTGGCACCTATGAAGGGTGTCATGAGATTTGGCAAGAAAGGGAAGCTCAGTCCGAGATTCATTGGACCGTTTGAGATCCTCGACAGAGTTGGGACGCTAGCGTATCGTGTGGCTCTTCCCCCGAATCTGGCCGGAGTACACAATGTCTTTCACGTCTCCATGCTGAGGAAGTATATGGCAAATCCTTCGCATGTGCTGAATTTAGAGCCGTTGCAGCTTACTCCGAACTTATCTTATGAGGAGAGACCCGTGCAGATCCTAGACAGACAGGAGAAGAAACTTCGGAACAAGTTGGTTAAGCGAGTCAAAGTCAAATGGCTCAACCATTCAGAGGAGGAAGCTACGTGAGAGTCTGAGTCGGAGATGAGGAGTCGATACCCTGAGTTATTCGGTGAGTTCTAATTTCGAGGACGAAATTTATTTAAGGGGGGAAGGATTGTAGAACCCGTAAGTCAGTAGACGTATAAGCCATGCATAATTCTAGATTTTTAAATTTAATTGACTTCATAGCATGATTATTTTAAATGCATTTATTTGAAGTTAATTATTTATTATTTCAGTTCAGCAGTTTGATTTTTAGCATTTCAGTATTTTCAGTGAGGCCGGACCGGAGTTGGAGTTTTGAGATAGAATTTAAGATTTCGAGAAATATTTCCAGAAGTTAATTTAGCTAGTAACTAAGTTCATTTAAGCTAGTAAGGGAGGTTTGAGGATTTAATTTAATTATTTGAGGTGATTAAGAAATGAACTCATTTAAGTTAATAAATTAAGGGGTTAGCTCACTAAATTATTTAAAGGATTAGTAAGGCTTTCAAGGATTATTAATTGACTAGATAATCAACATTTCCCTTTATTTTATCATGCATTTTTCGGCCACCCTTAGTGCTAGAAGATTCATTTTCCAACTCACCAACTTTGACCAATTCTTTGCATGTAATTAGTAGGATAATTCTAGGATTTTTGGGAGCACAATTTAATTAAATAAATGGACATATCCTAGTCTAGAATCAAGCTAAATTTTGGCCACCACCTCCTAGAAGCATCCACCAACTCATTTGATATCAATTCAAAATTCAAATTCAAAAGGGGAGTGGACTTGGTCTTGATATGATCCTTATATTGTGCACCCTTCTCCTCACCTTCATAACCACTCAATCCCTCTCCCTCTCAACCGAAATACCTCACCATTCAGATCTATTTTCAGTGTAGAAAAATCTTGAGTCTTAGCTAGAGGGAAGGCAAGAAAAATCGAGAACTAGAAAGAGCAAGAGTAGCGCTCCACCTCCTCCGTGCCGCGTCGTCGTTGTTTCGTTCGTTTTCTTTCAAAACGAAACCAGGCATGTCTAGATTTCTTTCAAACCTCAATCAAGTCATATTATCATTTATTTTTCAGTACATGATCATGTTTTAGCAAGCAAAAACCGAGATACATGTCAAAATATTTTTGGAACACACATGCAGAATTTCGGCCCTTTCATGACAAGCTTCAAGTTTTTCTGAGTTTTGTGGTTTCAGGTGATTGGTTCGATTCCAGGCTCCCAAGGCGGCTTGTATACATGTAGTAGGATGCATTAGGACCATGTTGGTCCATTCAAACCAGCCCCATGCTTGCTGGAAATTCAGAATGACAGCAAGTCCCTTAGGTGCAGAAAAATGTGGTTCGAAAATTCAGTTTCTTGTCAAGGGGTTGGATCTGATCTTGGCTGCCCCAAGGGCCTATAGCCATGGTTGGATCACTTCCCTAGCATGTCTAAGACGTGAATAAGTTGCCCTTTTGGTGGCTTGGTCCATGGTTCATCGGTTTTTAATCAAAACGTCACAACAGCCCCCTCCCCTCTCGGCCCTTCGGTTTTGACAGCACATGTACTTCGAGTTGGTTGGCTTGGTGTGGATCTTGGTTGGCCTATGGCCCTTAGCCACGGTTCATATCATGCTCCTAGATGTCTAGATTGTGCCATGGTCAATCAAATGGCCACTGGAACGACGCAAGACATCGATCATAGCATAAACACTACACACGCATGCACGTTGCTCTCGGTTGGACCCTTCGGTTGAGTTATGGTGTGATGCGGATTGTGGCTGGCCTAGGGCCCTTAGCCATGGTTCAAATCACTCCTTGGGACGTTGTGGAGAAGCTTTGGTCGGTGGTTCAAGCCCCAATGGCCAAAAGTCTCGCAAACGACGCGATGCAAGCTAGGTCGCAGCTGCTGGAAATTACAGCAAGTTTCTGTGTCGGTTCAGAGGCTCGTTCGAGTTCTTGGGTTGCTTTTAGCCCATGGCCTTAGACTGGACAGTGCCTCATTGAGTTAGGAAGGTCATGTTTTTGACCGTTCGTCATTTGGATCATTTTTGAGGTCGTACGAGAATTTACGGTGCAATGTGCCAAATTGACTCTCGAAAGAGCGTTTCGTGTTTTGGCCTCCATTTCACCTAGATTTCGACCCTATCATTTTAGGAACATTATTTATGATTTTTCAGCGTATTTTAATCATGACTATACGTTGGTTCAGTGTCGGTTCAGGTTGGCTCGGAGTCATGATTAAATGCGAAGTCATTAGGCGTCATAGTCGCATCTTTTGAACGTAAATTGCATAGTTGGTCATGTTTAAGCTATTGCATATTTTTCATGGCACAGTTAGGTTGCAGCGAGCCTGGGAACAATCCAATCCAATCCAGTTGGTAAAATTACAGGAATTTTCATTATGCCAGTTAATTATTTTACGTGCATTAAACAGAAAATGATTATTTTTGAGATTTATGCGATATGGCTTGTGGTTCATTCACTATGTGGGAGTGTTATTTTTATACGGTCGCCAGTGACCGATCAGTTCAGTATGGTACCACCCGGTCGCCAGTGACCGGCCAGCTCAGTTCAGTTTCAGCCTCCCCGGTAGCCAGTTACCGATCAGTTCAGCTTAGTGCAGTGGCCACAGGCGTAAAACATAATCTCAACAGAAAATTTTATCAGATATTTCAGTACAGGCTCCAAGGAGCAAATATTTTTACAGTGACTTCCAGTTCAGTTATGCACGTATTATAATTGCTCAGTACAGATTATTTTCAGTATGCCTCATGACAGGATATTTTATCACATGCATATTTTAAATTCAGATTTTTACTCGTTACCTGTGATTTATGCATGCTGAGTCTTTAGGCTCACTAGACTTGATTGTTGTAGGTACTGATGAGGCCAGGGCCGAGGGCGGGGACCAGTGAGTTCAGCTTGGGTCGGCAGTAGTGGCACCCGAGGACCTCAGAGCAGCAGTTGTTATTTTCTTCGCAAACAATTTTTATCAGTTGTTGGATATTTTTAAATCGTTGTTGTTGGCAAAACTTTGATTTTCTTCCGCTGCAATATTTTGAAATATTGAACTTGATTCACCAGTGATTTTATGAATGAGGCCATTTAAGTTCTTTTAAAAAGAAAATTTTTAATTTTTCGCAAATTTTCAAGCAAGTAGTTCGAGGGCCTTCACATATGTTATTTACGAAAATAGGGTCTTTTTAGTGTTTTTACCCGCCGAGTCATATTTTAAATCAGTAATCAATTTTTTACGAAAATAAGAAATTTTTGGGAACTAGGCTAATATTTTCGAAAATTTTTCTAAACAAAATATTTTACCTACATTCTAATGGACCTATTATACCTAGGTTACTACCCAAGTATTTTACTTAAAACTTGATTTCTCCAAACCCTAATCTTCATCAACACACACGCACACAACCTAGAATCCTAGGATTTTCTCCTCCATCAGCACACAGCCGCACACCTTCTCTTTCAAGGCAAATTCATGCCACTTGTTGAAGGAAAAGTCGTAGCAAGTCTCCCCCGTCCCTCTGCCAACGTTTTTACGTCTAGAATTGTTTTCGTGCGTGAAACACAAAAAGACACGCCTTAATCTTTCCTTGTTCATCGTTCATACCATATTATGAGTGATTATACATGTTTGCATGTAAATATGTTATTTTATTATTTATTTTCGTTTTTATGGCATATAAGTGTTAAAACTTGTGTTTTCATGCTTTGAAATTCATGTTATTGATGTAAGGGGTTGCCAAGTTAGGGCCATTAAAAGGGATATTTTACAGTAGGTTTAAGGATTCATAGAGGCATGGTTAAGGGCTGGACAACAAGGGAAAAGAGGAACAAAAATTTGGGTTCTTTAAAGGGATAGGGTTCGATTTTGGTGTCTAGGAAGGCGCAGGCTGCGTGCTACTGTTGGGGAGAGTTCAAGGTTCATAAAGAGGGTCTATTCATGGTCCTAGATGGATTAAGGGGTGGCTGGTGCAAGGGCTAAGTCTGGAATCGTGAGCGTGGGTCGGCGAGTCCTTGAAGGGCGTGGGTAGAGTGCAGCGCTTGCATGGCGTTGTAGTTTCATTCCAGTAGGGTCCCTAGGGTGCAGTCTAGGTCTTTGGAGGGTTGGTTAGGGTCTGGACATTATGGTTAAGGGCTAGGGTTTCGAACAAGGGCAACAAAATTTCAGCAGGTTCTTGGTGTTTTCTATGAGTCTTAAATGGCTTGATTTGGGATGAAAAAAGGTTAATTAGGTGTTAATAATCTATGGTTTAATTTTGGTTAAGTTTCGAGTTAAAACCGGGACTTCGGTTCAAGTTTTAAAACGAATGCCGAATTTAGTTAAGGAGCTCAAGTTTACATCTAAGAAATATTTATGAGTGTATAAGAAATATTTATGAGTGTATTTTAAGGTGTTATGATAAGTTTGGATCGAATCGGGTCGTCTTTTTAAAATCCAAGGGTAAATTGGGAAAGTTAGGGTTTCAGGGGCAAAACGATCATTTTACACCTGAAAAATGTTAGACGCCCTCGCAGTGTCCTGAATGTTATAATGAATGTTAAAACGTTTATTTTGAAAGGTTATGGGAGTTTATGATGGAAAACGATAAAAGACGTGTTACATGTTTGGTTTAAAAGAAAAATGATATCTATGCAATAATTTTTATAAGTGATGTATATGAGAAAAGGTTTTGAAGGAAGTGACTTGATTGTAACTAATACGAACACGAATACGAATACAAAATAATATGATGACATGTAAGGCCAAGGTTCAGTTGAATGGTAGAGTGTCGTTGATGTCTCCGCCAGGGAGATTCAACTATTGTTGATTTTGTTTAGAAGTTTGATATGGGCTGTCATTTTGTGCCCTGATTGCAAATGATGTTGTGGAGAAGCTACGACATTTCTTAGATAGTTTGAGGCCGACTATCCGTTGAGATGTGATGCTGACTGATCCTATTGACTATATTCTTATTTGTAGATAGTATGATCTACATAAGGAAGAACATATTTTATTTTTGAAATCAGATCTATTATATTAATTAATGATAATATTATTTCAAAGAGAAGTGTCAAATTTTGAGAATTGGGATTTGTTTTTGTGAAAGCAAATCTCGACCAAAACCTTCTTCCAAAATCGAGAATTCGGTTTATTTTTTTTTTTTTTGGTCTTTTATACAATCGATATAGTGTTTCGACAATGCTTTCGTAATGGTATTAGATTTTTTTGTTCGTATATATAATTCGAATAATTGTCTCATGGTGATCCTAATGTTGTTGGTCCATATCTTGTCTACCAGTATCCATTAACCAAAAATCACAACATTTGATAATATTTAAACTTAAGCACTCACATGAACACATTGGTCGAGACTTACAATCATCCACCATGCAATCATATCACATATAATTTACAACATATTAAATTAAACTAATTACATCACATGAAATTAAATAAAATAATTAATTTACTCTGTCGTTTCCAATAACCGTGTCATTTATTGAAAAATATATTAACAAAAATTAAATGAAACAACATTTTAAATTAAACTAATTACAATCACATGCAATTAAATAAAAAAGTTTCGAATTGGAAAGCAGTATACCTACAAAAAAATTTATTTTATTAAATGGGCCAGCTTGATGAATATTTTAGTATGCTGCTCAAAGGGACACACCTTGCAAATTCTTATAATTGGAGATGGTTGAGGAGACGAATGTGAGATATGTCACGACAAAAAACTCTTTATACTAAAAATATTACTTTTTATCGTGAATATCGATAGGGTTGACCCATCTCATAGATAAAGATTTGTGAGGTCGTCTCACAAGAGACCTACTCGATATGTGACATAGAAGAATCATAGCCAATTAAATTAAAATAAATTAGGACATCAGGCTATTTTATTTTTGAGTAGATCTCTTGTGAGATGAATTAGGACATCAGGGCTATTTTATTTTAGAGTAGGTCTTTTGTGAGACGGTCTCACGAATCTTTATCTGTGAGATGAGTTAACCCTACCGATATTCACAATAAAAATTAATACTCTTAGCATAAAAAGTAATACTTTTTCATGAATGGCCCAAATAAGATATCTGTCTCACAAAATACGACACGTGAGACCGTCTCACACAAGTTTTTGTCTTTATTTTTTCATATCATATACGCAAAATTGTTCCATTTTTTTTTATAACTAATATAGGTACCCGATCTCAATCCGACATTTTATAATTAATTAAAGTTCGAGGTAATACCTAAACCCGATCTTTTTAAAGAAAAGATTGATTATTATTATTATTATTATTATTATTTAGGTAGTAATGTGCAACTTTCACTTGAGCTGCCCCAATGTGTTCATTCAAGTGTGGTGATAAATGAGTCATTATTGGGTTGTTGAAATGGCTCATTGCACCCACTCTCATTAATAATTTTTATTCCTTACTTTCCCAATAATTCACATGTGATCCCATTTAATATATTTAAATATATAAAATATAAATGAACCTTGCTACACAGTAAATTAAATCAAGGTTTTAAAAAAACTTAAAGAGTCGTCTGACGAGTTGATGTTTCAAGTTTAAGTGTGATTAATATGAATTTAAACGTATATTTTTTTTCTTTCAATTTTTACTATTATTTTAATTATTTTAATTTAAATAATAAATAAAAGGATAGAATTACCATAAATTTAAAATAAATGAATAAATTTTTCAAGTTCTAAATAACATATAATATTAGAACTGCAATAATTAATATTTCATACAAATCTACAAAATATTATATATATAAAAAATAAACTTATAATTATCGATTAGTATGTCATATTTATGCTTGTTTATAGAAATTCGAAGACAAATCTTCTACGTTTCACAGTCTTCTGTTTTCATAAGTATTCCATTAAAAAATTTGGTTAATACAACTCTTTGTACATACTTATTTTAGTTCGGTTAATCAAATTTATTGAGTTGAAACTCCTAGCAACTATCTGTCTATCTCAATCTGTTCAGAAACAATTTTCTGACAATTACAATATTTTCTCACGAAGCCATAAAGCTCAAGAATACAGAAGATAAGTGAGAACAAATAAGTGCCCTGAATGATCCTTAATTGATGTGATAGAACTTTTGCATGTGTCCAGATCGGTATGAAATAAATATTTAAGAGATGCTAATGATTTTTAGAATACTTGAAGATGAATTTAATGTAACAGTGGTCATAAATACATCTGATTCATTTACTTTCTACAGATGTCAATCCAACGTTAACAAATATGACCGGTACTCACAATTGAACTGGATGTCAGATAACATTTCAGAGAGTTCCACGCGTCCTTGTCATCCTCCTAAATATAGTGATGGGTAATCTCGAATTTCCTTGGACATATAACTGAAATAGACAACCAATCGATACTTTATTTTGTTGTCAGTTCTTACTGAATAAGCTCAGCTAATTGAATGTTGCAATAAAAGAATGTCTTCAGATCAATCTATCAATCGACACAATTGCTCTAGACTAGTCTGATTGTTTTAAATACTATACAGAGTCATTTAATTCACTTTACCGAGTTTAGTATAAAACATGACTGATTGTTTTATAGCTTTTCTGCAGGAACTTTTTTTCGGTAATAAAGCTGACTCTATCAGAAATCTGACGACATCTTCTGATCATAAACGTTGAACTCAGTCGCTTATATATACATGGAACAAACCCTTACAAAGGGAGAACTCTACGCATAATATCTTTTCAAGGATCAACGCTATTTCACTCAACAAGACAACCTCGAAAATTCCTTGATAACTTTGAGTTCAACACAAAGAAAAGTAGCACACGCTTCATAGCAAATATCTGATCTTTTGAAGATCATCTTGTGCTACTGATTCTTACACTCTTCACAATCTTTTACAACACTTATACTTTATCAGGAAGAGCTTGTAATCTGAAAAGAGTCTTTTCAGAACCTTTTGTATCACGTACTTTTTGAGTTGAGTAACTAAGAGTTTCAGTAGGCAAAGGTGTAAGTCCTTCTGAAGTGGGTGTGTACAAGAGTTGTACTGTAATATCCAAAGTCTTTTAGTTATACCTTCTGGAAACAGGAGAAGGGGAGACGTAGAAGATTTTATCTTCGAACATCCATAAACAACTACTGCCCACTGTTATTATTGTCTTTCACTTACTTCATCAGATTGTTTCCGCACCTATAATTGTAATCTAGGTGAAGGTATACGCAACAAGATAAACTACTATCTCTAACAGGATTTTAGTACCTCATCAAAAGAAAGGAAAAACTAGTAGAGTTTATTCACCCCCCCTCTAAACTCAACTTCGATCCTCAACAATTGGTATCAGAGCAGGTTATTCTTGTTCGTGAAAAACTACAACAGATGGCACACTTTAGCAAGATCCCTATGTTCTCTAAGGAAGATTTTGATGATTGGAAGATTAGAATGCAAGCTCATCTTGCAGCACAAGATGCTGACATGTGGTATGTCATCACAGATGGTCCATTGAAAATATTAAAGCCTAACACAGTTGTTGCTGTTACTGAGGGTGCACCGCAGATGGTTGAAAAATCAAGAAGTGAATGGACCAGCGAAGATAAGAAGAAGGCCAACCTTGATAATGTTGCAAAGGATATATTATATAAAACTCTCGACAAGAATACCTTTAGCAAGATTAAAATGTGTTCTACTGCAAAAGATATTTGGGAAAAGCTCATCCAGATATGTGAGAGAAATGAGCAAACGAAAGAAAACAAACTGTCTGTAGCAATGCAGAAGTTCGAAAATCTAAAAATGAAAGCTGGTGAACCTCTAAATGAGTTCGATGAAAGATTCAGTAGCTAGGTAAATGAGCTAACAGCTCTGGGTAAAGAGCATAGCAACAGAGAAATAGCTCTCAAGATGATGAGAGCCTTACCCAGAGAATGGGATGTAAAAACAATGGCTATGAGAGTGTCCAAAGATCTAAACAAGTTGAACTGCACGACTTGTTTGCAGACCTGAAAGCATACGAGTTCGAACTGGAGGTAAGAAGTGGAGAAGAGCCCTCAAGTCTACCTACCAAGGCTCTTGCTGCTACTGCTACTGCTACTACCTCTTCTACTGCTGCTACAGCTGTACCTCAAGCATTACCTACTGTGATCATTGACAGTACATTGGAGAAGACTGCTGAACAAATCAGTAGTGATGCTATGTCCTTGTTTGTAAAGAAATTCTCCAGGTTCATGAAAAAGAACCATCGAACTTATCAGGGTCCCAATCGCAATTTCAAGAAAGATTCACCATCTGGTGATACGGGATGCTTTAACTGCGGAAAAATAGGTCACTTCATTGCTGATTGTCCTAAACCAAAGAAGGATGACCAGAAGAGAAAGGATCACAAGAGGAATGACAAAAAGTCCAGAAGAGATCGAAAAGCAATGATTGCTGAAGAAAGCAAATCCAAATGGGCGGACTCCAGTTCTGAGTCATCTGATTCAGAAAGTCATTCCAGTGACAGTGATGCAGAAGAAGTTAAATGTCTCATGGCAAACACTGATTCAACCTCGACATCTGGAGAGGTATTTGATTTTGATTCTAACGAATTCACACGAACTTATCTGGTTAATGCATTACATGACATGATAGAAGAGTATTCTAGACTTTCTCAATCATTCAAAGAAGTTAAGATCGAAAATCAGAACTTAAAGGATCAGAACAGTAAGTTAACTTGCTTGCAAGTAGACAGCTGTAATGATTTACAAGTTGAGATGAGAAAATTAAAAACGGAGAATGAAAGAGCAAAAGCAGATTACCAGAAGATGCTTTCTGAAAACCAGAAGTTATCACTACTGGTAAATGCTTGGAACAAGTCTTCTATTTCACTGGAAAAGATGCAAGAGTTACAAAAACAATCTGGAGACAGGAATGGTCTTGGATTTTGTAATAATGAAGGCACCTCTGAAACAAATACTAAGCCAAAACTGGATATGTGCAAAGGGAAGTATATTCACTTTGTGAAATCCAGCATGGTACAGAAACCAGAAGTACCTACTGTTTCAGTAGAAAGGAATGTAAATCAGATTAACAGAAGAATGCACTATGGTCTGGGTTATGTTAAACCTAAGGAAAAAGTTGACCAGAGTTCTAGAATCATGAGTGGATTCAACTCAGGAAGACAACCTCCTATGAAGGTTAAAAACTATCAGTACTATAATTCTAAACCTGTTCAGAAGAGATACAGGCTAGGACAACAGAAACAGAAGGGAAGAACAACATACTAGGATGCACAATGTTGAAAACAACAGACCCTTTGTTGCACACACTTCCATGGATACCCGAAGTACAAAAATTGTACAAATGTGGGTCCCCAAAGGACTGATAAGGCTTGGACCCAAATAGATTTGGGTACCAGATACTAAAATTTGTGTTTGCAGGAACAGCAGAAGAAAACAGAAATCAGTAACTCTACATGGTATCTGGACAGTGGATGTTCCAGACACATGACTGGACAGAAAAACCTACTCTCCGAGATAATGAGCTGCACTGGACCAAAGATAACTTTTGAAGACAACTCAAAAGGTAAAACCGTGGGTAAAGGTAAGATTATCCATGGTAACATAACCATTAATGATGTGTTATTAGTTGACAACCTTTGTTACAATCTAATTAGCATTAGTCAACTATGTGATAATGGTTATTCTGTAGCTTTTCAGAAGCACTCATGTGTAGTTAGAGATTCTGCTGAAACTACTGTATTAACTGGAAAGAGAGAAGGCAACACCTACAGAGTCTCTTGGAACTCAAATCATGTCAACACTCCTACAAGCTTAGTTGCCTCGCTTAGTAATAAACACTGGCTGTGGCACAAGAAATTGAATCATCTGAATTTCAAGTCAATAAATCATCTCAAAAAGCAGAATATAGTTGATGGCCTACCTGATATTAATTTTGTTAAAAATCATGTTTGTTCTGCTTGTCAGCTTGGGAAACAGATAAGATCTAGTTTCAAGAACAAAGATAGCAAGTCAACTTCAAGATGTCTGGAATTACTGCATATGGATCTATTTGGTCCAATCCCTATCATGAGCTTAGAGGGAATGAAATATACTCTTGTTGTTATTGATAATTTTTCTAGATTCACTTGGATAATATTTCTCGCAGAAAAAGATCAAACCAGTAGCCTCCTGATCAAGCTTCTGAAAAGGATTCAAAATGAAAAATCTTCTTCCATCATTAAAATCAGAAGTGATCGGGGTACTGAGTTCACTAACAAAAATCTTGAGTTATATTTGGATGAACAGGGGATTCATCATGAATATTCAGCTGCCAGAACACCTCAACAAA
This sequence comes from Primulina tabacum, assembly GCF_025594145.1. Lineage (NCBI taxonomy): Eukaryota > Viridiplantae > Streptophyta > Magnoliopsida > Lamiales > Gesneriaceae > Primulina > Primulina tabacum. The sequence continues at coordinate 6,617,650 of NC_134567.1, forward strand.
ACGGAGTAGCTGAGAGGAGAAATAGAACTCTAAAAGAAGCAGCTAGAACAATGCTAGCAGATGTAGACATCTCTCAGCGCTTCTGGGCTGAAGCAATTAACACTGCTTGTTACACGCAAAACAGAACTATGGTCAACAAAAGGCAAAATCAAACTCCGTATGAAATATGGAAAGAGAATAAACCCAACGTATCTTATTTTCATGTGTTTGGTTGCAAATGTTTTGTACTAAATAATGGCAAAAATCACTTAACTGCATTTGACTCAAAATCAGATGCTGGATTATTTCTTGGTTACTCTGCTGTAAGCAAAGCCTTTAGAATTTTCAACAATAGAACTCTTAATGTTGAAGAGTCGATTCATGTTGTCTTCGATGAAGACAGCAGTGCTCCTGAAATATCTAACACGTCAGATTTAAGTAACAGGTTAGACAGGATCCACTTGGAACTGGACAGTGAAGATGATGTAGAAGCAAACATCAAGGATCTTCAAAATCCAGAACCAAACATTCCGATAGTGGAACCAGAAGTACAGACATTAGATCTGCCAATACCAGCAGAAGACACTCAAGAACCTACTACTGGTTCCGTCGAGAACAATCTCAACATATCAAATCATGAAGATATCCTTTTATTTGGAGAAAATCTCATCCTCCATCATTGGTTATTGGTAATCAGCAGCACCTTTGAGAACCAGAAGGCAAATGATAA